>NC_089840.1:247240762-247840762 GCF_035609145.1 Eleutherodactylus coqui
GCACAGGGTCTTATTTTCGGGGGAAGTCTTATCATACTTACATTCAATGCGATGGCTGAAATTGGTTCATCGAGCGCAGCAGTGATTGGCTGAGCCACAGCGCTCGAGTACCAATGAGAACAATCGCTTGCTGGAGGCAGGGTGGCACTGAGAACTGCAAGGAAGCCTGCCAGACCTGTGGAGAGCAGCGGGAGGTACCCGGATGGCACCTGCTAGGTAAGTATTGCTTTTTTTCCCTCCATGTAGCGTAGCTAAGGCTTATTTTCAGGGTAGGGCTAATATTTCACAATATGTGATGTGTGTGTGTGTGTGTGTATATATATATATATATATATATATATATATATATATATATATATATATATATAATTTCTATTGTCTGTTCTTTATGCATGGCCAAACGACTGGGTAAATCTGCACCAAATTTGCCACATAGATAAATCAGCTGTCAGTCCACCAAACTAAGGAATCGGGGAAGAAGAGCCTTGGTAAGAGAGGTGACCAAGAACTCAATGTACTTACGTAGCCCATCCAGATTTCTGATTTGAACCCAATTGAGCATCTCTGTAGTGATCTGAAAATGACTTCAACAGACTGGTCTCAATCCAACCTAACAGAGCTAGAGAGGATCTGTAGAGAAGAATGGCAGAAAACCCCCAAATCCAGGTATGCAAACCTTGTCATCATACCCGAGAATACTGAAGGCTGTAATTTCTGCTAAAGGTGCTTCAACTAAGAACTGAGTATGGGGTCTGAATACTTATGTCAATGCTAAATGTCACTTTTTTTATTTTTTAAAAATGTACAAAGATTTCTAACATTTTGTTTGCACTTTATTATGATGAATGCAGAATAATGGTGAAAAAAATTGGATGCATCGTGACTTTGCTATGGAACTCTGTGTCAAACAATGCATGCCTCATGTGATTGAGGCTACAATACCGACTGGCTGTTCTCCGGATGAAGATGTCTTTATTCCTCAGATCCCTCTAATCCACGATGACAAGCATTCACCATTACCCTTTAAGAGACTGTAGTTTCCTGTCCGAGCTTCTTATGTGATGACAATTGACAAGGCACAGAGTCAGTCCCTGAAAATTGCTGGTGTGACCTCAGGAACAACGATGCTTCTCGAAAAAGGTTTACCTTATTGGCTATGTTGGCTTCATGTCAGTAG
Source organism: Eleutherodactylus coqui (assembly GCF_035609145.1). Classification (NCBI taxonomy): domain Eukaryota; kingdom Metazoa; phylum Chordata; class Amphibia; order Anura; family Eleutherodactylidae; genus Eleutherodactylus; species Eleutherodactylus coqui. The sequence goes on from NC_089840.1 coordinate 247,241,940, forward strand.
AAAACAGACACAAACGACAGTTACATGAAATAGACTTGTGCAAAGCCGGATAATTCTGCTAGCAGTTTTCTATGTTTTACTCTTTTTGGAAAATATTGAGTTTTCCAAGAAAACTTTGTCATTACATTCTGATCCCCCTAAGTTTATTATCTTTCTTTCGGTAGAGCTTTACAATAGGTTGTTTTGGGGGTTCTTTTTTTCAGAGCAAGCTGTTTTGTTTATTGGTGCCAATATGGGAAACATACAACTTTTTGATAATTTTTCATTGAATTTTTTTTTGAGCTGTCGGCTGGCAAAAAAACCAGTTTAATAAAAAAAAAAAAATATATATATATATACACAATTCTGTCACTGCATTTTTGACTTCATTCACCTTGCATGATAATATGATGTTCTGATAGTTCTGTCTTTTACAGACACAGTGATACCAATTCTGTTCACTTTTTATTGCTTTACTTTTTTATGTGAAAGAAGGGCGGTTTTTGAACAATTAATATTTTTTCTAATACTAACATTTTTTACATAAACATAGTTAATTTTTTTTAATTTTAATCCCCATAGGGGACTTAAGCTTGCAATCATCTGATCATTTGCTTGATATACTGCAACACTTTAAAGTATTGCAGTATATTGTACTTTACCAACAATCTATTAAGCCCTGCCACAGGCAGAACTTAATAGGCTGTGATCCATGGCAAGCTTGAGAGTCTTCACAAGGCCCCTAGGATTGATTAGAAACCCAATGGAAGTCAGTGATTGCATTGTGGGTAGGCCGAGGGGACATCGGAGGGGGGCTCCCTCTGGCCAGCTGCTTAGACACCATGGTTACCATTGACTACAGCATTTAAGCAGTTAAACAGCTGCAATCTTAGCAAGCTCCACCCGCGGCCATTGCCGGTGACTGTCAAAAGCATCTGATTGCTGCTGGCTATGAAGCAAGTTCACCTTCCAAAACCCGTTTCATGCATCTCCTTGTGACTCATGATGGATGTATCTTCATTATAAAGGATAATAGAGTAAATATGTGATATTGTTTATATGAAATTGTATTTAGGAAGAAAAAACCTTAAACTTTACATTTAACATCTATCATTATAATAATGTATAGTAATGTAACTTTGGATAATCACAGTTCATGTGTACATATTTAATTCAATGTTCTCTCGCTGCGTTACTATCACAGTCTCTAAAATGTAATATTCTCTATTTACCGTAAGGGTATTAGGAGGTAATAGATATTAGGTGGTATACATCCTCTATTATGTGCTCCATCTAGTGCATGCACTTAATTAAATACTCTAAATGGACTATGCACTGTACTACTTAACTGGAAGCAATTATATCATGTTTAATCTCATGGTAGTACCTACATAGAAATGGACAATAAGCTAACAGTAATTTAAATAGTCGCTCTAAACCATTAAAGTATAATTAGCACAAAAATATCATAATGACATTTTTTAAATCCAGCATTTCAGAATTTAGAAAGTCTGATATTTGGCACTTGTTTCCAGTACGGGACTACAATATTATAATGTGATGTTTCACAGGACCAGAACATAAAAAAAAGTTAAAGTATTAGGTTCTCTACTAGAGATGAGCGAGCACCAGGTGCTCGTTACTCGAGCCGAGCTTTTTGTAATGCTTGAGAGCTCGTTTTGAGTAACAAACCCCATTGAAGTCAATGGGCGACGAGCATTTTTCAGGGTGACCGATGGTCTGGGAGGAGCGTGCTTTGTTTTCAATGGAGCTGCGGCTGCTGCCAGAGGCTCCATTGAAAACAATGGCCTGTCGGCACCCCTGAAATGTTTTTTATGGAAGGGCTTTACATATAAGCCCTTCTCTGAAAAACAATAATTTTAGTGTAAAAAAATAAATAAATAAACTTACCTGTCCGCCGCTGCTGTGTCCCCCGCAGGGATGAAGAACACATCTTCCGCATGCGGATGCTTTTATCGCCGCTAGTAAAAGGAATTCCCTGCTGCACCTGCCACATCTGTGACAGATGCAGCAATGGAGTTTTTCAATTCCCTACCACAACTGTCACACATGACAGCTGCGGTAGAGGATCTTGCTGGCGGCACCCGTCATTGAATTTCAGGGCCGGGCTTTAAATATAAGCCCTTCCCTGAAAAACCAGAAAAAGTTGTGTAAAATAATTAAAAAAATAGATACCCACCTTCCTTCAGCTGCCGGGGGTCAGCCGCGTCTTCTCTGCGCTGTCCCCAGCTCTGTGATCCTGTTCTTTGAGCAGGTGGGGATTTAAAATCCCTGCCTGCTGAAAGGGCTGATTGTGATTGGCTTAGGCGCTCAGCCAATCACAGGCAGCTCTCGCCCATCATTCATTCAGCAAGAGCTGCCTGTGATTGGCTGAGCACCTCAGTCAATCACATTCAGCTCTTTCAGCAGGCGGGGATTTTAAATCTCCAGCTGCTCAAAGAACAGGATCACAGAGCCGGGGATAGCTCACAGAAGACGCGGCTGAGCACCAGCAGCTGAAGGAAGGTATCTATTTTTTTACACAACTTTTACTGGTTTTTCAGGGAAGGGCTTTAAAGGAAACCATGACACTAATGTGAACACAGCCTAATGTAGATGAGTCAGACATACAAGGTTTTTCCAGGACAAGAGCTATGGTATCACATTTTATTGTTTTATTTAGGATAGTTAATCAATGTAAGATTAGTAGGCATCTGGCTCCTAGCAGTTACTCCAATCAGGTAATTAAGGGGCTGTGACACACAGGCTAACACTGCAACCTCTTGTTTTTTGGTCACAAGGCCTTTTTGCAACTATTCTAATTCAAGTAAATGGGACTGAACTGCAATACCAGGCACAGCCACTATGCAATGTATGACACTGTGCCTGCTGTACAATGAAGAGGTCACAGCACTTGTCTGAGCGCCGTAGCCCCTTAAACCAGTTAATCAGAGGGGGTCACCAAACAGTGAAACGTAGTGGACACCAGTTAATAATGTGTTTAGGTGGACTATTGGACCCAACCCGTTCCATGAGAACACACACCCCACACCAATATGGAACCACCGCCAGACTGCACAGTGCCTTGTTGACAACTGGGGTCTACAGCTTCATGGAGTCTATGCCACACATAATCCCAACCATCAACTCGAAACAATTGGTACCATGACTCACTGGACTACACCACGTATGGCCAGTCCTCTAGGGTCCAGATTAACAACCTCAAGAGCCCTGGTGTCATGGTGTTAACAGAGGCACTCTGGTGGTCTTCTGCTTTCATATCCCATGGAAGCTAAAGAACACTGCACTGACCTCTGGGATATGAATGTGGGGCTTCCTACATTTAATATGGATGTGATTTCTGACATAGTCCCTTTTTTTGTATTTGCATGGACAATTCTAGCCAGATGCCACCAATCGTCATCATTAAGCCCCTGTGGGAGCCCACTGTGCTGTTCACTGTGGGTGGTAGTAACTTCAATGATGTGCATTGCTATGAGCACGTTGGCCATTGTTCAACCTCACTCACAATATAACACCTCACCACTTATACAAGTTGGGCATCACCTGAGGTTAAGCCACTTCATAATCAATTTACATGCTGCTATTCCATGACTTTTGGCACGTCAGTGTACAAATTATTACTGATCTATGTTAATATGCCTCATTTATGTAGCCCTGCAAAAGACCCTGAGCCCTGAGACAATGTCATATTCCTACAACTCAGTAACAAGATAAAATACAACCTTCAGACATCTCCAACGATGACTTGAGTTTGCATCGAAAACATTTTATTTCACCTTATAGGTCAAGAACTGTTAGGGCCATTAAAAATACACTGATGAAACAAATGTTAGGAGATTGCTTCTGCTGGTGATGTACAGTCGGTCGGTTCTACTTTATTGGTAATTGAATATATTTCGCTTATAAGTAATGCGTGTCATCTACCTTGGCCCTACTCAGCATAGCAGGAACGGCTTGATTTAATCTTTTGCCGCTGCAATGTATCCAAATCCGATCTGTGAAGTGAGTCGCTGTTCAGCGAGTAATCTGCATCTTGTGCAGTCTGTTGGCAAACACCTAAATACACCCTGGGGGCTGCATGAGAGAGAGTCAGAGAGGGCAGTTTATCAAAGTTATCTCACTGCAAAACTTGTGGAAAGTAAAACAATGTAATCCCAAGCTTAGATTCAGGGATAAAAGTGGCAGAGCAACTGATACGTTCTCATATAAATTCCATCCCATTGTAAAGAAAAAATAAAAATGCTTTTAGGTACAAGCGTGTATTTGATATTTGTAGCATGTGAAGGTCCAATTCTTCTTTATTGGAATTTGCATGGACCATTGAGTAATATAGCGGTATGTGCACTTTTATTGTCTACAATGGATTCATTTTATGTTCCAAGCAGCAGAAATGAGGAATAGTTGGTGCATTGAGTTCAATACTTACAAGAATAGAACTTTTATATTGGATTTCATTGGCATGCACGGGATAAACATTATAGTAAATTCTGCTTATTGGAATGGAAGGAATGTCACCCATGCCGGTGTGTATTAAAGGGCTGGCCTGAAAGTTCTAGCAATGAAACTTGCAGCTGTAAATGTTGCAAAATGAAAAGACAACCATTACTAATCTGTTAACATAGCACAATATGTTAGGTCGGAAAAATACATATGTCCATCTAGTTCAGCCTATTACCCCACAATGTTCATCCAGAGGAAGAAAAAAAACCATGAGGTCTCAGACTAATTCCTAGATCAACAACCTTTCTGAAGTAATTGGTGACTATAACATGTAATATTATAATGCTCAAGAAAGACGTCCAGGACTCTCTTAAACTCTTTTATCGAATTCACCATCACCACGTCCTAAGCCAGAGAGTTCCATAGTCTCACTGCTCTTACAGTAAAGAACACCCTTCTTTGTTGATGTAGAAACCTTTGTAGCTCCCCAAGAAAACTCCCTTTGGGAAGACAAGTGGAATTCTTTTTTTATTATGGTCACTATTTTCTAGATGCCCCTCAACTTGCACCCCTGTTATTCTGTCATGTCTGTTGGTTAATATTAAAGGGGTTGTCTCGCGGCAAGCATCAAAATTTTACCTTACCCCATTCCCCCTGTCACCCCCCTGGCATAAAAAAGCAAATTAAAGCGGTTTTTAAACCGCTTGCTACTCACCGATCCGACGAAATAAGGAGTTTAAAAAATCTTCTCCCTAAGATGGCCGCCGGTCCTTTCCCAGGGATGCACTGCGATTTTCTCCCATGGTGCACCGCGGGTCTTCTCCCATGGTGCACCATGGGCTCTGTGCGTTCCAGTGCCGATTCCAGCCTCCTGATTGGCTGGAATCGGCACACGTGACGGGGCGGAGCTACGATGACGATGCGGTGACCAGCTCTCCAGCACGAGCGGCCCCATTCACCAGGCAGAAGAACGCACAGCGCAAGCGCGTCTAAAAAAGCAAGAAGCCAGCGAAATTAGACGGCACCATGGAGACGAGGACGCTAGCAACGGAGCAGGTAAGTGAATAACTTCTGTATAGGTCATATTTAATGCACGATGTATATTACAAAGTGCATTAATATGGCCATACGGAAGTGTATAACCCCACTTGCTTTCGCGAGACAACCCCTTTAAGTCCAAAATGCCCGTCCCTCTGGTTGGGTCCTGCACAAGTTGGGTAAAGTAAATAGCTTTAGTTAGTATCAGAAACTTGTTAACGTTATGAGATTTGCAGGTTTTGGCTTCCCAATTTATATCTGGATAGTTAAAGTCCCCCATAATAATTACCTTACTGTGATTTGCTGCTTCATGTAATTGCCTCAGTAATAGACTTTCAGTGACTTTTGTTATGTTTTGTGGCCTATAGAAAACCCGTATGAGGATTTTATTATTGTTTTTTCCTTTATGTATCTCTACTAGAGATGAGCGAGCGTACTCGGATAAGCACTACTCGCTCGAGTAATTGGCTTTATCCGAGTATCGCTGTGCTCGGGGCTAAAGATTCGGGTGCCGCTGCGGCTGACAGGTGAGTCGCAGCGGGGAGCAGGGGAGAGTGGGCGGGAGAGAAGGAGAGAAAGATCTTACCTCCGTTCCTCCCCGCTCTCCCCTGCAGCTCCCCGCTCCGTGCGGGCACCCGAATCTTTAGCCCCGAGCACAGCGATACTCGGATAAAGCCAATTACTCGAGCGAGTAGTGCTTATCCGAGTACGCTCGCTCATCTCTAATCTCTACCCATAAAGTCTCACATATCTATTTCCCATAATGTAGGCTTTAAACAGGATTTAACATAAAGACAAACCCCTCCCCATTTCCAATTTTTACAATCTCTTCTGAACAGACTGTAACCCTATAAGTTCATCGCCCAGTCATAGCTTTCATCTAACCAGGCCTCCGTTATTCCTGCTATGTTTTTTTCAGACATCATTACGTCCAGTTTGTCGACCTTATTGGTCAGAGACATCTAGCATTAGTCACCATATAGTTTAGAAGGTTTTATTTTTTGTGTGTGTGTCCCTATTAACTATGCTGTCAGTTCTAACTGTACTAACCTCTCCCACCACTCCACCACCCCCCCCCCCCCCCCACATTTTCATTACTGTCTATACTTTATCTCTCTGGGATTGCCCTCCCCCAGTCTCTAATTTAAATACTCCTCCATCCTTCTATCCATCTTGTCACCCACTATAACTGCACCCTCCCCAATGAGATGCAGCCCACTCCTATGATAGATCCCGTAGCCAACAGCAAAGTCAGCCAGCTCTCCAGTAACCCAAATCCCTTCTTCCTTCACCAACTCTGGAGCCACTTGTTTAGCTCCCTAATCTCCAGCTGCCTTTCTGATGTGGCACGCGGTACAAGTAATATTTTAGAAAATACTACTTTGGAGGTTCTTACCCTAAGGTTACATCCCAGTTCCCTGAAATAGTTTTTAAGGACCTTTCACCTACCTTTAACTTTGTCATTGATGCCAATGTGTGCCAAGATTGCTGGATTCTTACCAGCACCTCCCAGTAATCTGTCAACCTGATCCGCAATTTGTCGAACTCGAGCATAAGAAAGACAACACACCATTCGATGATCCCAGTCTTTGTGGCAGATTGCCATGTCTGGCCCCCTAAAAATTGAGTCTCTCACTACCAGAGCCTGTCTATTCTGCCCTGCATTCATATTCCCTTGCTTACTGAGCAGACATTCCCCTAGAGGTCAGAGGCCATGTTGTTCTGCAGCAGTGTTAATCCTGTAATGACACCCCCCTCATCTGCCAACTTTGCAAATTTGTTGGTGTGTGCCAGTTCATAACTAGCCTTCCTGGATCTCTTTCCTCCTAACTGTCACCCAGCTAGCTGCTTGATCATCCTGCTCTCCCATACTACCATCAACCCCCACACCTACCCAAGCGAGTGCCTGCTCAGTGAGCAGCAAACTCCATTCCATATTGCCAATGAATTTCAGTGTTGCAAACCGCACATTTAGATCTGGGATCTGGGCTTCCAAATGTGCAACATGCTCACATCTCGTACAGCAGTATGGTGAAATTTTGTGAACCTGCTGAACCAAACTTTTGAAAAATTTACTCATTACTATTGATGACCCATCCTCAGGATAGGTCATCAATAAAAGAATGGTGGGGGTCTGACATCCGGCACCCCCACTGATCAGATGTTCACTGTAGCCGTTACATGCCAGCTTCATTCATTATTCAATAACCCATTAAAGTAAACAGGACTAAGACTGCAATACCATTCTAAGCCACTGCACAGTGTAAAAATCTTGGAAAACCTCTTTAACCCCTTAACGACCAGCCCATAGTGTTTTTACGTCCTCCCGAAGTGGGCTTCATTCTCTGAGGATGTAAAAACATGTGTCCTGCAGAGAATAAAGCCCCTCGGGCTCTGGACGTGACAGCTCCATGCTGTCGGTGTCCGCAGGTAGCCGACAGCATGGAGCTGTCATCCCGGGCTGTACGCCCCCCCCCCCTGGCATTGCGATCGGCGCTATCCAATGAATAGCGCCAATCGCAAAAAAGTAACTAAAAGTTGAAAAAAAGCTACATATTCAGCTGCCCTGATGGATCGGATCTATCGGGGCAGCGGAAATTACTCACCGAGGTCCGGCACACTGCTCCCCGCTCTCCCGATGCTCCGGGCCCCGTAGCCGTCCTTCTGCGCATGCGCGCCAGGTGGCATTACGTCAACCGCATGCGCAGAAGGCCCGGCGGTGCGGGAAATTAAAAATCTCCTTGCTCCCGGCTCCTGTAGGTAGCCGGGAGGCAGGAGATGTCAGCGGGGACCCCGGTGAGCGGTCCCCAGTACCGCGATCGCCGTTATACAATGGATAACGGTGATCGCGGAAAAGTAAAGAAAAGTGTAAAAAAAGAAAAGCTTCACCTCCCCTCATGGATCAGATCCATGAGGGAAGGTGAAAATACTCACCCCGCTTCCTCCATGTTCTCCGGCCGGTCTCCAGACCCCCCGCTGGCTTCTGCGATGTGCCTATGTGGCGCGCATGCGCAGAAGGCCGGCGAGCCCGGCAAATTCAAAATCTCCCTGCACCCGGCTGTCACAGTTAGCCGAGTGCAGGGAGATATGACTGGGGACCGCTGTATGCGGTTTCCAGTCATATGATCACCGTTATCCATAGGATAACGGTGATCATATAAAGTTAAAAAGTAAAAAAAAAAAAAAAAGTTAAAAGTTCATAAAGTTAAAGTTTCATCTCCCCTTACGGATCATATCCGTAAGGGGGGATGAAATGACGTACCCAAGGTCCCCGGATTTGTTCCCTGATGGGATGTTCATCCGCGGACCCTACCCCAGCTTCTGCGCATGCGCCCGACAGCATAATGGCGGACGCATGCGCAAAAGTGAAAGATTGCCCAAGAAATTTAGAGCCTGGAGATGTCACGGGGAGCTGCGGTATGCGGTTACTGGTCACGTGATCGCCGTTATCCAATGCATAATGGCGATCACGTAAAAGTTCTTTAAAAAGTGGAAGTTTCATCTCCCCTCACAGATGCGATCAGTGAGAGGAGATGAAACATCTTCTCGGAGGCTTCCGCATTTGAATCCAGATGCGATTATCCTCCATGGACCATTCCGATGGCTGCGCATGCACCTGCCGGCAAAATGCCGCACACATTCGCAGGAGCTGGGGAGCCCAGGAAACTTTAAACCTCCTTGCTCCCAGCGCTGAGTGCTTGGAGCAGTGACCGGCGGCCTCGTTGAGCGGTCCGCGGTCACGTGATAAAGTAGCGATCTAACATTAGGCTGGTCACACATGACCGGAGAGGAATTACGGGTTCTGCATGCGCTTGAGCAGCGGTAATCCACGGATCAATCACATGCATTGGATTACACAATTCCCCCCAATTAGCGGGTCGGAATTACATAATCCACTGGCAGAAACAGAACACGGCATGCTATATTTTACCGCGGATATCCGCGACCTAGAGCCCATTGTGCTCTATGACCGCTGATATACCCGTAGCCCATATGCAAACACATTGTGTACAGGGTGCGGGTACCCGTGTCATCTCTAAGCGACGGCGCGGGAAATAAAAACAAACAACGGTGTACTGCGCATGACCGCCTGTGTGAGTAGACAGTTATGCGCAGTACATTACGTGGCCATACACAGGGTCACGGCCGGCTCACAGATGGGATCTGCTGCGGGCCTCCGCAAGCGGATTCCACATACGGCCGTGTGAGCCCAGCGTTATTCAGACCGCTACCTGTAATCCGTAATTTACAAGAAGCCCCGGGAACGCTCACCTTCATGCAGTTCCAGGAGCAACTTGTTGAGCGCCTTCTGTGTGATAACGCTGCACCGCAGCAAGATTACAAAGCCTCACAGAGTGCCACTTTTTACACCCCATACCTGCCGTTGAGGTTACGAAATACCCCCCAAAAAGCATGAGAGGAGGGGGGATACACGGTTTTCTTGCCCCATGTGCCCAACCCAACCAGCCTCCGTAATTACCCCTGTCTTCGGACATAAAACGTGGTCTTCTATTATTACTTTATTCTAATATTTAGGGAATGCCAAAAAATGGGGATGGCGGGGGGGGGGGGGGGGGGGATTATTTTTAGGAACTCAATTTTTTTTCCGTATAAGTGGGCAATGGGGCTTGGAATTTATTCAGTTCTGCCCTGAAATCCAGCGGGCATTCCCTCCATTATGGGCCTAGCCATGTGTCCTGTAAGTAGATTAGGGCCACAATGGATATGTTTCTGAACACAGGACAAACGGGGGTATCCATTTTGGGATGAAAATCTTCATTCCTATGTACACTGTACAAAAAAAAACAATTTTTAAATTGACAAAATTGACAAAAAAATGAAAATCATAATTTTTTCCTTTTGCTTTGCTTAGATTCATTCAAATACTGTGGGGTCAAAATACGCATTACACCCCTAGATGAATTTGTTAAGGGGTCTAGTTCTCAAAATGGGGTCATTTGTGGGGGTTCTCTATCGTTTTGGCCGTTCAATGGCTCTACAAGTGGGCAATGGGGCCTGGAATTTATTCCGTTGTACCCTGAAATCCAACGGGTGCTCCTTCCATTTTAGGTCTAGCCATGTTTCCTTTAAGTAGATAAGGGCCACAATGGGTATGTTTCTGAACACAGGACAAACGGGGGTATCCATTTTGGGGTGACCGTCTTCATTCCTATGTACACTGGACAAAAAAAAATGTTTTTAAATTGACACAATTGCCAAAAAAATGAAAATCATAATTTTTTCCTTCTGCTTGGCTTAGATTCATTCAAAAGCTGTGAAGTCAAAAAAGTCATCATACACCTAGATAAATTTGTTAAGGGGTCTACTTTTCAAAATAGGGTCCCTTGTGGGGGTTCTCCATCGTTTTGGTCACTCAATGGCTCTACAAGTGGGCAATGGGGACTAAATCTCCTTCAAGCAAAATTTCTGTTCCGAAAGCCACCGGTTGCTCCTTTCATTTTGGGCCACATTGTGCATACAGACGTAATACTAGGGCCACAATGGGTATGTTTCTGAGCACAGGACAAACAGTGGTACCCATTTTGGGGGTGCAAGTCTTCATTTATATATGTGTTTTACAAAAAAAACTGCTTTTGAAATGACAGAATTACCAAAAAAATGAAAACCGTTATTTTTTTCCTTCGGCTTGGCTTAGATTCATTTAAAAACTGTGAAGTCAAAAAAGTCATCGTACCCCTAGATAAATTCGTTAAGGGGTCTACTTTTCATAATGGGGTCACTTGTGGGGGTTCTCCATTGTTTTGGTCACTCAATGGCTCTACAAGTGTGCAATAGGGCCTAAATCTCCTTCTAGAAAAATTTCTGTTCCGAAAGCCACCGGTTGCTCCTTTCATTTTGGGCCCCATTGTGCATCCAGACATATGATTAGGGCCACAATGGGTATGTTTCTGAGCAAAGGACAAACAGGGGTATCCATTTTGGGGTGCAAGTCTTCATTCATATATGTGCTGTACAAAAAAAACTGCCTTTAAAATGACAGAATTACCAAAAAAATGAAAATCGTATTTTTTTCCTTCTGCTTGGCTTAGATTCATTTAAAAACTGTGAAGTCAAAAAAGTCATCGTACCCCTAGATAAATTCGTTAAGGGGTCTACTTTTCAAAATGGGCTCACTTGTGGGCGTTCTCTATTGTTTTGGTCACTTAATGGCTCTACAAGTGGGCAATGGGGACTAAATCTCCTTCAAGCAAAATTTCTGTTCCGAAGCCACCGGTTGCTCCTTTCATTTTGGGCCCCATTGTGCATACAGACATAATACTAGGGCCACAATGGGTATGTTTCTGAGCAAAGGACAAACAGGCTTATCCATTCTGGGGTGCAAATCCTCATTTTCATGTGTACTATAGAAAAAAGTCCTGTCTTTAAAATGACATATTTCCAAAAATATGAAATTTTAGTTTTTCTCTTCTAAATTGCATTGACTCCTAAAAAAACTTGTGGGGTTAAAACACTCATGACACCCCTCAGTGAATACGTTAAGGGGTGTAGTTTTTAAAATGGGGTCATTTGTGGGGGTATCTATCATTTTGACTCCTATGAGCCTTTCCAATCTTGGCTTGGTGTAGGAAAGCAAAGTGTTCCTAAAAATGCTGAAAAGTAATGTTAAATTTGTACGTCTCCTAAATGGTTAAAAAAAAAAAAAAGTTTTTCCAATCTGCACCCAAAATAAAGTAAACGGATGGAAATATATATCTTAGCAAAAATTTCTATATTATGTTTGCACATATTTGAGATATTGCAGTTGGAAATGTGAAAAAATGACGATTTTTTCAAAATTTTCCCAATTTTGGCGCTTTTAATAAATAAACACAAATTCTATCGGTCTTTTTTTCCGCCTAAATGAAGTACAACATGTGGCGAAAAAACAATGTCAGAATCGCTTGGATATGCAAAACGTTTCTGGTGTTTTTCCATGCTAAATTGACACATGTCAGATTTGCAAAATTTGGCCTGGTCATTAAGGCGCAAACAGGCTTGGTCACTAAGGGTTAACTCCTTCCAGCTCCAGGATGTACATTTACGTCCTGGAGCATCAGGGAATGTATGAAGAGAGCTGTCACCTTGACCTCTCTTCATACAGCGCGGGCATCAGCTGTTTATTACAGCTGGCACCCGTGGGCAATAGCTGCAATCGCCAGTGTGGACGATCGTGGCTATTAACCTTTTAAAGGCCGCTGTCAATTCTGGGGATGGCTTGATAGGCTGCCTGTCAAATTGCAGTATAACGTAATGCTGTAGCATTACGTCATACTGCAGGAGCGATCAAAGCATCGCATGTTGTAGTCCCCCAGGGAGACTTAAAAGAAAATTTAAAAGAAGATCAATAAAGTTTTATTAATTGTAAAAAAAAAAAGTAATAAAAGTTTAAATCACCCCCCTTTTGCCATTTCTATAATTAAAAAATCTAAATCATAAAATAAAAATACATATTTGGTATTGCCGCGTGCGTAAAAGTCTGATCTATGAAAATAGCGCATTATTTACCCCACACAGTGAACGACGTCCGACAAAAAAATAAAGAATGCCAAAAATGCACTTTTTCAGTCACCCTGTCTCCCAGAAAAAACGCAATAAAAAGCCATCAAAATGTCGTATGTATTCCAAATTGGTACTAACGGGAACTACAGGACATCCTGCAAAAAGTGAGCTCTCGCTCAACTTTGCTGACGGAAAAATAAAAAAGTTATTGCGCGCAGAAGGTGACGGCAGAAAATAATTGAAAAAGATTAAATGTCTTTGAAAAAAAAAAAGAGTAGTACAGTAAAAAAAAATATACAAATTTGGTATCGTAGCAATCGTACTGACCCATAGAATAAAGATATGTCGTTTTTGTTGCAGTTTGTTCGCCGTAGAAACAAGACGCGCTGAAAGATTGCGGAATGACGTTTTTTCTTTTCATTTTACTCCACTTAGAATTTTTAAAAAGTTTTTCAGTACATTATATGGTACATTAAATAGCACCATTGAAAACTACAACTCGTCCTGCAAAAAACAAGCCCTCGTACAGCAATGTCGATGCATATATGAAAATCCCTTCATAGTAGCAGCATCCCCAAAAATTAACCGATTACAGGGTATCTTATTGCTGAGACCACTAGCACTCCAGTGTCAACTGTGAGGGAAATGGACTACAATTGTCCAATTGTCATGCAGCATCCCCACATGAAAAAAGTATTACATGTAGCCAAGTCAATAGGATGTCGATATAATCCACAGATAGGCTGGGTTAGAGATGAGCGAATCTATTCGGTTCGGGTGTTTTTGAACTCGAGCATCGCTTTTTCCGAGTAACTCACTACTCGGACGAAAAGATTCGGGGGGCGGCGTGGTGGAGCGGGGGGTAGCAGTGGGGAACAGGGGGAACTCTTGCTCTCCCCCCCCCCCACTCCCAAGCCCCCGACGCCCCCCGAATCTTTTCGTCCAAGTAGTGAGTTACTCGGAAAAAGCGATGCTCGAGTTCAAAAACACCCGAACCGAGTACGCTCGCTCATCTCTAGGCTGGGTCTTCCAGTGAAAGAAATGCTGTTGCTTGCTGTTGAGACATTGTACCTTTGTTTAACTCAGTTTTACTGTTCCATTGCCCTGACATCTCTTGGGTCTCTGTGGCATTGTTGTGGCATTTTTTATGTCAAGATTTGCACCAATAGCTGTAATACCAATCTCTATCTGCTAAAGAAAAAAACTGTTGAGGAACAGGATGGCGGATATAGTTAGTCTTTCAATGGAAAAAGAGCCCCACTGGATTGCCAGGAGCTGTATGTCTTTGTACAAACTACTGAAAAATGGACTATAAGAAAGGGAACAGTGACTGGACAATGCTCAGTTCTGACACAAGACCGGCACTATAGAATTTGAGTCATTAATTACAGTGTGCAACATGACTAGATCTCGATGTATGGATGAAAAGTTGGATTACTAGAAATGTGACCAAGGACTGTATACGGTTTAAGGGATTCATTAGCACCCAATGAAACACTGACTGTTATATAGTATGTAATAAAACTGTTTACTGAGCAGTAGAGATGAGCGAGTATACTCGCTAAGACACATTACTCGAGCGAGTAGTGCCTTAGCCGAGTATCTCCCCGCTCGTCTCTAAAGATTCGGGAGCTGACGCGGGTGACAGGTGAGTTGCGGCAGGGAGAGAGAGATCTCCCACCCGTTTCTCCCCGCTCTCCCCCGCCCCACGCTGGCCCCCGAATCTTTAGAGACGAGCAGGGACTCAGCTAAGGCACTACTCGCTCGAGTAATGTGCCTTAGCGAGTATACTCGCTCATCTCTACTGAGCAGGTATATGTTTGTTCACATGCACACTATATCTACTGTTTAGTGGTGTGGTCCTCATGGCCAGATTAAGGCGGCCTACAGTATGGAGCAATCAGTTATGATGGTCCCCCCATGCCCTGCCTCCCATATTAACCCTTGCTAGTAGCATAACGAGCGCTGACGAAATTTTTAGGCCACATCCCTTTTAAGCTAAGCCATGCTCTTTCTAGCTCCTCACAGCAATATTGCTCACTAGTGACTCCTTCATAATAATAGTATATCTGTAAATAATAGTCACTTATTAGCTCTAGATAGTGACATTGATTATATAGCAGTTACTTCCAGTGATCACAGGTGGCATCATCTCTGATTGGTGTCGTTCTCTCTCCTAGTAATCTGTCAGCCCGATCCACAATTTATCAAACTCGAGACCTTACTTACGCAGCTAGCCAATTCATCCCCCCCTTCCTCCACAACACAATGGCTGTTGATTGGTTCTTCGAGCGTCACAGCTCAGCCAATCAATGCAGCGCTGGATGAAGCAACTCGATGGTTGTGATTGGTTCATTGAGCACTGCATTAATTGGTGGAGCATCACTTCCTGGGGGCAGGATTTATGAATCCTGTCACCAGGAAGTGATAATATACGAGAGACTAGGACTGAAAAACAACGCAGACCTCCTGAGAGCAGCGTGATGGATGTTGACCGAGCCTGCTAGGTAAGTAAAATAAGACTTCCCTGAAAATAAGACCTAGTGCCTCTTTTAGGGGGAAAATTAAAATAAGTCAGGGTCTTATTTTCGGGGAAACATGGTAGTGCCCCAGATAGTAATTGTTGCTTTAAATGCCTTCTACGCAGTAAAAGTGCCCTCTTATTTTTGTCATCATTAGTAATAATTCTGCCTCTTCTGCAGCCCTAATTAAAAATGCCCCATTTCTATACTATAAGTAATAATGCCTACTTTCTGTCCCCATAATTAATAATGCTGCCTTTGCTGCCCCTGTAATTAATACTGACTCGCTTCTAGCCTAGTAATAAATAATGCTATTCTTTCTGACCCCATAATAATTAAGGCCACCACTTCTGCCCACATAAGTATTAATGTTGCCAATTCTTCCTCCATCATTAATACTGATGCTCTTCTGCTCTAGTATCAAATAATACAATTCTTTCTTCCCCGTAAGGGCTCAGTCACACGGGTGTTTTTTTGCCCGATTTGCAGATGCGCTTACAATCCGCATTTATATATATTAAATCTGCGCAAATCAGTGTTCTTGTATGTGCACTCAATGAGAACATATACTAAAGATCATTCTCCTCTGCCATAGCTGTCATAGCTGTGGCAGAGGAGAACGATGTTCTTCCATTGAATTCAATGGAGCCGGCAATACAGCCTGCTCCATTGAAAGCAATGGGCTGCCGGCAATTGCTGTATTAATTTTCGGGGAAGGGCTTCAAATATAAGCCCTTCCCTAAAAAGCATCCAAAAAAAGTGTAAAAAATAAAAAAGATATATACTCATCTTTTTGCAGCTGCCATTCATGAATGGGTGAGTGAGTGCTGCCTCTGATTGACTGAGGGTGGTGACCAATCAGAGATAGCCCATACAGCAGGTGGGGATTTTAAATTCCCACTTGCTGAATACTACAAAAAGCAGTTCAGGAGAAGAGCTGGCTGGACATGGGTTATCCCCAGCAGCTGCAAAAAGGTGAGTATATATATATATATATATATATATATATATATATATATATATATATATACATACTCACCTTTTTGCAGCTGCTGGGGATAACCCATGTCCAGCCAGTGTATTTTTTACACTTTTTTTGGATGCTTTTGCTGTGGGAGAGGATAGCGAGCAGCGCTCTTTTTGAGCGTAAAACGCCCGTGTGACTGAGCCCTTTGGGCTGATAAACGCTGCTAGCAGCATTTTTTCAGCCATGACGCTGGCTTTGGTCACACAATTTTTTGTGCGCATCAGTTTTGCTCACAAAAAATTGCGCGAATAAACGCCCGTGTGACTGAGCCCTAGTAGATAAGTCCACCACTTATGCCCAGAGAGCTAAAAATATTACCTTTTCTGCCTCTGCAGTTAACCAGACCCTATAGCTAATAATGCCACCTTTTCTGCTCCCGTGGGTAATAATGCCACCTTTCCTGTCCCCCGTTATTAATAAGACTGCCTTTTCTATCCCTGTTATTTATAATGCTGCCTTTTCAGACTCCATATTAATTATTACTCTTTTTCAGCCCACATAGGTAATAATATCACCTTTTCTGTCCCTGTTAATAATAATGTCACCTTTTCTGCCCTGTAATTATTAATGCTGCCTCTTCTGCCCCCAGCACCAGTCACATGCCATTGAACGTATCATGTGGCCGCGCTGACCCCAACCTGTATAAAGATTGTGGGCCCTTACCAATCTAAACTTTTAAAATGATCTAACATCTACTGATTAGATACTATAAGAGAATCCAACTTACTATGTAGATAAAGTAGCAAACCAAGCTTACTACATAAATGTAGTACCGCAATCAAGCTTACTACATAGATACAGTACCAGAATTGAGCTTACCATGTAGATTAAGTACTATAAGCAAGCTTACTACTTAAGTATGGTACCAGAACCAAGCTTACTGCATAGAAATAATACTAGAAGCAAACCTACTGCATAGATACAGTACGAGAATCAAGATTATTAGATAGATAAAGTACCAGAACCAAACTTTTTACATAGATATGGTAACTGAACCAGGCTTACTGCATAGAAATGATACCAGAACCAAGCGGCTCCTCTTGTTGGCTGTCCAGCCTGTTTAGAGACAAGGTTGTCTATCAGTTGTGGTTGGCCAGCTAGTTTCTACACCCAGTAAACACTACATTGCAAGTTATCAGGTCTCAGCCTATTTCCTTGTGCGACCCACTGTGTCCGGTCAGAGTTACCACTTGGCTGCTTCTAAGAACTGCATCAATGACCTTTTAGGGATGGGTCAGTGCAGTACTGGGTTGTCATCACCAACGAGCAACCACAAGGAACTACTTACCACAGTCACAAATAATGGTTATTACACTATTAGGGACTGGACACTATTCTAATTCATACTACAGGTAGAACATTGCTCATCAAGGAATTGTAACCACATACCTTGGCTACCGAATATAGGGCATTAGAAAAGCAAGTTCCAAGAGTCTGTATCAGCTGAGATTATATTATACCCCCTCCTCATTTTTGTTCCAAAACCCATGCTTTTATAAGAAAAATGAATATATTTACATTTAAAAAGGAAAAAGGGACCTTCATGCAGCTCACCTGGTTGTTAAACCTAATTTCTAGACCATTCTAATTAGAGATTTGCAGGGTTTTTGTAAAGAACAGAACGGTTGCTTCTGTCTATGAAGATCATCAGATGCTGATTATAATTATTGGTAGGCATCAATAGTAAAATCAGCATCTGCATATTCAATCAGAGGATGCATAAGAAATCTCTACTATAATACAAGTAGTACAGAAGCTCATTACATCGGATAAATATACAGCTATCTATTTCATACAAGCAAAGTCCCATCCCCCTCCTTCATGTCCCTTTGATGGTGCACTGATATGTCTTCGACAATACGGATGCTTCCAAACAATTTCAGAAAAATTAGAATCACAAAGCTCAAAAAAACGATCGAGGTGGTTCCACTTAAAGGGATTTTCTCACAACTTAAAAGTGCTCCACAACCACTCTGCCCTTCCCGGTTGTTGACAACCTGGACATCTAACTGCTAAAGCCAATCTCTGGATATAGAAGGTTACGGCTCTGGCCAGTGATTGGCTGCAGCAAGAACCAAGAAGGGCAGAGTCATTGTGAAGCAATGTTAAGTCATGGGAAAACCTCTTTAATATGTTTTTGCATTAAAGGCTATGGAAATCTTCGTGCATAAAAATCAATACATACATATCTCACTAAGTTCCTGCAGAACAAAATGATGCACTTATCTGTTTTTCATTGGGGTTCTCTTCTCATGCATTTCGAAAGCTTCATACTTGGTGTATCTCTCCTACATTCAGGTTTCTGGCTCAGAGGTGTTCCCAGTACTGAATAGCTGGCCTCTCCCATGAATGCACACAAACTCAATGCCTCCTCCCCTCTCCTCTTTCAGAGGCTGTGTAGGCGAACCACACCCACTCAATACTGCACAGCTATCTCTATCCTCTCTCTTAGTAGCTGCTGGCTGTTCCCCTTTGCTGCTGATAAGAGATGACAATTCACTAGGAGTCAATTACAGCCCTCTGTAATAGTAGATTTCTCTGCTCTCTGTCCTCCTGTATCATCCCCTAGCACTGCGATACAGCCCTCTGTAAAGGCAATAAATTCATGTTCCCAAGAGGGAAGCAGGCTAGGAGAGGAGCTGTCAGTTTACTCTCACTTACAGTATTTGCTAAAGTTTCAGTCCACCAGTCTGCAGTTACTTGGAAGACAATACGAGCATAGAAATCAAGCAATCAGAAATTTTTAATGAAAACCAATTACAAAAAGTCATTATTTCCAAAACACAATTAGATTGAGCCATAGGCCGCCTGCAGACGGCCGGGTCGAATCCCACTGCGACAATTCTCGCAGCGAGTTTCGACCCACGCCCCTGCAGGGACTAGTGCGGGTCTCACCTGCTCCCGTGACTCCAGCTCTGTGATGTGCCGGCTGCCGGCCAGCCGGAACATGTGCAGAGCGGAGCCGGCCCGCCACTACTGACATTTCTGTGGGGACCTCTGCGAGACCCGCACAGAAGTAGAACATGCCGCAACTTGTTTTCCGCGTGTGCTTTCACGCGGACAAATCGCGGCTGTCTGCCTGGGATTGCGTTTTCTAATGCAATCCTATGGCAGTGGCCATGGGTGGAAATTCTGCAGGAAATCTCGCCGCAGAATTTCCGTCCTTGTGCAGGGGGCCTTTAAATAGTGGAAAGAACCTTAGACAACAGTGGACATAATATACAAAACACTGTGCATGTTACGATAGCCAAGTGTCCTTAGAGATGAAAGTACAGATTGCCATCATAAAATAAAGGAATGGCTCAAGATGAATGTACCACCTATCTATATGTGTTTGTTTTCACTAATTAAAATCAAATAGTGAAATATTTTCTAATGTGTTTTTATTTTCTGTTTGTAGGTGTTTTTATTCGATGTCTGTACATGACCTCAAGGGCAGCCATCTTGCCTGAGCTGCTAACAGCATTTAGAGATGTGCTTTACAGCAGCCACATGGATCACAGGAACCTGTAGCCTGGACATGTTCATTGACTTCTATGGAGAGTGTTGTGGGCATGTTCTATGACCTGTGGAGAGGACAGTATGCAGGGAGGAGGAAGAGGTGAGCTGTAACCATCACCTGTTGAATGGTGGATTATGTGTTATCTATGTAGAGGTGTTACCTTTCATTGTAATCCTGCCTGTTATGATAATGAGATGACTACAGAAACGTTGTTCTACAGAGCAAGAAGCGTCAGACAATTATTTGGCTTAGTGGTCCGTGTGAGAGCCAGAAGATTTGGGGAATTTCTTTTTAAATTATAGATCAAGACATTGAAAGCAAAAAAAAAATAAAAAATCATAATACACATTTATACGTTTATGTTTAACATAAAAACTTGATTTATACAACAGTTGCTATTATAAATGACACATTCCCTTTAAAAACATTTTTAAAGGGAATGTGTCAACCTGTGGATCACAGCCAGTAGGATTACAATTCTTGTACGACCTATCTGAATTTTGGTTGTGAGCCTCTAGTAGACAGAGGTAGGTGTACGCCAAAAATTCACCTTCCAATCTTCATGTACATGAGAATGACTTGCGTGCAATCTTTACAGTGACAGTAGCATAGTAACAAAGTTGAGGTTGAAAAAAAGACATCCATCCAGTTCAGCCTATTATCCTGCAACATTGATCCAGACAAAGACAAAACATATCATGAGTCAAGACATGTTCCTCATTTTAAGGGAAGAACTCATTCCCGACTCCAAATTTGGCAATCAGAATAAATCCCTGGATCAGCAATCCATCTCCTGTAATCTAGTGACTGTAACATGTAATATTGTTACACTCAAGAAATCAATCCAGACCCTTCTTGTACACTTTTAGTGAATTCATCATGACACCTTCCTAAAGGAGATTTCCCTATAATACCCTACTCACCACACATTTATTTTTCAAAAGACAAGGAAAGTCATCTACGGTGTCTGACATTGATTAAATGAAGTAATCTACGAAACAAGTCAAGCAGCACATTTGTAGTTGTTATTAGTTCCTCCTATGTACCTTATTCAAATTTACGTGTTTACTATATTTTGTGCAACTTCTAGAGTTTTCTGATGTGCTCATCTCTCTTGATCTTAAAGCAACCATCTAGTTTCCGGACAAAATTTTGTCCCGGGACTGGAGAAGGAAGGAGGGATAGAATTACCTATGGCAAAGCATTTTATAGTCATAAGAACAACAAAGAATATATGAAAGTTAATATACTAAAAGGCAATTTCAAATCTCAGCATCACAGAAGGATCACTGTGAATTACACATTTGAAATTTGCATGTACAACACGCAGTGTATATAACCAGCTGATTTCAATGGGCTCACTCACATGTACATTCTTTGCATGCGATTTTAGTCGTGGCAGAGAATCCCACTTCATGACCTATTTTGGTGCTTATTACACATTTATCTTAATTGACCTTTAAAATTAAAGGGAGCATGCTTGCTTGCTTATCGTGCATATAATTACGCAGGGCATGCGCGCATGAAGAATACAGTAAAATACACACAGCCGTGCGCGAAAATGCTACATGCAACGTTCAAATAGACAGAGTAAATACGCCCATGTGAGGCTGGTCTTACATGTGATCCCCTAGCAACAGGATAGGGGATAACTTGCTGATAAGTATCTCACTGCTGATACCCCCCCAGAATAAGACTGGGACTCCGGCTTCCTGTTCTACCTGTCACTGTGGGGGTTTCTCACCCCCCTCACCCCCACCCCCATTCGTATCAAAGGGGTTGATGGTAATGCCCTAGCGAAGTACCCTGTTTCATTGCCTTTAGCTTGGATACAAGATGTGATACGGGCTGGCATGGAATCTATAGTGCCCTGTTGGTCCAGCTTTCATATAAGATGTGATACGGTTGGGCGTGGAGGCTCCAGTTTACTGTTGTACCACCTCTAACAGCTGAGCTGTCATCAGCTTCCTTCCGACAATGCTTTCAGTTTTCAGGCCCCATAAGTTATTGCACCGCTGAGGTTCAGCTGCAGCACCACCGGCCGCACTGTGTTCTAATGCCAATTTGGAGCCATTACCCTAGGCCCGGGCCTATGGCTGCTTTGAGATGCCCATAATGAATCTCCTTACGGGTGGTGCTACACTAACTATAAAGCTACAGTGTCAGCCAATCACAGCGCTTGCTCAGTGACATATGCAAATGAGCAGGTGGAATAAGCAGATAGGCAGGTGACAAAGCAACAGTTTTCTCAATGGAAATCTCCTAATGGGTAATGTCAGTTGGCTCTTTCGGCGTTTTCAGCAGGCGGAGATAATATTTTGGCAGGAATGTTCCGTTCTGTTATGAAAAGTAAAATGCGTGCGTCTCCCTAAGGACAAAGACTCTGCGGTTGGTGGCATATAAATAGTGCTCAGGTTTACAGTGATGATTGGGTGGTACTATGGGTCGACCGTCACAACGACAAGTGGATGTGGTGGAGTTTGTGAGGCCCGGTGAGCCAAGGCAGGTGAGGGTCAGCGTCACTCATTGCCACCTTCATTTTTGGTGGCTAACAGCTTGGTGGGCAGTGCAGCGTTCGGGCAACGGCTACAAATCGCGCCTTGGCAACATCTGCACAATGTAAGAGACCTGTAATGATTTACTCTGGTCTTCTATATAGAAACTGTTAGGTTAAATGGATGTCCATGGAGGGGGTGGAGCTTGCCGATGGCGTGATAAGTCGAGAGTGAGAAGAGCTCCGACGGCAGCGGCTACTTACAGGCTCTCTCTCTCTCTCTCTCTCTCTCTCTCTCTCTCTCTCTCTCTCTCTCTCATCTTTTCATCTATCTATAAAAAAGCCAATAAACAGAAAGACTCCCGTTTGCTTCCATTCCTTCTGGTTTCCGTTTTTTTGGACAGTAAAATAGCGCAGTCTGCAGCAAATCATGGAGATGACCGGACTTAGATTGTGCCAGCAATATTTTGATTGAAAACCAGCCTGCTTTAGTAAATCCTTGCAGCCCTGTAAAGTAACAATTCTATTCTGCTCTTAGAACTCTACAGGCTACAAAATGTAACATTGTAGCAATAATCAGCTGCAGTCACAACACAGAGCTGCTATGGAGCTGAGAACTGCAAGCCTGAGGATCGTAGACCTCCTTGACCTGTATTGGGGCTCTCTCACACCAGCGCTTTCCGTGTACGTATCTGCTGCGCAGGAGCCTGCAGCAAGTACACAAGGAATCCCATTTGCTGTGTGCCGACAACCCCCATACACTACCTATGGGTTTTAATAGTTGCGGTTCCTTCGCCCAATTTTCTGCGCACAAAATTGCCTATATGAGGGCGCCCTTAATGTCAGATTGGTGATGCGTATTAGGCTAGGCTCAGACAGATGGAGTGGAATTGCGCGGGCATTTAAAGGCATGTACTGTAGCTTTTTTTCGTTCACACATTTAAATATGAATTGCGTATTATGCGAGAGTAAAATAATTGTAACATGCTTTATTTTGCCACGGACGGCCTTCATTGAAGTCAGTGGAGGCCATCCAACCTCGAGCCCATACGCAATTGAATTTACGTATGGGCTGCAGGTACTCAAGTCATCCCTTACCGACGAAATAAAAACATTGTAGAAAACAAACTGTACTATGCATGGCTGATGGGTAGCCACATCTATCTATCTATCTATCTATCTATCTATCTATCTATCTATCTATCTATCTATCTATCTATCTATCTATCTATCTATCTATCTATCTATCTATCTATCTAATCGTCTGCTATGGTCTACAGCCACCCCGCTCTGACATGGAGGTATTAGCAGCTTAAAATGTAACCCTAACACAGAAACAACCCCTAACCCTAAGCCTCCATCCCAGCATTAAGTAAATCCCCACACTGCTAGGACCTTTGAGGAGGTTGCTGCACGCAGCCAATCAGCAGCATGTGGGCGTGCACTTGGTGTCAAGAACTGGGGTCCGTGCTCTGGAATTCCCTAGGAAAACTGCCCGCAGCCCCTGTCCCTACCTACTTGCCCCCCTGGGCTAACCCCCAGGGTGACAACTGGGTGATGGTCCCTATACTTCTCTAGGGATGTGGGGCAGTAGTCAGGTTACAACCAAACATTGAGACAAACAACACAAAGGCTGGTCAAGAAATCCGGATCTGCAACAGGAGGGTACACAGTACAAGGGGTCAGGCAAAGGCAAGGACAGGGTACACGCAGGAGTAAATCAGAAAGTCAGTCAAAAAACAAGGAACGTGAGTGCTGTAGAAGAACAAACAAACACTGGCAAAGACAGGAGGTAACAGAGGAGTTTAAGGCCTCATGTCCACGGGGAAAACCAGGCCTGCCGCGGATTCTCCATGCAGAATCCCGCAGCGAGTCCCTCCTTTCACGGGGACAAGAGGCTAAAAATAAGAATAAACTCACCTGTCCGGATGATGCAGATTTTCCCTCCGCTGCGGCCGGATCTTCTTTCTTCGGCCCGGCGGATGTGCTCGGCACGCCGGCAGCATGCCGCGCGCATGCAGCGGGCAGATCCGCTGGGCCGAAGAAAGAAGAGCCGGCCGCATCGCCCGGACAGGGAAGTTTTAATTCTGGTACGGGTGTTCCGTGGATCCGGACGGCTTCCATAGGCTTCAATACAAGCCTGCGGGAGCCGTCCCCGCGGGAGACCCGCACTAAAATGGAGCATGTCGCAGTTTTTTGCCCGGACGCAGATGTGCACCGGAAGGGAAAAATGACATCCGCAGGTATTTAACTACCTGCAGGTGTCCAATGCATCCCTATGGGGCACGGATCCGCGTGCAGGAAAAAAGCTGCAGATTTTAAAGGCCTAAATGCTGCCAGAACTCCCGACCCAGCAGCTGGTTGGGGCAGAGAGTCCTGACAGCCACAGGAACCAATCACAAGGCGCTGGGAGAAACAGCCCCCCGGCCGCAGCATAACCAACCGAGCCAAGCCGCCCAAGTGTCATGGCAATGGGATGTGGCGTGGGGCAGCACGTCCGCGCCCCTAGCAACCCAGAGGCGTCCAGGATACCTGCAACCAGGGGAGGTCACAAAGACCGGAGTCCCCCTGCCTCGCACCCCTGCAGCCCGGGTGCCAGGACTGGCAGTGAGGACACAGAGACCTCGAGAGCCGCCGGTCCTGACACTGGGCGGATACAGGCCATCACTAGCTCTCCACCCATTCTGCTAGTGGTGACAAGATACAATAATACCGATAATTTTTTAGGCCACATGAAAGATGTAATCACCTGACAAACAAGCATTCACTTATTCATCGCATTATTGGCGGCATCTACACACAGCCTGATGATCAGGCAAACAAAGTCTAAATAGCTCCCAGGTTCCGAATGGGGCTGCCCTTGTCAGGGTGCTTGACCCACTTTAGGCAGGTTCCGTCATGCCAGCTTGGTTAGTGTTAGCACTCCCCTTCTCATTTGTGTTATCGCTATTAACCTGTTTTATATGTCTGCGTTCTTGTTAAAATATGTGTTTAAGGACAGAGGACATTCAGGACAGAGAACTGACCACTCCGAGGAAACCGCACCAAGTAAATATGTAAAGGGGATTCAAGAAGAATGCTGCAAAAGGAACGCTGATTTATTCATCTGTGTAAGGAACATCCAACAGCCGGAAGGACAGGAAAAGACAGAAGAACTCTTCAAGTTTTTAATGCATCTTACAGATGTTTGATGGGGGGTCGTTGGTGACACAACAAATGTCAAGTCGGTTGTCCAGTTGTGGCCACAAGCGTCCCGGCATATCCTCTGTTAGAGATTCCACCGCAGCAGACATGCAATGTTTTAGGTCATCTATCACCAGCAAAGGAGCCGACATCGAGTGTCTGTAAGGTGTAAGAAAGCAGGTTTCATCACCAACACAGAAGGGGGTTCTTTACTGTAAGAGCAGTGAGACTGTGGAACTCTCTGCCTGCGGATGTGGTGATGGCAAAATCGATAGAGGAGTTTAAGAGAGGACTAGATGTCTTTCTAGAGCCGAAGGATATTACAGGATATAGACATTAGGTGACCAGCAGGTTGTTGATCCGGGTCTACAGACAGATAGGAACTATGAGAGGTTGATCCAGGGATTATTCGTATTGCCATTATGGAGTCGGGAAGGAATTTTTCCCTCAAAGGGTCTAATTGGCTTCTGCCTCTTCGGGTTTTTGCCTTCCTCTGGATCAACAAGGAGAGAGAAACAGGCTGAACTAGATGGACATTGTCTTCATTCAGCCTAACATACTATGTTACTATGTATTAGCACATGCACCCATGTGGTTTTGCCCTGTGTTCCCCAGTTAAAAAAAATGCATACCCTGCAATATACTTTTAAAGGGGTTGTACCACAATTAGGGCCTATTCACACAAACACATTTGCACTGTGAATTACACATTTGAAATTTGCACGTACAACACGCAGTGTATATAACCAGCTGATTTCAATGGGCTCACTCACATGTACATTCTTTCCATGCGATTTCAGTCGTGAAAGAGAATCCCACTTCATGACCTATTTTGGTGCTTATTACACATTTATCTTTGAAATTAAAGGGAGCATGCTTGCTTGCTTATCGCGCATATAATTACGCAGGGCATACGCGCATGAAGAATACAGTAAAATACACACAGCCATGTGCGAAAATGCTACATGCAACGTTCAAATAGACATAGTAAATACGCGCATATGAGGCTGGTCTTACATGTGATCCCCTAGAAACAGGATAGGGGATAAATTGCTAAGTGAGAATCTCACTGCTGATACCCCCCTCCCCCCCAGAATAAGACTGGGACTCCAGTTTCCTGCTCTAGCTGTCACTGTTGGGGCTTCTCCCCCCCCCCCCCCCCACCCCCATTCGTATCAAAGGGGTTGATGGTAATGCCCTAGCGAAGTACCCTGTTTCACTGCCTTTAGCTTGGATACAAGATGTGATACGGGGGGGCATGGATGCTCTAGTGTTAAGTAGGGCCACCTTTTGCTTGGATACAAGATGTGATACCGCCTGGCATGGAATCTCTAGTGCCCTGTTGGTCCAGCTTTCATATAAGATGTGATACGGTTTGGCATGAAGGCTCCAGCTCACCGTTGTACCACCTCTAACAGCTGAGCTGTCATCAGCTTCCTTCCGACAATGCTTTCAGTTTTCAGGCCCTGTAAGTTATTGCACCGCTGAGGTTCAGCTGCAGCACCACCGGCCACACTGTGTTCTAATGCCATTTTGGAGCCATTACCCTAGGCCTGGGCCTATGGCTGCTTTGAGATGCCCATAATGAATCTCCTTGTGGGTGGTGCTACACTAACCATAAAGCTACAGTGTCAGCCAATCACAGCGCTTGCTCAGTGACATATGCAAATGAGCTGACGGAATAAGCAGATAGGCAGGTGACAAAGCAACAGTTTTCTCAATGGAAATCTCCTAATGGGTAATGTCAGTTGACTCTTTTGGCGTTTTCAGCACGCGGAGATAATATTTTGGCAGGAATGTTCCGCTCTGTTATGAAAAGTAAAATGGGTGCGTCTCCCTAAGGACAAAGACTCTGCGGTTGGCGGCATATAAATAGTGCTCAGGTTTACAGTCATGATTGGGTGGTACTATGGGTCGACCGTCACAACGACAAGTGGATGTGGTGGAGTTTGTGAGGCCCGGTGAGCCAAGGCAGGTGAGGGTCAGCGTCACTCATTGCCACCTTCATTTTTGGTGGGTAGTGCAGCGTTCGGGTGACGGGTACAAATCGCGCCTTGGCAACATCTGCACAATGTAAGAGACCTGTAATGATTTTTTCTGGTCTTCTATATAGAAACTCCCGACCTAGCAGCTGGTTGGGGCAGAGAGCCCTGACAGCCACAGGAACCAATCACAAGGCGCTTGGAGAACCAGCCCCCCGGCCGCAGCATAACCAACCGAGCCAAGCCGCCCAAGTGTCATGGCAATGGGATGTGGCGTGGGGCAGCACGTCCGCGCCCCTAGCAACCCAGCGGCGTCCAGGATACCTGCAACCAGGGGAGGTCACAAAGACCAGAGTCCCCCTGCCTCGCACCCCTGCAGCCCGGGTGCCAGGACTGGTAGTGAGGACACAGACACCTCGAGAGCCGCCGGTCCTGACACTGGGCGGATACAGGCCATCACTAGCTCTCCACCGATTCTGCTAGTGGTGACAAGATACAATAATACCGATAATTTGTTAGGCCACATGAAAGATGTAATCACCTGACAAACAAGCATTCACTTATTCATCGCATTATTGGCGGCACCTACACACAGCCTGATGATCAGGCAAACAAAGTCTAAGGCCTCATGTCCACGGGGAAAATATGATTTAGGATCCGCAGCGGATTACCTGCACGCGGATCCGCACCCCATAGGGATGCATTGACTACCCGCGGGTAGATAAATACCCGCGGATGGTCAATAAAAGGGATTTAAAAAAAAATGGAGCATGAAAAAATCTGGACCATGCTCCATTTTCGTGCGGGTCTCCCGTGGGGACGGCTCCCGCGGGCTTCTATTGAAGCCTATGGAAGCCATCCGGATCCGCAGGAGACCTAAAATAGGAATTGAAAAGAATTTACTCACCCGCAGCGGGCCGGGAAGGTCTTCTCTTCCTCACGGCCGCATCTCCCTTGCTTCGGCTCGGCGGATGTGCCCGGCGCATGCGCGCGGCACGTCGATGACGTGCCGGCGACGTGCCGCCGGCGTGAGGAATGCATCCGCCGGCCGAAAAAGAAGATCCGGCCGTGAGGAAGAGCAGAGCTTCCCGGCCCGCTACGGATAGGTAAATTCTTATAAATTCTTATTTTCAGCGCTCATGTCCGCGGGGCAGGAGGGACCCGCTACGGATTCTACATGTAGAATCCGTAGCGGGCCCGATTTTCCCCGTGGACATGAGGCCTAAATAGCTCCCAGGTTCTGAATGGGGCTGCCCTTGTCAGGGTGCTTGACCCACTTTAGGCAGGTTCCGTCATGCCAGCTTGGTTAGTGTTAGCACTCCCCTTCTCATTTGTGTTATCGCTATTAACCTGTTTTATATGTCTGCGTTCTTGTTAAAATATGTGTTTAAGGACAGAGGACATTCAGGACAGAGAACTGACCACTCCGAGGAAACCGCACCAAGTAAATATGTAAAGGGGATTCAAGAAGAATGCTGCAAAAGGAACGCTGATTTATTCATCTGTGTAAGGAACATCCAACAGCCGGAAGGAGAGAAAAAGACAGAAGAACTCTTCAAGTTTTTAATGCATCTTACAGATGTTTGATGGGGGGTCGTTGGTGACACAACAAATGTCAAGTCGGTAGTCCAGTTGTGGCCACAAGCGTCCCGGCATATCCTCTGTTAGAGATTCCACCGCAGCAGACATGCAATGTTTTAGGTCATCTATCACCAGCAAAGGAGCCAACATCGAGTGTCTGTAAGGTGTAAGAAAGCAGGTTTCATCACCAATAGAGATGAGCGAGCACCAAAATGCTCGGGTGCTCGTTACTCGGGACGAAATTATCGCGATGCTCGGGGGTTCGTTTCGAGTAACGAACCCCATTGAAGTCAATGGACGACCCGAGCATTTTTGTATTTCGCCGATGCTCGCTAAGGTTTTCATGTGTGAAAATCTGGGCAATTCAAGAAAGTGATGGGAACGACACAGCAACGGATAGGGCAGGCGAGGGGCTACATGTTGGGCTGCATCTCAAGTTCACAGGTCCCACTATTAAGCCACAATAGCGGCAAGAGTGATCCCCCCCCCTCCCAACAACTTTTACTTCTAAAAAAAGCCCTCATTAGCAATGCATACCTTAGCTAAGCACCACACTACCTCCAACAAAACACAATCACTGCCTGCATGACACTCCCCTGCCACTTCTCCTGGGTTACATGCTGCCAAACCCCCCCCCCCCCCCCGCACGATAGTGTCCAAAGTGTCCCTGCGCAGCCTTCAGCTGCCCTCATGCCACACCACCCTCATGTCTATTTATAAGTGCGTCTGCCATGAGGAGGAACCGCAGGCACACACTGCAGAGGGTTGGCACGGCTAGGCAGCGACCCTCTTTAAAAGGGGCAGGGCGATAGCCCACAATGTTGTACAGAAGCAATGAGAAATATAATCCTGTGCCACCGCCATCAGGAGCTGCACACGTGGGCATAGCAATGGGGAACCTATGTGCCACACACTATTCATTCTGTCAAGGTGTCTGCATGCCCCAGTCAGACCGGGCTTTTTAGTTCATAGACACAGGCAGGTACAACTCTCTATTGTGAAGTCCCTGTGGACCGACAGCATGGGTGGCTCCCTGGAACCCACCGGCGGTACCTAAAAATATCCCATTGCATTGCCCAACACAGCTGAGGTAGTAGTGTCGTGCTTAATGCAGGTGGGCTTCGGCCCACACTGCATGCCCCAGTCAGACTGGGGTTCTTTAGAAGTGGAAACAGATGCATTTAAAATTCCCTGTGGACCCACAGCATGGGTGGGTGCCAGGAAGCCACCGGCGGTACCTAAAAATATCCCATTGCATTGCCCAACACAGCTGAGGTAGTAATGTCGTGCTTAATGCAGGTGGGCTTCGGCCCACACTGCATGCCCCAGTCTGACTGGGGTTCTTTAGATGTGGTTTCAGATGCATTTATAATTCCCTGTGGACCCACAGCATGGGTGGGTGCCAGGAAGCCACCAGCGGTACATAATAATATCCCATTGCATTGCCCAACACAGCGGATGTAACGTCAGCTGTAATGCAGGTGGGCTAAAAATTCATTTGATTACACTGTAGGCGAGGGCCCACAAAAATTGCTGTATCAACAGTACTAATGTACATCAAAAAAATTGGCCATCGCCAACCAAGAGGGCAGGTGAAACCCATTAATCGCTTTGGTTAATGTGGCTTAAGTGGTAACTAGGCCTGGAGGCAGCCCAGTTTAACGGAAAATTGGTTCAAGTTAAAGTTTCAACGCTTTTAAGAGCATTGAAACGTATAAAAATTTTTAAGAAAAATTATATGAGTGAGCCTTGTGGCCCTAAGAAAAATTGCCCGTTCGGCGTGATTACGTGAGGTTTCAGGAGGAGGAGCAGGAGGAGGAGGAGGAGGAATATTATACACAGATTTATGAAGCAGAAATGTCCCCGTTTTGGATGGTGATAGAGAACAATGCTTCCATCCGCGGGTGCAGCCTACGTATTGCTTAGGTATCGCTGCTTTCCGCTGGTGGAGAAGAGAAGTCTGGGGAAATCCAGGCTTTGTTCATCTTGATGAGTGTAAGCCTGTCGGCACTGTCGGTTGACAGGTGGGTACGCTTATCCGTGATGATTCCCCCAGCCGCACTAAACACCCTCTCTGACAGGACGCTAGCCGCAGGACAAGCAAGCACCTCCAGGGCATACAGCGCGAGTTCAGGCCACGTGTCCAGCTTCGACACCCAGTAGTTGTAGGTGGCAGAGGCGTCAGGGAGGACGGTCGTGCGATCGGCTACGTACTCCCTCACCATCCTTTTACAGTGCTCCCGCCGACTCAGCCTTGACTGGGGAGCGGTGACACAGTCTTGCTGGGGAGCCATAAAGCTGTCCAGGGCCTTAAAGACTGTTGTATTGCCTGTGCTGTACATGCTGCTCGATCTCCGCACCTCCCCTGCTACCTGGCCCTCGGAAGTGCGCCTTCTGCCACTAGCGCCGTTGGATGGGAATTTTACCATCAGTTTGTCCGCCAGGGTCCTGTGGTATAGCAACACTCTCGAACCCCTTTCCTCTTCGGGAATGAGAGTGGAAAGGTTCTCCTTATACCGTGGGTCGAGCAGTGTGTACACCCAGTAATCCGTAGTGGCCAGAATGCGTGCAACGCGAGGGTCACGAGAAAGGCATCCTAACATGAAGTCAGCCATGTGTGCCAGGGTACCTGTACGCAACACATGGCTGTCTTCACTAGGAAGATCACTTTCAGGATCCTCCTCCTCCTCCTCCTCCTCCTCAGGCCATACACGCTGAAATGATGACAGGCAAGCAGCATGGGTACCGTCAGCAGTGGGCCAAGCTGTCTCTTCCCCCTCCTCCTCATCCTCCTCATGCTCCTCCTCCTCCTGAACGCGCTTAGATATAGACAGGAGGGTGCTCTGACTATCCAGCGACATACTGTCTTCCCCCGGCTCTGTTTCCGAGCGCAAAGCGGCTGCCTTTATGCTTTGCAGGGAACTTCTCAAGATGCATAGCAGAGGAATGGTGACGCTAATGATTGCAGCATCGCCGCTCACCACCTGGGTAGACTACTCAAAGTTTCGAAGGACCTGGCAGATGTCTGCCAACCAGGCCCACTCTTCTGAAAATAAATGAGGAGGCTGACTCCCACTGCGCCGCCCATGTTGGAGTTGGTATTCCACTATAGCTCTACGCTGCTCATAGAGCCTGGCCAACATGTGGAGCGTAGAGTTCCACCGTGTGGGCACGTCGCACAGCAGTCGGTGCACTGGCAGATTAAACCGATGTTGCAGGGTCCGCAGGGTGGCAGCGTCCGTGTGGGACTTGCGGAAATGTGCGCAGAGCCGGCGCACCTTTACGACCAGGTCTGACAAGCGTGGGTAGCTTTTCAGAAAGCGCTGAACCACCAAATTAAAGACGTGGGCCAGGCATGGCACGTGCGTGAGGCTGCCGAGCTGCAGAGCCGCCACCAGGTTACGGCCGTTGTCACACACGACCATGCCCGGTTGGAGGCTCAGCGGCGCAAGCCAGCGGTCGGTCTGCTCTGTCAGACCCTGCAGCAGTTCGTGGGCCTCTTATCTCCTAAGCTGAGTAGTTTCAGCACGGCCTGCTGACGCTTGCCCACCGCTGTGCTGCCACGACGCGCGACACCGACTGCTGGCGACGTGCTGCTGCTGCTGACACATCTTGATTGCGAGACAGAGGTTGCGGAGGAGGAGGAGGAGGGTGGTTTAGTGGAGGAAGCATACACCGCCGCAGATACCACCACCGAGCTGGGGCCGGCAATTCTGGGGGTGGGTAGGACGTGAGCGGTCCCAGGCTCTGACTCTGTCCCAGCCTCCACTAAATTCACCCAATGTGCCGTCAGGGAGATGTAGTGGCCCTGCCCGCCTGTGCTTGTCCACGTGTCCATTGTTAAGTGGACCTTGGCAGTAACCGCGTTGGTGAGGGCGCGTACAATGTTGCGGGAGATGTGGTCGTGCAGGGCTGGGACGGCACATCGGGAAAAGTAGTGGCGACTGGGAACTGAGTAGCGCGGGGCCGCCGCCGCCATCATACTTTTTAATGACTCCGTTTCCACAACCCTATACGGCAGCATCTCAAGGCTGATAAATTTGGCTATGTGGACGGTTAACGCTTGAGCGTGCGGGTGCGTGGCGGCGTACTTGCGCTTGCGCTCAAACACTTGCGCTAGCGACGGCTGGACGGTGCGGTGCGAGACGTTGCTGGATTGGGCCGAGGACAGCGGAGGTGAGGGTGTGGGTGCAGGCCAGGAGACGGTAGTGCCTGTGTCCTCAGAGCGGGGTTGGATCTCAGTGGCAGGTTGGGGCACAGGGGGAGAGGCAGCGGTGCAAACCGGAGGCGGTGAACGGCCTTCGTCCCACCTTGTGGGGTGCTTGGCCATCATATGTCTGTGCATGCTGGTGATGGTGAGGCTGTTGGTGGTGGCTCCCCGGCTGATCTTGGCGCGACAAAGGTTGCACACCACTGTTCGTCGGTCGTCAGGCGTCTCTGTGAAAAACTGCCAGACCTTAGAGCACCTTGGCCTCTGCAGGGTGGCATGGCGCGAGGGTGCGCTTTGGGAAACAGTTGGTGGATTATTCGGTCTGGCCCTGCCTCTACCCCTGGCCACCGCACTGCCTCTTGCAACCTGCCCTGCTGCTGCCCTTGCCTCCCCCTCTGAAGACCTGTCCTGAGTAGGCGTTGCAAACCAGGTGGGGTCAGTCACCTCATCGTCCTGCTGCTCTTCCTCCGAATCCTCTGTGTGCTCCTCCCTCGGACTTACTGCCCTTACTACTACCTCACCGATAGACAACTGTGTCTCATCGTCATCGTCCTTCTCACCCACTGAAAGGTCTTGAGACAGTTGCCGGAAGTCCCCAGCCTCATCCCCCGGACCCCGGGAACTTTCCAATGGTTGGGCATCAGTGACGATAAACTCCTCTGGTGGGAGAGGAACCACTGCTGCCCAATCTGAGCAGGGGCCCGAGAACAGTTCCTGGGAGTCTTCCCGCTCCTGAGCATGTGTCATTGTAGTGGAGTGAGGAGGCTGGGAGGAAGGAGGAGCAGCAGACAGAGGATTCGGATTTGCAGCAGTGGACGGCGCAGAACTGTGGGTGGACGATAGGTTGCTCGAAGCACTTTCTGCCATCCATGACAGGACCTGCTCACACTGCTCATTTTCTAATAAAGGTCTCCCGCGTGGACCCATTAATTGTGCGATGAATGTGGGGACGCCAGAAACGTGCCTCTCTCGTAATCGCGCAGCAGTCGGCTGCGATACACCTGGATCAGGAGTTCGGCCTGTACCCACACCCTCACTTGGCCCTCCGCGTCCTCAGCCGCGTCCACGTCCTCTAGGCCTACCCCTACCCCTCAGCATGCTGTATTACCAGTGATTGATTTCCCAGGCAGGAAAGAAATTGGCGCAAGCCTGCTGTTAAACGTAGCTGGCTGCGTATGATTTCTTTTAACGTTCTGCACCCACCACACACGTACCCAGAACGCTGAGGACTGTCAGAGGCAGGCCAAATAGAATGTTTCCCTTTTTTTGGTTAAAGAAAAGGCCCACTGACTATATTCAATCAATAATATATGTCTTCTGGCCCTGCAAATGTGTCACAGAACTGCAGGGTTGCAGAGTTATTAACTACAGCAGAGCGGTGATTTTTCCCAGGCAGGAAAGAAATTGGCGCAAGCCTGCTGTTAAACGTAGCTGGCTGCGTATGATTTCTGTTTACGTTCTGCACCCACCACACACGTACCCAGAACGCTGAGGACTGCCAGAGGCAGGCCAAATAGAATGTTTCCCTTTTTTTGGTTAAAAAAAAGGCCCACTGCGTATATTCAATCAATAATATATGTCTTCTGGCCCTGCAAATGTGTCACAGAACTGCAGGGTTGCAGAGTTATTAACTACAGCAGAGCGGTGATTTTTCCCAGGCAGGAAAGAAATTGGCGCAAGCCTGCTGTTAAACGTAGCTGGCTGCGTATGATTTTTGTTTACGGTCTGCACCCACCACACACGTACCCACAACGCTGAGGACTATCAGAGGCAGGCCAAATAGAATGTTTCCCTTTTTTTGGTAAAGAAAAGGCCCACTGCGTATATTCAATCAATAATATATGTCTTCTGGCCCTGCCTACACAATTCTGTCCCTGTAGTATTACTGCAGGGCGCAATGCTCTGCACAGCCGATTTAAAAAAAAAAATAAAAAAATGCAACACTGCTAACAGCAGCCTGCACAGTAGTGCACACGGTTAAATGTGGCCCTAAGAAGGACCGTTGGGGTTCTTGAAGCCTACACTCACTCCTAACACTCTCCCTGCCTAACCACCACTTCTGTCCCTGTAGTATTACTGCAGGGCGCAATGCTCTGCACAGCCGATTTTGAAAAAAAAAAAAAAAGGGCAACACTGCTAACAGCAGCCTCCACACGGATAGATGTGGCCCTAAGAAGGACCGTTGGGGTTCTTGAAGCCTACACTCACTACTAACACTCTCCCTACAGCAGCTCCGGCACCAGCAGCACTGTCCCTCAGCTAACTCACAAGGCATCTGAGGCGAGCCGCGGGAGGGGCCAACTTTTATACTCGGGTGACATCTGATCTCCCCAGCCACTCACAGCAGGGGGGTGGTATAGGGCTTGAATGTCACAGGGGGAAGTTGTAATGCCTTCCCTGTCTTTCAATTGGCCAGAAAAGCGCGCTAACGTCTCAGAGAGGAAACTGAAAGTAACCCGAACATCGCGTGGTACTCGTTAAGAGTAACGAGCATCCCGAACACGCTAATATTCGCCCGAGCATCAAGCTCGGACGAGTACGTTCGCTCATCTCTAGTAAAGGGGATTCAAGAAGAATGCTGCAAAAGGAACGCTGATTTATTCATCTGTGTAAGGAACATCCAACAGCCGGAAGGACAGGAAAAGACAGAAGAACTCTTCAAGTTTTTAATGCATCTTACAGATGTTTGATGGGGGGCCGTTGGTGACACAACAAATGTCAAGTCGGTAGTCCAGTTGTGGCCACAACCGTCCCGGCATATCCTCTGTTAGAGATTCCACTGCAGCAGACATGCAATGTTTTAGGTCATCTATCACCAGAAAAGGAGCCGACATCGAGTGTCTGTAAGGTGTAAGAAAGCAGGTTTCATCACCAACACAGAAGGGGGTTCTTTACTGTAAGAGCAGTGAGACTGTGGAACTCTCTGCCTGCGGATGTGGTGATGGCAAAATCGATAGAGGAGTTTAAGAGAGGACTAGATGTCTTTCTAGAGCCGAAGGATATTACAGGATATAGACATTAGGTGACCAGCAGGTTGTTGATCCGGGTCTACAGACAGGTAGGAACTATGAGAGGTTGATCCAGGGATTATTCTGATTGCCATTATGGAGTCGGGAAGGAATTTTTCCCTCAAAGGGTCTAATTGGCTTCTGCCTCTTCGGGTTTTTGCCTTCCTCTGGATCAACAAGGAGAGAGAAACAGGCTGAACTAGATGGACATTGTGAATTACACATTTGAAATTTGCACGTACAACACGCAGTGTATATAAACAGCTGATTTCAATGGGCTCACTCACATGTACATTCTTTGCATGCGATTTCAGTCATGGAAGAGAATCCCACTTCATGACCTATTTTGGTGCTTATTACACATTTATCTTTGAAATTAAAGGGAGCATGCTTGCCTGCTTATCGTGCATATAATTACGCAGGGCATGCGCGCATGAAGAATACAGTAAAATACACACAGCCGTGCGCGAAAATACTACATGCAACGTTCAAATAGACAGAGTAAATACGCCCATGTGAGGCTGGTCTTACATGTGATCCCCTAGCAACAGGATAGCGGATAACTTGCTGATAAGTGAGAATCTCACTGCTGATACCCCCCCAGAATAAGACTGGGACTCCAGTTTCCTGCTCTAGCTGTCACTGTCGGGGTTTCTCCCCCCCCTCACCCCCACCCCCATTCGTATCAAAGGGGTTGATGGTAATGCCCTAGCGAAGTACCCTGTTTCACTGCCTTTAGCTTGGATACAAGATGTGATACCGCCTGGCATGGAATCTCTTGTGCCCTGTTGGTCCAGCTTTCATATAAGATGTTATACGGTTGGGCGTGGAGGCTCCAGCTCACCGTTGTACCACCTCTGATAGATGAGCTGTCATCAGCTTCCTTCCGACAATGCTTTCAGTTTTCAGGCCCCATAAGTTATTGCACCGCTGAGGTTCAGCTGCAGCACAACCGGCCGCACTGTGTTCTAATGCCAATTTGGAGCCATTACCCTAGGCCCGGGCCTATGGCTGCTTTGAGATGCCCATAATGAATCTCCTTGTGGGTGGTGCTACACTAACCATAAAGCTACAGTGTCAGCCAATCACAGCGCCTGCTCAGTGACATATGCAAATGAGCAGGTGGAATAAGCAGATAGGCAGGTGACAAAGCAAACAGTTTTTTCAATGGAAATCTCCTAATGGGTAATGTCAGTTGACTCTTTTGGCGTTTTCAGCAGGCGGAGATAATATTTTGGCAGGAATTTTCCATTCTGCTGTGATAAGTAAAATGCGTGCGTCTCCCTAAGGACAAAGACTCTGCGGTTGGCGGCATATAAATAGTGCTCAGGTTTACAGTCATGATTGGGTGGTACTATGGGTCGACCGTCACAACGACAAGTGGATGTGGTGGAGTTTGTGAGGCCCGGTGAGCCAAGGCAGGTGAGGGTCAGCGTCACTCATTGCCACCTTCATTTTTGGTGGCTAACAGCTTGGTGGGCAGTGCAGCGTTCGGGTGACGGGTACAAATTGCGCCTTGGCAACATCTGCACAATGTAAGAGACCTGTAATGATTTTCTCTGGTCTTCTATATAGAAACTGTTAGGTTAAATGGATGTCCATGGCACTGTGGGTAGAGTGTATGTGTGGTGGGAAAATGCAGTGTCTAAATAAACTTTGTTGTGTCGTCATGATTTCACTTTTGTTGGTTTTCAATTATTCTCTAATTAGAGTAAAAGGATGTTAAATGAGTCCTTAATTTAATACAGAGCCCAGAAGGTTGCGTCTCGTACAAACCCTAGGCCCCTACGGTAAAAGTAAAGTCTACTGGTGCAAGCACCGAGTCATGAGTGACATAACATCACTGCTGATACCCTTCCCCCCCCCCCCCCCCGAATGAGAATGGGACTCCGTTTTTTTGCTCTACCTGTCACCGTGGGGGTTTCTTTCCCCCGCCCCATTCGTATCAAAGGAGTTGTTGGTTATGTCCTAGCATAGTACCCTGTTTCACTGCCTTTAGCTTGGATACAAGATGTGATACTGGGGGGCATGGATGCTGTAATGTTAAGTAGGGCCACCATTTGCTTGGATACAAGATGTGATACCGCCTGGCATGGAATCTCTAGTGCCCTGTTGGTCCAGCTTTCATATAAGATGTTATACGGTTGGGCATGGAGGCTCCAGTTTACTGTTGTACCACCTGTAACAGCTGAGCTGTCATCAGCTCCCTTCCGACAATGCTTTCAGTTTTCAGGCCCCATAAGTTATTGCACCTCTGGGGTTCAGCTGCAGCACCACCGGCCGCACTGTGTTCTAATGCCAATTTGGAGCCATTACCCTAGGCCAGTGTTGGCGAACCTATGGCACGCGTGCCGGGGAGGGCACGCGGAGCCCTTTCTGCCGGCACGCATGCTGTTCGCTGATATCACCCGGCCGTCGGCACTGCAGAGAGAGCTTCTTGCCCTGTCAAAAGTAAGGCAGGGCAGCGCTGACTTAAGAGTGAACTTGATTGCTTGTCTTCTAGCAGCTCCCCGTACCCCCCCCCCCCCCCCGCCCCTCCACACATCAGGCCAATGGGAGCGCTTCCTTACTCCCCTGTCACTCCTATAGCGGGAGATTTAAATAAAGCCCAGACGGCAGCGGAGGTGAAGGAGATGCCGGCACGCGCAGGCTGTTGTCTGCTCCTCATATCCCCGCCCCTCCGCACAGCAGCCCAATGGGAGCGCTTTCTACCTCCCATGTCAGAAGTAGTGCGGGGATTTCCAATGCAGAGCCGACAACAGCCTTCGCTCAGTGACTGCCTGTGGTGAGAGAAGCAGAGCAGAGCTTCAGCAGTAAAGAAGAGGTTTAAAAGAAGATCCTTGCTGCCTGGGTTAAAGTAAGAAGCGAACAGCAGTTACTGCAAAGATAACTGCTAAACACTTCACTTCACCACTACACACATAAACACGGGCGTTTTGGCACTGCGGAATCCGGAGCGGGTGTCTGCCTTCGGATTCCGCAATGCAAATACTGCACATAGACATGCTGTTGGAAATCAGTTTTCCATGTCGCCGAGCGAAAATCAATTGCGACTTTTCGCTCGCGGATGGAAAATCGCAGCATGTTGTATTTTGGCCGCCTGCAGACGGGCGGGTCGGATCCGGCAGCGAGAATTCTCGCCGCGGGATCCGACCCGAGCACCTGCAGGGACCAGTGCGTACGCGCCCCGCAGCTCCGGCTGTTTGATGTGCTGGCTTGCTGGGCAGACCGGAGCCGGCAGAGTGACATTTCTGCGAGCCCTGCACAGAAATAGAGCGTGCCGCAATTTGTTTGCTGCGCGATATTTCACTCGGCCAAACCGCGGCCGTCTGCATAGGATTGCGTTTGTTAACGCAATCCTATGCAGGCTTCCAGCAGCGGAAATTCCGCGGGAAATCCCACCGCGGAATTTCCGCTCATGTGCAGGGGGCCTTTGGCAGAACGCACACAGGTGGATTTGCATTGTGGAGTCCACAGCGGGCGTCCACCTCCGAACTCCACAGCAAATACCGCCCCATAGCATGCTGGGGAAATACGTGGTTTCACTTCCATGAGCAGAAATTGATTGCGATTTTCCGCTCGCGGAAGAGAAATCACAGCATGCAGCGATTCTATGAGGGCTACGCAGGGATGGCTTCCATTGAAGTCAATGGAAGCAGCTTGTCCTGCGGCCATTCCGCAGTCATAATTACAGAATGGCCGCAGGACCTGCGTCAGCGCGGCATAATCTGTACTGCGCATGCATGCTGGCTGGTAGAGCCGCAATACAGATTATGAAGAACCCGCATAGGTACGCGGGGATCACTGGCGAGGCACAGGGTTGATTCCGCTGCGGGATCTGACCCGGCTATGTGCAGGTGGCTCAAAGTTCACGTTTAACCCTGTAATGACGTGGACTCGTTTTTTTTCCCCATTTTCGTTTTTTCCTTTTCCCTTTTAAAAATCATAACTCCTTTATTTATCCATCGACGTTGCTGTATGAGGGCTTGTTTTTTGCGGGACGAGTTGGTCAGTACAATTACAATGATACCAAACTTGTATAGTTTTTTTTGCTGTACTACTTTTATTTTTTTGTAAAGACATCTAATTTTGTAAAATTATTTTCTGCCGCCATCATCTGCGCACAATAACTTTTTAATTTTTCCATCAACGTAGTTGTGCGAGGGCTCATTTCTTGCGAGATGTCCAGTAGTTTATTTTAGTATCATTTCGGAATACATACGACTTTTTGATCGCTTTTTATTGCATTTTTTTCTGGGAGACAGGGTGACTGAAAGTGCATTTCTGGCGTTCTTTTTTTTAAATTTTTTCGGATGACGGTCACCATGTGGGGTAAATAATGTGCTACTTTGATGGATCAGACTTTTACGGACGCGGCGATACCAACTCTGTATTTATTTTTTAGGATTTAGATTTTTTTATTATAGATATGGCAAAAAGGGGGGGGGGGGGGGATTTAAACTTCTTTTTTTTACAATTAATAAAACTATATTGATCTTATTTTTACTTTTTTTAGCCCTCCCTTTGGGGATTACAACTAGGAATGCTTTGATCGCTCCTGGAGTATGATGTAATGCCACAGCATTACATCATACTGCGATCTGACAGGCAGTCTATCTACCAAGCCACAGGCCTGGTTTGATAGGCAATCTGCAATAGCTGCCCTGTAGCTTTTTAGAAGGCCCCTGGGCTGTCATGACAAACACTTCGCAACCTGCGATCTTATCACAGGGGGCAGTGCTGGACCCCCAAAAATGGGTCAGGGCCTTTAAATGCTGCTGTCAGAATTAATGCCGCAATTTAAAGGGTTAATAGCTCCAATGAACGGTGCAGCTTATCAGAGCTGTTGCGGGTGGGTGTCAACTGTAAGAAACAGCTGGCACCCGCATTGTATGGAACAAGATCGCCCCGCAATCCCCCTCCATACACATTCAAAACCTGCAGGACGTAACTGTACATCCTGTAGTGTTAATGGGTTAACCTGTGGAACTCCTTGCCACTGGATATGGTGATGACATCTAGGCTACATGCTTTTACAAGGGAATTGGACAAGGTTCTGGAGAATAAGTCCGTCACGGGTTACTACTAATATTGTTAGCTATTTTTGGTGTAGAGAGAGATTAGTATTGGGTGCTTCATTTTAAAAAAAATTATTTTGTGTTTTTGTAGACTCCCAAAAATTAGTACAGCAAAAAAATCAAAGCCAGATAGTGGAAGGTCATTCCAAGAGGCCTGGACAGAGTCATTTGGAGTGATTGAACGCAATGGAAAAGCCTTATGTATTCTGTGCAATGAAAGTGTTGTGTGTCGCACATCAAGTGTCAGACGACACTTTGACACCAACCACAAAAGTGTTTCCCAACTTAGTGAAACAGAAAGAAAAGAGTGTTTGGAAGGAAAATTGAGGAAATATAATTCCCAGCATCTTAGTTTTAGCAACTACCTTTCTAAAACAAATCATGTGACAGCTGCCAGCTTTCAAATTTCGCTGTGCATAGCAAAGCATGGTAAACCCCTCTCTGATGGGGAGATTATCAAAACGGCCATGTTGTCTGGGAGTAATTCCCTCTTTCATGATTTCCCAAGCAAAGACAAAATTATTCAACGCATCTCTGAGATGCCACTTAGCAGAAATGCTGTTAAAGATCGAGTCCAGCGCATGGCAAGTGATGTTAGTCAGCAACTCACCACTGACTTACAGAATGCAGCCTGTTACTCCATGTGCTTGGATGAAAGCACAGATATAAATAATCATGCAAGGCTAGCCATAATCTTGCGTTATGCAGTTGGTGACATAATGAGAGAAGAACTGGTGAAACTAGTGTCTATGCCTAAAAGAACACAAGGGATAGATATCTACAATGCTGTGATGGAGGCCTTTTTGTTACAAGACATAAGACCAGAAAAAGTGGTCTCCATTACTAGTGATGGGGCACCTTCTATGGTGGGGGCAACATCTGGCTTCATACAGTTCTTCGTTAAGGAAGCAAAGCATGAAGTCATTCAGTTCCATTGCATCATACACCAAGAAGCTCTTTGTGCCAGAGAAAGTGGCAAAAAATTTGATGATGTCATCAAAGATGTCACAAAAATGGTGAATTACATCATGGCTCGTGCTCTGAATTGTCGACAATTTCAAGCACTTCTTGAGGAGGTTCAGGCGCAGTATAATTGTTTGCTCATGTATAATAATGTGCGGTGGCTGAGCAGAGGCCGAGTCCTGGAGAGATTTGTAGCCTGCTTGGATGAAATTAGGCTATTCATGAATGAAAAAGAGCAGGAATATCCAGAGCTCACCGATATGGCCTGGCTTACCAACCTCATGTTTCTCACAGATTTTACGCTACACTTCAATGCACTGAACAAACAGCTGCAAGGTGCAGGGAAAACTGCAGAAAGGATGTTTTGTGATATTAAAACATTTGAGAGAAAACTGCAGGTTTTTGAAAGAGACCTTGAAAGTGGGCAGCTCAAATATTTCCCAAGTCTAAAAAGGCATTTAGACAATTCTACGACTTTTGCAGACAATTCTGCAATCCATCGGCAAATCTACAAGGATTTTTCTAGCATTGTAGGAGCTGCAAAGGTGAATTTTAATAACCGTTTTTCACAGTTCCGTAAGTTGGAGACAACCCTGTATTTTCTAACTTCTCCAGATAAAGCAAAATTTGAAGATCTTGATCTTTCCTGCTTGCAAAGTTTAGATTTAGGTAATCTGGAAATGGAGCTCTTGGAATTTCAAGAAAACAGTATCTGGAAAAATAAATTCTCTGACCTGCGTCAACAGCTTGAGGAGATAGAAGGGATGACAAATGACAGCACACTTAGTTCTGAAAACGAAATCCTTAAAGTGTGGAATTCTCTCCCAAATACTTTTAAGTCAATGAAGGCACTTGGGATTGCTATCCTTACTTTGTTTGGATCATCCTATGCTTGTGAGCAGCTGTTTTCAGCTTTGAACTATATCAAATCTGACACCAGAAACCGACTAACAGATGACCTGAGTGCTGCGTGTGTTGCTCTCAAACTTACAAAGTATGAGCCAAGGTTAGACAAATTATCTGCATCCATACAACAGCAAAAATCACATTAATTCTTCAAAAGCATGCCAAATGCAAACGCTTACCATTCAATAAAAAGTTGTTAGCATCATTGAAAGCTCCGTTATTGTGTTAATTTTAAGACA
Organism: Eleutherodactylus coqui; assembly: GCF_035609145.1. Lineage (NCBI taxonomy): Eukaryota > Metazoa > Chordata > Amphibia > Anura > Eleutherodactylidae > Eleutherodactylus > Eleutherodactylus coqui. The sequence continues at coordinate 247,285,616 of NC_089840.1, forward strand.
AAAGGTGTAAGTGTATGCATTATTTGATGCACATGGGGCTGTTATTTATGGGGGTATTCCCGCATGCATAACTCCGAGAATAGAACCCATTGTTTTCAACTGGTTCATTCTCACTTCCTCTTTTTGCTCCCGTGATTTTCACAGAACGTAAAAATATAGGACCTGCTCTATCTTTGTCCGTTTCGTGAACCCTAGACCTCCATCGAGGTCTAGAGGAGAGCCGTAAAACAGACATGTTAACAAGCCAAAAAAACTCATTCGGGTGCAAAAATGATGCGCAGGAACGAGCGCTTTTGCGCTCACGCGCCTCTGAAACCGCCCTTCTGGTTACGTTACCGTGTTGGCACTTTGCAATAAATAACTGGGTGTTGGGTTGCAATTTGGGCACTCGGTCTCTAAAAGGTTCGCCATCACTGCCCTAGGCCCTAGCCTATGGCTGCTTTGAGATGCCCATAATGAATCTCCTTGTGGGTGGTGCTACACTAACCATAAAGCTACAGTGTCAGCCAATCACAGCGCTTGCTCAGTGACATATGCAAATGAGCTGGTGGAATAAGCAGATAGGCAGGTGACAAAGCAACAGTTTTTTCAATGGAAATCTCCTAATGGGTAATGTCAGTTGACTCTTTTGGCATTTTCAGCAGGCGGAGATAATATTTTGGCAGGAATTTTCCGTTCTGTTGTGATAAGTAAAATGCGTGCGTCTCCCTAAGGACAAAGACTCTGCGGTTGGCGGCATATAAATAGTGCTCAGGTTTACAGTCATGATTGGGTGGTACTATGGGTCGACCGTCACAACGACAAGTGGATGTGGTGGAGTTTGTGAGGCCCGGTGAGCCAAGGCAGGTGAGGGTCAGCGTCACTCATTGCCACCTACATTTTTGGTGGCTAACGTCTCGGTGGGCAGTGCAGCGTTCGGGTGACGGCTACAAATCGCGCCTTGGCAACATCTGCACAATGTAAGAGACCTGTAATGATTTTCTCTGGTCTTCTATATAGAAACTGTTAGGTTAAATGGATGTCCATGGCACTGTGGGTAGAGTGTATGTGTGGTGGGAAAATGCAGTGTCTAAATAAACTTTGTTGTGTCATCATGATTTCACTTTTGTTGGTTTTCAATTATTCTCTAATTAGAGTAAAAGGATGTTAAATGAGTCCTTAAATTTAATACAGAGCCCAGAAGATTGGGTCTTGTACAAACCCTAGGCCCTTAAGGTAAAAGTAAAGTCCACTGGTGCAAGCACTGAGTTGTGAGTGATGTAGTATGCCTTCACCAGTCATCTTTACCCCCCAGCAAGCTGGATACTCATTGTACCAACCTTGGAACAATGAGTCGACCCTGAGCTGGCTACCTAATGCATGCAGGGATGGAACCCGCAGGTTCCAGGTCATGAGCGAGAGCTTAGGACCGCATACTGCTGCCCTAACACTCTGCACAGCACGAGGCTCACAAGGTAACTAGGAACCCGCTTACATCTATAAGCCTCGTCCAGTGTCTAGCTTGGAAGCATGATGTGATGTAGACAGGCATGAAGGCACTAGTACCCTGTTGTACCGCCTCTAGCTTGGATACAAGATGTGATACGGTGTGGTTTCAATAGCAAAGGCAGCACTCACCCATTCATGAATTCATGAATGGGTGAGTGCTGCCTCTGATTGGCTGAGCACAGGACCAATCAGAGGCAGCTCTCAGCTGTCATTCAATAGCTCAGAGCTGCCTCTGATTGGTCACAGTGCTCATCCAATCAGAGGCAGCCCATTCAGCAGGCGGGGATTTTAAATCCCCGCCTGCAGAATACTACTGCCCTGGTAGCTGCAGAGAGGTGAGTATACATTTTTATTTTTACACATTTTTAGGATGGTTTTCAGGAAATGGCTTATATTTTAAGCCCTTCCCGGAAAAATTACTACAGCGCTGGCGAGCAGCTCATTGCTTTCAATGGAGCCGGCTGTATTGCTGGCTCCATTGAATTCAATGGGAGATCTTCGACAGTGACAGCTGTGGCAGAGAATTTTGATCTTCAGTATATGTTCTCAATGGGGTCGGCGCTGCTGCCGCAGCCCCATTGGGTGCAAGGTGAAACCCCTTGATGCGACAGCATCCTGGGGTTCCACATACATAGAACACCGATTTGTCCCACAACGCAGTTACATGTGCTCTGCGATTCGTTGTGTCCTATAATTTTTGCCACATGCGTTTGTGCGCATGTAAATTTCACAAATGTGACTGCTTCCGTTGCAAAGCATTGGGTCTATATAGATGCGGATCGCAAACGCAACTGTCAGACGCGCATACAAACACCCGTGTGACCGAGCCCTGGGGGCTTTTACCCGCTAGCATTTTTTTAATGGGACTTTCCAATGTTAAAATTGCATCGCACAAAAATCACAACAGCACAAACTTGCAATTTTTGTGCGATGCGATTTTAACATTAAAAAGTCCCATCTAAAAAAACCAAGCGATATCGCAGCGTTAAAGAAAAAACGCTAGTGGGTTAAAGCCCTAAACGGAGCGCATAGTGACAGTGTTCACAGCTGCACTCAGATTACAGCCTGAATAGAACAGGCTGATACTTTGTATCTCTTTGATTTGTGTTTATAAACACTTCACAGCAGGTGAAGCAAGCCTGCAGCAGCGCAAGGGACCCAGAAATTGTCTACTAGGATAGTATTATAAGACACCCCCGAAAATAAGGCACTGTGCCTCTTTTAGGGAAAAAATTATGACAAGACAGTGTCCTTTTTGGGGCGTAACATGGTATAACTCATAAGTAAAAGTGAAGAAGAAATAACAATGGAGGCCAACATTAAGGTGAATGCAGAGCTGTACAAGAAGTTAGATGCTCCATATACTGGAAGAGACGCTACTCTTGCATACAGATATAGCAAATGTTAACTTGACACTTGGTGCATTAAATGCAAAGTTGCAGCAAACTTTAACTTGGCTTTTCCAATTTTTTTTTCTGTGTTAAGTGACAATTTAAAGTTTTCTGAAACTGTGTGTTTAAGGCCGCTCTCACAATGGCCCCTACAAAGCGCTGCGATTGAAAGCGCGGCGTTTTGCCGTGAATTTACTTTAGTTTTCGAAGGCAGCGTTCCTGCTTCCGACAGCGGCTTTAGCACACCCCATCATTGATGATGTGCACTAAACACAATTAATAGAACAGACAGCACTTGAAAATCACCGCGTTCGAGCGCATGCCTGCAAGGCTCCATTGGAATCAATGGGAGCGTTATACTGCGAAAAAACGTCCGTGTGAGAGCGGCCTAACACATCAGGTATCAAGTTAGTGTTTGCTACAGTTATGTACCGACAGTCATGTACATCAGTAGTGGGGTCTGTAGGATGTGTGCTCTAATGCTGATGATGGATCAAGGCTCGCTTCACATCACATTCAGAAAGCCCATTGGAAATGATACCATGTGCTGAATGTATGTCTATAGCATATATGTAAGGGCTTCAACAGGTTGGAGGGAAAATCACCACCGCACAACGGGCTGAAATGAAACCATTGATTTCAACAGTTTTGTTTTCACTATTGGAAACTAGTAGAGTTTGAATAGGCAAAAAACGGTTCATGCGCGAATACGCTCCATAGCAGGACTGCATCGGTAACAAGAGGGCATCCTCTATGTCTAGAAATAAGTTGATTTCACCACTAACACAGAAGGGGGTTCTTTACTGTAAGAGCATTGAGACTGTGGAACTCTCTGCCTGACGATGTGGTGATGGCAACATCAATAGAGGAGTTTAAGAGAGGACTAGATGTCTTTTTACAGCGCTATGTTATTACAGGATATATGGTTCAAAAGTATTTTATTAGCTGCGTCAGGGAGTACGATACAGATATGGCAATGAACATGTTACAGTCATAGTAACCATCTTATCTCTTAGCAAATTCTACAGCTGTCCGGCCCCCCGTGCAGGTTTTTATTTAAAACGAACAAAACGTAACATAGCAAATCGTAAATCACATTCCCCTGAAACTTGATCATCAATCGTCCCGTTATTTGGGGAATTTAGAAATGAACTTAGGGATATCTGGAATTTTTAGATGGTGAAAAAAGTCCAGAAGCGAAGAAAAAGGAAAGGAAAGGAGACAAGAGTGGATGAAGGGGAAAGGTAAGGAGTAGGGTTAGGGAAGTCTGTCCAGTCCGAGCACACCCCGCAGCCCAGTTCCTCCGTTGGATAGGGCGAGTTGGCCTTGATGGTGGGAGTGTCCAGGCTGGCTAAGTAGCGGTAGTGCCGTCACATAGCCAGGCCTCTAAACCGGGTGAGACCCGGAACTGCAACCATACCGCCCAGGTGTTATAGAATTTAGAGTAACGCATCTCGTCTTTAGCACACAGTTCCTCCATTTGTCTTAAGTTGTCCATAGCTTCCAAGCACACTACTCGCGTCGGGGGCGTCGTGGATTTCCACTTTCTAGGAATGATCTGCCTGACTGCTAATATGAAAAAACGCAGCAGGGAGCTTTTTGTACCAGACATTGACCCCGGGAACATAGAAAGCAACGCCAGCTCAGGGGTAAAGCTGGTCGAGCCTTTACAGGTAGCTAAATATAGAGCCTCTAGCTCGCGCCACAATGGTTGAATGTGTGTGCAGGACCACCACATGTGGACAAAGGTCCCCGGTTCGCGGAGGCACCGCCAGCAGAGGTCCGAGTGTTGGGGGTATATTTTGGCTAGTCCCGCCGGAGTCCTGTACCATCGGGTCAGGATCTTGTAGTTAAGTTCCTGTAGTCTGCTGGAGATGTTTGATTTATGGGTCAGGACGTAGGCCTTCTCCCAGTCTTGTATTGCTAAATCTGTTCCAAGTTCTTTTTCCCAGGTCATTTCTAGCTTCCTGTTCCCTCCTGATGTGTCCCTCTCTAATAGTAGTTTATATATTGAGGAAATGGTTATTGGGGGTAAGGGTTTGACAGACAAATCTTCTCAAAGGTTGTAGTTGTCCTCCCTAACAGTTGTAAGCTACCCAAGGACCTCACATAGTGACATAGTTGTAAATATTGGTACCATGCTCCGGCCGTGGGGTCCCTCCCATCTAGGATCTCCTGTAGGGTCTTTAGTCTCGTGCCTGTCATGATATCTCGTATTCTGGGGACCGCGTCTGTCATTCCCCCTATTAATGAGGAGCCCCCCGAGAACATTGGTGCACCTGGGTTACCCACCAGAGGGGTGAGCAGAACTGGAGATGTGATCAGTCTTGATTTGCCAGCATTATTACAGGATATAGACATTAGGTGACCAGCAGGTTGTTGATCCGGGTCTACAGACAGGTAGGAACTATGAGAGGTTGATCCAGGGATTATTCTGATTGCCATTATGGAGTCGGGAAGGAATTTTTCCCTCAAAGGGCCTAATTGGCTTCTGCCTTTTGGGGTTTTGCCTTCCTCTGGATCAACAAGGAAGGAGAAACAGGCTGAACTAGATGGACATTGTCTTCATTCAGCCTAACATACTATGTTACTATGTATTAGCACATGCACCCATGTGGTTTTGCCCTGTGTTCCCCAGTTTAAAAAAATGCATACCCTGCAATATACTTTTAACCCCTTCCCGCTCCTGGACGTACCTGGTACGTCATGGTAGCGGGATACTTCCCGCAACATGACGTACCTGGTACGTCATATCATTAAAGTGTCGCCGCGGTGACAATCGCGGCGATACAGCAGTGATGTCTGCTGACATAGTGTAGTGGAGTGGAGTTAGTGATCAGTGTAGTGGAGAGGAGTTAGTCATCAGTGTGGTGTAGTGGAGTGAGTGTTAGTGATCAGTGTGGTGTAGTGTAGTGAGTGATTGATCAGGCAGTGTAGTGTAGTGAGTGATTGATCAGGCAGTGTAGTGTAGCAGAGTGGAGTGAGTGATCAGAAGTGCAGTGTAGTGTAGTGAGTGAGGGATCTGTAGTGTGTGATCAGAAGTGTAGTGAGTGAGCTGTAGCGTGCGATCAGCAGTGTAGTGTAGCGCAGCGTGTAGTCAGTGTATCCCTTGGTGTAAAAAAAAAAAAAAAAAAAGTTCCTGTTGTTCCCATTTCGTTACCTGTCCCGTCACCCGTTATTAGTTAGTGTAGCGTTTAGTTAGTCCGTCTAGTGTGTAGCGTGTCGTTAGTCCGTGTACTGTCAGTGTATTCGTCTGTGTAAAAAAAAAAAAAAAAAAAAGTTCCTGTTGTTCCCATTTCGTTACCTGTCCCGTCACCCGTCATTAGTTAGTGTAGCGTGTCGTTAGTCCGTCTAGTGTGTAGTGTGTCGTTAGTCCGTGTACTGTCAGTGTATTCGTCTGTGTAAAAAAAAAACAAAAAAAACAAAAAAAGTTCCTGTTGTTCCCATTTCGTTACCTGTCCCGTCACCCGTTATTAGTTAGTGTAGCATTTAGTTAGTCCATCTAGTGTGTAGCGTGTCATTAGTCCGTGTTGTGTCAGTGTATTCGTCTGTGTAAAAAAAAAAAAAAAGAAAAAAAAAAAAACACTTACGTGAATACACCACATAAGTTTCCGCGTTCTTTCCGACCCCCGTCCCATGGTCACCCCATCCCGCAGTGTCCCATTTAATAAAACTTTTTCCCCGTGTGCCCCATTTTATATAAATATGGCCCACAGGAGGTACACTTCAGAGGAACTGTATGCAATCATTGCATCAGACTCGGACTCAGGTAGTGGTGATGACGACCCCACTTTTTTGGCATTCTCCGACTCCTCATCCTCATCCAGCGAGTCTGAGCTCCCTGCACCCCCGAGAAGGCGTCCAAGGACCGCCACTGACCCCAATGCATCAGATGCTCACTGGAGTACCCCGGAAGATTACAGACCCCAGATCCCTGATTTTATTGGGAACCCAGGGATTCAATTTGACACGGAAGGGCTCAGAGGGAAGGACTTCTTCAAGTTTTTTTTTTCTGAAGAGTTCATTGCCCATATTGTTACCCAGACGAATTTGTACGCCCAGAATTTTATAGAAGAAAATCCCACCTCCAGCTACGCCAGACCCGATAAGTGGACCCCTGTGGATGCACCAGAGATAAAGAAATTTTGGAGGCTTATACTAACCATGGGGCTAATAAAGAAGCCAACAATCAGGGCGTACTGGACTACCGATATTTTGTACCACACCCCAATGTTCCGCATGGCGATGTCGAGGACGCGCTTTGAGTGTATTTTAAAATTTCTGCACTACAATGACAACCAGCTGTGCCCCCCCCCCCCCAGCGATCACCCCAATTACGATCGGTTGTATAAGATCAGGCCCGTAATAGACCATTTTAACGCCAAGTTTGCCCAGGCGTATGCCCCACAGATAAACATTGCAGTAGACGAGTCCCTGGTACACTTCAAGGGGGGGCTAAAATTCCGCCAGTACCTGCCCAGTAAGCGGGCACGGTATGGTGTGAAGTTGTACAAGCTGTGCGAAAGTACATCAGGGTACACCCACAAGTTCCGTATTTACGAGGGGAAGGACACTAAAATTGAGCCCCCAGAATTTCCCCCCCCCGTGCTGGGAGTAACAGGGAAAATAGTGTGGGAACTGGTGCACCCACTATTAGACCAGGGTTACCATCTGTACCTGGATAACTTTTATACCAGTGTCCCCCTGTTTCAGTGCCTCGCTTCCAGAGGAACAGTGGCATGTGGCACTGTTCGGAAAAATCAAAAAAGCCTCCCTAAGACGCTGCTTGGGCAACTGCTCAGAAGGGGTGAGAGCCGGGCCCAATGCAGCGACAATGTATTGTGCGTTAAATATAAGGACAAGAGGGATGTCCTTATGTTGACGACAATACACAGCCACAGCAGTACCCCCTGCCCAGTACGAGGTACCAGTGCAGAGACCCCCAAACCAGACTGCGTCCTCGACTATAATAAGTACATGGGAGGGGTCGATCTATCAGACCAGGTACTGGAGCCCTATAGAGCCATGCAGAAAACACGGGTGTGGTACAAAAAACTGGCCGTGCACCTCGTACAGATGGCACTGTATAATGCCTACGTGCTGTTCCGAGGTGCAGGCCACAGGGGGACATTCCTTGAATTTCAAGAGGAAGTTATCAAGGACCTAATATTTGGGGACCAGGAGGTGGGGGAGAGGCCCAGTACTTCTGGAAGCGAGACCACAAGAATTGTACCAGGGCAGCATTTTCTCAGTGAAATTCCCTCCACTGCGACGAAGGGAAGGCCCCAAAAGAGGTGCAGAGTGTGCTACAAACAGGGGATAAGAAAAGACACCAGATACCAGTGTGAAACGTGCCCCACACAACCCGGCCTCTGTATAAATGAGTGTTTTAAGATCTACCACACGTCCCTAAAATTTTAATTTTTTTATTGCCCTGACGTTTTACCCTGATGTACTTCGCACAGCTTGTACATAAAGCCACATGCTAAGTCCTTCCCTTCTGAGCCCTGCGCCCTAAAAACAGTTTAGATTCACATATGGGGCATTTCCCTGTTGGGTAACATCATGGGTTACGTTTTCTCCTTCTGCCCCTGGTAAAAAATATAAATCTGGGCCTAAACTGAGCATTATTGGAAAAATGTGAATTTTTTGTTCTCAACTCAAATTGTTAAAAAAAATTCCTCAAATACCTGTGGGTTCAAACCGCTCACTACATCCCTTAAAAAATTCCCTGAGGGGTGTAGTTTCCAAAATGGGGTCAGTTGTTGGGGGTCTCAAATGCACTGGTACCTCAGGGGCTGCAAACACTACACGGTGTCTGAAAATTATTCCAGCAAAATCTGCATTCAAAAAAAGTGCTCCTTTCTTTCTGAGCCCTGCCATGTGCCCAAACAACAGTTTACATCCACATATGGGGCATTTCCGTGCTAGAGAGTAATTGGGTAATGCATTATGGACTATGTTTTCTCCTTCTGCCCCTGGTGAAAAATGAAAATCTGGGCCTAAAGCTGAACATTATTGAAAAAACGTGAATTTTTCGTTCTCAACTCAAATTGTTAAAAAAAATTCCTCAAATACCTGTGGGTTCAAACCGCTCACTACACCCCTTAAAAAATTCCCTGAGGGGTGTAGTTTCCAAAATGGGGTCAGTTGTTGGGGGTTTCAAATGCACTGGTACCTCAGGGGCACTGCAAACACTACATGGGCTCTGAAAATTATTCTAGCAAAACCTGCATTCAAAAAGCCAAGAAGTGCTCCTATCCTTCTGAGTCCTGCCATGTGCCCATACAACAGGCTACGTCCACATATGGGGCATTTCTGTGTTCGAGAGCAACTGGGTAACGCATCATGGGGTATGTTTTTTCCTTCTGCCACTGGTAAAAAATATAAATCTGGGCCTAAAGCTGAACATTATGTGAAAAATGTGATTTTTTTTGTATTGAACTCAAACTGTTAAAAAAATTCCTCAAATACCTGTGGGTTCAAACTGCTCACTACACCCCTTAAAAAATTCCCTGAGGGGTGTAGTTTCCAAAATGGGGTCAGTTGTCGGGGGTTTCAAACGCACTGGTACCTCAGGGGCACTGTAAACACTACATGGGGTCTGAAAATTATTCTAGCAAAACCTGCATTCAAAAAGCCAAGAAGTGCTCCTATCCTTCTGAGTCCTGCCATGTGCCCATACAACAGGCTACGTCCACATATGGGGCATTTCCGTGTTCGAGAGCAACTGGGTAACGCATCATGGGGTACGTTTTTCCTTCTGCCACTGGTGAAAAATGAAAATCTGGGCCTAAAGCTAAACATTATGTGAAAAATTGGATTTTTTCGTATTGAACTCAAACTGTTAAAAAAAATTCCTCAAACATCTGTGGGTACAAACCGCTCACTACACCCCTTAATAAATTCCCTGAGGGGTGTAGTTTCCAAAATGGGGTCAGTTATTGGGGGTTTCAAATGTACTGCTACCTCAGGGGCACTGCAAACACTACATGGGGTCTGAAAATTATTCCTGCCAAATCTGCATTCAAAAAGACAAGAAGCGCTCCTTTCCTTCTGAGACCTACCATGTGCCCATACAACAGGCTACGTCCACATATGGGGCATTTCTAAAAACTGCGGAATCTGTTTAATACATTCCAAGTTTTGTTTCTTTGCTAACTTCTACTGTTTTATATAAAAAAAAGGTTTTATATTGAAAATCAGTAGAAAAAAGGAACTGTTCTAATTTTTGATGCACTTTCCTTTAATTCCTGTAAAACATCTAAAGGGTTAATAAACTTTCTAAATGCCATTTTGAATACTTTGAAGGGTGCTGATTTTAAAATGGGGCAATTCATGGGGGATTCTGATATACAGGCTCGGCAAAACTATGTCTGAACTGCATTGGTCCTTAAAAAATTTAGATTTTGAAATTTGCTAGTAAATGTGAAAAATTACTGCTAAATTTATATACTTTGTGGAGTCTGCAAAAAGTAAAATAACACTTAAAAAATGATTGCTGTGTAAAGTAGGCCTATGGCAAATGTTAATTAATAACTATGTTGTGGTGTTTGACTTTCTATCTTACAAAGAAAACAATTCAAAGTTTGAAAATTGTGAATTTTTCCAAATTTTCAGTAAATTTGGATTTTTTTTCCTAATAAGGACAAAATTTATTGATGAAATTTTTACACTAACATAAAGTACAATATGTCACGAAAAAACAATCTCAGAATCACCTTGATAAGTAAAAGCATTCAAAAGTTATTAGCACAGAAAGTGACAGATGTCAGATTTGAAAAATAAGGCTTGGTCCTTAAGCTCAAAATAGGCCATGTCATTAAGGGGTTAAAGGGGTTGTACCACAATTAGGGCCTATTCACACAAACACATTTGCACTGTGAATTACACATTTGAAATTTGCACGTACAACACGCAGTGTATATAACCAGCTGATTTCAATGGGCTCACTCACATGTACATTCTTTCCATGCGATTTCAGTCGTGGAAGAGAATCCCACTTCATGACCTATTTTGGTGCTTATTACACATTTATCTTAATTGACCTTTGAAATTAAAGGGAGCATGCTTGCTTGCTGATCGTGCATATAATTACGCAGGGCATACGCGCATGAAGAATACAGTAAAATACACACAGCCGTGCGCGAAAATGCTACATGCAACGTTCAAATAGACAGAGTAAATACGCCCATGTGAGGCTGGTCTTACATGTGATCCCCTAGCAACAGGATAGGGGATAACGTGCTGATAAGTGAGTATCTCACTGCTGATACCCCCCCCGCCCGCCCCCCCCCCCCCCACACACACACACACACCCCACAATTAGATTAAGACTCCAGTTGCCTGCTCTTCCTGTCACTGTGGGGGTTTCTCCCCCCCCCCTCACCCCCATCCCCATTCGTATTAAAGGGGTTGATGGTAATGCCCTAGCGAAGTACCCTGTTTCACTGCCTTTAGCTTGGATACAAGATGTGATACCGGGGGGCATGTTTGCTCTAGTGTTAAGTAGGGCCACCTTTTGCTTGGATACAAGATGTGATACCGCCTGGCATGGAATCTCTAATGCCCTGTTGGTCCAGCTTTCATATAAGATGTTATACGGTTGGGCATGGAGGCTCCAGCTCACCGTTGTACCACCTCTAACAGCTGAGCTGTCATCAGCTCCCATCCGATAATGCTTTCAGTTTTCAGGCGCCATAAGTTATTGCACCGCTGAGGTTCAGCTGCAGCACCACCGGCCGCACTGTGTTCTAATGCCAATTTGGAGCCATTACCCTAGGCCCGGGCCTATGGCTGCTTTGAGATGCCCATAATGAATCTCCTTGTGGGTGGTGCTACACTAACCATAAAGCTACAGTGTCAGCCAATCACAGCGCTTGCTCAGTGACATATGCAAATGAGCAGGTGGAATAAGCAGATAGGCAGGTGACAAAGCAACAGTTTTTTCAATGGAAATCTCCTAATGGGTAATGTCAGTTGGCTCTTTTGGCGTTTTCAGCACACGGAGATAATATTTTGGCAGGAATGTTCCGTTCTGTTATAAAAAAGTAAAATGCGTGCGTCTCCCTAAGGACAAAGACTCTGCGGTTGGCGGCATATAAATAGTGCTCAGGTTTACAGTCATGATTGGGTGGTACTATGGGTCGACCGTCACAACGACTAGTGGATGTGGTGGAGTTTGTGAGGCCCGGTGAGCCAAGGCAGGTGAGGGTCAGCGTCACTCATTGCCACCTACATTTTTGGTGGCTAACGTCTCGGTGGGCAGTGCAGCGTTCGGGTGACGGGTACAAATCGCGCCTTGGCAACATCTGCACAATGTAAGAGACCTGTAATGATTTTCTCTGGTCTTCTATATAGAAACTGTTAGGTTAAATGGATGTCCATGAAGGGGGTGGAGCTTGCCGATGGCGTGATAAGTCGAGAGTGAGAAGAGCTCCGACGGCAGCGGCTACTTACAGGCTCTCTCTCTCTCTCTCTCTCTCTCTTTCTCTCTCTCATCTTTTCATCTATCTATAAAAAAGCCAATAAACAGAAAGACTCCCGTTTGCTTCCATTCCTTTTGGTTTCCGTTTTTTTGGACAGTAAAATAGCGCAGTCTGCAGCAAATCATGGAGATGACCGGACTTAGATTGTGCCAGCAATATTTTGATCGAAAACCAGCCTGGTTTAGTAAATCCTTGCAGCCCTGTAAAGTAACAATTCTATTCTGCTCTTAGAACTCTACAGGCTACAAAATGTAACATTGTAGCAATAATCAGCTGCAGTCACAACACAGAGCTGCTATGGAGCTGAGAACTGCAAGCCTGAGGATCGCAGACCTCCTTCACCTGTATTGGGGCTCTCTCACACCAGCGCTTTCTGTTTACGTATCTGCTGCGCAGGAGCCTGCAGCAAGTACGCAAGGAATCACATTTGCTGTGTGCCGACAACCCCCATAAACTACCTATGGGTTTTAATAGTTGCGGTTCCTTCGCCCAATTTTCTGCGCACAAAATTGCCTATATGAGGGCGCCCTTAATGTCAGATTGGTGATGCGTATTAGGCTAGGCTCAGACAGATGGAGTGGAATTGCGCGGGCATTTAAAGGCATGTACTGTAGCTTTTTTTCGTTCACACATTTAAATATGAATTGCGTATTACGCGAGAGAAAAATAATTGTAACATGCTTTATTTTGCCACGGACGGCCTTCATTGAAGTCAGTGGAGGCCATCCAACCTCGAGCCCATACGCAATTGCCTTTACGTATGGGCTGCAGGTACTCAAGTCATCCCTTACCGACGAAATAAAAACATTGTAGAAAACAAACTGTACTGTGCATGGCTGATGGGTAGCCACATCTATCTATCTATCTATCTATCTATCTATCTATCTATCTATCTATCTATCTATCTATCTATCTATCTATCTATCTATCTATCTAATCGTCTGCTATGGTCTACAGCCACCCCGCTCTGACATGGAGGTATTAGCAGCTAAAAATGTAACCCTAACACAGAAACAACCCCTAACCCTAAGCCTCCATCCCAGCATTAAGTAAATCCCCACACTGCTAGGACCTTTGAGGACCTTGCTGCACGCAGCCAATCAACAGCATGTGGGCGTGCACTTGGTGTCAAGAACTGGGGTCCGTGCTCTGGAATTCCCTAGGAAAACTGCCCGCAGCCCCTGTGCCTTCCTACTTGCCCCCCTGGGCTAACCCCCAGGGTGACAACTGGGTGATGGTCCCTATACTTCTCTAGGGATGTGGGGCAGTAGTCAGGTTACAACCAAACACTGAGACAAACAACACAAAGGCTGGTCAAGCAATCCGGATCTGCAACAGGAGGGTACACAGTACAAAGGGTAAGGCAAAGGCAAGGTCAGGGTACACGCAGGAGTAAATCAGAAAGTCAGTCAAAAAACAAGGAACGTGAGTGCTGTAGAAGAACAAACAAACACTGCCAAAGACAGGAGATAACAGAGGAGTTTAAAGGGGTTGTCCCGCGCCGAAACGGCTTTTTTTTTTTTTCAATAGGCACCCCGTTCGGCGCGAGACAAACACAAGGGATGGGTTAAAAAAAAAATAAATTTAGTACTTACCCGAATCCCTGCTCTGCGGCGACTTCTTACTTACCCTACCAAGATGGCTGCCGGATCTTCACCCACGATGCACCGTGGGCTCTGTGCGGTCCATTGCCGATTCCAGCCTCCTGATTGGCTGGAATCGGCACACGTGACGGGGCGGAGCTACGCGATGACACGTGGAAGGGGGCGGAGCCAGAACGCCGCTCGTGCCGAGACCCAAGAGAAGGGAGAAGACCCTTCTGCGCAAGCGCGTCTAATCGGGAGATTAGACGCTGAAATTAGACGGCACCATGGAGACGGGGACGCCAGCATCGGAGCAGGTAAGTGAATAACTTCTGTATGGCTCATATTTAATGCACGATGTATATTACAAAGTGCATTAATATGGCCATACAGAAGTGCTTACCCCCACTTGCTTTCTCGGGACAACCCCTTTAAGGCCTCATGTCCACGGGGAAAATCAGGCCTGCCGCGGATTCTCCATGCAGAATCCCGCAGCGAGTCCCTCCTTTCCCGGGGACAAGAGGCTAAAAATAAGAATAAACTCACCTGTCCGGATGATGCAGATTTTCCCTCCGTTGCGGCCGGATCTTCTTTCTTCGGCCCGGCGGATGTGCTCGGCACGCCGGCAGCGTGCCGCGCGCATGCACCGGGCACATCCGCCAGGCCGAAGAAAGAACATCCGGCCGCATCGTCCGGACAGGGAAGTTTTAATTCTGGTACGGGTGTTCCGTGGATCCGGACGGCTTCCATAGGCTTCAATAGAAGCCTGCGGGAGCCGTCCCGGCGGGAGACCCGCACTAAAATGGAGCATGTTGCGGTTTTTTGCCCGAACGCAGATGCGCACCTGAAGGGAAAAATGACATCCGCAGGTATTTAACTACCTGCGGGTGTCCAATGCATCCCTATGGGGCACGGATCCGCGTGCAGGAAAAAAGCTGCAGATTTTAAAGGCCTAAATGCTGCCAGAACTCCCGACCCAGCAGCTAGTTGGGGCAGAGTCCTGACAGCCACAGGAACCAATCACAAGGCGCTGGGAGAAACAGCCCCCCGGCCGCAGCATAACCAACCGAGCCAAGCCGCCCAAGTGTCATGGCAATGGGATGTGGCGTGGGGCAGCACGTCCGCGCCCCTAGCAACCCAGCGGCGTCCAGGATACCTGCAACCAGGGGAGGTCACAAAGACCGGAGTCCCCTTGCCTCGCACCCCTACAGCTCGGGTGCCAGGACTGGTAGTGAGGACACAGACACCTCGAGAGCCGCCGGTCCTGACACTGGGCGGATACAGGCCATCACTAGCTCTCCGCCCATTCTGCTAGTGGTGACAAGATACAATAATACCGATAATTTTTTAGGCCACATGAAAGATGTAATCACCTGACAAACAAGCATTCACTTATTCATCGCATTATTGGCGGCACCTACACACAGCCTGATGATCAGGCAAACAAAGTCTAAATAGCTCCCAGGTTCCGAATGGGGCTGCCCTTGTCAGGGTGCTTGACCCACTTTAGGCAGGTTCCGTCATGCCAGCTTGGTTAGTGTTAGCACTCCCCTTCTCATTTGTGTTATCGCTATTAACTAGAGATGAGCGAACGTACTCGTCCGAGCTTGATGCTCGGGCGAATATTAGCGTGTTCGGGATGCTCGTTACTCTTAACGAGTACCACGCGATGTTCGGGTTACTTTCAGTTTCCTCTCTGAGACGTTAGCGCGCTTTTCTGGCCAATTGAAAGACAGGGAAGGCATTACAACTTCCGCCTGTGACGTTCAAGCCCTATACCACCCCCCTGCAGTGAGTGGCTGGGGAGATCAGATGTCACCCGAGTATAAAAGTCGGCCCCTCACGCGGCTCGCCTCAGATGCCTTGTGAGTTAGCTGAGGGACAGTGCTGCTGGTGCCGGAGCTGCTGTAGGGAGAGTGTTAGTAGTGAGTGTAGGCTTCAAGAACCCCAACGGTCCTTCTTAGGGCCACATCTATCCGTGTGGAGGCTGCTGTTAGCAGTGTTGCCCTTTTTTTTTTTTTCAAAATCGGCTGTGCAGAGCCTTGCGCCCTGCAGTAATACTACAGGGACTGAAGTGGTGTTTAGGCAGGGAGAGTGTTAGGAGTGAGTGTAGGCTTCAAGAACCCCAACGGTCCTTCTTAGGGCCACATTTAACCGTGTGCAGAACTGTGCAGGCTGCTGTTAGCAGTGTTGCATTTTTTTTATTTTTTTTTAAATCGGCTGTGCAGAGCATTGCGCCCTGCAGTAATACTACAGGGACAGAATTGTGTAGGCAGGGCCAGAAGACATATATTATTGATTGAATATACGCAGTGGGCCTTTTCTTTAACCAAAAAAGGGAAACATTCTATTTGGCCTGCCTCTGACAGTCCTCAGCCTTCTGGGTACGTGTGTGGTGGGTGCAGAACGTAAACAGAAATCATACGCAGCCAGCTACATTTAACAGCAGGCTTGCGCCAATTTCTTTCCTGCCTGGGAAAAATCACCGCTCTGCTGCAGTTAATAACTCTGCAACCCTGCAGTTCTGTGACACATTTGCAGGGCCAGAAGACATATATTATTGATTGAATATACGCAGTGGGCCTTTTCTTTACCAAAAAAAGGGAAACATTCTATTTGGCCTGCCTCTGACAGTCCTCAGCGTTCTGGGTACGTGTGTGGTGGGTGCAGAACATAAACAGAAATCATACGCAGCCAGCTACGTTTAACAGCAGGCTTGCGCCAATTTCTTTCCTGCCTGGGAAAAATCACCGCTCTGCTGCAGTTAATAACTCTGCAACCCTGCAGTTCTGTGACACATTTGCAGGGCCAGAAGACATATATTATTGATTGAATATACGCAGTGGGCCTTTTCTTTACCAAAAAAAGGGAAACATTCTATTTGGCCTGCCTCTGACAGTCCTCAGCGTTCTGGGTACGTGTGTGGTGAGTGCAGAACGTAAACAGAAATCATACGCAGCCAGCTACGTTTAACAGCAGGCTTGCGCCAATTTCTTTCCTGCCTGGGAAAAATCACCGCTCTGCGGCAGTTAATAACTCTGCAACCCTGCAGTTCTGTGACACATTTGCAGGGCCAGAAGACATATATTATTGATTGAATATACGCAGTGGGCCTTTTCTTTAACCAAAAAAGGGAAACATTCTATTTGGCCTGCCTCTGACAGTCCTCAGCGTTCTGGGTACGTGTGTGGTGGGTGGAGAACGTAAACAGAAATCATACGCAACCAGCTACGTTTAACAGCGGGCTTGCGCCAATTTCTTTCCTGCCTGGGAAATCAAATCACTGGTAATACAGCATGCTGAGGGGTAGGGGTAGGCCTAGAGGACGTGGACGCGGCCGAGGACGCGGAGGCCCAAGTCAGGGTGTGGGTACAGGCCGAACTCCTGATCCAGGTGTATCGCAGCCGACTGCTGCGCGATTACGAGAGAGGCACGTTTCTGGCGTCCCCACATTCATCTCACAATTAATGGGTCCACGCGGGAGACGTTTATTAGAAAATGAGCAGTGTGAGCAGGTCCTGTCGTGGATGGCAGAAAGTGCTTCCAGCAACCTATCGTCCACCCACAGTTCTGCGCCGTCCACTGCTGCAAATCCAAATCCTCTGTCTGCTGCTCCTCCTTCCTCCCAGCCTCCTCACTCCACTACAATGACACATGCTCAGGAGCGGGAACACTCCCAGGAACTGTTCTCGGGCCCCTGTTCAGATTGGGCAGCAGTGGTTCCTCTCCCACCAGAGGAGTATATCGTCACTGATGCCCAACCATTGGAAAGTTCCCGGGGTCTGGGGGATGAGGCTGGGGACTTACGGCAACTGTCTCAAGACCTTTCAGTGGGTGAGGAGGACGATGACGATGAGACACAGTTGTCTATCGGTGAGGTAGTAGTAAGGGCAGTAAGTCCGAGGGAGGAGCGCACAGAGGATTCGGAGGAAGAGCAGCAGGACGATGAGGTGACTGACCCCACCTGGTTTGCAACGCCTACTCAGGACAGGTCTTCAGAGGGGGAGGCAAGGGCAGCAGCAGGACAGGTTGCAAGAGGCAGTGCGGTGGCCAGGGGTAGAGGCAGGGCCAGACCGAATAATCCACCAACTGTTTCCCAAAGCGCACCCTCGCGCCATGCCACCCTGCAGAGGCCAAGGTGCTCTAAGGTCTGGCAGTTTTTCACAGAGACGCCTGACGACCGACGAACAGTGGTGTGCAACCTTTGTCGCGCCAAGATCAGCCGGGGAGCCACCACCAACAGCCTCACCACCACCAGCATGCGCAGACATATGATGGCCAAGCACCCCACAAGGTGTGACGAAGGCCGTTCACCGCCTCCGGTTTGCACCGCTGCCTCTCCCCCTGTGCCCCAACCTGCCACTGAGATCCAACCCCGCTCTGACGACACAGGCACTACCGTCTCCTGGCCTGCACCCACACCCTCACCTCCGCTGTCCTCGGCCCAATCCAGCAATGTCTCGCACCGCACCGTCCAGCCGTCGCTAGCGCAAGTGTTTGAGCGCAAGTGCAAGTACGCCACCACGCACCCGCACGCTCAAGCGTTAACCGTCCACATAGCCAAATTTTACAGCCTTGAGATGCTGCCGTATAGGGTTGTGGAAACGGAGTCCTTCAAAAGTATGATGGCGGCGGCGGCCCCGCGCTACTCAGTTCCCAGTCGCCACTTCTTTTCCCGATGTGGCGTCCCAGCCCTGCACGACCACGTCTCCCGCAACATTGTACGCGCCCTCACCAACGCGGTTACTGCCAAGGTCCACTTAACAACGGACACGTGGACAAGCACAGGCGGGCAGGGCCACTACATCTCCCTGACGGCACATTGGGTGAATTTAGTGGAGGCTGGGACAGAGTCAGAGCCTGGGACCGCTCACGTCCTACCCACCCCCAAAATTGCGGGCCCCAGCTCGGTGGTGGTATCTGCGGCGGTGTATGCTTCCTCCACTAAACCACCCTCCTCCTCCTCCTCCTCCAACGCAACCTCTGTCTCGCAATCAAGATGTGTCAGCAGCAGCGCGTCGCCAGCAGTCGGTGTCGCGCGTCGTGGCAGCACAGCGGTGGGCAAGTGTCAGCAGGCCGTGCTGAAACTACTCAGCTTAGGAGATAAGAGGCACACGGCCCACGAACTGCTGCAGGGTCTGACAGAGAAGACCGACCGCTGGCTTGCGCCGCTGAGCCTCCAACCGGGCATGGTCGTGTGTGACAACGGCCGTAAGCTGGTGGCGGCTCTGCAGCTCGGCAGCCTCACGCACGTGCCATGCCTGGCCCACGTCTTTAATTTGGTGGTTCAGCGCTTTCTGAAAAGCTACCCACGCTTGTCAGACCTGCTCGAAAAGGTGCGCCGGCTCTGCGCACATTTCCGCAAGTCCCACACGGACGCTGCCACCCTGCGGACCCTGCAACATCAGTTTAATCTGCCAGTGCACCGACTGCTGTGCGACGTGCCCACACGGTGGAACTCTACGCTCCACATGTTGGCCAGGCTCTATGAGCAGCGTTGAGCTATAGTGGAATACCAACTCCAACATGGGCGGCGCAGTGGGAGTCAGTCTCCTCAATTCTTTTCAGAAGAGTGGGCCTGGTTGGCAGACATCTGCCAGGTCCTTCGAAACTTTGAGCAGTCTACCCAGGTGGTGAGCGGCGATGCTGCAATCATTAGCGTCACCATTCCTCTGCTATGCATCTTGAGAAGTTCCCTGCAAAGCATAAAGGCAGACGCTTTGCGCTCGGAAACAGAGCCGGGGGAAGACAGTATGTCGCTGGATAGTCAGAGCACCCTCCTGTCTATATCTCAGCGCGTTCAGGAGGAGGAGGAGGAGCATGAGGAGGAGGGGGAAGAGACAGCTTGGCCCACTGCTGACGGTACCCATGCTGCTTGCCTGTCATCCTTTCAGCGTGTATGGCCTGAGGAGGAGGAGGATCCTGAAAGTGATCTTCTCAGTGAAGACAGCCATGTGTTGCGTACAGGTACCCTGGCACACATGGCTGACTTCATGTTAGGATGCCTTTCTCGTGACCCTCACGTTACACGCATTCTGGCCACTACGGATTACTGGGTGTACACACTGCTCGACCCACGGTATAAGGAGAACCTTTACACTCTCATTCCCGAAGAGGAAAGGGGTTCGAGAGTGTTGCTATACCACAGGACCCAGGCGGACAAGCTGATGGTAAAATTCCCATCCGACAGCGCTAGTGGCAGAAAGCGCAGTTCCGAGGGCGAGGTAGCAGGGGAGGTGCGGAGATCGAGCAGCATGTACAGCACAGGCAATACAACAGTCTTTAAGGCCCTGGACAGCTTTATGGCTCCCCAGCAAGACTGTGTCACCGCTCCCCAGTCAAGGCTGAGCCGGCGGGAGCACTGTAAAAGGATGGTGAGGGAGTACGTAGCCGATCGCACGACCGTCCTCCCTGACGCCTCTGCCACCTACAACTACTGGGTGTCGAAGCTGGACACGTGGCCTGAACTCGCGCTGTATGCCCTGGAGGTGCTTGCTTGTCCTGCGGCTAGCGTCCTGTCAGAGAGGGTGTTTAGTGAGGCTGGGGGAATCATCACAGATAAGCGTACCCGCCTGTCAACCGACAGTGCCGACAGGCTTACACTCATCAAGATGAACAAAGCCTGGATTTCCCCAGACTTCTCTTTTCCACCAGCGGACAGCAGTGATACCTAAGCAATACGTAGGCTGCACCCGCGGATGGAAGCATCGTTCTCTGTCACCATCCAAAACGGGGACATTTCTGCTTCATCAATCTGTGTATAATATTCCTCCTCCTCCTCCTCCTGCTCCTCCTCCTGAAACCTCACGTAATGACGCCGAACGGGCAATTTTTCTTAGGCCCACAAGGCTCACTCATATAATTTTTCTTAAAAATTTTTATACGTTTCAATGCTCTTAAAAGTGTTGAAACTTTAACTTGAACCAATTTTTCGTTAAACTGGGCTGCCTCCAGGCCTAGTTACCACTTAAGCCACATTAACCAAAGCGATTAATGGGTTTCACCTGCCCTCTTGGTTGGCCATGGCCAATTTTTCTGATGTACATTAGTACTGTTGATACAGCAATTTTTGTGGGCCCTCGCCTACAGTGTAATCAAATGAATTTTTAGCCCACCTGCATTACAGCTGACGTTACATCCGCTGTGTTGGGCAATGCAATGGGATATTTTTATGTACCGCCGGTGGCTTCCTGGCACCCACCCATGCTGTGGGTCCACAGAGAATTCTAAATGCATCTGTTTCCACTTCTAAAGAACCCCAGTCTGACTGGGGCATGCAGTGTGGGCCGAAGCCCACCTGCATTAAGCACAACATTACTACCTCAGCTGTGTTGGGCAATGCAATGGGATATTTTTATGTACCGCCGGTGGGTTCCAGGGAGCCACCCATGCTGTGGGTCCACAGGGACTTGTAAATGCATCTGTTTCCACTTCTAAAGAACCCCAGTCTGACTGGGGCATGCAGTGTGGGCCGAAGCCCACCTGCATTAAGCGCAACATTACTACCTCAGCTGTGTTGGGCAATGCAATGGGATATTTTTATGTACCGCCGGTGGCTTCCTGGCACCCACCCATGCTGTGGGTCCACAGGGACTTCACCTTAGGGAGTTGTACCTGCCTGTGTCTATGAATTAAAAACCGCGGTCTGACTGGGGCATGCAGACACCTTGACAGAATGAATAGTGTGTGGCACATAGGCTCCCCATTGCTATGCCCACGTGTGCAGCTCCTGATGGCGGTGGCACAGGATTATATTTCTCGTTGCTTCTGTACAGCATTGTGGGCTATCGCTCCGCCCCTTTTAAAGAGGGTCGCTGCCTAGCCGTGCCAACCCTCTGCAGTGTGTGCCTGCGGTTCCTCCTCATGGCAGACGCACTTATAAATAGACATGAGGGTGGTGTGGCATGAGGGCAGCTGAAGGCTGCGCAGGGACACTTTTGTGTGCGCTGTGGACACTGGGTCGTGCGGGGGGGTTGGGCAGCATGTAACCCAGGAGAAGTGGCAGCGGAGTGTCATGCAGGCAGTGATTGTGCTTTGTTGGAGGTAGTGTGGTGCTTAGCTAAGGTATGAATTGCTAATGAGGGCTTTTCAGAAGTAAAAATTGTTGGGAGGGGGGGGGGGCACTCTTGCCGCTATTGTGGCTTAATCGTGGGACCTGTGAACTTGAGATGCAGCCCAACATGTAGCCCCTCGCCTGCCCTATCCGTTGCTGTGTCGTTCCCATCACTTTCTTGAATTGCCCAGATTTTCACACATGAAAACCTTAGCGAGCATCGGCGAAATACAAAAATGCTCGGTTCGCCCATTGACTTCAATGGGGTTCGTTATTCGAAACGAACTCTCGAGCATCGCGATAATTTCGTCCCGAGTAACGAGCACCCGAGCATTTTGGTGCTCGCTCATCACTACAATTAACCTGTTTTATATGTCTGCATTCTTGTTAAAATATGTGTTTAAGGACAGAGGACGTTCAGGACAGAGAACTGACCACTCCAAGGAAACCGCACCAAGTAAATATGTAAAGGGGATTCAAGAAGAATGCTGCAAAAGGAACGCTGATTTATTCATCTGTGTAAGGAACATCCAACAGCCGGAAGGACAGGAAAAGACAGAAGAACTCTTCAAGTTTTTAATGCATCTTACAGATGTTTGATGGGGGGTCGTTGATGACACAACAAATGTCAAGTCGGTAGTCCAGTTGTGGCCACAAGCGTCCCGGCATATCCTCTGTTAGAGATTCCACTGCAGCAGACAGGCAATGTTTTAGGTCATCTATCACCAGCAAAGGAGCCGACATCGAGTGTCTGTAAGGTGTAAGAAAGCAGGTTTCATCACCAACACAGAAGGGGGTTCTTTACTGTAAGAGCAGTGAGACTGTGGAACTCTCTGCCTGCGGATGTGGTGATGGCAAAATCCATAGAGGAGTTTAAGAGAGGACTAGATGTCTTTCTAGAGCCGAAGGATATTACAGGATATAGACATTAGGTGACCAGCAGGTTGTTGATCCGGGTCCACAGTCAGGTAGGAACTGTGAGAGGTTTATCCAGGGATTATTCTGATTGCCATTATGGAGTCGGGAAGGAATTTTTCCCTCAAAGGGTCTAATTGGCTTCTGCCTCTTCAGGTTTTTGCCTTCCTCTGGATCAACAAGGAGAGAGAAACAGGCTGAACTAGATGGACATTGTCTTCATTCAGCCTAACATACTATGTTACTATGTATTAGCACATGCGCCCATGTGGTTTTGCCCTGTGTTCCCCAGTTTAAAAAAATGCATACCCTGCAATATACTTTTAACCCCTTAATGACACGGCCTATTTTGGCGTTGAGGACCAAGCGATTTTTTGGTATTTTTCCATCTCCATTTTTCAAAAGCCATAACTTTTTAATTTTTCCGTGGACGCGGCCGTATAAGGGCTTGTTTTTTGCGTGGCGATCTGTAGTTTTTATCGGTGCCACTTTTAGGTATATAGACAATATCGTAAAAAATTTTTTTAATCATAACAGTGTGAGAAAACGCATCAATTCTGCCATAGATTTTTTTTTTTTTTTACAGCGTTAATCATGCAGCATAAATGACACACTAAATGTTTTCTGCGGGTCGGTACGGTAACAACGATACCAAAATTGTTATATTTTTTTTAGGTTTTTACACTTTTTTGCAATAAAACCCCCTTTTTTTTGGAAATCTTTTTTTTTTCTCTATAGCTGCATTCAAAGTCATGTAACTTTTTTATTTTTCTATGTACGGAGCTCTTTAAGGGCTTATTTTTTGCGAGACGAGCTGTAGTTTTTATTGGTACCATTCTGGGAAATGTACGGCTTTTTTGATCACTTTTATTGCATTTTTTGTGAGGCAAAATGCTAAAAATTAGCATTTTGCCTCTGTTTTTTAGCGTTTTTTTTAAACGCTTTTTGTCGTACAAAATAAAAAGCGTGTTCAACTTTTTGTACACGTCGTTACGGACGCGTCAATATCCAATATGTGGTGTTTTAGTTTTTTTCCCCCTTTTTTTATGCTAATATTAGAAAAAGCATAAAAAAGGGGTTTTTTTACATTTTTTTTTACATTTTTCTTTTTTTTACACTTTTCTTTTCTTTTTTTTAATACTATTTGAGTCCCTCTGAGGGACTTACATCACTGTGACTATGATCGCTGTCATAAGGCATGGCAGAGCTACTGCTCTGCCATGCCTTATCGCTTGTACAGCGATTATAGGCACAGGCAATACAGGACGCCAGTGTCTGGCGTCCTGTTGCAATGGTGACAGGCCGGGCTCTCGCGATAACATCGCGAGTTCCGGCCGGAGACACACAGGGATAGCGATCCCTCTGTGAACTCTTTCCCTGCCGCAATCAACTTAGATCGCGGCAGGGAAGGGGTTAACAGTGGCGGGCGCATCTCCGATGTCCCCCCGCTGTTGGAGCGGGACGCCGGCTGTGACTGGACGCCGGCTGTGACTGACAGCCAGCTCCCGCTGTGGGATAGTGCGGGATCTTATGTGATCCCGTGCTATCTCCAGGACGTACCGGTACGTCCTTTTGCGGGAAGTACCAGGCTCCCGGGACGTAACGGTACGTCCTGAAGCGGGAAGGGGTTAAAGGGGTTGTACCACAATTAGGGCCTATTCACACAAACACATTTGCACTGTGAATTACACATTTGAAATTTGCACGTACAACACGCAGTGTATATAACCAGCTGATTTCAATGGGCTCACTCACATGTACATTCTTTCCATGCGATTTCAGTCGTGGCAGAGAATCCCACTTCATGACCTATTTTGGTGCTTATTACACATTTATCTTAATTGATCTTTGAAATTAAAGGGAGCATGCTTGCTTGCTTATCGCGCATATAAT
This sequence comes from Eleutherodactylus coqui, assembly GCF_035609145.1. NCBI lineage: Eukaryota > Metazoa > Chordata > Amphibia > Anura > Eleutherodactylidae > Eleutherodactylus > Eleutherodactylus coqui. Next base: position 247,310,427 of record NC_089840.1, read on the forward strand.
TACGCAGGGCATGCGCGCATGAAGAATACAGTAAAATACACACAGCCGTGCGAGAAAATGCTACATGCAACGTTCAAATAGACAGAGTAAATACGCCCATGTGAGGCTGGTCTTACATGTGATCCCCTAGCAACAGGATAGGGGATAACTTGCTGATAAGTGAGTATCTCACTACTGATACTCCCCCCCCCCCCCCCCCAGTATAAGACTGGGACTCCAGTTTCCGGCTCTAGCTGTTACTGTGGGGGTTTCTCCCCACCCCCCCCCCCCCCCACCCCCATTCGTATCAAAGGGGTTGATGGTAATGCCCCAGCGAAGTACCCTGTTTCACTGCCTTTAGCTTGGATACAAGATGTGATACTGTGGGCACGGATGCTCTAGTGTTAAGTAGGGCCACCTTTTGCTTGGATACAAGATGTGATACCGCCTGGCATGGAATCTCTAGTGCCCTGTTGGTCCAGCTTTCATATAAGATGTGATACGGTTTGGCATGAAGGCTCCAGCTCACCGTTGTACCACCTCTGATAGATGAGCTGTCATCAGCTTCCTTCCGACAATGCTTTCAGTTTTCAGGCCCGTAAGTTATTGCACCTCTGGGGTTCAGCTGCAGCACCACCGGCCGCACTGTGTTCTAATGCCAATTTGGAGCCATTACCCTAGGCCCGGGCCTATGGCTGCTTTGAGATGCCCATAATGAATCTCCTTGTGGGTGGTGCTACACTAACCATAAAGCTACAGTGTCAGCCAATCACAGCGCTTGCTCAGTGACATATGCAAATGAGCTGATGGAATAAGCAGATAGGCAGGTGACAAAGCAACAGTTTTCTCAATGAAAATCTCCTATTGGGTAATGTCAGTTGACTCTTTTGGCGTTTTCAGCAGGCGGAGATAATATTTTGGCAGGAATTTTCCATTCTGCTGTGATAAGTAAAATGCGTGCGTCTCCCTAAGGACAAAGACTCTGTGGTTGGTGGCATATAAATAGTGCTCAGGTTTACAGTCATGATTGGGTGGTACTATGGGTCGACCGTCACAACGACAAGTGGATGTGGTGGAGTTTGTGAGGCCCGGTGAGCCAAGGCAGGTGAGGGTCAGCGTCACTCATTGCCACCTACATTTTTGGTGGCTAACAGCTTGGTGGGCAGTGCAGCGTTCGGGTAACGGCTACAAATCGCGCCTTGGCAACATCTGCACAATGTAAGAGACCTGTAATGATTTTCTCTGGTCTTCTATATAGAAACTGTTAGGTTAAATGGATGTCCATGGCACTGTGGGTAGAGTGTATGTGTGGTGGGAAAATGCAGTGTCTAAATAAACTTTGTTGTGTCGTCATGATTTCACTTTTGTTGGTTTTCAACTATTCTCTAATTAGAGTAAAAGGATGTTAAATGAGTCCTTAATTTAATACAGAGCCCAGAAGGTTGCGTCTCGTACAAACCCTAGGCCCCTACGGTAAAAGTAAAGTCTACTGGTGCAAGCACCGGGTCGTGAGTGACATAACATCACTGCTGATACCCTCCCCCCCCCCCCCCCCGAATGAGAATGGGACTCAGTTTTTTTGCTCTACCTGTCACCGTGGGGGTTCCTTCCCCCCGCCCCATTCGTATCAAAGGAGTTGTTGGTAATGTCCTAGCATAGTACCCTGTTTCACTGCATTTAGCTTGGATACAAGATGTGATACTGGGGGGCATGGATGCTCTAATGTTAAGTAGGGCCACCATTTGCTTGGATACAAGATGTGAGATACAGGCTGGCATGGAATCTCTAGTGCCCTGTTGGTCCAGCTTTCATATAAGATGTTATACGGTTGGGCATGGAGGCTCCAGTTTACTGTTGTACCACCTCTAACAGCTGAGCTGTCATCAGCTCCCTTCCGACAATGCTTTCAGTTTTCAGGCCCCATAAGTTATTGCACCTCTGGGGTTCAGCTGCAGCACCACCGGCCGCACTGTGTTCTAATGCCAATTTGGAGCCATTACCCTAGGCCCGGGCCTATGGCTGCTTTGAGATGCCCATAATGAATCTCCTTGTGGGTGGTGCTACACTAACCATAAAGCTACAGTGTCAGCCAATCACAGCGCTTGCTAAGTGACATATGCAAATGAGCAGGTGGAATAAGCAGATAGGCAGGTGACAAAGCAACCGTTTTCTCAATGGAAATCTCCTAATGGGTAATGTCAGTTGACTCTTTTGGCGTTTTCAGCACGCGGAGATAATATTTTGGCAGGAATGTTCCGTTCTGTTATGAAAAGTAAAATGCGTGCGTCTCCCCAAGGACAAAGACTCTGCGGTTGGCGGCATATAAATAGTGCTCAGGTTTACAGTCATGATTGGGTGGTACTATGGTTCGACCGTCACAACGACAAGTGGATGTGGTGGAGTTTGTGAGGCCCGGTGAGCCAAGGCAGGTGAGGGTCAGCGTCACTCATTGCCACCTTCATTTTTGGTGGCTAACAGCTTGGTGGGCAGTGCAGCGTTCGGGTGACGGGTACAAATCGCGCCTTGGCAACATCTGCACAATGTAAGAGACCTGTAATGATTTTCTCTGGTCTTCTATATACAAACTGTTAGGTTAAATGGATGTCCATGGCACTGTGGGTAGAGTGTATGTGTGGTGGGAAAATGCAGTGTCTAAATAAACTTTGTTGTGTCGTCATGATTTCACTTTTGTTGGTTTTCAACTATTCTCTAATTAGAGTAAAAGGATGTTAAATGAGTCCTTAATTTAATACAGAGCCCAGAAGGTTGCGTCTCGTACAAACCCTAGGCCCCTACGGTAAAAGTAAAGTCTACTGGTGCAAGCACTGAGTCGTGAGGGACATAACATCACTGCTGATACCCCCCCCCCCCCAGAATGAGAATGGGACTCCGTTTTTTTGCTCTACCTGTCACCGTGGGGGTTTCTCCCCCCCCCCCCATTCGTATCAAAGGAGTTGTTGGTAATGTCCTAGCATAGTACCCTGTTTCACTGCCTTTAGCTTGGATACAAGATGTGATACTGTGGGCATGGATGCTCTAATGTTAAGTAGGGCCACCATTTGCTTGGATACAAGATGTGATACCGCCTAGCATGGAATCTCTAGTGCCCTGTTGGTCCAGCTTTCATATAAGCTGTTATACGGTTGGGCGTGGAGGCTCCAGTTTACTGTTGTACCACCTCTAACAGCTGAGCTGTCATCAGCTCCCTTCCGACAATGCTTTCAGTTTTCAGGCCCCATAAGTTATTGCACCGCTGAGGTTCAGCTGCAGCACCACTGGCCGCACTGTGTTCTAATGCCAATTTGGAGCCATTACCCTAGGCCCTAGCCTATGGCTGCTTTGAGATGCCCATAATGAATCTCCTTGTGGGTGGTGCTACACTAACCATAAAGCTACAGTGTCAGCCAATCACAGCGCTTGCTCAGTGACATATGCAAATGAGCAGGTGGAATAAGCAGATAGGCAGGTGACAAAGCAAACAGTTTTTTCAATGGAAATCTCCTAATGGGTAATGTCAGTTGGCTCTTTCGGCGTTTTCAGCAGGCGGAGATAATATTTTGGCAGGAATTTTCCATTCTGCTGTGATAAGTAAAATGCGTGCGTCTCCCTGAGGACAAAGACTCTGCGGTTGGCGGCATATAAATAGTGCTCAGGTTTACAGTCATGATTGGGTGGTACTATGGGTCAACCGTCACAACGGCAAGTGGGTGAGGTGGAGTTGTGAGGCCCAGTGAGCCAACCCAGGTGAGGGTCAGCGTCACCCATAGCCACCTACATTTTTTGTGGCTAACGTCTCGGTGGGCAGTGCAGCGTTCGGGTATCGGCTACAAATCGCGCCTTGGCAACATCTGCACAATGTAAGAGACCTGTCATGATTTTCTCTGGTCTTCTATATAGAAACTGTTAGGTTAAATGGATGTCCATGGAGGGGGTGGAGCTTGCCGATGGCATGATAAGCCGAGAGTGAGAAGAGCTCCGACGGCAGCGGCTACTTACAGGCTCTCTCTCTCTCTCTCTCTCTCTCATCTTTTCATCTATCTATAAAAAAGCCAATAAACAGAAAGACTCCCGTTTGCTTCCATTCCTTCTGGTTTCCGTTTTTTTGGACAGTAAAATAGCGCAGTCTGCAGCAAATCATGGAGATGACCGGACTTAGATTGTGCCAGCAATATTTTGATCGAAAACCAGCCTGCTTTAGTAAATCCTTGCAGCCCTGTAAAGTAACAATTCTATTCTGCTCTTAGAACTCTACAGGCTACAAAATGTAACATTGTAGCAATAATCAGCTGCAGTCACAACACAGAGCTGCTATGGAGCTGAGAACTGCAAGCCTGAGGATCGCAGACCTCCTTCACCTGTATTGGGGCTCTCTCACACCAGCGCTTTCCGTGTACGTATCTGCTGCGCAGGAGCCTGCAGCAAGTTCGCAAGGAATCACATTTGCTGTGTGCCGACAACCCCCATACACTACCTATGGGTTTTAATAGTTGCGGTTCCTTTGCCCAATTTTCTGCGCACAAAATTGCCTCTATGAGGGCGCCCTTAATGTCAGATTGGTGATGCGTATTAGGCTAGGCTCAGACAGATGGAGTGGAATTGCGCGGGCATTTAAAGGCATGTACTGTAGCTTTTTTTCGTTCACACATTTAAATATGAATTGCGTATTATGCGAGAGGAAAATAATTGTAATATGCTTTATTTTGCCACGGACGGCCTTCATTGAAGTCAGTGGAGGCCATCCAACCTCGAGCCCATACGCAATTGACTTTACGTATGGGCTGCAGGTACTCAAGTCATCACTTACCGACGAAATAAAAACATTGTAGAAAACAAACTGTACTGTGCATGGCTGATGGGTAGCCACATCTATCTATCTATCTATCTATCTATCTATCTATCTATCTATCTATCTATCTATCTATCTATCTAATCGTCTGCTATGGTCTACAGCCACCCCGCTCTGACATGGAGGTATTAGCAGCTAAAAATGTAACCCTAACACAGAAACAACCCCTAACCCTAAGCCTCCATCCCAGCATTAAGTAAATCCCCACACTGCTAGGACCTTTGAGGACCTTGCTGCACGCAGCCAATCAGCAGCATGTGGGCGTGCACTTGGTGTCAAGAACTGGGGTCCGTGCTCTGGAATTCCCTAGGAAAACTGCCCGCAGCCCCTGTCCCTACCTACTTGCCCCCTTGGGCTAACCCCCAGGGTGACAACTGGGTGATGGTCTCTATACTTCTCTAGGGATGTGGGGCAGTAGTCAGGTTACAACCAAACACTGAGACAAACAACACAAAGGCTGGTCAAGAAATCCGGATCTGCAACAGGAGGGTACACAGTACAAGGGGTCAGGCAAAGGCAAGGTCAGGGGTACACGCAGGAGTAAATCAGAAAGTCAGTCAAAAAACAAGGAACGTGGGGTGGAGCCTAGCTTGCCAAGCGAGTGGTTGCATGGCTTCAGTGCTCCTGCAGTAAGGGACGAATTATCTCCCCTGCGGGCTCTTCTGGGTCACATCTTACCCACTCAACATCAGCATACGCTGCCTCGCAAGCTGAGGCTCATAAGGAGAAATCCCGGGACCGATTCGGCCGAGTGGCAGTACGGGGCCTACCTCCAGCAGTGAAGCCGGGCCCTGGAGTTGTTCATCAGCGCGGACCGGAAGTGGAGCGCTCCCACCATCCTCGCCCACAAGACCATTCCGGCCCCTCACAACATCGCAGCGCTTGAACAAGGTCAGTCGAGAAGGAGAAGTCCGGGTGGGACTTTAGCTTAACAGCCCGGCATCGGAGCGCTCCGGACAGTGAGACAGCACGCGCTTCTCAGACAGGAGCGGACCGGAAGTTCGGCATCCCGGCGCCCCCTACGAAAAAGCTTCCCCAGATTATATAAGCCTTGTGGCTCGTGGAGATCAACTCAACAGTAGGGGGAACGCGGGGCATCACCCGGAGGGATTGGACCGGCAGCAGTAATATCACTTTACATCCCGCACCGCAGCGGCCCCCTCCCCCCCCCCTCCCCCCTCCTCCCTCCTCCTGCATCGATCCCCCAAGTGTGGTGCCTGTGGACATTATACACATAGTAACCAGAACCGGCCTGGAAGTACAGCACCCCGGCTCTATTAAGCAGGTTGATCCCCCCCTCCCCCTCCTCCTTCAGCGTTGCTGCCCCCCGAGCTGAATTGAGTTTGGAAGCTCGATATACATAATAACCGGTACCGGAACGGAAGTGCAGCACCCCGGCACCTTCAAGGAGGAGGACTCCCGCCTCCCCCCTCCTCCAGAACATAATTTACATCTAGCACTAGACCGGGGGTAAAGAGACAAAAGTACTTCACCCAGGAATAACGGGCCAGAGGATATAACGCAACGTCCCATACCGTGGATACACTCCCCCCCCCCCCCCCACAACTTTGGGCTGCAGCATCAGGAGAGCTCATAGGTGCTCAAGAGGAGGGGTCCGGCAGTGATTTACCACACGAAAACTTCACAAAGACCTAATTCTTGCCAGTGCACCCACACACTTTCACAAGTGCACCCTGCAGCGGCCTAATCTTATCTTCATTCGAACAAGTAGCTGAACACATCCTCCCACCTAGAAACACCCTCTGTTTCTTCCAGTCAATTCAAGGGGAGGAGCCTCCCACCGCAGAAATGATGGGTTAAAGGAAAGGACCGTTACGGCGGCACCTATCGGGACCTCTAACAACAACTCTGATATTAAAAAAAAAAAAAAATGGGGAAGATAGGTAAAGAGAGAAGCAGCGACCCCCAAAGTACCCCCCGTTCAAACAAGGGGCAAGTAGATATGCAGCGCTACTTGAAAGAGCGCAGCGCCAGATCTCTGCACGATTCTGCCAAGATGACACCCACTCAAGAACCCAGCAGAGCAGTCGGCTCAGACAGAGAGGATGAGGGGGATTCAGAAGGAGAGGAGGGCGAGAGCATCTCTAAGACCTTCATGAGGGACCTCATGACCTCTACTATAAAACCAGTCCTTACGGAGTTAGGGGAAATCAAGGAAGAAATGAAGCACCTAGGCAGAAGGGTGGAAGACTTGGAGTCCTCCTCTGCCTCCATCTCAGCTCATGCACTCGACATGGAGAAAGTGCTAATCGAGCATCATGCCCACCTCAACAAAGCCCTTATTATGCAGGAGGATATCGAAAATAGGAATAGACGCAATAACATACGCATAAAGGGCCTCCCAGAGTCCTGGGCCGCGGAGGTGCTTCCTAAAATCGCTAAAGAAATTTTCACCCTGCTCCTGGGTGCGGATAGAGCAGATGGTATCTCTATAGAACGCATCCATAGAGCCCTGAGGCCCCCGCCCTCAGCATCTGATCCTCCAAGAGACATTGTGTGTAAATTGTTGAACTTCCCAGATGCAGTAGCGATCCTGAGAGCAGCAAGAAACCACAAAGATCTTTCCTATGCAGACTCCCCAATTCAACTATTTCAGGATTTGGCACCATCCACGCTCGCAAAACGCCGCCTACTACGCCCCCTGCTGGACGCTTTAAGGGCAAATAACATCAAATACGCGTGGCTCTTTCCATTCGGTATTAGTATCACACACAAAGGGCGTAAGTTGAACATCCGCTCTCCGGAGGAACTACAGAGCTGCTGGCAGATCCTAGAAATGGAGCCGATAGATCTACCTTGTTGGATGCCGATCCCCGACTTCCCTAGTTTGCCTCGTCTAGACCCCCGGATAAGTGGCAACCGGTGGCGAACACGAAATCTCCAAGGGGGAAAAAGAAAAAGGTTCGAGAGGAATCTACAGGAGATTGCACCTGAATCAGGACTCCGTTCACCTGGTTCCAAGTATACACACCTGATGGACAATTGTCCACTTAAGTTTAAGGAGCTCTGTGAACTGACCATATCGTACCACCTTAGTCATTCAGCGAACATACAGCTGAAAGGAGTGGACAAATAGATTATCTATCACTCCCATACGGTCCTTCACAGAGCTAATATCTGTGCCTTCTAAGCGACGGCGTCTTTTTTGGAGGTTTTGTCGCCTGTTATACGTTTAGTATTTCCAGTTACCTGTAATAGCTTCCCTAATTGTCCTATCTTTAATTGTCCCCACGCTTCTTTGTTCATAATGCCTATATACCCCACTTCGTAGGTCCCGAGGGGTAGCCCGCCGAGTTGGTCTACGTTAAGCCTTACTGCTAACTGTCTCAGTGCGGCGTTTACTTTTCCTCGCTCATAAACTTCGTTGGAGAGAGCCCTTCTGATCTTTATCGACCTCAGGAAATTCACTCCAACTTTTTGTTTATTATTATCCCTGGCTCTTTTAGAGCACTCATTTGTGTACCCCTACCCTCACGTCTGAACCCGAGTGCCCTTGCCCTCCACTCCTGGTGTCTTTTCCAATCTCCACCCTCCCACTCCACACCCCTCCCTCCTCCGAACAACTAAATTAAGGCGCAAAACACCACTGTGGGCCTGTACTCCAGTCTCGGTTAATTGTAACTCTATTCTTATATCCTAGCAGAAGGTTCCGACTGAAATACTCTCCCCGGTGAAGCTCAACCGCCTACCGTATGATGGATGACCTACAAATTACATCCTTCAATGTGAAGGGCCTCAATTCCCCGATGAAGAGGCATAACATCTCTCTGTTGGCCAAGAGGTATGGCACGAAAATTCTCCTTTTGCAGGAAACGCACTTAAAAAAAACGAAGTGTCTCTCCCTTCCGGGCAGACATTTTGAACAGAGCTTCCATTGCGCCCACCCATCTTCGTCCTCTAAGGGGGTGTCAACCTACTTCCACAAGTCCCTTAGCTTCTCCTGCACCTCCGAATATAGAGACGGAGAGGGCAGAGTCCTCTTCCTAAAGGGGCTAGTCAATAATACAAAAATGACCATAGCAAATCTTTATGCAACGAACGTGGATCAAATTCCTTGGTTGATCAAGCAACTGACAACCCTGAGTCACTTCATGGAAGGCCACCTGATCCTAGGTGGAGACATGAATGTAGCCCTTCACCCACTGATCGACTCCTCAACGGGTCGTTCACATATCTCTCAGCTAAAACTCAGGGGGCTCTCGCGTGTGCTCCAGAGTCTTAATCTGGTGGACGCGTGGCATCTCCTGAACCCCTCTACGAAGGATTATACCTTCTATTCCCAAGTCCACAAATCATATCAAAGGCTGGATTACCTCTTCGTCTCCTCTGACCTCCTGACGTACTTAGTAGGAGCCAAAATTGATATAATCACTATCTCTGACCACGCCCCGACCCACCTTGATTTGCGCCTAGCACACCCTAAACCTAAAGAGTGGAGATGGCGCCTCAAGCCTCACTATTAGACCCAATTGAGGAAAGAGAGCGCCTCTCTAAGAGTACTTTCTCTTGAACGGGGAGGATGGGCCGGAAATCCCGGTAATCTGGGAGGCCCACAAGGCCTTCACAAGAGGTCTTTTGATAGCTTTAGGCTCCAAAACCAAAAAACTCCAACAAAAAGCCATAGACGACAAACTAAATAGAATCTCGAAACTGGAACTACAGGCGAAATTGTCCCAAACTAAGATCATTATGGATAACTTAACCGTTCTGAGGAGGGATCTTAAACAAATCTTGGAGTCAAGATTCAATAGAAAACATCTTTCCTTCAAACGTGCTGTGTATGCCCATGGCAATAAAGGGAGTAAACTTATGACCGCTTTAATAAAGAAAGCACGCGCAAAAAGCTTAATTAAATCTATAAAGACTCATACAGGATCTCTGGCGACCTCCTCAGCTGAAATAGCTAACGCCTTCCAGAGTTACTACTCTCGCCTGTACGACATCAAACAAGACACCCCCCACCCAGAGGGCTTAGATATAAAAAGGCTGACCGAGACCGCCTTGCGCAGTGCGCATCTCCCGAAACTGAATGACACTCAAGTTGCCTCACTACTGACCCCTATAACGCAACCAGAAGTAGAACAGCTCCTAGCCTCTAGCCCCCAGAATAAGAGCCCAGGCCCAGACGGCCTAAATCTCCCATACTACAAAGCCTTTAGTTCTATCTTGACTCCCAGACTTACTGAACTCTTCAATGCATTGTTAAAAGGAGCCACCCTGCCCAAACAAGCAGTTGAAGCACACATAACCTTAATTCACAAACAGGATAAGGACCCGGAGATATGCGGCAATTATCCCCCAATCTCCCTTATTAACTTTGATATTAAATTATGGGCCAAACTCCTTGCAAAAAGAATGGAGAGTCTTATTCACCTTCTAGTGAATGAGGAGCAGGCGGGGTTCGTGCGGGGGAGGGAGGGCAGAGACAATTGCCGTAGGCTACTCCACGCGATACGCCTAGCCCAAAAGTGCCACATCCCATTAGTTCTGGTGGGAACAGACGCCGAAAAGGCGTTTGATCGTGTCGATTGGGCCTACATGAAGGAGGTCCTGGACCACTTTAATTTTCCCCCGGCCTTTGTCTCTGCTATCTTCTCCCTGTATGCAGCCCCATATGCTAGGCTCAAAATCAATGAAATTCTCTCTGCCCCCTTTAACATTAAGAACGGGACCCGCCAAGGCTGCCCCCTGTCACCTACGTTATTTGTCCTAGCCCTGGAACCCCTCCTCCAGCTAGTTAGACACGACCCAGTAATCACAGGACTCTCATGGGAACACCATACCCTCAATACTACTGCCTTTGCAGACAATATAGTCTTCTTGGTGTCAAATCCCGAGAAGGGCCTTCCCAGGTTGATTGAACTGCTCAATAGCTTCGGCTTAATCTCTAACTTTAAGATTAATTATGGGAAGTCCACGGTCCTCAACGTGTCTACTCCGAGGAATCAGACTAGACAATTAAAAGGAAACTCACCCTTCACATGGGCGAACTCTTCGCTAGATTTTCTGGGAGTCAAGATTACTAGGGACCTTCATAATTTATACGCCGCTAACTTCCCGCCCCTATTAGACCAGATTAAAAACCTTCTGAAACTATACGATATCCCTCGTATTTCATGGTTTGGGAGAAAGAATATCCTAAAAACCTACATCTTACCCATAATTACCTATAAAATAAGGATGCTCCCTATCCACCTCCCGGTGAGCTTCTTTAGAGCCCTCCGCGGGGCGTTTACCGGGTACGTCTGGAGGCAGAGGAGACCGAGGTTAGCCTATAGCTTGATGACGAGAAGGAGGATGGAGGGTGGCATTGATCTTCCAAACATTCAGGATCTATACCGGGCTTCACTCGTGGGCTATTGGATGGACCTGGTCCTTCCAATAAAAGACCAGCTCTTCGCCTCGCTGGCGGAAAACGCCGGAGACGACTCATTTATGGAGGATCTTTGGTTTCCTTCAAAAATCAAATGCAGATCCAAAAACTACAACCCCCTGATTAAGGGCCCTTGCGAAACTTGGGCCGGTTTGAAGGGAGACTTGATTCCTGATCCACCCCCACTGGCCCCACTTAGTTTAGTTCCGAAACTCCTAAATATAACACTCGATCCTGCCTCTAGGTCAGTGTGGAAAAGATTTTGCTCGTTCAACATAGGGGACCTCCAAGTATTAGCGCACAAAAACCCCGCCGAAGTACTTAATAGTTTATCACCACAACATAACTTCTCCTTCCTGCAACAGGCTTCAGTCGAAAAGATATTTGGGGTTTTCTCCAAAAGATTCCCCTCCACCAGGCCCCTGACGCACTTCGAAAAAACGCTGAAGGAACACAACCCAAAACGGAGGAAATTAACGTCAGTCCGAAAACAGTTTATCATAAACACATATCCATCCAAACCCTCTTTCCTACTATCTTGGGAAAAGGAGTTGGACATCACTCTTTCCTCAAGTGACACACATTCAATCCTGGACACCTCCTTCGGCCTCTCTCAGTGCGTTCTGGCTCAAGAAAGCCATTACAAACTCCTCGTTAGGTGGTATAAAACGCCACAATGGCTTTATGCGTACAAATTGGCACCACACGGGAGGTGCTGGAGATGTGACAGAGATTCGGGATCATACCTCCATATATGGTGGGAATGTTCGGTGTTGGCACCCTTTTGGAGGGAAGTGGAGGAGGTCATGAAGAAAATCGCCCCGGCCTTTTACCTGTCTCCTGAGATGATCTTCTTATGGAGGCCGTCCCCTGTGTTTCATCCAAGGAAGAATAAACTCTTGGCCTTCTTGATAGATGCTGCCAAAGCCCTAATACCTACCCTGTGGCTCCAAAAAAACGCGCCTTCAGTGACTCAATGGATGGCAAGAGTAGACGATATCTGCAATGTAGAAGAGCTCTCCAGCTGGTCCAGAGGCACTAGGGAGGAGTACTTCCACATATGGGGGCCTTGGAGAGAATTGAGGCGACCCCCAAACCTGAGTGGCTCCTAGTTAACTTTAATTCTGTTAAAGATTTTCATACAACTGGACAAAATGAGTACCTCTCTGCCCCCCCCCCCCTCTGCAAAAACGACCCCTCGCGGATCAAGTCTCTTTTGGAGAGGAGACCACCCAGGCCCTCTCAGTGAGTGAGTGGGAATTCCTACTGAACCCCTGACTACAAAGGCAAGGCAATTTACGTCTGTTGGGGACAAACGATCACCCATAGGTTGACCCCATAGTACTCGGACTGGAGGGACAGGCCCCCAGGCCCACCCCCCCCAACCCCTACCCACCCCGGCCCCTCCTTTTCCTTTTCCTCCCCTATCCACCTCCCCCCCCCCCCCCCCCACTCTCACATACACCCAGCCCTCACCCGGGACATCACCAGCGTCCCGAAGCAGCGGTTACCTTCCCTCATGTTTCATGTACGTCGTGTTCGTCTCCATTTGCTGTTAATATTGTTTGGAGTACAGCTCTTCCAAGAGGGTCCCAGAACTTAAAGATCCTGTTAACAAGGCCTGTTGACGCCGTTCAGACGCGCCTCAAGGAGAGACCCTCCACTGTTTATTCAAATAATATATCTTTGCGGCTGTACCATCTTGATTTACATTGTATTATCTGTTTGCCTCCATTCAGTCTATTCAACTGTTGTACTATATGTGATAATTATTAAAATCTCAATAAAACTTGATTTAATAAAAAAAAAAAAACAAGGAACGTGAGTGCTGTAGAAGAACAAACAAACACTGGCAAAGACAGGAGGTAACAGAGGAGTTTAAGGCCTCATGTCCACAGGGAAAATCAGGCCTGCCGCGGATTCTCCATGCAGAATCCCGCAGCGAGTCCCTCCTTTCCCGGGGACAAGAGGCTAAAAATAAGAATAAACTCACCTGTCCGGACGATGCAGATTTTCCCTCCGTTGCAGCCGGATGTTCTTTCTTCGGCCCGGCGGATGTGCTCGGCACGCCAGCAGCGTACCGCTCGCATGCACCGGGCACATCCGCCGGGCCGAAGAAAGAAGATCCAGCCGCATCGTCCGGACAGGGAAGTTTTAATTCTGGTACGGGTGTTCCGTGGATCCGGACGGCTTCCATAGGCTTCAATAGAAGCCTGCGGGAGCCGTCCCCGCGGGAGACACGCACTAAAATGGAGCATGTTGCGGTTTTTTGCCCGCACGCGGATGCGCACCTGAAGGGAAAAATGACATCCGCAGGTATTTAACTACCTGCGGGTGTCCAATGCATCCCTATGGGGCACGGATCCGTGTGCAGGAAAAAAGCTGCAGATTTTAAAGGCCTAAATGCTGCCAGAACTCCCGACCCAGCAGCTGGTTGGGGCAGAGAGTCCTGACAGCCACAGGAACCAATCACAAGGCGCTGGGAGAACCAGCCTCCCGGCCGCAGCATAACCAACCGAGCCAAGCCGCCCAAGTGTCATGGCAATGGGATGTGGCGTGGGGCAGCACGTCCGCACCCCTAGCAACCCAGCGGCGTCCAGGATACCTGCAACCAGGGGAGGTCACAAAGACCGGAGTCCCCTGCCTCGCACCCCTGCAGCCCGGGTGCCAGGACTGGCAGTGAGGACACAGACACCTCGAGAGCCGCCGGTCCTGACACTGGGCGGATACAGGCCATCACTAGCTCTCCACCCATTCTGCTAGTGGTGACAAGATACAATAATACCGATAATTTTTTAGGCCACATGAAAGATGTAATCACCTGACAAACAAGCATTCACTTATTCATCGCATTATTGGCGGCACCTACACACAGCCTGATGATCAGGCAAACAAAGTCTAAATAGCTCCCAGGTTCCGAATGGGGCTGCCCTTGTCAGGGTGCTTGACCCACTTTAGGCAGGTTCCGTCATGCCAGTTTGGTTAGTGTTAGCACTCCCCTTCTCATTTGTGTTATCGCTATTAACCTGTTTTATATGTCTGCATTCTTGTTAAAATATGTGTTTAAGGACAGAGGACATTCAGGACAGAGAACTGACCACTCCGAGGAAACCGCACCAAGTAAATATGTAAAGGGGATTCAAGAAGAATGCTGCAAAAGGAACGCTGATTTATTCATCTGTGTAAGGAACATCCAACAGCCGGAAGGACAGGAAAAGACAGAAGAACTCTTCAAGTTTTTAATGCATCTTACAGATGTTTGATGGGGGGCCGTTGGTGACACAACAAATGTCAAGTCGGTAGTCCAGTTGTGGCCACAAGCGTCCCGGCATATCCTCTGTTAGAGATTCCACCGCAGCAGACATGCAATGTTTTAGGTCATTTATCACCAGCAAAGGAGCCGACATCGAGTGTCTGTTAGGGCGCCCACCCACTGGCGTTTTTTTTCACTGCGAAATTCGCAGGGTTTTTTTTTCTGCAGGGGGTCTATGGGACTTGTAATGTAAAAATCGCGATCGCGCAAAATCGCGATTTACCGCGATATCGCGATTTTGCGCGATCGCGATTTTAGCTTTGCATGTCCCATAGCCCAAAGACCCCTGCAGAAAAAAAAAACGCTGCGAATTTCGCAGTAAAAAAACGCTAGTGGGTGGGCACCCTAAGGTGTAAGAAAGCAGGTTTCATCACCCACACAGAAGGGGGTTCTTTACTGTAAGAGCAGTGAGACTGTGGAACTCTCTGCCTGTGGATGTGGTGATGGCAAAATCCATAGAGGAGTTTAAGAGAGGACTAGATGTCTTTCTAGAGCGGAAGGATATTACAGGATATAGACATTAGGTGACCAGCAGGTTGTTGATCCGGGTCTACAGACAGGTAGGAACTATGAGTAGAGATGAGCGAGCACCAAAATGCTCGGGTGCTCGTTACTCGGGACGAAATTTTCGCAATGCTCGAGGGTTCGTTTCGAGTAACGAACCCCATTGAAGTCAATGGGCGACCCGAGCATTTTTTGTATTTGGCCGATGCTCGCTAAGGTTTTCATGTGTGAAAATCTGGGCAATTCAAGAAAGTGATGGGAACGACACAGCAACGGATAGGGCAGGCGAGGGGCTACATGTTGGGCTGCATCTCAAGTTCACAGGTCCCACTATTAAGCCACAATACCGGCAAGAGTGGGCCCCCCCCCCTCCCAACAACTTTTACTTCTGAAAAGCCCTAATTAGCAATGGATACCTTAGCTAAGCACCACACTACCTCCAACAAAGCACAATCACTGCCTGCATGACACTCCGCTGCCACTTCTCCTGGGTTACATGCTGCCCAACCCCCCCCCCCCGCACGACCCAGTGTCCACAGCGCACACAAAAGTGTCCCTGCGCAGCCTTCAGCTGCCCTCATGCCACACCACCCTCATGTCTATTTATAAGTGCGTCTGCCATGACGAGGAACCGCAGGCACACACTGCAGAGGGTTGGCACGGCTAGGCAGCGACCCTCTTTAAAAGGGGCGGGGCGATAGCCCACAATGCTGTACAGAAGCAATGAGAAATATAATCCTGTGCCACCGCCATCAGGAGCTGCACACGTGGGCATAGCAATGGGGAACCTATGTGCCACACACTATTCATTCTGTCAAGGTGTCTGCATGCCCCAGTCAGACCGTGGTTTTTAATTCATAGACACAGGCAGGTACAACTCCCTATTGTGAAGTCCCTGTGGACCGACAGCATGGGTGGCTCCCTGGAACCCACCGGCGGTACATAAAAATATCCCATTGCATTGCCCAACACAGCTGAGGTAGTAGTGTCGTGCTTAATGCAGGTGGGCTTCGGCCCACACTGCATGCCCCAGTCAGACTGGGGTTCTTTAGAAGTGGAAACAGATGCATTTATAATTCCCTGTGGACCCACAGAATGGGTGGCTCCCTGGAACCCACCGGCGGTACATAAAAATATCCCATTGCATTGCCCAACACAGCTGAGGTAGTAATGTCGTGCTTAATGCAGGTGGGCTTCGGCCCACACTGCATGCCCCAGTCTGACTGGGGTTCTTTAGATGTGGTTTCAGATGCATTTATAATTCTCTGTGGACCCACAGCAAGGGTGGGTGCCAGGAAGCCACCGGCGGTACATAAATATATCCCATTGCATTGCCCAACACAGCGGATGTAACGTCAGCTGTAATGCAGGTGGGCTAAAAATTCATTTGATTACACTGTAGGCGAGGGCCCACAAAAATTGCTGTATCAACAGTACTAATGTACATCCAAAAAATTGGCCATGGCCAACCAAGATGGCAGGTGAAACCCATTAATCGCTTTGGTTAATGTGGTTTAATTGGTAACTAGGCCTGGAGGCAGCCCAGTTGAACGAAAAATTAAGAGCATTGAAACGTATAAAAATTGTTTAGAAAAATTATATGAGTGAGCCTTGTGGCCCTAAGAAAAATTGCCCGTTCGGCGTGATTACGTGAGGTTTCAGGAGGAGGAGCAGGAGGAGGAGGAATATTATACACAGATTGATGAAGCAGAAATGTCCCCGTTTTGGATGGTGAGAGAGAACGATGCTTCCATCCGCGGGTGCAGCCTACGTATTGCTTAGGTATCGCTGCTGTCCGCTGGTGGAGAAGAGAAGTCTGGGGAAATCCAGGCTTTGTTCATCTTGATGAGTGTAAGCCTGTCGGCACTGTCGGTTGACAGGTGGGTACGCTTATCCGTGATGATTCCCCCAGCCACACTAAACACACTCTCTGACAAGACGCTAGCCGCAGGACAAGCAAGCACCTCCAGGGCATACAGCGCAAGTTCAGGCCACGTGTCCAGCTTCGACACCCAGTAGTTGTAGGGGGCAGAGGCGTCACCGAGGACGATGCTGCAATTGGCTACGTACTCCCTCACCATCCTTTTACAGTGCTCCCGCCAACTCAGCCTTGACTGGGGACCGGTGACACAGTCTTGCTGGGGAGCCATAAAGCTGGCAAAGGCCTTGGAGAATGTTCCCCTGCCTGTGCTGTACATGCTGCCTGATCCATGCGCCTCCCCTGCTACCTGGCCCTCGGAACTGC
The DNA here is from genome assembly GCF_035609145.1 of Eleutherodactylus coqui. Lineage (NCBI taxonomy): Eukaryota > Metazoa > Chordata > Amphibia > Anura > Eleutherodactylidae > Eleutherodactylus > Eleutherodactylus coqui. The sequence goes on from NC_089840.1 coordinate 247,327,708, forward strand.
GCCTTCTGCCACTAGCGCTGTCGGATGGGAAGTTTACCATCAGTTTGTCCACCAGCGCCCTGTGGTATAGCATCATTCTCGAACCCCTTTCCTCTTCGGGAATGAGAGTGCAAAGGCTCTCCTTATACCGTGGATCGAGCAGTGTGTACACCCAGTAATCCATAGTGGCCAGAATGCGAGTAACGTGAGGGTCACGAGAAAGGCATCCTAACATGAAGTCAGCCATGTGTGCCAGGGTACCTGTACGCAACACATGGCTATCTTCACTAGGAAGATCACTTTCAGGATCCTCCTCCTCCTCAGGCCATACACGCTGAAAGGATGACAGGCAAGCAGCATGGGTACCGTCAGCAGTGGGCCAAGCTGTCTCTTCCCCCTCCTCCTCATCCTCCTCATGCTCCTCCTCCTCCACCTGAACGCGCTGAGATATAGACAGGAGGGTGCTCTGACTATCCAGCGACATACTGTCTTCCCCCGGCTCTGTTTCCGAGCGCAAAGCGTCTGCCTTTATGCTTTGCAGGGAACTTCTCAAGATGCATAGCAGAGGAATGGTGACGCTAATGATTGCAGCATCGCCGCTCACCATCTGGGTAGACTCCTCAAACTTTCCAAGGACCTGGCAGATGGCTGCCAACCAGGCCCACTCTTCTGTAAATAATTGAGGAGGCTGACTCCCACTGCGCCACGCAAGTTGGAGTTGGTATTCCACTATAGCTCTACGCTGCTCATAGAGTCTGGCCAACATGTGGAGCGTAGAGTTCCACTGTGTGGGCACGTCGCACAGCAGTCGGTGCACTGGCAGATTAAACCGATGTTGCAGGGTCCGCAGGGTGGCAGCGTGCGTGTGTGATTTGCGTAAATGTGCGCAGAGCTGGCGCACCTTTCCGAGCAGGTCTGACAAGTGGGGGTAGCTTTTCAGAAAGCGCTGAACCACCAAATTAAACACATGGGCCAGGCATGGCACGTGCGTGAGGCTGCCGAGCTGCAGAGCCGCCACCAGCTTACGGCCGTTGTCACACATGACCATGCCCGGTTGGAGGCTCAGCGGCGCAAGCCAGCGGTCGGTCTGCTCTGTCAGACCCTGCAGCGGTTCGTGGGCCGTGTGCCTCTTATCTCCTAAGCTGAGTAGTTTCAGCACGGCCTGCTGATGCTTGCCCACCGCTGTGCTGCCACGCCGCGTGACACCGACTGCTGGCGACGTGCTGCTGCTGACACATCTTGATTGCGAGACAGAGGTTGCGTTGGAGGAGGAGGAGGGTGGTTTAGTGGAGGAAGCATACACCCCCGCAGATACCACCACCGAGCTGGGGCACGCAATTCGGGGGGTGGGTAGGATGTGAGCGGTCCCAGGCTCTGACTCTGTCCCAGCCTCCACTAAATTCACCCAATGTGCCGTCAGGGAGATATAGTGGCCCTGCCCACCTGTGCTTGTCCACGTGTCTGTTGTTAAGTGGACCTTGGCAGTAACCGCGTTGGTGAGGGCGCGTACAATGTTGCGGGAGACGTGGTCGTGCAGGCCTGGGACGGCACATCGGGAAAAGTAGTGGCGACTGGGAACCGAGTAGCGCGGGGCCGCCGCCGCCATCATGCTTTTGAAAGCCTCCGTTTCCACAAGCCTATACGGCAGCATCTCTAGGCTGATCAATTTTGCAATGTGCATGTTTAACGCTTGAGCGTGCGTGTGCGTGGCGTCGTACTTGCGCTTGCGCTCAAACTGTGGCGCTAGCGACGTCTGGACGCTACTCTGAGAGACATTGCTGGATGGGGCCGAGGACAGCGGAGGTGAGGGTGTGGGTGCAGGCCAGGAGACGGTAGTGCCTGTGTCCTCAGAGGGGGGTTGGATCTCAGTGGCAGGTTGGGGCACAGGGGGAGAGGCAGTGGTGCAAACCGGAGGCGGTGAACGGGCATCGTCCCACCTTGTGGGGTGCTTGGCCATCATATGCCTGCGCATGCTGTTGGTGGTGCCTCCCCAGCTGATCTTGGCGCGACAAAGGTTGCACACCACTGTTCGTCGGTCGTCAGGCGTCTCTGTGAAAAACTGCCACACCGTAGAGCACCTTGACCTGTGCAGGGTGGCATGGCGCGAGGGGGCGCTTTGGGAAACAGTTGGTGGATTATTCGGTCTGGCCCTGCCTCTACCCCTGGCCACCGCACTGGCTCGGCCTGTGCCCACACCCTGACTTGGGCCTCCGCGTCCTCGCCCGCATCCACGTCCTATAGGCCTACCCCTACCCCTCAGCATGGTGTATTACCAGTGATTTGATTTCCCAGGCAGGAAAGAAATTGGCGCAAGCCTGCTGTTAAACGTAGCTGGCTGCGTATGTTTTTTGTTTACGTTCTGCACCCACCACACACGTACCCAGAACGCTGAGGACTGTCAGAGGCAGGCCAAATAGAATGTTTCCCTTTTTTTGGCAAAGAAAAGGCCCACTGCGTATATTCAATCAATAATATATGTCTTCTGGCCCTGCCTACACAATTCTGTCGCTGTAGTATTACTGCAGGGCGCAATGCTCTGCACAGCCGATTTAGGGGTTGATGGTAATGCCCTAGCGAAGTACCCTGTTTCACTGCCTTTAGCTTGGATACAAGATGTGATATGGGGGGGCATGGATGCTCTAGTGTTAAGTAGGGCCACCATTTGCTTGGATACAAGATGTGATACCGCCTGGCATGGAATCTCTAGTGCCCTGTTGGTCCAGCTTTCATATAAGATGTTATACGGTTGGGCATGAAGGCTCCAGCTCACCGTTGTACCAACTCTGATAGATGAGCTGTCATCAACTCCCTTCCGACAATGCTTTCAGTTTTCAGGCCCCATAAGTTATTGCACTGCTGAGGTTCAGCTGCAGCACCACCGGCCGCACTGTGTTCTAATGCCAATTTGGAGCCATTACCCTAGGCCCAGGCCTATGGCTGCTTTGAGATGCCCATAATGAATCTCCTTGTGGGTGGTGCTACACTAACCATAAAGCTACAGTGTCAGCCAATCACAGCGCTTGCTCAGTGACATATGCAAATGAGCTGGTGGAATAAGCAGATAGGCAGGGGACAAAGCAAACAGTTTTTTCAATGGAAATCTCCTAATGGGTAATGTCAGTTGGCTCTTTCGGCGTTTTCAGCACGCGGAGATAATATTTTGGCAGGAATTTTCCATTCTGCTGTGATAAGTAAAATGCGTGCGTCTCCCTAAGGACAAAGACTCTGCGGTTGGCGGCATATAAATAGTGCTCAGGTTTACAGTCATGATTGGGTGGTACTATGGGTCGACCGTCACAACGGCAAGTGGGTGAGGTGGAGTTGTGATGCCCAGTGAGCCAACCCAGGTGAGGGTCAGCGTCACCCATAGCCACCTACATTTTTGGTGGCTAACGTCTCGGTGGGCAGTGCAGCGTACGGGTAACGGCTACAAATCGCGCCTTGGCAACATCTGCACAATGTAAGAGACCTGTAATGATTTTCTCTGGTCTTCTATATAGAAACTGTTAGGTTAAATGGATGTCCATGGCACTGTGGGTAGAGTGTATGTGTGGTGGGAAAATGCAGTGTCTAAATAAACTTTGTTGTGTCGTCATGATTTCACTTTTGTTGGTTTTCAATTATTCTCTAATTAGAGTAAAAGGATGTTAAATGAGTCCTTAATTTAATACAGAGCCCAGAAGGTTGCGTCTCGTACAAACCCTAGGCCCCTACGGTAAAAGTAAAGTCTACTGGTTCAAGCACCGAGTCATGAGTGACATAACATCACTGCTGATACCCTTCCCCCCCCCCCCCCCCCCGGAATGAGAATGGGACTCCGTTTTTTTTGCTCTACCTGTCACCGTGGGGGTTTCTTCCCCCCGCCCCATTCGTATCAAAGGAGTTGTTGGTAATGTCCTAGCATAGTACCCTGTTTCACTGCATTTAGCTTGGATACAAGATGTGATACTGGGGGCATGGATGCTCTAATGTTAAGTAGGGCCACCATTTGCTTGGATACAAGATGTGAGATACAGGCTGGCATGGAATCTCTAGTGCCCTGTTGGTCCAGCTTTCATATAAGATGTGATACGGTTGGGCATGGAGGCTCTAGTTTACCGTTGTACCACCTCTAGCTCCCTTCCGACAATGCTTTCAGTTTTCAGGCCCCATAAGTTATTGCACCGCTGAGGTTCAGCTGCAGCACCACCGGCCGCACTGTGTTCTAATGCCAATTTGGAGCCATTACCCTAGGCCCGGGCCTATGGCTGCTTTGAGATGCCCATAATGAATCTCCTTGTGGGTGGTGCTACACTAACCATAAAGCTACAGTGTCAGCCAATCACAGCGCTTGCTCAGTGACATATGCAAATGAGCTGGTGGAATAAGCAGATAGGCAGGTGACAAAGCAACAGTTTTCTCAATGGAAATCTCCTTATGGGTAATGTCAGTTGGCTCTTTCGGCGTTTTCAGCACGCGGAGATAATATTTTGGCAGGAATTTTCCGTTCTGTTGTGATAAGTAAAATGCGTGCGTCTCCCTAAGGACAAAGACTCTGCGGTTGGCGGCATATAAATAGTGCTCAGGTTTACAGTCATGATTGGGTGGTACTATGGGTCGACCGTCACAACGACAAGTGGATGTGGTGGAGTTTGTGAGGCCCGGTGAGCCAAGGCAGGTGAGGGTCAGCGTCACTCATTGCCACCTACATTTTTGGTGGCTAACGTCTCGGTGGGCAGTGCAGCGTTCAGGTGACGGCTACAAATCGCGCCTTGGCAACATCTGCACAATGTAAGAGACCTGTAATGATTTTCTCTGGTCTTCTATATAGAAACTGTTAGGTTAAATGGATGTCCATGGCACTGTGGGTAGAGTGTATGTGTGGTGGGAAAATGCAGTGTCTAAATAAACTTTGTTGTGTCGTCATGATTTCACTTTTGTTGGTTTTCAATTATTCTCTAATTAGAGTTAAAGGATGTTAAATGAGTCCTTAATTTAATACAGAGCCCAGAAGGTTGCGTCTCGTACAAACCCTAGGCCCCTACGGTAAAAGTAAAGTCTACTGGTGCAAGCACCGAGTCATGAGTGACATAACATCACTGCTGATACCCCCCCAGAATGAGAATGGGACTCCGTTTTTTTGCTCTACCTGTCACCGTGGGGGTTTCTTCCCCCCGCCCCATTCGTATCAAAGGAGTTGTTGGTAATGTCCTAGCATAGTACCCTGTTTCACTGCATTTAGCTTGGATACAAGATGTGATACTGGGGGGCATGGATGCTCTAATGTTAAGTAGGGCCACCATTTGCTTGGATACAAGATGTGAGATACAGGCTGGCATGGAATCTCTAGTGCCCTGTTGGTCCAGCTTTCATATAAGATGTGATACGGTTGGGCATGGAGGCTCTAGTTTACCGTTGTACCACCTCTAGCTCCCTTCCGATAATGCTTTCAGTTTTCAGGCGCCATAAGTTATTGCACCGCTGAGGTTCAGCTGCAGCACCACCGGCCGCACTGTGTTCTAATGCCAATTTGGAGCCATTACCCTAGGCCCGGGCCTATGGCTGCTTTGAGATGCCCATAATGAATCTCCTTCTGGGTGGTGCTACACTAACCATAAAGCTACAGTGTCAGCCAATCACAGCGCTTGCTCAGTGACATATGCAAATGAGCTGGTGGAATAAGCAGATAGGCAGGTGACAAAGCAACAGTTTTTTCAATGGAAATCTCCTAATGGGTAATGTCAGTTGGCTCTTTCGGCGTTTTCAGCACGCGGAGATAATATTTTGGCAGGAATTTTACATTCTGCTGTGATAAGTAAAATGCGTGCGTCTCCCTAAGGACAAAGACTCTGTGGTTGGCGGCATATAAATAGTGCTCAGGTTTACAGTCATGATTGGGTGGTACTATGGGTCGACCGTCACAACGACAAGTGGATGTGGTGGAGTTTGTGAGGCCCGGTGAGCCAAGGCAGGTGAGGGTCAGCGTCACTCATTGCCACCTACATTTTGGGTGGCTAACGTCTCGGTGGGCAGTGCAGCGTTCGGGTAACGGCTACAAATCGCGCCTTGGCGACATCTGCACAATGTAAGAGACCTGTAATGATTTTCTCTGGTCTTCTATATAGAAACTGTTAGGTTAAATGGATGTCCATGGCACTGTGGGTAGAGTGTATGTGTGGTGGGAAAATGCAGTGTCTAAATAAACTTTGTTGTGTCGTCATGATTTCACTTTTGTTGGTTTATAATTATTCTCTAATTAGAGTAAAAGGATGTTAAATGAGTCCTTAAATTTAATACAGAGCCCAGAAGGTTGGGTCTCGTACAAACCCTAGGCCCCTACGGTAAAAGTAAAGTCCACTGGTGCAAGCACTGAGTTGTGAGTGATGTAGTATGCCTTCACCAGTCATCTTTACCCCCCAGCAAGCTGGATACTCATTGTACCAACCTTGGAACGATGAGTCGACCCTGAGCCGGCTACCCAATGCATGCAGGGATGGAACCCGCAAGTTCCAGGTCATGAGCGAGAGCTTAGGACCGCATACTGCTGCCCTAACACTCTGCACAGCACGAGGCTCACAAGGTAACTAGGAACCCACTTACATCTATAAGCCTCGTCCAGTGTCTAGCTTGGAAGCATGATGTGATGTAGACAGGCATGAAGGCACTAGTACCCTGTTGTACCGCCTCTAGCTTGGATACAAGATGTGATACGGTGTGGTTTCAATAGCAAAGGCAGCACTCACCCATTCATGAATTCATGAATGGGTGAGTGCTGCCTCTGATTGGCTGAGCACAGGACCAATCAGAGGCAGCTCTCAGCTGTCATTCAATAGCTCAGAGCTGCCTCTGATTGGTCACAGTGCTCATCCAATCAGAGGCAGCCCATTCAGCAGGCGGGGATTTTAAATCCCCGCCTGCAGAATACTACTGCCCTGGTAGCTGCAGAGAGGTGAGTATACATTTTTATTTTTACACATTTTTAGGATGGTTTTCAGGAAAAGGCTTATATTTTAAGCCCTTCCCGGAAAAATTACTACAGCGCTGGCGAGCAGCTCATTGCTTTCAATGGAGCCGGCTGTATTGCTGGCTCCATTGAATTCAATGGGAGATCTTCGACAGTGACAGCTGTGGCAGAGAATTTCGATCTTCAGTATATGTTCTCAATGGGGTCGGCGCTGCTGCCGCAGCCCCATTGGGTGCAAGGTGAAACCCCTTGATGCGACAGCATCCTGGGGTTCCACATACATAGAACACCGATTTGTCCCACAACGCAGTTACATGTGCTCTGCGATTCGTTGTGTCCTATAATTTTTGCCACATGCGTTTGTGCGCATGTAAATTTCACAAATGTGACCGCTCCCATTGCAAAGCATTGGGTCTATATAGATGCGGATCGCAAACGCAACTGTCAGACGCGCATACAAACACCCGTGTGACCGAGCCCTGGGGGCTTTTACCCGCTAGCATTTTTTTAATGGGACTTTCTAATGTTAAAATTGCATCGCACAAAAATCACAACAGCACAAACTTGCAATTTTTGTGCGATGCGATTTTAACATTAAAAAGTCCCATCTAAAAAAACCAAGCGATATCGCAGCGTTAAAAAAAAAAAAACTCTAGTGGGTTAAAGCCCTAAACCGATCGCATAGTGACAGTGTTCACAGCAGCACTCAGATTACAGCCTGAATAGAACAGGCTGATACTTTGTATCTCTTTGATTTGTGTTTATAAACACTTCACAGAAGGTGAAGCAAGCCTGCAGCAGCGCAAGGGACCCAAAAATTGTCTACTAGGATAGTATTATAAGACACCCCCGAAAATAAGGCACTGTGCCTCTTTTAGGGAAAAAATTATGACAAGACAGTGTCCTTTTTGGGGAGTAACATGGTATAACTCATAAGTAAAAGTGAAGAAGAAATAACAATGGAGGCCAACATTAAGGTGAATGCAGAGCTGTACAAGACGTTAGATGCTCCATATACTGGAAGAGACGCTACTCTTGCATACAGATATAGCAAATGTTAACTTGACACTCGGTGCATTAAATGCAAAGTTGCAGCAAACTTTAACTTGGCTTTTCCAATTATTTTTTTCTGTGTTAAGTGACAATTTAAAGTTTTCTGAAACTGTGTGTTTAAGGCCGCTCTCACAATGGCCCCTACAAAGCGTTGCGATTGAAAGCGCGGCGTTTTGCCGTGAATTTACTTTAGTTTTCAAAGGCAGCGTTCCTGCTTCCGACAGCGGCTTTAGCACACCCCATCATTGATGATGTGCACTAAACACAATTAATAGAACAGACAGCACTTGAAAATCACCGCGTTCGAGCGCATGCCTGCAAGGCTCCATTGGAATCAATGGGAGCGTTATACTGCGAAAAAACGTCCGTGTGAGAGCGGCCTAACACATCAGGTATCAAGGTAATGTTTGCTACAGTTATGTACCGACAGTCATGTACATCAGTAGTGGGGTCTGTAGGATGTGTGCTCTAATGCTGATGATGGATCTCGGCTCGCTTCACATCACATTCAGAAAGCCCATTGGAAGTGATACCATGTGCTGAATGTATGTGTACAACATATATGTAAGGGCTTCAACAGGTGGGAGTGAAAATCACGACCGCACAACGGGCTGAAATGAAACCATTGATTTCAACAGTTTTGTTTTCACTATTGGAAACTAGTAGAGTTTGAATAGGCAAAAAATGGTTCATGCGCGAATACGCTCCATAGCAGGACTGCATCGGTAACAAGAGGGCATCCTCTATGTCTAGAAATAAGTTGATTTCACCACTAACACAGAAGGGGGTTCTTTACTGTAAGAGCAGTGAGACTGTGGAACTCTCTGCCTGACGATGTGGTGATGGCAACATCAATAGAGGAGTTTAAGAGAGGACTAGATGTCTTTTTACAGCGCTATGTTATTACAGGATATATGGTTCAAAAGTATTTAATTAGCTGCGTCAGGGAGTACGATACAGATATGGCAATGAACATGTTACAGTCATAGTAACCATCTTATCTCTTAGCAAATTCTACAGCTGTCCGGCCCCCCGTGCAGGTTTTTATTTAAAACTAACAAAACGTAACATAGCAAATCGTAAATCACATTCCCCTGAAACTTGATCATCAATCGTCCCGTTATTTGGGGAATTTAGAAATGAACTTAGGGATATCTGGAATTTTTAGATGGTGAAAAAAGTCCAGAAGCGAAGAAAAAGGAAAGGAAAGGAGACAAGAGTGGATAAAGGGGAAAGGTAAGGAGAAGGGTTAGGGAAGTCTGTCCAGTCCGAGCACACACCGCAGCCCAGTTCCTCCGTTGGATAGGGCGAGTTGGCCTTGATGGTGGGAGTGTCCAGGCCGGCTAAGTAGCGGTAGTGCCGTCACGTAGCCAGGCCTCTAAACCGAGTGAGACCCGGAACTGCAACCATACCGCCCAAATGTTATAGAATTTAGAGTAACGCATCTCGTCTTTAGCACACAGTTCCTCCATTTGTCTTAAGTTGTCCATAGCTTCCAAGCACATCACTCGCGTCGGGGGCGTCGTGGATTTCCACTTTCTAGGAATGATCTGCCTGACTGCTAATATGAAAAAACGCAGCAGGGAGCTTTTTGTACCAGACATTGACCCCGGGAACATAGAAAGCAACGCCAGCTCAGGGGTAAAGCTGGTCGAGCCTTTACAGGTAGCTAAATATAGAGCCTCTACCTCGCGCCACAATGGTTGAATGTGTGTGCAGGACCACCATATGTGGACAAAGGTCCCCGGTTCGCGGAGGCACCGCCAGCAGAGGTCCGAGTGTTGGGGGTATATTTTGGCTAGTCCCGCCGGAGTCCTGTACCATCGGGTCAGGATCTTGTAGTTAAGTTCCTGTAGTCTGCTGGAGATGTTTGATTTATGGGTCAGGACGTAGGCCTTCTCCCAGTCTTGTATTGCTAAATCTGTTCCAAGTTCTTTTCTAGCTTCCTGTTCCCTCCTGATGTGTCCCTCTCTAATAGTAGTTTATATATTGAGGAAATGGTTATTGGGGGTAAGGGTTTGACAGACAAATCTTCTCAAAGGTTGTAGTTGTCCTCCCTAACTGTTGTAAGCTACCCAAGGACCTCACATAGTGACATAGTTGTAAATATTGGTACCATGTTCCGGCCGGGGGGTCCCTCCCATCTAGGATCTCCTGTAGGGTCTTTAGTCTCGTGCCTGTTATGATATCTCGTATTCTGGGGACCGCGTCTGTCATTCCCCCTATTAATGAGGAGCCCCCCGAGAACATTGGTGCACCTGGGTTACCCACCAGAGGGGTGAGCAGACCTGGAGATGAGATCAGTCTTGATTTGCCAGCATTATTACAGGATATAGACATTAGGTGACCAGCAGGTTGTTGATCCGGGTCTACAGACAGGTAGGAACTATGATAGGTTGATCCAGGGATTATTCTGATTGCCATTATGGAGTCGGGAAGGAATTTTTCCCTCAAAGCGTCTAATTGGCTCCTGCCTTTTGGGGTTTTTGCCTTCCTCTGGATCAACAAGGAAGAAGAAACAGGCTGAACTAGATGGACATAGTCTTTATTCAGCCTAACATACTATGTTACTATGTATTAGCACATGCGCCCATGTGGTTTTGCCCTGTGTTCCCCAGTTAAAAAATGCATACCCTGCAATATACTTTTAAAGGGGTTGTACCACAATTAGGGCCTATTCACACAAACACATTTGCACTGTGTATTACACATTTGAAATTTGCACGTACAACACGCAGTGTATATAACCAGCTGATTTCAATGGGCTCACTCACATGTACATTCTTTGCATGCGATTTCAGTCGTGGAAGAGAATCCCACTTCATGACCTATTTTGGTGCGTATTACACATTTATCTTAATTGACCTTTGAAATTAAAGGGAGCATGCTTGCTTGCTTATCGCGCATGTAATTACGCAGGGCATGCGCACATGAGGAATACAGTAAAATACACACAGCCGTGCGCGAAAATGCTACATGCAACGTTCAAATAGACAGAGTAAATACGCCCATGTGAGGCTGGTCTTACATGTGATCCCCTAGCAACAGGATAGGGGATAACTTGCTGATAAGTATCTCACTGCTGATACCCCCCCCCCCCAAGTATAAAACTGGGACTCCGGTTTCCTGCTCCACCTGTCACTGTGGGCGTTTCTCCCCCCACCCTCCTCCCCACCCCCCATTCGTATCAAAGGGGTTAATGGTAATGCCCTAGCGTAGTACCCTGTTTCACTGACTTTAGCTTGGATACAAGATGTGATACGGGGGGGCATGGATGCTGTACTGTTAAGTAGGGCCACCTTTTGCTTGGATGCAAGATGTGATACCGCCTGGCATGGAATCTCTAGTGCCCTGTTGGTCCAGCTTTCATATAAGATGTGATACGGTTTGGCATGAAGGCTCCAGCTCACCGTTGTACCACCTCTGATAGATGAGCTGTCATCAGCTTCCTTCCGACAAGGCTTTCAGTTTTCAGGCCCCGTAAGTTATTGCACCGCTGAGGTTCAGCTGCAGCACCACCGGCCGCACTGTGTTCTAATGCCAATTTGGAGCCATTACCCTAGGCCCGGGCCTATGGCTGCTTTGAGATGCCCATAATGAATCTCCTTGTGGGTGGTGCTACACTAACCATAAAGCTACAGTGTCAGCCAATCACAGCGCTTGCTCAGTGACATATGCAAATGAGCTGGTGGAATAAGCAGATAGGCAGGTGACAAAGCAACAGTTTTCTCAATGGAAATCTCCTAATGGGTAATGTCAGTTGGCTCTTTTGGCGTTTTCAGCAGGCGGAGATAATATTTTGGCAGGAATTTTACATTCTGCTGTGATAAGTAAAATGCGTGCGTCTCCCTAAGGACAAAGACTCTGCGGTTGGCGGCATATAAATAGTGCTCAGGTTTACAGTCATGATTGGGTGGTACTATGGGTCGACCGTCACAACGACAAGTGGATGTGGTGGAGTTTGTGAGGCCCGGTGAGCCAAGGCAGGTGAGGGTCAGCGTCACTCATTGCCACCTACATTTTTGGTGGCTAACGTCTCGGTGGGCAGTGCAGCGTTCGGGTGACGGCTACAAATCGCGCCTTGGCAACATCTGCACAATGTAAGAGACCTGTAATGATTTTCTCTGGTCTTCTATATAGAAACTGTTAGGTTAAATGGATGTCCATGGCACTGTGGGTAGAGTGTATGTGTGGTGGGAAAATGCAGTGTCTAAATAAACTTTGTTGTGTCGTCATGATTTCACTTTTGTTGGTTTTCAATTATTCTCTAATTAGAGTAAAAGGATGTTAAATGAGTCCTTAATTTAATACAGAGCCCAGAAGGTTGCGTCTCATACAAACCCTAGGCCCCTACGGTAAAAGTAAAGTCTACTGGTGCAAGCACCGAGTGGTGAGTGACATAACATCACTGCTGATACCCCCCCCCCCCCAGAATGAGAATGGGACTCCGTTTTTTTGCTCTACCTGTCACCGTGGGGGTTTCTTCCCCCCGCCCCATTCGTATCAAAGGAGTTGTTGGTAATGTCCTAGCATAGTACCCTGTTTCACTGCCTTTAGCTTGGATACAAGATGTGATACTGGGGGGCATGGATGCTCTAATGTTAAGTAGGGCCACCATTTGCTTGGATACAAGATGTGATACCGCCTGGCATGGAATCTCTAGTGCCCTGTTGGTCCAGCTTTCATATAAGATGTTATGCGGTTCGGCATGGAGGCTCCAGTTTACTGTTGTACCACCTCTAACAGCTAAGCTGTCATCAGCTCCCTTCCGATAATGCTTTCAGTTTTCAGGCCCCGTGAGTTATTGCACCGCTGAGGTTCAGCTGCAGCACAACCAGCCGCACTGTGTTCTAATGCCAATTTGGAGCCATTACCCTAGGCCCTAGCCTATGGCTGCTTTGAGATGCCCATAATGAATCTCCTTGTGGGTGGTGCTACACTAACCATAAAGCTACAGTGTCAGCCAATTACAGCGCTTGCTCAGTGATATATGCAAATGGGCTGGTGGAATAAGCAGATAGGCAGGTGACAAAGCAAACAGTTTTTTCAATGGAAATCTCCTAATGGCTCTTTCGGCGTTTTCAGCACGCGGAGATAATATTTTGGCAGGAATTTTCCATTCTGCTGTGATAAGTAAAATGCGTGCGTCTCCCTAAGGACAAAGACTCTGCGGTTGGCGGCATATAAATAGTGCTCAGGTTTACAGTCATGATTGGGTGGTACTATGGGTCGACCGTCACAACGGCAAGTGGGTGAGGTGGAGTTGTGAGGCCCAGTGAGCCAACCCAGGTGAGGGTCAGCGTCACTCATTGCCACCTACATTTTTGGTGGCTAACGTCTCGGTGGGCAGTGCAGCATTCGGGTAACGGCTACAAATCGTGCCTTGGCAACATCTGCACAATGTAAGAGACCTGTAATGATTTTCTCTGGTCTTCTATATAGAAACTGTTAGGTTAAATGGATGTCCATGGAGGGGGTGGAGCTTGCCGATGGCGTGATAAGTCGAGAGTGAGAAGAGCTCCGACGGCAGCGGCTACTTACAGGCTCTCTCTCTCTCTCTCTCTCTCTCTCTCACCTTTTCATCTATCTATAAAAAAGCCAATAAACAGAAAGACTCCCGTTTGCTTTCATTCCTTCTGGTTTCCGTTTTTTTGGACAGTAAAATAGCGCAGTCTGCAGCAAATCATGGAGATGACCGGACTTAGATTGTGCCAGCAATATTTTGATCGAAAACCAGCCTGCTTTAGTAAATCCTTGCAGCCCTGTAAAGTAACAATTCTATTCTGCTCTTAGAGCTCTACAGGCTACAAAATGTAACATTGTAGCAATAATCAGCTGCAGTCACAACACAGAGCTGCTATGGAGCTGAGAACTGCAAGCCTGAGGATCGCAGAGCTCCTTCACCTGTATTGGGGCTCTCACACCAGCGCTTTCCGTGTACGTATCTGCTGCGCAGGAGCCTGCAGCAAGTTCGCAAGGAATCACATCTGCTGTGTGCCGACAACCCCCATACACTACCTATGGGTTTTAATAGTTGCGGTTCCTTCGCCCAATTTTCTGCGCACAAAATGGCCTATATGAGGGCGCCCTTAATGTCAGATTGGTGATGCGTATTAGGCCAGGCTCAGACAGATGGAGTGGAATTGCGCGGGCATTTAAAGGCATGTCCTGTAGCTTTTTTTCGTTCACACATTTAAATATGAATTGCATATTACGCGAGAGGAAAATAATTGTAACATGCTTTATTTTGCCACGGACGGCCTTCATTGAAGTCAGTGGAGGCCATCCAACCTCGAGCCCATACGCAATTGACTTTACGTATGGGCTGCAGGTACTGAAGTCATCACTTACCGACGAAATAAAAACATTGTAGAAAACAAACTGTACTGTGCATGGCTGATGGGTAGCCACATCTATCTATCTATCTATCTATCTATCTATCTATCTATCTATCTAATCGTCTGCTATGGTCTACAGCCACCCCGCTCTGACATGGAGGTATTAGCAGCTAAAAATGTAACCCTAACACAGAAACAACCCCTAACCCTAAGCCTCCATCTCAGCATTAAGTAAATCCCCACACTGCTAGGACCTTTGAGGACCTTGCTGCACGCAGCCAATCAGCAGCATATGGGCGTGCACTTGGTGTCAAGAACTGGGGTCCGTGCTCTGGAATTTCCCTAGGAAAACTGCCCGCAGCCCCTGTGCCTACCTACTTGCCCCCCTGGGCTAATCCCCAGGGTGACAACTGAGTGATGGTCCCTATACTTCTCTAGGGATGTGATGCAGTAGTCAGGTTACAACCAAACACTGAGACAAACAACACAAAGGCTGGTCAAGAAATCCGGATCTGCAACAGGAGGGTACACAGTACAAGGGGTCAGGCAAAGGCAAGGTCAGGGTACACGCAGGAGTAAATCAGACAGTCAGTCAAAAAACAAGGAACGTGAGTGCTGTAGAAGAACAAACAAACACTGGCAAAGACAGGAGGTAACAGAGGAGTTTAAGGCCTCATGTCCACGGGGAAAACCAGGCCTGCCGCGGATTCTCCATGCCGTATCCTGCAGCGAGTCCCTCCTTTCCCGGGGACAAGAGGCTAAAAATAAGAATAAACTCACATGTCCGGATGATGCAGATTTTCCCTCCGTTGCGGCCGGATCTTCTTTCTTCGGCCCGGCGGATGTGCTCGGCACGCCGGCAGCATGCCGCGCGCATGCACCAGGCACATCCGCTGGGCCGAAGAAAGAAGATCCGGCCGCATCGCCCGGACAGGGAAGTTTTAATTCTGGTACGGGTGTTCCGTGGATCCGGACGGCTTCCATAGGCTTCAATAGAAGCCTGCGGGAGCTGTCCCCGCGGGAGACCCGCACTAAAGTGGAGCATGTCGCGGTTTTTTGCCCGCAAGCAGATGCGCACCTGAAGGGAAAAATGACATCCGCAGGTATTTAACTACCTGCAGGTGTCCAATGCATCCCTATGGGGCACGGATCCGCGTGCAGGAAAAAAGCTGCAGATTTTAAAGGCCTAAATGCTGCCAGAACTCCTGACCCTGCAGCTGGTTGGGGCAGAGAGTCCTGACAGCCACAGGAACCAATCACAAGGCGCTGGGAGAAACATCCCCCCGGCCGCAGCATAACCAACCGAGCCAAGCCGCCCAAGTGTCATGGCAATGGGATGTGGCATGGGGCAGCACGTCCGCGCCCCTAGCAACCCAGCGGTGTCCAGGATACCTGCAACCAGGGGAGGTCACAAAGACCGGAGTCCCCTTGCCTCGCACCCCTGCAGCTCGGGTGCCAGGACTGGCAGTGAGGACACAGAGACCTCGAGAGCCGCCGGTCCTGACACTGGGCGGATACAGGCCATCACTAGCTCTCCACCCATTCTGCTAGTGGTGACAAGATACAATAATACCGATAATTTTTTAGGCCACATGAAAGATGTAATCACCTGACAAACAAGCATTCACTTATTCATCGCATTATTGGCGGCACCTACACACAGCCTGATGATCAGGCAAACAAAGTCTAAATAGCTCCCAGGTTCCGAATGGGGCTGCCCTTGTCAGGGTGCTTGACCCACTTTAGGCAGGTTCCATCATGCCAGTTTGGTTAGTGTTAGCACTCCCCTTCTTATTTGTGTTATCGCTATTAACCTGTTTTATATGTCTGCGTTCTTGTTAAAATATGTGTTTAAGGACAGAGGACATTCAGGACAGAGAACTGACCACTCCGAGGAAACCGCACCAAGTAAATATGTAAAGGGGATTCAAGAAGAATGCTGCAAAAGGAACGCTGATTTATTCATCTGTGTAAGGAACATCCAACAGCCGGAAGGAAAGGAAAAGACAGAAGAGCTCTTCAAGTTTTTAATGCGTCTTACAGATGTTTGATGGGGGGTCGTTGGTGACACAACAAATGTCAAGTTGGTAGTCCAGTTGTGGCCACAAGCGTCCCGGCATATCCTCTGTTAGAGATTCCACCGCAGCAGACATGCAATGTTTTAGGTCATCTATCACCAGCATAGGAGCCGACATCGAGTGTCTGTAAGGTGTAAGAAAGCAGGTTTCATCACCAACACAGAAGGGGGTTCTTTACTGTAAGAGCAGTGAGACTGTGGAACTCTCTGCCTGCGGATGTGGTGATGGCAAAATCAATAGAGGAGTTTAAGAGAGGACTAGACGTCTTTCTAGAGCTGAAGGATATTACAGGATATAGACATTAGGTGACCAGCAGGTTGTTGATCCGGGTCTACAGACAGGTAGGAACTATGAGAGGTTGATCCAGGGATTATTCTGATTGCCATTATGGAGTCGGGAAGGAATTTTTCCCTCAAAGGGTCTAATTGGCTTCTGCCTCTTCGGGTTTTTGCCTTCCTCTGGATCAACAAGGAGAGAGAAACAGGCTGAACTAGATGGACATTGTCTTCATTCAGCCTAACATACTATGTTACTATGTATTAGCACATGCGCCCATGTGGTTTTGCCCTGTGTTCCCCAGTTTAAAAAAATGCATACCCTGCAATATACTTTTAAAGGGGTTGTACCACAATTAGGGCCTATTCACACAAACACATTTGCACTGTGAATTACACATTTGAAATTTGCCCGTACAACACGCAGTGTATATAACCAGCTGATTTCAATGGGCTCACTCACATGTACATTCTTTGCATGCGATTACAGTCGTGGAAGAGAATCCCCCTTCATGACCTATTTTGGTGCTTATTACACATTTATCTTAATTGATCTTTGAAATTAAAGGGGGCATGCTTGCTTGCTTATCACGCATATAATTACGCAGGGCATGCGCGCATGAAGAATACAGTAAAATACACACAGCCGTGCGCGAAAATGCTACATGCACCGTTCAAATAGACAGAGTAAATACGCCCATGTGAGGCTGGTCTTACATGTGATCCCCTAGCAACAGGATAGGGGATAACTTGCTGATAAGTATCTCACTGCTGATACCCCCCCCCCCCCCAAGTATAAGACTGGGACTCCAGTTTCCTGCTCTAGCTGTCACTGTGGGGGATTCTCCCCCCCCTCACCCCCACCCCCATTCGTATCAAAGGGGTTGATGGTAATGCGCTAGCGAAGTACCCTGTTTCACTGCCTTTAGCTTGGATACAAGATGTGATACGGGGGGGCATGGATGCTCTAGTGTTAAGTAGGGCCACCTTTTGCTTGTATACAAGATGTGATACCGGCTGGCATGGAGTCTCTAGTGCCCTGTTGGTCCAGCTTTCATATAAGATGTGATACGGTTTGGCATGAAGGCTCCAGCTCACCGTTGTACCACCTCTGATGGATGAGCTGTCATCAGCTTCCTTCCGACAATGCTTTCAGTTTTCAGGCCCCGTAAGTTATTGCACCTCTGGGGTTCAGCTTCAGCATCACCGGCCGCACTGTGTTCTAATGCCAATTTGGAGCCATTACCCTAGGCCCGGGCCTATGGCTGCTTTGAGATGCCCATAATGAATCTCCTTGTGGGTGGTGCTACACTAACCATAAAGCTACAGTGTCAGCCAATCACAGCGCTTGCTCAGTGACATATGCAAATGAGCAGGTGGAATAAGCAGATAGGCAGGTGACAAAGCAACAGTTTTCTCAATGGAAATCTCCTAATGGGTAATGTCAGTTGGCTCTTTCGGTGTTTTAAGCAGGCGGAGATAATATTTTGGCAGGAATTTTCCATTCTGCTGTGATAAGTAAAATGCGTGCGTCTCCCTAAGGACAAAGACTCTGCGGTTGGCGGCATATAAATAGTGCTCAGGTTTACAGTCATGGTTGGGTGGTACTATGGGTCGACCGTCACAACGACAAGTGGATGTGGTGGAGTTTGTGAGGCCCAGTGAGCCAAGGCAGGTGAGGGTCAGCGTCACTCATTGCCACCTACATTTTTGGTGGCTAACGTCTCGGTGGGCAGTGCAGCGTTCGGGTGACGGCTACAAATCGCGCCTTGGCAACATCTGCACAATGTAAGAGACCTGTAATGATTCTCTCTGGTCTTCTATATAGAAACTGTTAGGTTAAATGGATGTCCATGAAGGGGGTGGAGCTTGCCGATGGCGTGATAAGTCGAGAGTGAGAAGAGCTCCGACGGCAGCGGCTACTTACAGGCTCTCTCTCTCTCTCTCTCTCATCTTTTCATCTATCTATAAAAAAGCCAATAAACAGAAAGACTCCCGTTTGCTTCCATTCCTTCTGGTTTCTGTTTTTTTGGACAGTAAAATAGCGCAGTCTGCAGCAAATCATGGAGATGACCGGACTTAGATTGTGCCAGCAATATTTTGATCAAAAACCAGCCTGCTTTAGTAAATCCTTGCAGCCCTGTAAAGTAACAATTCTATTCTGCTCTTAGAACTCTACAGGCTACAAAATGTAACATTGTAGCAATAATCAGCTGCAGTCACAACACAGAGCTGCTATGGAGCTGAGAACTGCAAGCCTGAGGATCGCAGAGCTCCTTCACCTGTATTGGGGCTCTCACACCAGCGCTTTCCGTGTACGTATCTGCTGCGCAGGAGCCTGCAGCAAGTACGCAAGGAATCACATTTGCTGTGTGCCGACAACCCCCATACACTACCTATGGGTTTTAATAGTTGCGGTTCCTTCGCCCAATTTTCTGCGCACAAAATTGCCTATATGAGGGCGCCCTTAATGTCAGATTGGTGATGCGTATTAGGCTAGGCTCAGACAGATGAGTGGAATTGCGCGGGCATTTAAAGGCATGTACTGTAGCTTTTTTTCCGTTCACACATTTAAATATGAATTGCGTATTATGCGAGAGGAAAATAATTGTAACATACTTTATTTTGCCACGGACGGCCTTCATTGAAGTCAGTGGAGGCCATCCAACCTCGAGCCCATACGCAATTGACTTTACGTATGGGCTGCAGATACTCAAGTCATCACTTACCGACAAAATAAAAACATTGTAGAAAACAAACTGTACTGTGCATGGCTGATGGGTAGCCACATCTATCTATCTATCTATCTATCTATCTATCTATCTATCTATCTATCTATCTATCTAATCGTCTGCTATGGTCTACAGCCACCCCGCTCTGACATGGAGGTATTAGCAGCTAAAAATGTAACCCTAACACAGAAACAACCCCTAACCCTAAGCCTCCATCCCAGCATTAAGTAAAACCCCACACTGCTAGGACCTTTGAGGACCTTGCTGCACGCAGCCAATCAGCAGCATGTGGGTGTGCACTTGGTGTCAAGAACTGGGGTCCGTGCTCTGGAATTCCCTAGGAAAACTGCCCGCAGCCCCTGTGCCTACCTACTTGCCCCCTTGGGCTAACCCCCAGGGTGACAACTGGGTGATGTTCCCTATACTTCTCTAGGGATGTAGGGCAGTAGTCAGGTTACAACCAAACACTGAGACAAACAACACAAAGGCTGGTCAAGAAATCCGGATCTGCAACAGGAGGGTACACAGTACAAGGGGTCAGGCAAAGGCAAGGTCAGGGTACACGCAGGAGTAAATCAGAAAGTCAGTCAAAAAACAAGGAACATGAGTGCTGTAGAAGAACAAACAAACACTGGCAAAGACAGGAGGTAACAGAGGAGTTTAAGGCCTCATGTCCACGGGGAAAATCAGGCCTGCGGCGGATTCTCCATGCAGAATCCCGCAGCGAGTCCCTCCTTTCCCGGGGACAAGAGGCTAAAAATAAGAATAAACTCACCTGTCCGGACGATGCAGATTTTCCCTCCGTTGCAGCCGGATCTTCTTTCTTCGGCCCGGCGGATGTGCTCGGCACCCCAGCAGCGTGCCGCGCGCATGCACCGGGCACATCCGCCGGGCCGAAGAAAGAAGATCCGGCCGCATCGTCCGGACAGGGAAGTTTTAATTCTGGTACGGGTGTTCCGTGGATCCGGACGGCTTCCATAGGCTTCAATAGAAGCCTGCGGGAGCCGTCCCCACTGGAGACCCGCACTAAAATGGAGCATGCCGCGGTTTTTTGCCCGCACGCAGATGCGCACCTGAAGGGAAAAATGACATCCGCAGGTATTTAACTACCTGCGGGTGTCCAATGCATCCCTATGGGGCACGGATCCGCGTGTAGGAAAAAAGCTGCAGATTTTAAAGGCCTAAATGCTGCCAGAACTCCTGACCCAGCAGCTGGTTGGGGCAGAGAGTCCTGACAGCCACAGGAACCAATCACAAGGCGCTGGGAGAACCAGCCCCCCGGCCGCAGCATAACCAACCGAGCCAAGCCGCCCAAGTGTCATGGCAATGGGATGTGGCGTGGGGCAGCACGTCCGCGCCCCTAGCAACCCAGCAGCGTCCAGGATACCTGCAACCAGGGGAGGTCACAAAGACCGGAGTCCCCCTGCCTCGCACTCCTGCAGCCCGGGTGCCAGGACTGGTAGTGAGGACACAGACACCTCGAGAGCCGCCGGTCTTGACACTGGGCGGATACAGGCCATCACTAGCTCTCCACCCATTCTGCTAGTGGTGACAAGATACAATAATACTGATAATTTTTTAGGCCACATGAAAGATGTAATCACCTGACAAACAAGCATTCACTTATTCATCGCATTATTGGCGGCACCTACACACAGCCTGATGATCAGGCAAACAAAGTCTAAATAGCTCCCAGGTTCCGAATGGGGCTGCCCTTGTCAGGGTGCTTGACCCACTTTAGGCAGGTTCCGTCATGCCAGTTTGGTTAGTGTTAGCACTCCCCTTCTCATTTGTGTTATCGCTATTAACCTGTTTTATATGTCTGCGTTCTTGTTAAAATATGTGTTTAAGGACAGAGGACATTCAGGACAGAGAACTGACCACTCCGAGGAAACCGCACCAAGTAAATATGTAAAGGGGATTCAAGAAGAATGCTGCAAAAGGAACGCTGATTTATTCATCTGTGTAAGGAACATCCAACAGCCGGAAGGAAAGGAAAAGACAGAAGAACTCTTCAAGTTTTTAATGCATCTTACAGATGTTTGATGGGGGGTCGTTGGTGACACAACAAATGTCAAGTCGGTAGTCCAGTTGTGGCCACAAGCGTCCCGGCATATCCTCTGTTAGAGATTCCACCGCAGCAGACATGCAATGTTTTAGGTCATCTATCACCAGCAAAGGAGCCGACATCGAGTGTCTGTAAGGTGTAAGAAAGCAGGTTTCATCACCAACACAGAAGGGGGTTCTTTACTGTAAGAGCAGTGAAACTGTGGAACTCTCTGCCTGCGGATGTGGTGATGGCAAAATCCATAGAGGAGTTTAAGAGAGGACTAGATGTCTTTCTAGAGCCGAAGGATATTACAGGATATAGACATTAGGTGACCAGCAGGTTTTTGATCCGGGTCTACAGACAGGTAGGAACTATGAGAGGTTGATCCAGGGATTATTCTGATTGCCATTATGGAGTCGGGAAGGAATTTTTCCCTCAAAGGGTCTAATTGGCTTCTGCCTCTTTGGGTTTTTGCCTTCCTCTGGATCAAGAAGGAGAGAGAAACAGGCTGAACTAGATGGACATTGTCTTCATTCAGCCTAACATACTATGTTACTATGTATTAGCACATGCGCCCATGTGGTTTTGCCCTGTGTTCCCCAGTTTAAAAAAATGCATACCATGCAATATACTTTTAAAGGGGTTGTACCACAATTAGGGCCTATTCACACAAACACATTTGCACTGTGAATTAGACATTTGAAATTTGCACGTACAACACGCAGTGTATATAACCAGCTGATTTCAATGGGCTCACTCACATGTACATTCTTTCCATGCGATTTCAGTCGTGGAAGAGAATCCCACTTCATGACCTATTTTGGTGCTTATTACACATTTATCTTAATTGATCTTTGAAATTAAAGGGAGCATGCTTGCTTGCTTATCGCACATATAATTACGCTGGGCATGCGCTCATGAAGAATACAGTAAAATACAAACAGCCGTGCGCGAAAATGCTACATGCAACGTTCATATAGACAGAGTAAATACGCCCATGTGAGGCTGGTCTTACATGTGATCCCCTAGCAACAGGATAGGGGATAACGTGCTGATAAGTGAGTATCTCACTGCTGATACACCCCCCCCCCCCCAAGTATAAGACTGGGACTCCAGTTTCCGGCTCTAGCTGTCACTGTGGGGGTTTCTCCCCCCCCTCACCCCCACCCCCATTCGTATCAAAGGGGTTGATGGTAATGCCCTAGCGAAGTACCCTGTTTCACTGCCTTTAGCTTGGATACAAGATGTGATACGGGGGGGGGCATGGATGCTCTAGTGTTAAGTAGGGCCACCTTTGGCTTGGATACAAGATGTGATACCGCCTGGCATGGAATCTCTAGTGCCCTGTTGGTCCAGCTTTCATATAAGATGTGATACGGTTTGGCATGAAGGCTCCAGCTCACCGTTGTACCACCTCTGATAGATGAGCTGTCATCAGCTCCCTTCCGACAATGCTTTCAGTTTTCAGGCCCCGTAAGTTATTGCACCTCTGGGGTTCAGCTGCAGCACCACCGGCCGCACTGTGTTCTAATGCCAATTTGGAGCCATTACCCTAGGCCCGGGCCTATGGCTGGCTGCTTTGAGATGCCCATAATGAATCTCCTTGTGGGTGGTGCTACACTAACAATAAAGCTACAGTGTCAGCCAATCACAGTGCTTGCTCAGTGACATATGCAAATGAGCAGGTGGAATAAGCAGATAGGCAGGTGACAAAGCAACAGCTTTCTCAATGGAAATCTCCTAATTAGTAATGTCAGTTGGCTCTTTTGGTGTTTTCAGCAGGCGGAGATAATATTTTGGCAGGAATTTTCCGTTCTGTTGTGATAAGTAAAATGCGTGCGTCTCCCTAAGGACAAAGACTCTGCGGTTGGCGGCATATAAATAGTGCTCAGGTTTACAGTCATGATTGGGTGGTACTATGGGTCGACCGTCACAACGACAAGTGGATGTGGTGGAGTTTGTGAGGCCCGGTGAGCCAAGGCAGGTGAGGGTCAGCGTCACTCATTGCCACCTACATTTTTGGTGGCTAACGTCTCGGTGGGCAGTGCAGCATTCGGGTGACGGCTACAAATCGCGCCTTGGCAACATCTGCACAATGTAAGAGACCTGTAATGATTTTCTCTGGTCTTCTATATAGAAACTGTTAGGTTAAATGGATGTCCATGGCACTGTGGGTAGAGTGTATGTGTGGTGGGAAAATGCAGTGTCTAAATAAACTTTGTTGTGTCGTCATGATTTCACTTTTGTTGGTTTTCAATTATTCTCTAATTAGAGTAAAAGGATGTTAAATGAGTCCTTAATTTAATACAGAGCCCAGAAGGTTGTGTTTCGTACAAACCCTAGGCCCCTACGGTAAAAGTAAAGTCTACTGGTGCAAGCACCGAGTCGTGAGTGACATCACATCACTGCTGATACCCCCCCCCCCCCCCCGAATGAGAATGGGACTCCGTTTTTTTGCTCTACCTGTCACCGTGGGGGTTTCTACCCCCCACCCCATTCGTATCAAAGGAGTTGTTGGTAATGTCCTAGCATAGTACCCTGTTTCACTGCCTTTAGCTTGGATACAAGATGTGATACAGGGGGGCATGGATGCTCTAATGTTAAGTAGGGCCACCATTTGCTTGGATACAAGATGTGATACCGCCTGGCATGGAATCTCTAGTGCCCTGTTGGTCCAGCTTTCATATAAGATGTTATACGGTTGGGCGTGGAGGCTCCAGTTTACTGTTGTACCACCTCTAACAGCTGAGCTGTCATCAGCTCCCTTCCGACAATGCTTTCAGTTTTCAGGCCCCATAAGTTATTGCACCTCTGGGGTTCAGCTGCAGCACAACCAGCCGCACTGTGTTCTAATGCCAATTTGGAGCCATTACCCTAGGCCCTAGCCTATGGCTGCTTTGAGATGCCCATAATGAATCTCCTTGTGGGTGGTGCTACACTAACCATAAAGCTACAGTGTCAGCCAATCACAGCGCTTGCTCAGTGACATATGCAAATGAGCTGGTGGAATAAGCAGATAGGCAGGTTACAAAGCGACAGTTTTCTCAATGGAAATCTCCTAATGGGTAATGTCAGTTGGCTCTTTCAGGGTTTTCAGCAGGCAGAGATAATATTTTGGCAGGAATGTTCCGTTCTGTTATGATAAGTAAAATGCGTGCGTCTCCCTAAGGACAAAGACTCTGCGGTTGGCGGCATATAAATAGTGCTCAGGTTTACAGTCATGATTGGGTGGTACTATGGGTCGACCGTCACAACGGCAAGTGGGTGAGGTGGAGTTGTGAGGCCCAGTGAGCCAAGGCAGGTGAGGGTCAGCGTCACTCATTTCCACCTACATTTTTGGTGGCTAACGTCTCGGTGGGCAATGCAGCGTTCGGGTGACGGCTACAAATCGCGCCTTGGCAACATCTGCACAATGTAAGAGACCTGTAATGATTTTCTCTGGTCTTCTATATAGAAACTGTTAGGTTAAATGGATGTCCATGGAGGGGGTGGAGCTTGCCGATGGCGTGATAAGTCGAGAGTGAGAAGAGCTCCGACGGCAGCGGCTACTTACAGGCTCCGTCTCTCTCTCTGTCTCTCTCTCTGTCTCTCTCTGTCTCTCTCGCTCTCTCATCTTTCTATAAAAAAGCCAATAAACAGAAAGACTCCCGTTTGCTTCCATTCCTTCTGGTTTCCGTTTTTTTGGACAGTAAAATAGCGCAGTCTGCAGCAAATCATGGAGATGACCGGACTTAGATTGTGCCAGCAATATTTTGATCGAAAACCAGCCTGCTTTAGTAAATCCTTGCAGCCCTGTAAAGTAACAATTCTATTTTGCTCTTAGAACTCTACAGGCTACAAAATGTAACATTGTAGCAATAATCAGCTGCATTCACAACACAGAGCTGCTATGGAGCTGAGAACTGCAAGCCTGAGGATCGCAGAGCTCCTTCACCTGTATTGGGGCTCTCTCACACCAGCGCTTTCCGTGTACGTATCTGCTGCGCATGAGCCTGCAGCAAGTACACAAGGAATCACATTTGCTGTGTGCCGACAACCCCCATACACTACCTATGGGTTTTAATAGTTGCGGTTCCTTCGCCCAATTTTCTGCGCACAAAATTGCCTATATGAGGGCGCCCTTAATGTCAGATTGGTGATGCGTATTAGGCTAGGCTCAGACAGATGAGTGGAATTGCGCGGGCATTTAAAGGCATGTACTGTAGCTTTTTTTCCGTTCACACATTTAAATATGAATTGCGTATTATGCGAGAGGAAAATAATTGTAACATACTTTATTTTGCCACGGACGGCCTTCATTGAAGTCAGTGGAGGCCATCCAACCTCGAGCCCATACGCAATTGACTTTACGTATGGGCTGCAGATACTCAAGTCATCACTTACCGACAAAATAAAAACATTGTAGAAAACAAACTGTACTGTGCATGGCTGATGGGTAGCCACATCTATCTATCTATCTATCTATCTATCTATCTATCTATCTATCTATCTATCTATCTATCTATCTAATCGTCTGCTATGGTCTACAGCCACCCCGCTCTGACATGGAGGTATTAGCAGCTAAAAATGTAACCCTAACACAGAAACAACCCCTAACCCTAAGCCTCCATCCCAGCATTAAGTAAATCCCCACACTGCTAGGACCTTTGAGGAGGTTGCTGCACGCAGCCAATCAGCAGCATGTGGGCGTGCACTTGGTGTCAAGAACTGGGGTCCGTGCTCTGGAATTCCCTAGGAAAACTGCCCGCAGCCCCTGTCCCTACCTACTTGCCCCCCTGGGCTAACCCCCAGGGTGACAACTGGGTGATGGTCCCTATACTTCTCTAGGGATGTGGGGCAGTAGTCAGGTTACAACCAAACATTGAGACAAACAACACAAAGGCAGGTCAAGAAATCCGGATCTGCAACAGGAGGGTACACAGTACAAGGGGTCAGGCAAAGGCAAGGTCAGGGTACACGCAGGAGTAAATCAGAAAGTCAGTCAAAAAACAAGGAACGTGAGTGCTGTAGAAGAACAAACAAACACTGGCAAAGACAGGAGGTAACAGAGGAGTTTAAGGCCTCATGTCCACGGGGAAAACCAGGCCTGCCGCGGATTCTCCATGCAGAATCCCGCAGCGAGTGCCTCCTTTCCCGGGGACAAGAGGCTAAAAATAAGAATAAACTCACCTGTCCGGATGATGCAGATTTTCCCTCCGTTGCGGCCGGATCTTCTTTCTTCGGCCCGGCGGATGTGCTCGGCACGCCGGCAGCATGCCGCGCGCATGCAACGGGCACATCCGCTGGGCCGAGGAAAGAAGATCCGGCCGCATCGACCGGACAGGGAAGTTTTAATTCTGGTACAGGTGTTCCGTGGATCCGGACAGCTTCCATAGGCTTCAATAGAAGCCTGCGGGAGCCGTCCCCGCGGGAGACCCGCACTAAAATGGAGCATGTCGCGGTTTTTTGCCCGCACGCAGATGCGCACCTGAAGGGAAAAATGACATCCGCAGGTATTTAACTACCTGCAGGTGTCCAATGCATCCCTATGGGGCACGGATCCGCGTGCAGGAAAAAAGCTGCAGATTTTAAAGGCCTAAATGCTGCCAGAACTCCCGACCCAGCAGCTGGTTGGGGCAGAGAGTCCTGACAGCCACAGGAACCAATCACAAGGCGCTGGGAGAAACAGCCCCCCGGCCGCAGCATAACCAGCCGAGCCAAGCCGCCTAAGTGTCATGGCAATGGGATGTGGCGTGGGGCAGCACGTCCGCGCCCCTAGCAACCCAGCGGCGTCCAGGATACCTGCAACCAGGGGAGGTCACAAAGACCGGAGTCCCCCTGCCTCGCACCCCTGCAGCCCGGGTGCCAGGACTGGCAGTGAGGACACAGAGACCTCGAGAGCCGCTGGTCCTGACACTGGGCGGATACAGGCCATCACTAACTCTCCACCCATTCTGCTAGTGGTGACAAGATACAATAATACCGATAATTTTTTAGGCCACATGAAAGATGTAATCACCTGACAAACAAGCATTCACTTATTCATCGCATTATTGGCGGCACCTACACACAGCCTGATGATCAGGCAAACAAAGTCTAAATAGCTCCCAGGTTCCGAATGGGGCTGCCCTTGTCAGGGTGCTTGACCCACTTTAGGCAGGTTCCGTCATGCCAGTTTGGTTAGTGTTAGCACTCCCCTTCTCATTTGTGTTATCGCTATTAACCTGTTTTATATGTCTGCCTTCTTGTTAAAATATGTGTTTAAGGACAGAGGACATTCAGGACAGAGAACTGACCACTCCAAGGAAACCGCACCAAGTAAATATGTAAAGGGGATTCAAGAAGAATGCTGCAAAAGGAACGCTGATTTATTCATCTGTGTAAGGAACATCCAACAGCCGGAAGGACAGGAAAAGACAGAAGAACTCTTCAAATTTTTAATGCATCTTACAGATGTTTGATGGGGGGGTCGTTGGTGACACAACAAATGTCAAGTCGGTAGTCCAGTTGTGGCCACAAGCGTCGCGGCATATTCTCTGTTAGAGATTCCAGCGCAGCAGACATGCAATGTTTTAGGTCATCTATCACCAGCAAAGGAGCCGACATCGCGTGTCTGTAAGGTGTAAGAAAGCAGGTTTCATCACCAACACAGAAGGGGGTTCTTTACTGTAAGAGCAGTGAGACTGTGGAACTCTCTGCCTGCGGATGTGGTGATGGCAAAATCCATAGAGGAGTTTAAGAGAGGACTAGATGTCTTTCTAGAGCCGAAGGATATTACAGTATATAGACATTAGGTGACCAGCAGGTTGTTGATCCGGGTCTACAGACAGGTAGGAACTATGAGTGGTTGATCCAGGGATTATTCTGATTGCCATTATGGAGTCGGGAAGGAATTTTTCCCTCAAAGGGTCTAATTGGCTTCTGCCTCTTGGGGTTTTTGCCTTCCTCTGGATCAACAAGGAGAGAGAAACAGGCTGAACTAGATGGACATTGTCTTCATTCAGCCTAACATACTATGTTACTATGTATTAGCACATGCGCCCATGTGGTTTTGCCCTGTTTTCCCCAGTTTAAAAAAATGCATACCCTGCAATATACTTTTAAAGGGGTTGTACCACAATTAGGGCCTATTCACACAAACACATTTGCACTGTGAATTACACATTTGAAATTTGCACGTACAACACGCAGTGTATATAACCAGCTGATTTCAATGGGCTCACTCACATGTACATTCTTTCCATGCGATTTCAGTCGTGGAAGAGAATCCCACTTCATGACCTATTTTGGTGCTTATTACACATTAATCTTAATTGACCTTTGAAATTAAAGGGAGCATGCTTGCTTGCTTATCGCGCATATAATTACGCAGGGCATGCGCGCATGAAGAATACAGTAAAATACACACAGCCGTGCGCGAAAATGCTACATGCAACATTCAAATAGACAGAGTAAATACGCCCATGTGAGGCTGGTCTTACATGTGATCCCCTAGCAACAGGATAGGGGATAACTTGCTGATAAGTGAGTATCTCACTGCTGATACCCCCCCCCCCCCCCCCCAAGTATAAGACTGGGACTCCAGTTTCCTGCTCTAGCTGTCACTGTGGGGGTTTCCCCCCCCCCCCTCACCCCCACCCCCATTCGTATCAAAGGGGTTGATGGTAATGCCCTAGTGAAGTACCCTGTTTCACTGCCTTTAGCTTGGATACAAGATGTGATACGGGGGGCATGGATGCTCTAGTGTTAAGTAGGGCCACCTTTTGCTTGGATACAAGATGTGATACCGCCTGGCATGGAATCTCTAGTGCCCTGTTGGTCCAGCTTTCATATAAGATGTGATACGGTTGGGCATGAAGGCTCCAGCTCACCATTGTACCACCTCTGATAGATGAGCTGTCATCAGCTTCCTTCCGACAATGCTTTCAGTTTTCAGGCCCGTAAGTTATTGCACCTCTGGGGTTCAGCTGCAGCACCACCGGCCGCACTGTGTTCTAATGCCAATTTGGAGCCATTACCCTAGGCCCTAGCCTATGGCTGCTTTGAGATGCCCATAATGAATCTCCTTGTGGGTGGTGCTACACTAACCATAAAGCTACAGTGTCATCCAATCACAGCGCTTGCTCAGTGACATATGCAAATGAGCTGGTGGAATAAGCAGATAGGCAGGTGACAAAGCAACAGTTTTCTCAATGGAAATCTCCTAATGGGTAATGTCAGTTGACTCTTTTGGCGTTTTCAGCACGCGGAGATAATATTTTGGCAGGAATTTTCCGTTCTGTTGTGATTAGAGATGAGCGAACACCAAAATGTTCGGGTGTTCGTTATTCGGAACGAACTTCCCGCGATGTTCGAGGGTTCGTTTCGAACAACGAACCCCATTGAAGTCAATGGGCGACCAGAGCATTTTTGTATTTCGCCGATGCTCGCTAAGGTTTTCATGTGTGAAAATCTGGGCAATTCAAGAAAGTGATGGGAACGACACAGCAACGGATAGGGCAGGCGAGGGGCTACATGTTGGGCTGCATCTCAAGTTCACAGGTCCCACTATTAAGCCACAATACCGGCAAGAGTGCCCCCCCCCCCCTCCCAACAACTTTTACTTCTGAAAAGCCCTCATTAGCATGGCATACCTTTGCTAAGCACCACACTACCTCCAACAAAGCACAATCACTGCCTGCATGACACTCCACTGACACTTCTCCTGGGTTACATGCTGCTCAACCGCCCCCCCTCCCCCCCACAGCGCACACCAAAGTGTCCCTGGGCAGCCTTCAGCTGCCCTCATGCCACACCACGCTCATGTCTATTTAGAATTGCGTCTGCCATGACGAGGGATCGCAGGCACACACTGCAGAGGTTGGCACGGCTAGGCAGCGACCCTCTTTAAAAGTGGCGGAGCGATAGCCCACAATGCTGTACAGAAGCAATGAGAAATAGAATCCTGTGCCACCGCCATCAGGAGCTGCACACGTGGGCATAGCAATGGGGAACCTATGTGCCACACACTATTCATTCTGTCAAGGTGTCTGCATGCCCCAGTCAGACCGGGCTTTTTAATTCATAGACACAGGCAGGTACAACTCCCTATTGTGAAGTCCCTGTCGACCCACAGCATGGGTGGCTCCCTGGAACCCACCGGCGGTACACAGAAATATCCCATTGCATTGCCCAACACAGCTGAGGTAGTAATGTCGTGCTTAATGCAGGTGGGCTTCGGCCCACACTGCATGCCCCAGTCTGACTGGGGTTCTTTATAAGTGTACAGATGTAGTAAAAACTCCGTGTGCACCTACAGCATGGGTGGGTGCCAGGAAGCCACCGGCGGTACATAGAAATATCCCATTGCATTGCCCAACACAGCTGAGGTAGTAATGTTGTGCTTAACCCTTTCCAATCCAATTTGTATATGGTTTTCCTAGGGGGCTTACTCTTTTTCTGCCGTTATACAACGGCGCTATATGCTGGCTAAAGCCAGTACTGCATGAGCTGACACGTAGGATAGGCTCCGACAGCAGAGAGGCTGGCAATATACAGTAAGAGAACCCCGACGGACGTCTACCAACAACGGAGCTGTACAGCCTTAAACCCTAATGTCTTCACAGGTCACACGGTGGACTGGAAAGGGTTAATGCAGGTGGGTTTCGGCCCACACTGCATGCCCCAGTCAGACTGGGTTTCTTTATAAGTGGAAACAGATGCATTTATAATTCCCTGTGGACCCACAGCATGGGTGGGTGCCAGGAAGCCACCGGCGGTGCATAGAAATATCCCATTGCCTTGCCCAACACAGCTGAGGTAACGTCAGCTGTAATGCAGGTGGGCTAAAAATTAATTTGATTACACTGTAGGCGAGGGCCCACAAAAATTGCTGTATCAACAGTACTAATGTACATCCCAAAAATTGGCCATGGCCAGCCAAGAGGGCAGGTGAAACCCATTAATCGCTTTGGTTAATGTGGCTTAAGTGGTAACTAGGCCTGGAGGCAGCCCAGTGTAACGAAAAATTGGTTCAAGTTAAAGTTCCAACGCTTTTAAGCGCATTGAAACTTATAAAAATTGTTCAGAAAAATTATTTGAGTGAGCCTTGTGGCCCTAAGAAAAATTGCCCGTTCAGCGTGATTACGTGAGGTTTCAGGAGGAGGAGCAGGAGGAGGAGGAGGAATATTAGACACAGATTGATGAAGCAGAAATGTCCCCGTTTTGGATGGTGAGAGAGAACGTAGCTTCCATCCGCGGGTGCAGCCTACGTATTGCTTACGTATCGCTGCTGTCCGCTGGTGGAGAACAGAAGTCTGGCGAAATCCAGCCTTTGTTCATCTTGATGAGTGTTAGCCTGTCGGCACTGTCGGTTGACAAGTGGGTACGCTTATCTGTGATGATTCCCCCAGCCGCACTAAACACCCTCTCCGACAAGACGCTAGCCGCAGGACAAGCAAGCACCTCCAGGGCATACAGCGCTAGTTCAGGCAACGTGTCCAGCTTCGACACCCAGTAGTTGTAGGGGGCAGAGGCGTCACCAAGGATGGTCGTGCGATCCGCTACGTACTCCCTCACCATCCTTTTACAGTGCTCCCGCCGACTCAGCCGTGACTGGGGAGCGGTGACACAGTCTTGGTGGGGAGCCATAAAGCTGGCCAGGCCCTTAAAGACTGTTGCACTGCCTGGGATGTACATGCTGCTCGATCTACGCACATCCCCTGCTACCTTGCCCTCGGTACTGTGCCTTCTGCCACTAGCGCTGTCGGCTGGGAATTTTACCATCAGCTTGTCCGCAAGGGTCCTGTGGTATAGCAACACTCTCGAACCCCTTTCCTCTTCAGGAATCAGAGTGGGCAGGTTCTCCTTATACCGTGGATCGAGCAGTGTGTACACCCAGTAATCCGTCGTGGCCAGAATGCGTGCAACGCGAGGGTCACGAGAAAGGCATCCTAACATGAAGTCAGCCATTTGTGCCAGGGTACCTGTACGCAACACATGGCTGTCTTCACTAGGAAGATCACTTGCAGGATCCTCCTCCTCCTCCTCCTCCTCCTCAGGCCATACACGCTGAAAGGATGACAGGCAATCAGCCGGTGTACCGTCAGCAGCGGCCCAAGCTGTCTCTTCCCCCTCCTCCTCATCCTCCTCATGCTCCTCCTCCTCCTCCTGTATGCGCTGAGAAATAGACAGGAGGGTGCCCTGACTATCCAGCGGCATACTGTCTTCCCCCGCCCCCGTTTCCGAGCGCAAAGCAGCTGCCTTTATGGTTTGCAGGGAATTTCTCAAGATGCATAGCAGAGGAATGGTGACGCTAATGATTGTAGCATCGCCGCTCACCACCTGGGTAGACTCCTCAAAATTACCAAGGACATGGCAGATGTCTGCCAACCAGGCCCACTCTTCTGAAAGGAATTGAGGAGGCTGACTCCCACTGCGCCGCCCATGTTGGAGTTGGTATTCGACTATAGCTCTACGTTGTTCATAGAGCCTGGCCAACATGTGGAGCGTAGAGTTCCACCGTGTGGGCACGTCGCACAGCAGTCGGTGCACTGGCAGCTTAAAGTGATGTTGCAGGGTGCGCAGGGTGGCAGCGTCCGTGTGGGACTTGCGGAAATGTGCGCAGAGCCGGCGCGCCTTTACAAGCAGGTCTGACAAGCGTGGGTAGCTTTTCAGAAAGCGCTGAACCACCAAATTAAAGACGTGGGCCAGGCATGGCACGTGCGTGAGGCTGCCGAGCTGCAGAGCCGCCACCAGGTTACGGCCGTTGTCACACACGACCATGCCCGGTTGGAGGCTCAGCGGCGCAAGCCAGCGGTCGGTCTGTTGTGTCAGACCCTGCAGCAGTTCGTGGGCCGTGTGCCTCTTATCGCCTAAGCTGAGTAGTTTCAGCACGGCCTGCTGACGCTTGCCCACCGCTGTGCTGCCACACCGCGCGACACCGACTACTGGCGACATGCTGCTGCTAACACATCTTCATTGCGAGACAGAGGAGGAGGAGGAGGAGGAGGGTGCTTTAGTGGAGGAAGCATACACCGCCGCAGATACCAGCACCGAGCTGGGGCCCGCAATTCTGGGGGTGGGTAGGACGTGAGCGGTCCCAGGCTCTGACTCTGTCCCAGCCTCCACTAAATTCACCCAATGTGCCGTCAGGGAGATGTAGTGGCCCTGCCCGCCTGTGCTTGTCCACGTGTCCGTTGTTAAGTGGGCCTTGGCAGTAACCGCGTTGGTGAGGGCGCGTACAATGTTGCGGGAGACGTGGTCGTGCGGGGCTGGGACGGCACATCGGGAAAAGTAGTGGCGACTGGGAACTGAGTAGCGCGGGGCCGCCGCCGCCATCATACTTTTGAAGGACTCCGTTTCCACAACCCTATACGGCAGCATCTCAAGGCTGATAAATTTGGCTATGTGGACGGTTAACGCTTGAGCGTGCGGGTGCGTGGCGGCGTACTTGCGCTCAAACACTTGCGCTAGCGACGGCTGGACGGTGCGGTGCGAGACATTGCTGGATTGGGCCGAGGACAGCGGAGGTGAGGGTGTGGGTGCAGGCCAGGAGACGGTAGTGCCTGTGTCCTCAGAGCGGGGTTGGATCTCAGTGGCAGGTTGGGGCACAGGGGGAGAGTCAGCGGTGCAAACCGGAGGCGGTGAACGGCCTTCGTCCCACCTTGTGGGGTGCTTGGCCATCATATGTCTGCGCATGCTGGTGGTGGTGAGGCTGTTGCTAGTTGCTCCCCGGCTGATCTTGGCACGACAAAGGTTGCACACCACTGTTCGTCGGTCGTCAGGCGTCTCTGTGAAAAACTGCCAGACCTTAGAGCACCTTGGCCTCTGCAGGGTGGCATGGCACGAGGGGGCGCTTTGGGAAACAGTTGGTGGATTATTCGGTCTGGCCCTGCCTCTACCCCTGGCCACCGCACTGCCTCTTGCAACCTGCCCTGCTGCTGCCCTTGCCTCCCCCTCTGAAGACCTGTCCTGAGTAGGCGTTGCAAACCAGGTGGGGTCAGTCACCTCATCGTCCTGCTGCTCTTCCTCTGAATCCTCTGTGCGCTCCTCCCTCGGACTTACTGCCCTTACTACTACCTCACTGATAGACAACTGTGTCTCATCGTCATCATCCTCCTCACCCACTGAAAGGTCTTGAGACAGTTGCCGGAAGTCCCCAGCCTCATCCCCCGGACCCCGGGAACTTTCGAATGGTTGGGCATCAGTGACGATAAACTCCTCTGGTGGGAGAGGAACCGCTGCTGCCCAATCTAAGCAGGGGCCCGAGAACAGTTCCTGGGAGTGTTCCCGCTCCTGAGCAGGTGTTATTGTAGTGGAGTGAGGAGGCTGGGAGGAAGGAGGAGCAGCAGACAGAGGATTCGGATTGGCAGCAGTGGACGGCGCAGAACTGTGGGTGGACGATAGGTTGCTCGAAGCACTTTCTGCCATCCAGGACAGGACCTGCTCACACTGCTCATTTTCTAATAACCGTCTCCCGCGTGGACCCATTAATTGGGCGATGAATGTGGGGACACCAGAAACGTGCCTCTCTCCTAATCGCGCAGCAGTCGGCTGCAACACACCTGGATCAGGAGCTTGGCCTGTGCCCACACCCTCACTTGGCCCTCCGCGTCCTCGGCCGCGTCCACGTCCTCTAGGCCTACCCCTCAGCATGCTGTATTACCAGTGGTTTGATTTCCCAGGCAGGAAATAAATTGGCGCAAGCCTGCTGTTAAACGTAGCTGGCTGCGTATGATTTCTTTACGTTCTGCACCCACCACACATGTACCCAGAACGCTGAGGACTGTCAGAGGCAGGCCAAATAGAATGTTTCCCTTTTTTTTTTTAAAGAAAAGGCCCACTGACTATATTCAATCAATAATAAATATGTCTTCTGGCCCTGCAAATGTGTCACAGAGCTGCAGGGTTGCAGAGTTATTAACTACAGCAGAGCGGTGATTTTTCCCAGGCAGGAAAGAAATTGGCGCAAGCCTGCTGTTAAACGTAGCTGGCTGCGTATGATTTCTTTACGTTCTCCACCCACCACACACGTACCCAGAACGCTGAGGACTGTCAGAGGCAGGCCAAATAGAATGTTTCCCTTTTTTTTTTAAAGAAAAGGCCCACTGACTATATTCAATCAATAATATATGTCTTCTGGCCCTGCAAATGTGTCACAGAACTGCAGGGTTGCAGAGTTATTAACTACAGCAGAGCGGTGATTTTTCCCAGGCAGGAAAGAAATTGGCGCAAGCCTGCTGTTAAACGTAGCTGGCTGCGTATGATTTCTTTACGTTCTCCACCCACCACACACGTACCCAGAACGCTGAGGACTGTCAGAGGCAGGCCAAATAGAATGTTTCCCTTTTTTTTTTTTTTTAAGAAAAGGCCCACTGACTATATTCAATCAATAATAAATATGTCTTCTGGCCCTGCAAATGTGTCACAGAACTGCAGGGTTGCAGAGTTATTAACTACAGCAGAGCGGTGATTTTTCCCAAGCAGGAAAGAAATTGGCGCAAGCCTGCTGTTAAACGTAGCTTGCTGCGTATGATTTCTTTACGTTCTCCACCCACCACACACGTACCCAGAACGCTGAGGACTGTCAGAGGCAGGCCAAATAGAATGTTTCCCTTTTTTTTTTAAAGAAAAGGCCCACTGCGTATATTCAATCAATAATATATGTCTTCTGGCCCTGCCTACACAATTCTGTCCCTGTAGTATTACTGCAGGGTGCAATGCTCTGCACAGCCGATTAAAAAAAAAAAAAAAAATGCAACACTGCTAACAGCAGCCTGCACAGTTCTGCACACGGTTAAATGTGGCCCTAAGAAGGACCGTTGGGGTTCTTGAAGCCTACACTCACTCCTAACACTCTCCCTGCCTAACCACCACTTCTGTCCCTGTAGTATTACTGCAGGGCGCAATGCTCTGCACAGCCGATTTTGAAAAAAAAAAAAAAAGGGCAACACTGCTAACAGCAGCCTCCACACGGATAGATGTGGCCCTAAGAAGGACCGTTGGGGTTCTTGAAGCCTACACTCACTACTAACACTCTCCCTACAGCAGCTCCAACACAACAGGACTTTCCCTTAGCTAACTCACAAGGCATCTGAGGCGAGCCGCGGGAGGGGCCGACTTTTATACTCGGGTGACATCTGATCTCCCCAGCCACTCACAGCAGGGGGGTGGTATAGGGCTTGAACGTCACAGGGGGAAGTTGTAATGCCTTCCCTGTCTTTCAATTGGCCAGAAAAGCGCGCTAACGTCTCAGAGAGGAAACTGAAAGTAACCCGAACATCGCGTGGTACTCGTTAAGAGTAACGAGCATCCCGAACACGCTAATATTCGCCCGAGCATCAAGCTCGGACGAGTACGTTCGCTCATCTCTACTCTCCACCCATTCTGCTAGTGGTGACAAGATACAATAATACCGATAATTTTTTAGGCCACATGAAAGATGTAATCACCTGACAAACAAGCATTCACTTATTCATCGCATTATTGGCGGCACCTACACACAGCCTGATGATCAGGCAAACAATGTCTAAATAGCTCCCAGGTTCCGAATGGGGCTGCCCTTGTCAGGGTGCTTGACCCACTTTAGGCAGGTTCCGTCATGACAGTTTAGTTAGTGTTAGCACTCCCCTTCTCATTTGTGTTATCGCTATTAACCTGTTTTATATGTCTGCCTTCTTGTTAAAATATGTGTTTAAGGAGAGAGGACATTCAGGACAGAGAACTGACCACTCCGAGGAAACCGCACCAAGTAAATATGTAAAGGGGATTCAAGAAGAATGCTGCAAAAGGAACGCTGATTTATTCATCTGTGTAAGGAACATCCAACAGCCGGAAGGACAGGAAAAGACAGAAGAACTCCTCAAGTTTTTAATGCATCTTACAGATGTTTGATGGGGGGTCGTTGGTGACACAACAAATGTCAAGTCGGTAGTCCAGTTGTGGCCACAAGCGTCCCGGCATATCCTCTGTTAGAGATTCCACCGCAGCAGACATGCAATGTTTTAGGTCATCTATCACCAGCAAAGGAGCCGACATCGAGTGTCTGTAAGGTGTAAGAAAGCAGGTTTCATCACCAACACAGAAGGGGGTTCTTTACTGTAAGAGCAGTGAGACTGTGGAACTCTCTGCCTGCGGATGTGGTGATGGCAAAATCCATAGAGGAGTTTAAGAGAGGACTAGATGTCTTTCTAGAGCGCTACGATATTACAGGATATTGACATTAGGTGACCAGCAGGTTTTTGATCCGGGTCTACAGACAGGTAGGAACTATGAGAGGTTGATCCAGGGATTATTCTGATTGCCATTATGGAGTCGGGAAGGAATTTTTCCCTCAAAGGGTCTAATTGGCTTCTGCCTCTTGGGGTTTTTGCCTTCCTCTGGATCAACAAGGAGAGAGAAACAGGCTGAACTAGATGGACATTGTCTTCATTCAGCCTAATATACTATGTTACTATGTATTAGCACATGCGCCCATGTGGTTTTGCCCTGTGTTCCCCAGTTTAAAAAAATGCATACCCTGCAATATACTTTTAAAGGGGTTGTACCACAATTAGGGCCTATTCACACAAACACATTTGCACTGTGAATTACACATTTGAAATTTGCCCGTACAACACGCAGTGTATATAACCAGCTGATTTCAATGGGCTCACTCACATGTACATTCTTTGCATGCGATTTCAGTCGTGGAAGAGAATCCCACTTCATGACCTATTTTGGTGCTTATTACACATTTATCTTAATTGACCTTTGAAATTAAAGGGAGCATGCTTGCTTGCTTATCGCGCATATAATTACGCAGGGCATGCGCGCATGAAGAATACAGTAAAATACACACAGCCGTGCGCGAAAATGCTACATGCAACGTTCAAATAGACAGAGTAAATACGCCCATGTGAGGCTGGTCTTACATGTGATCCCCTAGCAACAGGATAGGGGATAACGTGCTGATAAGTGAGTATCTCACTGCTGATACCCCCCCAGAATAAGACTGGGACTCCGGTTTCCTGCTCTACCTGTCACTGTGGGGGTTTCTCCCCCCCCTCACCCCCACCCCCATTCAAATCAAAGGGGTTGATGGTAATGCCCTAGCGAAGTACCCTGTTTCACTGCCTTTTGCTTGGATACAAGATGTGATACCGCCTGGCATGGAATCTCTAATGCCCTGTTGGTCCAGCTTTCATATAAGATGTGATACGGTTTGGCATGGAGGCTCCAGTTCACTGTTGTACCGCCTCTAACAGATGAGCTGTCATTAGCTTCCTTCCGACAATGCTTTCAGTTTTCAGGCCCCATAAGTTATTGCACCTCTGGGGTTCAGCTGCAGCACAACCGGCCGCACTGTGTTCTAATGCCAATTTGGAGCCATTACCCTAGGCCCTAGCCTATGGCTGCTTTGAGATGCCCATAATGAATCTCCTTGTGGGTGGTGCTACACTAACCATAAAGCTACAGTGTCATCCAATCACAGCGCTTGCTCAGTGACATATGCAAATGAGCTGGTGGAATAAGCAGATAGGCAGGTGACAAAGCAACAGTTTTCTCAATGGGAATCTTCTAATGGGTAATGTCAGTTGGCTCTTTCAGGGTTTTCAGCACGCGGAGATAATATTTTGGGAGGAATTTTCCATTCTGCTGTG
Organism: Eleutherodactylus coqui; assembly: GCF_035609145.1. Taxonomy (NCBI): domain Eukaryota; kingdom Metazoa; phylum Chordata; class Amphibia; order Anura; family Eleutherodactylidae; genus Eleutherodactylus; species Eleutherodactylus coqui. The sequence continues at coordinate 247,366,756 of NC_089840.1, forward strand.
ATAAGTAAAATGCGTGCGTCTCCCTAAGGACAAAGACTCTGCGGTTGGCGGCATAAAAATAGTGCTCAGGCTTACAGTCATGATTGGGTGGTACTATGGGTCGACCGTCACAACGACAAGTGGATGTGGTGGAGTTTGTGAGGCCCGGTGAGCCAAGGCAGGTGAGGGTCAGCGTCACTCATTGCCACCTACATTTTTGGTGGCTAACAGCTTGGTGGGCAGTGCAGCGTACGGGTGACGGCTACAAATCGCGCCTTGGCAACATCTGCACAATGTAAGAGACCTGTAATGATTTTCTCTGGTCTTCTATATAGAAACTGTTAGGTTAAATGGATGTCCATGGCACTGTGGGTAGAGTGTATGTGTGGTAGTGAAAATGCAGTGTCTAAATAAACTTTGTTGTGTCGTCATGATTTCACTTTTGTTGGTTTTCAACTATTCTCTAATTAGAGTAAAAGGATGTTAAATGAGTCCTTAATTTAATACAGAGCCCAGAAGGTTGCGTCTTGTACAAACCCTAGGCCCGTACAGTAAAAGTAAAGTCTACTGGTGCAAGCACCAAGTCGTGAGTGACATAACATCACTGCTGATACCCCCCCCCCCCCCCAGAATGAGAATGGGACTCAGTTTTTTTGCTCTACCTGTCACCGTGGGGGTTTCTTCCCCCCGCCCCCTCCCCCCATTCGTATCAAAGGACTTGTTGGTAATGTCCTAGAATAGTATCCTGTTTCACTGCCTTTAGCTTGGATACAAGATGTGATACTGGGGGCATGGATGCTCTAGTGTTAAGTAGGGCCACCATTTGCTTGGATACAAGATGTGATACGGGCTGGCATGGAATCTCTAGTGCCCTGTTGGTCCAGCTTTCATATAAGATGTTATACGGTTGGGCATGGAGGCTCCAGTTTACTGTTGTACCACCTCTAACAGCTAAGCTGTCATCAGCTCCCTTCCGACAATGCTTTCAGTTTTCAGGCCCGTAAGTTATTGCACCGCTGAGGTTCAGCTGCAGCACAACCAGCCGCACTGTGTTCTAATGCCAATTTGGAGCCATTACCCTAGGCCCGGGCCTATGGCTGCTTTGAGATGCCCATAATGAATCTCCTTGTGGGTGGTGCTACACTAACCATAAAGCTACAGTGTCAGCCAATCACAGCGCTTGCTCAGTGACATATGCAAATGAGCTGGTGGAATAAGCAGATAGGCAGGTGACAAAGCAAACAGTTTTTTCAATGGGAATCTCCTAATGGGTAATGTCGGTTGGCTCTTTCGGCGTTTTCAGCAGGCGGAGATAATATTTTGGCAGGAATTTTCCATTCTGCTGTGAAAAGTAAAATGCGTGCGTCTCCCTAAGGACAAAGACTCTGCGGTTGGCGGCATATAAATAGTGCTCAGGTTTACAGTCATGATTGGGTGGTACTATGGGTCGACCGTCACAACGACAAGTGGATGTGGTGGAGTTTGTGAGGCCCGGTGAGCCAAGGCAGGTGAGGGTCAGCGTCACTCATTGCCACCTACATTTTTGGTGGCTAACAGCTTGGTGGGCAGTGCAGCGTTCGGGTGACGGCTACAAATCGCGCCTTGGCAACATCTGCACAATGTAAGAGACCTGTAATGATTTTCTCTGGTCTTCTATATAGAAACTGTTAGGTTAAATGGATGTCCATGGAGGGGGTGGAGCTTGCCGAGCTCCGACGGCAGCGGCTACTTACAGTCTCTCTCTCTCTCTCTCTTTCTCTCTCTCTCTCTCTCTCTCTCTCTCTCTCTCTCATCTTTTCATCTATCTATAAAAAAAGCCAATAAACAGAAAGACTCCCGTTTGCTTCCATTCCTTCTGCTTTCTGTTTTTTTGGACAGTAAAATAGCGCAGTCTGCAGCAAATCATGGAGATGACCGGACTTAGATTGTGCCAGCAATATTTTGATCGAAAACCAGCCTGCTTTAGTAAATCCTTGCAGCCCTGTAAAGTAACAATTCTATTCTGCTCTTAGAACTCTACAGGCTACAAAATGTAACATTGTAGCAATAATCAGCTGCAGTCACAACACAGAGCTGCTATGGAGCTGAGAACTGCAAGCCTGAGAATCGCAGAGCTCCTTCACCTGTATTGGGGCTCTCACACCAGCGCTTTCCGTGTACGTATCTGCTGCGCAGGAGCCTGCAGCAAGTACACAAGGAATCACATTTGCTGTGTGCCGACAACCCCCATACACTACCTATGGGTTTTAATAGTTGTGGTTCCTTCGCCCAATTTTCTGCGCACAAAATTGCCTATATGAGGGCACCCTTAATGTCAGATTGGTGATGCGTATTAGGCTAGGCTCAGACAGATGGAGTGGAATTGCGCGGGCATTTAAAGGCATGTACTGTAGCTTTTTTTCGTTCACACATTTAAATATGAATTGCGTATTACGCGAGAGGAAAATAATTGTAACATGCTTTATTTTGCCACGGACGGCCTTCATTGAAGTCAGTGGAGGCCATCCAACCTCGAGCCCATACGCAATTGACTTTACGTATGGGCTGCAGGTACTCAAGTCATCCCTTACCGACGAAATAAAAACATTGTAGAGAACAAACTGTACTGTACATGGCTGATGGGTAGCCACATTTATCTATCTATCTATCTATCTATCTAATCGTCTGCTATGGTCTACAGCCACCCCGCTCTGACATGGAGGTATTAGCAGCTAAAAATGTAACCCTAACACAGAAACAACCCCTAACCCTAAGCCTCCATCCCAGCATTAAGTAAATCCCCACACTGCTAGGACCTTTGAGGACCTTGCTGCACGCAGCCAATCAGCAGCATGTGGGTGTGCACTTGGTGTCAAGAACTGGGGTCCGTGCTCTGGAATTCCCTAGGAAAACTGCCCGCAGCCCCTGTGCCTACCTACTTGCCCCCTTGGGCTAACCCCCAGGGTGACAACTGGGTGATGTTCCCTATACTTCTCTAGGGATGTAGGGCAGTAGTCAGGTTACAACCAAACACTGAGACAAACAACACAAAGGCTGGTCAAGAAATCCGGATCTGCAACAGGAGGGTACACAGTACAAGGGGTCAGGCAAAGGCAAGGTCAGGGTACACGCAGGAGTAAATCAGAAAGTCAGTCAAAAAACAAGGAACGTGAGTGCTGTAGAAGAACAAACAAACACTGGCAAAGACAGGAGGTAACAGAGGAGTTTAAGGCCTCATGTCCACGGGGAAAATCAGGCCTGCCGCGGATTCTCCATGCAGAATCCCGCAGCGAGTCCCTCCTTTCCCGGGGACAAGAGGCTAAAAATAAGAATAAACTCACCTGTCCGGATGATGCAGATTTTCCCTCCGTTGCAGCTGGATCTTCTTTCTTCGGCCCGGCGGATGTGCTCGGCACCCCAGCAGCGTGCCGCGCGCATGCACCGGGCACATCCGCCGGGCCGAAGAAAGAAGATCCGGCCGCATCGTCCGGACAGGGAAGTTTTAATTCTGGTACGGGTGTTCCGTGGATCCGGACGGCTTCCATAGGCTTCAATAGAAGCCTGCGGGAGCCGTCCCCACGGGAGACCCGCACTAAAATGGAGCATGCCGCGGTTTTTTGCCCGCACGCAGATGCGCACCTGAAGGGAAAAATGACATCCGCAGGTATTTAACTACCTGCGGGTGTCCAATGCATCCCTATGGGGCACGGATCCGCGTGTAGGAAAAAAGCTGCAGATTTTAAAGGCCTAAATGCTGCCAGAACTCCTGACCCAGCAGCTGGTTGGGGCAGAGAGTCCTGACAGCCACAGGAACCAATCACAAGGCGCTGGGAGAACCAGCCCCCCGGCCGCAGCATAACCAACCGAGCCAAGCCGCCCAAGTGTCATGGCAATGGGATGTGGCGTGGGGCAGCACGTCCGCGCCCCTAGCAACCCAGCGGCGTCCAGGATACCTGCAACCAGGGGAGGTCACAAAGACCGGAGTCCCCCTGCCTCGCACTCCTGCAGCCCGGGTGCCAGGACTGGTAGTGAGGACACAGACACCTCGAGAGCCGCCGCTCTTGACACTGGGCGGATACAGGCCATCACTAGCTCTCCACCCATTCTGCTAGTGGTGACAAGATACAATAATACCGATAATTTTTTAGGCCACATGAAAGATGTAATCACCTGACAAACAAGCATTCACTTATTCATCGCATTATTGGCGGCACCTACACACAGCCTGATGATCAGGCAAACAAAGTCTAAATAGCTCCCAGGTTCCGAATGGGGCTGCCCTTGTCAGGGTGCTTGACCCACTTTAGGCAGGTTCCGTCATGCCAGTTTGGTTAGTGTTAGCACTCCCCTTCTCATTTGTGTTATCGCTATTAACCTGTTTTATATGTCTGCCTTCTTGTTAAAATATGTGTTTAAGGACAGAGGACATTCAGGACAGAGAACTGACCACTCCAAGGAAACCGCACCAAGTAAATATGTAAAGGGGATTCAAGAAGAATGCTGCAAAAGGAACGCTGATTTATTCATCTGTGTAAGGAACATCCAACAGCCGGAAGGACAGGAAAAGACAGAAGAACTCTTCAAATTTTTAATGCATCTTACAGATGTTTGATGGGGGGCCGTTGGTGACACAACAAATGTCAAGTCGGTAGTCCAGTTGTGGCCACAAGCGTCGCGGCATATTCTCTGTTAGAGATTCCAGCGCAGCAGACATGCAATGTTTTAGGTCATCTATCACCAGCAAAGGAGCCGACATCGCGTGTCTGTAAGGTGTAAGAAAGCAGGTTTCATCACCAACACAGAAGGGGGTTCTTTACTGTAAGAGCAGTGAGACTGTGGAACTCTCTGCCTGCGGATGTGGTGATGGCAAAATCCATAGAGGAGTTTAAGAGAGGACTAGATGTCTTTCTAGAGCCGAAGGATATTACAGTATATAGACATTAGGTGACCAGCAGGTTGTTGATCCGGGTCTACAGACAGGTAGGAACTATGAGTGGTTGATCCAGGGATTATTCTGATTGCCATTATGGAGTCGGGAAGGAATTTTTCCCTCAAAGGGTCTAATTGGCTTCTGCCTCTTCGGGTTTTTGCCTTCCTCTGGATCAACAAGGAGAGAGAAACAGGCTGAACTAGATGGACATTGTCTTCATTCAGCCTAACATACTATGTTATTATGTATTAGCACATGCGCCCATGTGGTTTTGCCCTGTGTTCCCCAGTTTAAAAAAATGCATACCCTGCAATATACTTTTAAAGGGGTTGTACCACAATTAGGGCCTATTCACACAAACACATTTGCACTGTGAATTACACATTTGAAATTTGCACGTACAACACGCAGTGTATATAACCAGCTGATTTCAATGGGCTCACTCACATGTACATTCTTTGCATGCGATTTCAGTCGTGGAAGAGAATCCCACTTCATGACCTATTTTGGTGCTTATTACACATTTATCTTAATTGATCTTTGAAATTAAAGGGGGCATGCTTGCTTGCTTATCGCGCATATAATTACGCAGGGCATGCGCGCATGAAGAATACAGTAAGATACACACAGCCGTGCGCGAAAGTGCTACATGCAAAGTTCAAATAGACAGAGTAAATACGCCCATGTGAGGCTGGTCTTACATGTGATCCCCTAGCAACAGGATAGGGGATAACTTGCTGATAAGTATCTCACTGCTGATACCCCCCCCCCCCCCCCCCTCCCCACAGTATAAGACTGGGACTCCGGCTTCCTGCTCTACCTGTCACTGTGGGGGTTTCTCCCCCCCCCCCTCACCCCCACCACCATTCGTATCAAAGGGGTTGATGGTAATGCCCTAGCGAAGTACCCTGTTTCACTGCCTTTTGCTTGGATACAAGATGTGATACCGCCTGGCATGGAATCTCTAATGCCCTGTTGGTCCAGCTTTCATATAAGATGTGATACGGTTGGGCATGGAGGCTCCAGTTCACTGTTGTACCACCTCTAACAGCTGAGCTATCATCAGCTCCCTTCCAACAATGCTTTCAGTTTTCAGGCCCCTGGGGTCCAGCTGCAGCACAACCGGCCGCACTGTGTTCTAATGCCAATTTGGAGCCATTACCCTAGGCCCGGGCCTATGGCTGCTTTGAGATGCCCATAATGAATCTCCTTGTGGGTGGTGCTACACTAACCATAAAGCTACAGTGTCAGCCAATCACAGCGCTTGCTCAGTGACATATGCAAATGAGCTGGTGGAATAAGCAGATAGGCAGGTGAAAAAGCAACAGTTTTTTCAATGGAAATCCCCTAATGGGTAATGTCAGTTGGCTCTTTCGGCGTTTTCAGCACATGGAGATAATATTTTGGCAGGAATTTTCCGTTCTGTTGTGATAAGTAAAATGCGTGCGTCTCCCTAAGGACAAAGACTCTGCGGTTGGCGGCATATAAATAGTGCTCAGGTTTACAGTCATGATTGGGTGGTACTATGGGTCGACCGTCACAACGGCAAGTGGATGTGGTGGAGTTTGTGAGGCCCGGTGAGCCAAGGCAGGTGAGGGTCAGCGTCACTCATTGCCACCTACATTTTTGGTGGCTAACAGCTTGGTGGGCAGTGCAGCGTTCGGGTGACGGCTACAAATCACGCCTTGGCAACATCTGCACAATGTAAGAGACCTGTAATGATTTTCTCTGGTCTTCTATATAGAAACTGTTAGGTTAAATGGATGTCCATGGCACTGTGGGTAGAGTGTATGTGTGGTGGGAAAATGCAGTGTCTAAATAAACTTTGTTGTGTCGTCATGATTTCACTTTTGTTGGTTTATAATTATTCTCTAATTAGAGTAAAAGGATGTTAAATGAGTCCTTAATTTAATACAGAGCCCAGAAGGTTGCGTCTCGTACAAACCCTAGGCCCCTACGGTAAAAGTAAAGTCCACTGGTGCAAGCACTGAGTTCTGAGTGATGTAGTATGCCTTCACCAGTCATCTTTACCCCCCAGCAAGCTGGATACTCATTGTACCAACCTTGGAACAATGAGTCAACCCTGAGCTGGCTACCTAATGCATGCAGGGATGGAACCCGCAAGTTCCAGGTCATGAGCGAGAGCTTAGGACCGCATACTGCTGCCCTAACACTCTGCACAGCACGAGCCTCACAAGGTAACTAGGAACCCGCTTAGATCTATAAGCCTCGTCCAGTATCTCGCTTGGAAGCATGATGTGATGTAGACAGGCATGAAGGCACTAGTACCCTGTTGTACCGCCTCTAGCTTGGATACAAGATGTGATATGGTGTGGTTTCAATAGCAAAGGCAGCACTCACCCATTCATGAATTCATGAATGGGTGAGTGCTGCCTCTGATTGGCTGAGCACTGGGACCAATCAGAGGCAGCTCTCAGCTGTCATTCAATAGCTCAGAGCTGCCTCTGATTGGTCACAGTGCTCAGCCAATCAGAGGCAGCCCATTCAGCAGACGGGGATTTTAAATCCCCGCCTGCAGAATACTACTGCCCTGTTAGCTGCAGAGAGGTGAGTATACATTTTTATTTTTACACATTTTTAGGATGGTTTTCAGGAAATGGCTTATATTTTAAGCCCTTCCCGGAAAAATTACTACAGCGCTGGCGAGCAGCTCATTGCTTTCAATGGAGCCGGCTGTATTGCTGGCTCCATTGAATTCAATGGGAGATCTTCGACAGTGACAGCTGTGGCAGAGAATTTCGATCTTCAGTATATGTTCTCAATGGGGTCGGCGCTGCTGCTGCAGCCCCATTGGGTGCAAGGTGAAACCCCTTGATGCGACAGCATCCTGGGGTTCCACATACATAGAACACCGATTTGTCCCACAGCGCAGTTACCTGTGTTCTGCGATTCGTTGTGTCCTATAATTTTTGCCACATGCGTTTGTGCGCATGTAAATTTCACAAATGTGACCGCTCCCATTGCAAAGCATTTGGTCTATATAGATGCGGATCGCAAACGCAACTGTCAGACGCGCGTACAAACACCCGTGTGACCGAGCCCTGGGGGATTTTACCCGCTAGCATTTTTTTAATGGGACTTTCTAATGTTAAAATTGCATCGCACAAAAATCACAACAGCACAAACTTGCAATTTTTGTGCGATGCGATTTTAACATTAAAAAGTCCCATCTAAAAAAACCAAGCGATATCGCAGCGTTAAAAAAAACCGCTAGTGGGTTAAAGCCCTAAACCGAGCGCATAGTGACAGTGTTCACAGCTACAGTCAGATTACAGCCTGAATAGAACAGGCTGATACTTTGTATCTCTTTGATTTGTGTTTATGAACACTTCACAGCAGGTGAAGCAAGCCTGCAGCAGCGCAAGAGACCCACAAATTGTCTACTAGGATAGTATTATAAGACACCCCCGAAAATAAGGCACTGTGCCTCTTTTAGGGAAAAAATTAAGACAAGACAGTGTCCTTTTTGGGGAGTAACATGGTATAACTCATAAGTAAAAGTGAAGAAGAAATAACAATGGAGGCCAACATTAAGGTGAATGCAGAGCTGTACAAGACGTTAGATGCTCCATATACTGGAAGAGACGCTACTCTTGCATACAGATATAGCAAATGTTAACTTGACACTTGGTGCATTAAATGCAAAGTTGCAGCAAACTTTAACTTGGCTTTTCCAATTATTTTTTTCTGTGTTAAGTGACAATTTAAAGTTTTCTGAAACTGTGTGTTTAAGGCTGCTCTCACAATGGCCCCTACAAAGCGCTGCGATTGAAAGCGCGGCGTTTTGCCGTGAATTTACTTTAGTTTTCGAAGGCAGCGTTCCTGCTTCCGACAGCGGCTTCAGCACACCCCATCATTGATGATGTGCGCTAAACACAATTAATAGAACAGACAGCACTTGAAAATCACCGCGTTCGAGCGCATGCCTGCAAGGCTCCATTGGAATCAATGGGAGCGTTAAACTGCGAAAAAACCGTCCGTGTGAGAGCGGCCTAACACATCAGGTATCAAGTTAGTGTTTGCTACAGTTATATACTGTCATGTATATCAGTAGTGGGGTCTGTAGGATGTGTGCTCTAATGCTGATGATGGATCAAGGCTCGCTTCACATCACATTCAGAAAGCCCATTGGAAATGATACCATGTGCTGAATGTATGTGTACAACATATATGTAAGGGCTTAAACAGGTTGGAGGGAAAATCACGACTAGAAGAAAGCAGTTTTCATCACCAACACAGAAGGGGGTTCTTTACTGTAAGAGCAGTGAGACTGTGGAACTCTCTGCCTGAGGATGTGGTGATGGCAAAATCCATAGAGGAGTTTAACCCCTTAACGACCAATGACGTATAGGTACATCATGGAGCGGCGGGGTATGTATGAAGAGAGGTTGCGTGGCAACCCGCGTGCCCCCCCCCCCCGCGGTGAGATCGGGGGAGCCGTGCAGGTGTCATGGTAGCTGGGGGCCTAATAAAAGGCCCCAGGGCTGCCTTAACAGACTGCCTATCAAGCCATCCCCGTGGGGTGGCTTCATAGGCTGCCTGTCAAAAAGCAGTATGACGTAATGCTATAGCATTACGTCATATATAGCATTACGTCATACTGCAGGAGCGATCAAAGCATCGCATATTAAAGTCCCCCAGGGGGACTTCAAAGCAATGTAAAAAAAAGAATCAATAAAGTTTTTTTTTAATTGAAAATAAAAAAAGTGGCAAAAGTTTAAATCACCCCCCTTTTGCCATATCTATTATGAAAAAATCTAAATAATAAATTAAAAATATGTATTTGGTATCGCCGCGTCCGTAAAAGTCCGATCTATCAAAGTTGTGCATTATTTTTCCTGCACGGTGAACGTCGTCCGGAAAAAAAAATAAAGAACGCCAGAAATACACTTTTTTAGTTACCCTGTCTCCCAGAAAAAACGCAATAAAAAGCGATCAAAAAGTTATATGTACTCCAAATCAGTACTATCAGAAACTACAGAACATCCCGCAAAAAACGAGACCTTGCTGAACTATGTCGACGGAAAAATAAAAAAGTTATTGCGCGCACAAAATGACGGCAGAAAATAATTGAAAAAAATTAAATGTCTTTGAAAAAAAAAAAGAGGAGTATAGTAAGAAAAAACCTATACAAGTTTGGTATCATAGCAATGGTATCGACCCATGGAATAAAGTTACCATGTCATTTTTTTAGCTGTTTTGCGCCGTCGAAACAAGACGCACTAAAATATGGCGAAATGTTGTATTTTTTTTTTTCATTTTACTCCACTTAGAATTTTTTAAAAGTTTTTCAGTACATTATATGGTACTTTAAATAGCATCATTAAAAAATACAACTCGTCCCGCAAAAAATAAACCCTCATACAGCGACGTCGATGTATAAATAAAGGAGTTGCGATTTTTTTAAAGGGGGAGGAAAAAACGAAAATGGAATTTAAAAAAGGGCCGGGTCATTAACGGGTTAAGAGGAGACTAGATGTCCTTCTAGAGCGCTATGATATTACGGAATATAGACATTAGGTGACCAGCAGGTTGCTGATCCGGGTCTACAGACAGGTAGGAACTATGAGAGGTTAATCCAGGGATTATTCTGATTGCCATTATGCAGTCGGGAAGGAATTTTTCCCTCAAAGGGTCTAATTGGCTTCTGCCTCTTGGGGTTTTTGCCTTCCTCTGGATCAACAAGGAGGTAGAAACAGGCTGAACTAGATGGACGTTGTCTTCATTCAGCCTAACATACTGTTACTATGTATTAGCACATGCGCCCATGTGGTTTTGCCCTGTGTTCCCCAGTAAAAAAAAATGCATACCCTGCAGTATACTTTTAACCCCTTGAGTGGCATGCCCGGAAATTTTCCGGGACGAGCTCCACTGCTCATAGCGATATAGCCCGGAAGATTTCCGGGCTATGTATCACTATGGGAGCTGCAGAGCACAATGCCACAAGCTGTGACATTGTGCTCTGCCTGCACAGACCCACACAGAGCAGTGCAAGGGCTTTGAAAAACCAGCAGAAGATATTGCCGATATGCCAGCAATCTCCTGCTTTGTTTACAGGTTGCCATAGAGACCATCGGCTTGTCAGAAGCAAGCCGATGGTCTCTATGGCAGGGAGAGCTGGTTGTTAGCTGTCAGAGGACAGCTGGGTACTAGCTCTTACAGCAGAGATCAGAGAAAACCTCCGATCTCTGCTGTGTTAACCCTTTACATGCTGCAGTCTATGTGACTGCAGCATGTAAAGGGCTGTCACTGCAGCATGTAAAGGGCTGTCACCATCGGACCCCCGGAATGTGATCAGGGGTCCTGATGGGTCCCTGTGGAAGTCCCCTAAAGGGACAAAAAAAAATAAAAAATAAAAAAGTTAAAAAAATTATTAAAGAAATAATAAAAACACTTGTCTCCCTTTACTTTGTAAAAAATCAATAATACAATCACACATGTGGTATCCATGCGTCGTAATGACCCAGAGAAGGAAGTTAATGCATTATTTAACCCCTTAATGACATGGCCCCTTTTTCTTCCCCCATTTCTTTTTTTCCTCCCCCCTGTTTAAAAAATCACAACTTGTCCCGCAAAAAACAAGCCCTTATATGGCCATGTCAATGGAAAGATGAAAAAGTTATGGCTCTTGAGACGCAACTGCAAAATTAGTTGAAATTCAATGATTAGACAATTTTAAAAAACCTGCCCTGGTGGGCAAGACAGGATGGTAGGAAACCCGCTCAAGGGGTTAAAGGGGTTGTACAACAATTAGGGCCTATTCACACAAACACATTTGCACTGTGAATTACACATTTGAAATTTGCACGTACAACACGCAGTGTATGTAACCAGCTGATTTCAATGGGCTCACTCACATGTACATTCTTTGCATGCGATTTCAGTCATGGAAGAGAATCCCACTTCATGACCTATTTTGGTGCTTATTACACATTTATCTTAATTGATCTTTGAAATTAAAGGGAGCATGCTTGCTTGCTTATCGCGCATGTAATTACGCAGGGCATGCGCGCATGAAGAATACAGTAAAATACACACAGCCGTGCGCGAAAATGCTGCATGCAACGTTCAAATAGACAGAGTAAATACGCCCATGTGAGGCTGGTCTTACATGTGATCCCCTAGCAACAGGATAGGGGATAACTTGCTGATAAGTATCTCACTGCTGATACCCCCCCAGTATAAGACTGGGACTCCGGTTTCCTGCTCTAGCTGTCACTGTGGGGGTTTCTCCCCCCACCCTTCTCCCCACCCCCCTTTCGTATCAAAGGGGTTGATGGTAATGCCCTAGCATAGTACTCTGTTTCACTGACTTTAGCTTGGATACAAGATGTGATACAGGGGGGGCATGGATGCTCTACTGTTAAGTAGGGCCACCTTTTGCTTGGATACAAGATGTGATACCGCCTGGCATGGAATCTCTAGTGTCCTGTTGGTCCAGCTTTCATACAAGATGTGATACGGTTGGGCATGAAGGCTCCAGCTCACCGTTGTACCACCTCTAACAGCTGAGCTGTCATTAGCTCCCTTCTGACAATGCTTTCAGTTTTCAGGCCCCATAAGTTATTGCACCTCTGGGGTTCAGCTGCAGCACCACCGGCCGCACTGTGTTCTAATGCCAATTTGGAGCTATTACCCTAGGCCCGGGCCTATGGCTGCTTTGAGATGCCCATAATGAATCTCCTTGTGGGTGGTGCTACACTAACCATAAAGCTACAGTGTCAGCCAATCACAGCGCTTGCTCAGTGACATATGCAAATGAGCTGGTGGAATAAGCAGATAGGCAGGTGAAAAAGCAACAGTTTTTTCAATGGGAATCTCCTAATGGGTAATGTCAGTTGGCTCTTTTGGCGTTTTCAGCAGGCGGAGATAATATTTTGGCAGGAATTTTCTGTTCTGTTGTGATAAGTAAAATGCGTGCGTCTCCCTAAGGACAAAGACTCTGCGGTTGGCGGCATATAAATAGTGCTCAGGTTTACAGTCATGATTGGGTGGTACTATGGGTCGACCGTCACAACGACAAGTGGATGTGGTGGAGTTTGTGAGGCCCGGTGAGCCAAGGCAGGTGAGGGTCAGCGTCACTCATTGCCACCTACATTTTTGGTGGCTAACAGCTTGGTGGGCAGTGCAGCGTTCGGGTGACGGCTACAAATCGCGCCTTGGCAACATCTGCACAATGTAAGAGACCAGTAATGATTTTCTCTGGTCTTCTATATAGAAACTGTTAGGTTAAATGGATGTCCATGGCACTGTGGGTAGAGTGTATGTGTGGTGGGAAAATGCAGTGTCTAAATAAACTTTGTTGTGTCGTCATGATTTCACTTTTGTTGATTTATAATTATTCTCTAATTAGAGTAAAAGGATGTTAAATGAGTCCTTAAATTTAATACAGAGCCCAGAAGGTTGCGTCTCGTACAAACCCTAGGCCCCTACGGTAAAAGTAAAGTCCACTGGTGCAAGCACTGAGTTGTTGTGAGTGATGTAGTATGCCTTCACCAGTCATCTTTACCCCCCAACAAGCTAGGTACTCATTGTACCAACCTTGGAACGATGAGTCGACCCTGAGCCGGCTACCTATTGCATGCAGGGATGGAACCCGCAAGTTCCAGGTCATGAGCGAGAGCTTAGGACCGCATACTGCTGCCCTAACACTCTGCACAGCACGAGCCTCACAAGGTAACTAGGAACCCGCTTACATCTATAAGCCTCGTCCAGTGTCTAGCTTGGAAGCATGATGTGATGTAGACAGGCATGAAGGCACTAGTACCCTGTTGTACCGCCTCTAGCTTGGATACAAGATGTGATACGGTGTGGTTTCAATAGCAAAGGCAGCACTCACCCATTCATGAATTCATGAATGGGTGAGTGCTGCCTCTGATTGGCTGAGCACAGGACCAATCAGAGGCAGCTCTCAGCTGTCATTCAATAGCTCAGAGCTGCCTCTGATTGGTCACAGTGCTCATCCAATCAGAGGCAGCCCATTCAGCAGGCGGGGATTTTAAATCCCCGCCTGCAGAATACTACTGCCCTGGTAGCTGCAGAGAGGTGAGTATACATTTTTATTTTTACACATTTTTAGGATGGTTTTCAGGAAATGGCTTATATTTTAAGCCCTTCCCGGAAAAAGTACTACAGCGCTGGCGAGCAGCTCATTGCTTTCAATGGAGCCGGCTGTATTGCTGGCTCCATTGAATTCAATGGGAGATCTTCGACAGTGACAGCTGTGGCAGAGAATTTCGATCTTCAGTATATGTTCTCAATGGGGTCGGCGCTGCTGCCGCAGCCCCATTGGGTGCAAGGTGAAACCCCTTGATGCGACAGCATCCTGGGGTTCCACATACATAGAACACCGATTTGTCCCACAGCGCAGTTACCTGCGTTCTGCGATTCGTTGTGTCCTATAATTTTTGCCACATGCGTTTGTGCGCATGTAAATTTCACAAATGTGACCGCTCCCATTGCGAAGCATTTGGTCTATATAGATGCAGATCGCAAACGCAACTGTCAGACGCGCGTACAAACACCCGTGTGACCGAGCCCTGGGGGATTTTACCCGCTAGCATTTTTTTTAATGGGACTTTCTAATGTTAAAATTGCATTGCACAAAAATCGCAACAGCACAAACTTGCAATTTTTGTGCGATGCGATTTTAACATTAAAAAGTCCCATCTAAAAAAAACCAAGCGATATCGCAGCGTTAAAAAAAAAAAAAAACGCTAGTGGGTTAAAGCCCTAAACCGAGCGCATAGTGACAGTGTTCACAGCTGCAGTCAGACTACAGCCTGAATAGAACAGGCTGATACTTTGTATCTCTTTGATTTGTGTTTATAAACACTTCACAGCAGGTGAAGCAAGCCTGCAACAGCGCAAGGGACCCACAAATTGTCTACTAGGAGAGTATTATAAGACACCCCCGAAAATAAGGCACTGTGCCTCTTTTAGGGAAAAAATTATGACAAGACAGTGTCCTTTTTGGGGAGTAACATGGTATAACTCATAAGTAAAAGTGAAGAAGAAATAACAATGGAGGCCAACATTAAGGTGAATGCAGAGCTGTACAAGAAGTTAGATGCTCCATATACTGGAAGAGACGCTACTCTTGCATACAGATATAGCAAATGTTAACTTGACACTCGGTGCATTAAATGCAAAGTTGCAGCAAACTTTAACTTGGCTTTTCCAATTAATTTTTTCTGTGTTAAGTGACAATTTAAAGTTTTCTGAACCTGTGTGTTTAAGGCCGCTCTCACAATGGCCCCTACAAAGCGCTGCGATTGAAAGCGCGGCCTTTTGCCGTGAATTTACTTTAGTTTTCGAAGGCAGCGTTCCTGCTTCCGACAGCGGCTTTAGCACACCCCATCATTGATAATGTGCGCTAAACACAATTAATAGAACAGACAGCACTTGAAAATCACCGCGTTCGAGCGCATGCCTGCAAGGCTCCATTGGAATCAATGGGAGCGTTAAACTGCGAAAAAAACGTCCGTGTGAGAGCGGCCTAACACATCAGGTATCAAGTTAGTGTTTGCTACAGTTATGTACCGACAGTCATGTACATCAGTAGTGGGGTCTGTGGGATGTGTGTTCTAATGCTGATGATGGATCAAGGCTCGCTTCACATCACATTCAGAAAGCCCATTGGAAATGATACCATGTGCTGAATGTATGTGTACAACATATATGTAAGGACTTAAACAGGTTGGAGGGAAAATCACCACCGCACAACGGGCTGAAATGAAACCATTGATTTCAATAGTTTTGTTTTCACTATTGGAAACTAGTAGAGTTTGAATAGGCAAAAAACGGTTCATGCGCGAATACGCTCCATAGCAGGACTGCGTCGGTAACAAGAGGGCATCCTCTATGTCTAGAAATAAGTTGATTTCACCACTAACACAGAAGGGGGTTCTTTACTGTAAGAGCAGTGAGACTGTGGAACTCTCTGCCTGACGATGTGGTGATGGCAACATCAATAGGAGTTTAAGAGAGGACTAGATGTCTTTTTACAGCGCTATGTTATTACAGGATATATGGTTCAAAAGTATTTTATTAGCTGCGTCAGGGAGTACGATACAGATATGGCAATGAACATGTTACAGTCATAGTAACCATCTTATCTCTTAGCAAATTCTACAGCTGTCCGGCCCCCCGTGCAGGTTTTTATTTAAAACGAACAAAACGTAACATAGCAAATCGTAAATCACATTCCCCTGAAACTTGATCATCAATCGTCCCGTTATTTGGAGAATTTAGAAATGAACTTAGGGATATCTGGAATTTTTAGATGGTGAAAAAAGTCCAGAAGCGAAGAAAAAGGAAAGGAGACAAGAGTGGATGAAGGGGAAAGGTAAGGAGTAGGGTTAGGGAAGTCTGTCCAGTCCGAGCACACCCCGCAGCCCAGTTCCTCCGTTGGATAGGGCGAGTTGGCCTTGATGGTGGGAGTGTCCAGGCTGGCTAAGTAGCGGTAGTGCCGTCACGTAGCCAGGCCTCTAAACCGGGTGAGACCCGGAACTGCAACCATACCGCCCAGGTGTTATAGAATTTAGAGTAACGCATCTCGTCTTTAGCACACAGTTCCTCCATTTGTCTTAAGTTGTCCATAGCTTCCAAGCACATTACTCGCGTCGGGGGCGTCGTGGATTTCCACTTTCTAGGAATGATCTGCCTGACTGCTAATATGAAAAAACGCAGCAGGGAGCTTTTTGTACCAGACATTGACCCCGGGAACATAGAAAGCAACGCCAGCTCAGGGGTAAAGCTGGTCGAGCCTTTACAGGTAGCTAAATATAGAGCCTCTACCTCGCGCCACAATGGTTGAATGTGTGTGCAGGACCACCATATGTGGACAAAGGTCCCCGGTTCGCGGAGGCACCGCCAGCAGAGGTCCGAGTGTTGGGGGTATATTTTGGCTAGTCCCGCCGGAGTCCTGTACCATCGGGTCAGGATCTTGTAGTTAAGTTCCTGTAGTCTGCTGGAGATGTTTGATTTATGGGTCAGGACGTAGGCCTTCTCACAGTCTTGTATTGCTAAATCTGTTCCAAGTTCTTTTCTAGCTTCCTGTTCCCTCCTGATGTGTCCCTCTCTAATAGTAGTTTATATATTGAGGAAATGGTTATTGGGGGTAAGGGTTTGACAGACAAATCTTCTCAAAGGTTGTAGTTGTCCTCCCTAACTGTTGTAAGCTACCCAAGGACCTCATATAGTAACATAGTTGTAAATATTGGTACCATGCTCCGGCCGGGGGGTCCCTCCCATCTAGGATCTCCTGTAGGGTCTTTAGTCTCGTGCCTGTCATGATATCTCGTATTCTGGGGACCGCGTCTGTCATTCCCCCTATTAATGAGGAGCCCCCCGAGAACATTGGTGCACCTGGGTTACCCACCAGAGGGGTGAGCAGACCTGGAGATGTGATCAGTCTTGATTTGCCAGCATTATTACAGGATATAGACATTAGGTGACCAGCAGGTTGTTGATCCGGGTCTACAGACAGGTAGGAACTATGATAGGTTGATCCAGGGATTATTCTGATTGCCATTATGGAGTCGGGAAGGAATTTTTCCCTCAAAGCGTCTAATTGGCTCCTGCCTTTTGGGGTTTTTGCCTTCCTCTGGATCAACAAGGAAGAAGAAACAGGCTGAACTAGATAGACATAGTCTTCATTCAGCCTAACATACTATGTTACTATGTATTAGCACACGCGCCCATGTGGTTTTGCCCTGTGTTCCCCAGTTAAAAAATGCATACCCTGCAATATACTTTTAAAGGGGTTGTACAACAATTAGGGCCTATTCACACAAACACATTTGCACTGTGAATTACACATTTGAAATTTGCACGTACAACACGCATCGTATATGACCAGCTGATTTCAATGGGCTCACTCACATGTACATTCTTTGCATGCGATTTCAGTCGTGGAAGAGAATCCCACTTCATGACCTATTTTGGTGCTTATTACACATTTATCTTAATTGATCTTTGAAATTAAAGGGGGCATGCGTGCTTGCTTATCGCGCATATAATTACGCAGGGCATGCGCTCATGAAGAATACAGTAAAATACACACAGCCGTGCGCGAAAATGCTACATGCAACGTTCAAATAGACAGAGTAAATACGCCCATGTGAGGCTGGTCTTACATGTGATCCCCTAGCAACAGGATAGGGGATAACTTGCTGATAAGTGAGTATCTCACTGCTGATACCCCCCCCCCTCCCCCAAGTATAAGACTGGGACTCCAGTTTCCTGCTCTAGCTGTCACTGTGGGGGTTTCTCCCCCCCCCCCTCACCCCCACCCCCATTCGTATCAAAGGGGTTGATGGTAATGCCCTAGCGAAGTACCCTGTTTCACTGCCTTTAGCTTGGATACAAGATGTGATACGGGGGGGGGGGCATGGATGCTCTAGTGTTAAGTAGGGCCACCTTTTGCTTGGATGCAAGATGTGATACCGCCTGGCATGGAATCTCTAGTGCCCTGTTGGTCCAGCTTTCATATAAGATGTGATACGGTTGGGCATGGAGGCTCCAGCTCACCGTTGTACCATCTCTGATAGATGAGCTGTCATCAGCTTCCTTCCGACAATGCTTTCAGTTTTCAGGCCCGTAAGTTATTGCACCTCTGGGGTTCAGCTGCAGCACCACCGGCCGCACTGTGTTCTAATGCCAATTTGGAGCCATTACCCTAGGCCCTAGCCTATGGCTGCTTTGAGATGCCCATAATGAATCTCCTTGTGGGTGGTGCTACACTAACCATAAAGCTACAGTGTCAGCCAATTACAGCGCTTGCTCAGTGATATATGCAAATGGGCTGGTGGAATAAGCAGATAGGCAGGTGACAAAGCAAACAGTTTTTTCAATGGAAATCCCCTAATGGGTAATGTCAGTTGGCTCTTTCGGTGTTTTCAGCAGGCGGAGATAATATTTTGGCAGGAATTTTCCGTTCTGTTGTGATAAGTAAAATGCGTGCGTCTCCCTAAGGACAAAGACTCTGCGGTTGGCGGCATATAAATAGTGCTCAGGTTTACAGTCATGATTGGGTGGTACTATGGGTCGACCGTCACAACGACAAGTGGATGTGGTGGAGTTTGTGAGGCCCGGTGAGCCAAGGCAGGTGAGGGTCAGCGTCACTCATTGCCACCTACATTTTTGGTGGCTAACGTCTCGGTGGGCAGTGCAGCGTTCGGGTGACGGCTACAAATCGCGCCTTGGCAACATCTGCACAATGTAAGAGACCTGTAATGATTTTCTCTGGTCTTCTATATAGAAACTGTTAGGTTAAATGGATGTCCATGGAGGGGGTGGAGCTTGCCGAGCTCCGACGGCAGCGGCTACCTACAGACTCTCTCTCTCTCTCTCTCTCTCTCTCTCTTTCATCTTTTCATCTATCTATAAAAAAGCCAATAAACAGAAAGACTCCCGTTTGCTTCCATTCCTTCTGGTTTCCGGTTTTTTGGACAGTAAAATAGCGCAGTCTGCAGCAAATCATGGAGATGACCGGACTTAGATTGTGCCAGCAATATTTTGATCGAAAACCAGCCTGCTTTAGTAAATCCTTGCAGCCCTGTAAAGTAACAATTCTATTCTGCTCTTAGAACTCTACAGGCTACAAAATGTAACATTGTAGCAATAATCAGCTGCAGTCACAACACAGAGCTGCTATGGAGCTGAGAACTGCAAGCCTGAGGATCGCAGAGCTCCTTCACCTGTATTGGGGCTCTCACACCAGCACTTTCCGTGTACGTATCTGCTGCGCAGGAGCCTGCAGCAAGTACGCAAGGAATCACATTTGCTGTGTGCCGACAACCCCCATACACTACCTATGGGTTTTAATAGTTGCGGTTCCTTCGCCCAATTTTCTGCGCACAAAATGGCCTATATGAGGGCGCCCTTAATGTCAGATTGGTGATGCGTATTAGGCTAGGCTCAGACAGATGGAGTGGAATTGCGCGGGCATTTAAAGGCATGTACTGTAGCTTTTTTTCGTTCACACATTTAAATATGAATTGCGTATTACGCGAGAGGAAAATAATTGTAGCATGCTTTATTTTGCCACGGACGGCCTTCATTGAAGTCAGTGGAGGCCATCCAACCTCGAGCCCATACGCAATTGACTTTACGTATGGGCTGCAGGTACTCAAGTCATCACTTACCGACGAAATAAAAACATTGTAGAAAACAAACTGTACTGTGCATGGCTGATGGGTAGCCACATCTATCTATCTATCTATCTATCTATCTATCTATCTATCTATCTATCTATCTATCTATCTATCTATCTACCTAATCGTCTGTTATGGTCTACAGCCACCCCGCTCTGACATGGAGGTATTAGCAGCTAAAAATGTAACCCTAACACAGAAACAACCCCTAACCCTAAGCCTCCATCCCAGCATTAAGTAAATCCCCACACTGCTAGGACCTTAGAGGAGGTTGCTGCACGCAGCCAATCAGCAGCATGTGGGCGTGCACTTGGTGTCAAGAACTGGGGTCCGTGCTCTGGAATTCCCTAGGAAAACTGCCCGCAGCCCCTGTCCCTACCTACTTGCCCCCCTGGGCTAACCCCCAGGGAGACAACTGGGTGATGGTCCCTATACTTCTCTAGGGATGTGGGGCAGTAGTCAGGTTACAACCAAACACTGAGACAAACAACACAAAGGCTGGTCAAGAAATCCAGATCTGCAACAGGATGGTACACAGTACAAGGGGTCAGGCAAAGGCAAGGTCAGGGTACACGCAGGAGTAAATCAGAAAGGCCGCCTGCAGACGAGCGGGTCGGATCCGGCAGCGAGAAATCTCGCCGCGCGATCCGACCCCAGAGCCTGCAGGGACGAGCGCGTACTCACCCGCGCCTGGCGGCCCCGACTCTTTGATGTGGCGGCTGCCGCGCAGCCGGCGCATGCGTAGACCGGAGCCGGCGGCCAGGTGAGTGCGTGCCCCGCAGAAAATTAGAACATGCCGCGGTTTGTTTACCGCGCGAGATTTCGCGCGGCCAAACCGCGGCCGTCTGCATAGGAGTGCGTATTGTAATGCACTCCTATGCAGACTTTCAGCGGCGGAAATCCCGCGGCAAATCCCGCGGCGGGATTTCCGCTCGTCTGCAGGCGGCCAAAGTCAGTCAAAAAACAAGGAACGTGAGTGCTGTAGAAGAACAAACAAACACTGGCAAAGACAGGAGGTAACAGAGGAGTTTAAGGCCTCATGTCCACGGGGAAAACCAGGCCTGCCGCGGATTCTCCATGCAGAATCCCGCAGCGAGTCCCTCCTTTCCCGGGGACAAGAGGCTAAAAATAAGAATAAACTCACATGTCCGGATGATGCAGATTTTCCCTCCGTTGCGGCCGGATCTTCTTTCTTCGGCCCGGCGGATGTGCTCGGCACGCCGTCAGCGTGCCGCGCGCATGCAACGGGCACATCCGCCGGGCCGAAGAAAGAAGATCTGGCCGCATCGCCCGGACAGGGAAGTTTTAATTCTGGTACGGGTGTTCCGTGGATCCGGACGGCTTCCATAGGCTCCAATAGAAGCTTGCGGGAGCCGTCCCCGCGGGAGACCCGCACTAAAATGGAGCATGTTGCGGTTTTTTGCCCGCACGCAGATGCGCACCTGAAGGGAAAAATGACATCCGCAGGTATTTAACTACCTGCAGGTGTCCAATGCATCCCTATGGGGCACGGATCCGCGTGCAGGAAAAAAGCTGCAGATTTTAAAGGCCTAAATGCTGCCAGAACTCCCGACCCAGCAGCTGGTTGGGGCAGAAAGCCTGACAGCCACAGAAACCAATCACAAGGCGCTGGGAGAAACAGCCCCCCGGCCGCAGCATAACCAACCGAGCCAAGCCGCCCAAGTGTCATGGCAATGGGATGTGGCGTGGGGCAGCACGTCCGCGCCCCTAGCAACCCTGCGGCGTCCAGGATACCTGCAACCAGGGGAGGTCACAAAGACTGGAGTCCCCCTGCCTTGCACCCCTGCAGCCTGGGTGCCAGGACTGGCAGTGAGGACACAGAGACCTCGAGAGCCGCCGGTCCTGACACTGGGCGGATACAGGCCATCACTAGCTCTCCACCCATTCTGCTAGTGGTGACAAGATACAATAATACCGATAATTTTTTAGGCCACATGAAAGATGTACTCACCTGACAAACAAGCATTCACTTATTCATCGCATTATTGGCGGCACCTACACACAGCCTGATGATCAGGCAAACAAAGTCTAAATAGCTCCCAGGTTCCGAATGGGGCTGCCCTTGTCAGGGTGCTTGACCCACTTTAGGCAGGTTCCGTCATGCCAGTTTGGTTAGTGTTAGCACTCCCCTTCTCATTTGTGTTATCGCTATTAACCTGTTTTATATGTCTGCCTTCTTGTTAAAATATGTGTTTAAGGACAGAGGACATTCAGGACAGAGAACTGACCACTCCGAGGAAACCGCACCAAGTAAATATGTAAAGGGGATTCAAGAAGAATGCTGCAAAAGGAACGCTGATTTATTCATCTGTGTAAGGAACATCCAACAGCCGGAAGGACAGGAAAAGACAGAAGAACTCTTCAAGTTTTTAATGCATCTTACAGATGTTTGATGGGGGGTCGTTGGTGACACAACAAATGTCAAGCCGGTAGTCCAGTTGTGGCCACAAGCGTCCCGGCATATCCTCTGTTAGAGATTCCACCGCAGCAGACATGCAATGTTTTAGGTCATCTATCACCAGCAAAGGAGCCGACATCGAGTGTCTGTAAGGTGTAAGAAAGCAGGTTTCATCACCAACACAGAAGGGGGATCTTTACTGTAAGAGCAGTGAGACTGTGAAACTCTCTGCCTGCGGATGTGGTGATGGCAAAATCCATAGAGGAGTTTAAGAGAGGACTAGATGTCTTTCTAGAGCGGAAGGATATTACATGATATAGACATTAGGTGACCAGCAGATTGTTGATCCGGGTCTACAGACAGGTAGGAACTATGAGAGGTTGATCCAGGGATTACTCTGATTGCCATTATGGAGTCGGGAAGGAATTTTGCCCTCAAAGGGTCTAATTGGCTTCTGCCTCTTCGGGTTTTTGCCTTCCTCTGGATCAACAAGGAGAGAGAAACAGGCTGAACTAAATGGACATTGTCTTCATTCAGCCTAACATACTATGTTACTATGTATTAGCACATGCGCCCATGTGGTTTTGCCCTGTGTTCCCCAGTTTAAAAAAATGCATACCCTGCAATATACTTTTAAAGGGGTTGTACCACAATTAGGGCCTATTCACACAAACACATTTGCACTGTGAATTACACATTTGAAATTTGCACGTGCAACACGCAGTGTATATAACCAGCTGATTTCAATGGGCTCACTCACATGTACATTCTTTGCATGCGATTTCAGTCGTGGAAGAGAATCCCACTTCATGACCTATTTTGGTGCTTATTACACATTTATCTTAATTGATCTTTGAAATTAAAGGGGGCATGCTTGCTTGCTTATCGCGCATATAATTACGCAGGGCATGCGCTCATGAAGAATACAGTTAAATACACACAGCCGTGCGCGAAAATGCTACATGCAACATTCAAATAGACAGAGTAAATACGCCCATGTGAGGCTGGTCTTACATGTGATCCCCTAGCAACAGGATAGGGGATAACTTGCTGATAAGTATCTCACTGCTGATACCCCCCCCCCCCTCCCCCAAGTATAAGACTGGGACTCCAGTTTCCTGCTCTAGCTGTCACTGTGGGGGTTTCCCCCCCCCCCTCACCCCCACCCCCATTCGTATCAAAGGGGTTGATAGTAATGCCCTAGCGAAGTACCCTGTTTCACTGCCTTTAGCTTGGATACAAGATGTGATACGGGGGGGCATGGATGCTCTAGTGTTAAGTAGGGCCACCTTTTGCTTGGATGCAAGATGTGATACCGCCTGGCATGGAATCTCTAGTGCCCTGTTGGTCCAGCTTTCATATAAGATGTGATACGGTTTGGCATGAAGGCTTCAGCTCACCGTTGTACCACCTCTGATAGATGAGCTGTCATCAGCTTCCTTCCGACAATGCTTTCAGTTTTCAGGCCCCATAAGTTATTGCACCGCTGAGGTTCAGCTGCAGCACCACCGGCCGCACTGTGTTCTAATGCCAATTTGGAGCCATTACCCTAGGCCCGGGCCTATGGCTGCTTTGAGATGCCCATAATGAATCTCCTTGTGGGTGGTGCTACACTAACCATAAAGCTACAGTGTCAGCCAATCACAGCGCTTGCTCAGTGACATATGCAAATGAGCAGGTGGAATAAGCAGATAGGCAGGTGACAAAGCAACAGTTTTCTCAATGAAAATCTCCTAATTGGTAATGTCAGTTGGCTCTTTCGGTGTTTTCAGCAGGCGGAGATAATATTTTGGCAGGAATTTTCCGTTCTGTTGTGATAAGTAAAGTGCGTGCGTCTCCCTAAGGACAAAGACTCTGCGGTTGGCGGCATATAAATAGTGCTCAGGTTTACAGTCATGATTGGGTGGTACTATGGGTCGACCGTCACAACGGCAAGTGGATGTGGTGGAGTTTGTGAGGCCCGGTGAGCCAACCCAGGTGAGGGTCAGCGTCACTCATTGCCACCTACATTTTTGGTGGCTAACGTCTCGGTGGGCAGTGCAGCGTTCGGGTAACGGCTACAAATCGCGCCTTGGCAACATCTGCACAATGTAAGAGACCTGTAATGATTTTCTCTGGTCTTCTATATAGAAACTGTTAGGTTAAATGGACGTCCATGGCACTGTGGGTAGAGTGTATGTGTGGTAGGGAAAATGCAGTGTCTAAATAAACTTTGTTGAGTCGTCATGATTTCACTTTTGTTGGTTTTCAATTATTCTCTAATTAGAGTAAAAGGATGTTAAATGAGTCCTTAATTTAATACAGAGCCTAGAAGGTTGCGTCTCGTATAAGCCCTAGGCCCCTACGGTAAAAGTAAAGTCTACTGGTGCAAGCACCGAGTCGTGAGTGACATAACATCACTGCTGATACCCCCCCCCCTCCCCCCAGAATGAGAATGGGACTCAGTTTTTTTGCTCTACCTGTCACCGTGGGGGTTTCTTCCCCCCGCCCCATTCGTATCAAAGGAGTTGTTGGTAATGTCCTAGCATAGTACCCTGTTTCACTGCCTTTAGCTTGGATACAAGATGTGATACTGGGGGGCATGGATGCTCTAATGTTAAGTAGGGCCACCATTTGCTTGGATACAAGATGTGATACCGCCTGGCATGGAATCTCTAGTGCCCTGTTGGTCCAGCTTTCATATAAGATGTTATACGGTTCGGCATGGAGGCTCCAGTTTACTGTTGTACCACCTCTAACAGCTGAGCTGTCATCAGCTCCCTTTCAACAATGCTTTCAGTTTTCAGGCCCCATAAGTTATTGCACCGCTGAGGTTCAGCTGCAGCACCACCGGCCGCACTGTGTTCTAATGCCAATTTGCAGCCATTACCCTAGGCCCGGGCCTATGGCTGCTTTGAGATGCCCATAATGAATCTCCTTGTGGGTGGTGCTACACTAACCATAAAGCTACAGTGTCAGCCAATCACAGCGCTTGCTCAGTGACATATGCAAATGAGCAGGTGGAATAAGCAGATAGGCAGGTGACAAAGCAACAGTTTTCTCAATGGAAATCTCCTAATGGGTAATGTCAGTTGGCTCTTTCGGCGTTTTCAGCAGGCGGAGATAATATTTTGGCAGGAATTTTCCATTCTGCTGTGATAAGTAAAATGCGTGCGTCTCCCTAAGGACAAAGACTCTGCGGTTGGCGGCATATAAATAGTGCTCAGGTTTACAGTCATGATTGGGTGGTACTATGGGTCGACCATCACAACGACAAGTGGATGTGGTGGAGTTTGTGAGGCCCGGTGAGCCAACCCAGGTGAGGGTCAGCGTCACTCATTGCCACCTACATTTTTGGTGGCTAACGTCTCGGTGGGCAGTGCAGCGTTCGGGTGACGGCTACAAATCGCGCCTTGGCAACATCTGCACAATGTAAGAGACCTGTAATGATTTTCTCTGGTCTTCTATCTAGAAACTGTTAGGTTAAATGGATGTCCATGGAGGGGGTGGAGCTTGCCGAGCTCCGACGGCAGCGGCTACTTACAGGCTCTCTCTCTTTCTCTCTCTCCCTCTCTCTCTCTCTCTCTCTCTCTCTCTCTCTCTCTCTCATCTTTTCATCTATCTATAAAAAAGCCAATAAACAGAAAGACTCCCGTTTGCTTCCATTCCTTCTGGTTTCCGTTTTTTTGGACAGTAAAATAGCGCAGTCTGCAGCAAATCATGGAGATGACCGGACTTAGATTGTGCCAGCAATATTTTGATCGAAAACCAGCCTGCTTTAGTAAATCCTTGCAGCCCTGTAAAGTAACAATTCTATTCTGCTCTTAGAACTCTACAGGCTACAAAATGTAACATTGTAGCAATAATCAGCTGCAGTCACAGCACAGAGCTGCTATGGAGCTGAGAACTGCAAGCCTGAGGATCGCAGAGCTCCTTCACCTGTATTGGGGCTCTCACACCAGCACTTTCCGTGTACGTATCTGCTGCGCAGGAGCCTGCAGCAAGTACGCAAGGAATCACATTTGCTGTGTGCCGACAACCCCCATACACTACCTATGGGTTTTAATAGTTGCGGTTCCTTCGCCCCATTTTCTGCGCACAAAATGGCCTATATGAGGGCGCCCTTAATGTCAGATTGGTGATGCGTATTAGGCCAGGCTCAGACAGATGGAGTGGAATTGCGCGGGCATTTAAAGGCATGTACTGTAGCTTTTTTTCGTTCACACATTTAAATATGAATTGCGTATTACGCGAGAGGAAAATAATTGTAACATACTTTTTTTTTGCCACGGACGGCCTTCATTGAAGTCAGTGGAGGCCATCCAACCTCGAGCCCATACGCAATTGACTTTACGTATGGGCTGCAGGTACTCAAGTCATCCCTTACCGACGAAATAAAAACATTGTAGAAAACAAACTGTACTGTGCATGGCTGATGGGTAGCCACATCTATCTATCTATCTATCTATCTATCTATCTATCTATCTATCTATCTATCTATCTAATCGTCTGCTATGGTCTACAGCCACCCCACTCTGACATGGAGGTATTAGCAGCTAAAAATGTAACCCTAACACAGAAACAACCCCTAACCCTAAGCCTCCATCCCAGCATTAAGTAAATCCCCACACTGCTAGGACCTTTGAGGACCTTGCTGCACGCAGCCAATCAGCAGCATGTGGGCGTGCACTTGGTGTCAAAAACTGGGGTCCGTGCTCTGGAATTCCCTAGGAAAACTGCCCGCAGCCCCTGTGCCTACCTACTTGCCTCCCTGGGCTAACCCCCAGGGTGACAACTGGGTGATGGTCCCTATACTTCTCTAGGGATGTGGGGCAGTAGTCAGGTTACAACCAAACATTGAGACAAACAACACAAAGGCTGGTCAAGAAATCCGGATCTGCAAAAGGAGGGTACACAGTACAAGGGGTCAGGCAAAGGCAAGGTCAGGGTACACGCAGGAGTAAATCAGACAGTCAGTCAAAAAACAAGGAACGTGAGTGCTGTAGAAGAACAAACAAACACTGGCAAAGACAGGAGGTAACAGAGGAGTTTAAGGCCTCATGTCCACGGGGAAAACCAGGCCTGCCGCGGATTCTCCATGCAGAATCCCGCAGCGAGTCCCTCCTTTCCCGGGAACAAGAGGCTAAAAATAAGAATAAACTCACCTGTCCGGATGATGCAGATTGTCCCTCCGTTGCGGCCGGATCTTCTTTCTTCGGCCCGGCGGATGTGCTCGGCACGCCGGCAGCATGCCGCGCGCATGCACCGGGCACATCCGCTGGGCCGAAGAAAGAAGATCCGGCCGCATCCTCCGGACAGGGAAGTTTTAATTCTGGTACGGGTGTTCCGTGGATCCGGACGGCTTCCATAGGCTCCAATAGAAGCCTGCGGGAGCCGTCCCCGCGGGAGACCAGCACTAAAATGGAGCATGTCGCAGTTTTTTGCCCGTACGCAGATGCGCACCTGAAGGGAAAAATGACATCCGCAGGTATTTAACTACCTGCGGGTGTCCAATGCATCCCTATGGGGTACGGATCCGCGTGCAGGAAAAAAGCTGCAGATTTTAAAGGCCTAAATGCTGCCAGAACTCCCGACCCAGCAGCTAGTTGGGGCAGAGAGTCCTGACAGCCACAGGAACCAATCACAAGGCGCTGGGAGAACCAGCCCCCCGGCCGCAGCAAAACCCACCGAGCCAAGCCGCCCAAGTGTCATGGCAATGGGATGTGGCGTGGGGCAGCACGTCCGCGCCCCTAGCAACCCATCGGCGTCTAGGATACCTGCAACCAGGGGAGGTCACAAAGACCGGAGTCCCCCTGCCTCGCACCCCTGCAGCCCGGGTGCCAGGAGTGGCAGTGAGGACACAGAGACCTCGAGAGCCGCCGGTCCTGACACTGGGCGGATACAGGCCATCACTAGCTCTCCACCCATTCTGCTAGTGGTGACAAGATACAATAATACCGATAATTTTTTAGGCCACATGAAAGATGTAATCACCTGACAAACAAGCATTCACTTATTCATCGCATTATTGGCGGCACCTACACACAGCCTGATGATCAGGCAAACAACGTCTAAATAGCTCCCAGGTTCCGAATGGGGCTGCCCTTGTCAGGGTGCTTGACCCACTTTAGGCAGGTTCCGTCATGCCAGTTTGGTTAGTGTTAGCACTCCCCTTCTCATTTGTGTTATCGCTATTAACCTGTTTTATATGTCTGCCTTCTTGTTAAAATATGTGTTTAAGGACAGAGGACATTCAGGACAGAGAACTGACCACTCCGAGGAAACCGCACCAAGTAAATATGTAAAGGGGATTCAAGAAGAATGCTGCAAAAGGAACGCTGATTTATTCATCTGTGTAAGGAACATCCAACAGCCGGAAGGACAGGAAAAGACAGAAGAACTCTTCAAGTTTTTAATGCATCTTACAGATGTTTGATGGGGGGTCGTTGGTGACACAACAAATGTCAAGCCGGTAGTCCAGTTGTGGCCACAAGCGTCCCGGCATATCCTCTGTTAGAGATTCCACCGCAGCAGACATGCAATGTTTTAGGTCATCTATCACCAGCAAAGGAGCCGACATCGAGTGTCTGTAAGGTGTAAGAAAGCAGGTTTCATCACCAACACAGAAGGGGGATCTTTACTGTAAGAGCAGTGAGACTGTAGAACTCTCTGCCTGCGGATGTGGTGATGGCAAAATCCATAGAGGAGTTTAAGAGAGGACTAGATGTCTTTCTAGAGCACTACGATATTACAGGATATTGACATTAGGTGACCAGCAGATTGTTGATCCGGGTCTACAGACAGGTAGGAACTATGAGAGGTTGATCCAGGGATTATTCTGATTGCCATTATGGAGTCGGGAAGGAATTTTTCCCTCAAAGGGTCTAATTGGCTTCTGCCTCTTGGGGTTTTTGCCTTCCTCTGGATCAACAAGGAGAGAGAAACAGGCTGAACTAGATGGACATTGTCTTCATTCAGCCTAACATACTATGTTACTATGTACTGGCACATGCGCCCATGTGGTTTTGCCCTGTGTTCCCCAGTTTAAAAAAATGCATACCCTGCAATATACTTTTAAAGGGGTTGTACCACAATTAGGGCCTATTCACACAAACACATTTGCACTGTGAATTACACATTTGAAATTTGCACGTACAACACGCAGTGTATATAACCAGCTGATTTCAATGGGCTCACTCACATGTACATTCTTTCCATGCGATTTCAGTCGTGGAAGAGAATCCCACTTCATGACCTATTTTGGTGCTTATTACACATTTATCTTAATTGATCTTTGAAATTAAAGGGGGCATGCTTGCTTGCTTATCGCGCATATAATTACGCAGGGCATGCGCGCATGAAGAATACAGTAAGATACACACAGCCGTGCGCGAAAATGCTACATGCACCGTTCAAATAGACAGAGTAAATACGCCCATGTGAGGCTGGTCTTACATGTGATCCCCTAGCAACAGGATAGGGGATAACTTGCTGATAAGTGAGTATCTCACTGCTGATACCCCCCCCCCCCCCAAGTATAAGACTGGGACTCCAGTTTCCTGCTCTAGCTGTCACTGTGGGGGTTTCTCCCCCCCCTCACCCCCACCCCCATTCGTATCAAAGGGGTTGATGGTAATGCCCTAGCGAAGTACCCTGTTTCACTGCCTTTAGCTTGGATACAAGATGTGATACAGGGGGGTATGGATGCTCTACTGTTAAGTAGGGCCACCTTTTGCTTGGATACAAGATGTGATACCGCCTGGCATGGAATCTCTAGTGCCCTGTTGGTCCAGCTTTCATATAAGATGTGATACGGTTGGGCATGGAGGCTCCAGTTTACCGTTGTACCGCCTCTAACAGCTGAGCTGTCATCAGCTCCCTTCCGACAATGCTTTCAGTTTTCAGGCTCATAAGTTATTGCACCTCTGGGGTTCAGCTGCAGCACCACCGGCCGCACTGTGTTCTAATGCCAATTTGGAGCCATTACCCTAGGCCCGGGCCTATGGCTGCTTTGAGATGCCCATAATGAATCTCCTTGTGGGTGGTGCTACACTAACCATAAAGCTACAGTGTCAGCCAATCACAGCGCTTGCTCAGTGACATATGCAAATTAGCAGGTGGAATAAGCAGATAGGCAGGTGACAAAGCAACAGTTTTCTCAATGGAAATCTCCTAATGGGTAATGTCAGTTGACTCTTTTGGCGTTTTCAGCACGCGGAGATAATATTTTGGCAGGAATGTTCCGTTCTGTTATGAAAAGTAAAATGCGTGCGTCTCCCTAAGGACAAAGACTCTGCGGTTGGCGGCATATAAATAGTGCTCAGGTTTACAGTCATGATTGGGTGGTACTATGGGTCGACCGTCACAACGACAAGTGGATGTGGTGGAGTTTGTGAGGCCCGGTGAGCCAACCCAGGTGAGGGTCAGCGTCACTCATTGCCACCTACATTTTTGGTGGCTAACAGCCTGGTGGGCAGTGCAGCGTTCGGGTGACGGGTACAAATCGCGCCTTGGCAACATCTGCACAATGTAAGAGACCTGTAATGATTTTCTCTGGTCTTCTATATAGAAACTGTTAGGTTAAATGGACGTCCATGGCACTGTGGGTAGAGTGTATGTGCGGTAGGGAAAATGCAATGTCTAAATAAACGTTGTTGTGTCGTCATGATTTCACTTTTGTTGGTTTTCAACTATTCTCTAATTAGAGTAAAAAGATGTTAAATGAGTCCTTAATTTAATACAGAGCCCAGAAGGTTGCGTCTCGTACAAACCCTAGGCCCCTACGGTAAAAGTAAAGTCTACTGGTGCAAGCACCGAGTCGTGAGTGACATAACATCACTGCTGATACCCCCCCCTCCCTCCAGAATGAGAATGGGACTCAGTTTTTTTGCTCTACCTGTCACCGTGGGGGTTTCTACCCCCCGCCCCATTCGTATCAAAGAAGTTTTTGGTAATGTCCTAGCATAGTACCCTGTTTCACTGCATTTAGCTTGGATACAAGATGTGATACGGGGGGCATGGATGCTCTAATGTTAAGTAGGGCCACCATTTGCTTGGATACAAGATGTGAGATACAGGCTGGCATGGAATCTCTAGTGCCCTGTTGGTCCAGCTTTCATATAAGATGTGATACGGTTGGGCATGGAGGCTCTAGTTTACTGTTGTACCACCTCTAGCTCCCTTCCAATAATGCTTTCAGTTTTCAGGCGCCATAAGTTATTGCACCGCTGAGGTTCAGCTGCAGCACCACCGGCCGCACTGTGTTCTAATGCCAATTTGGAGCCATTACCCTAGGCCCGGGCCTATGGCTGCTTTGAGATGCCCATAATGAATCTCCTTGTGGGTGGTGCTACACTAACCATAAAGCTACAGTGTCAGCCAATCACAGCGCTTGCTCATTGACATATGCAAATGAGCAGGTGGAATAAGCAGATAGGCAGGTGACAAAGCAACAGTTTTCTCAATGGGAATCTCCTAATGGGTAATGTCAGTTGACTCTTTTGGCGTTTTCAGCACGCGGAGATAATATTTTGGCAGGAATGTTCCGTTCTGTTATGAAAAGTAAAATGCGTGCGTCTCCCTAAGGACAAAGACTCTGCGGTTGGCGGCATATAAATAGTGCTCAGGTTTACAGTCATGATTGGGTGGTACTATGGGTCGACCGTCACAACGACAAGTGGATGAGGTGGAGTTTGTGAGGCCCAGTGAGCCAACCCAGGTGAGGGTCAGCGTCACTCATTGCCACCTACATTTTTGGTGGCTAACGTCTCGGTGGGCAGTGCAGCGTTCGGGTGACGGCTACAAATCGCGCCTTGGCAACATCTGCACAATGTAAGAGACCTGTAATGATTTTCTCTGGTCTTCTATATACAAACTGTTAGGTTAAATGGATGTCCATGGAGGGGGTGGAGCTTGCCGAGCTCCGACGGCAGCGGCTACTTACAGGCTCCCTCTCTCTCTCTCTCTCTCTCTCTCTCTCTCTCTCTCTCTCTCTCTCTCTCTCTCTCTCTCTCTCTCTTTCTCTCTTTCTCTCTTTCTCTCTCACCTTTTCATCTATCTATAAAAAAAGCCAATAAACAGAAAGACTCCCGTTTGCTTCCATTCCTTCTGGTTTCCGTTTTTTTGGACAGTAAAATAGCGCAGTCTGCAGCAAATCATGGAGATGACCGGACTTAGATTGTGCCAGCAATATTTTGATTGAAAACCAGCCTGCTTTAGTAAATCCTTGCAGCCCCGTAAAGTAACAATTCTATTCTGCTCTTAGAACTCTACAGGCTACAAAATGTAACATTGTAACAATAATCAGCTGCAGTCACAACACAGAGCTGCTATGGAGCTGAGAACTGCAAGCCTGAGGATCGCAGACCTCCTTCACCTGTATTGGGGCTCTCACACCAGCGCTTTCCGTGTACGGATCTGCTGCGCAGGAGCCTGCAGCAAGTACGCAAGGAATCACATTTGCTGTGTGCCGACAACCCCCATACACTACCTATGGGTTTTAATAGTTGCGGTTCCGTCGCCCCATTTTCTGCGCACAAAATGGCCTATATGAGGGCGCCCTTAATGTCAGATTCGTGATGCGTATTAGGCTAGGCTCAGACAGATGGAGTGGAATTGCGCGGGCATTTAAAGGCATGTACTGTAGCTTTTTTTCGTTCACACATTTAAATATGAATTGCGTATTACGCGAGAGGAAAATAATTGTAACATGCTTTATTTTGCCACGGACGGCCTTCATTGAAGTCAGTGGAGGCCATCCAACCTCGAGCCCATACGCAATTGACTTTACGTATGGGCTGCAGGTACTCAAGTCATCACTTACCGACAAAATAAAAACATTGTAGAAAACAAACTGTACTGTGCATGGCTGATGGGTAGCCACATCTATCTATCTATCTATCTATCTATCTATCTATCTATCTATCTATCTATCTATCTATCTATCTATCTATCTATCTATCTATCTATCTATCTATCTAATCGTCTGCTATGGTCTACAGCCACCCCGCTCTGACATGGAGGTATTAGCAGCTAAAAATGTAACCCTAACACAGAAACAACCCCTAACCCTAAGCCTCCATCCCAGCATTAAGTAAATCCCCACACTGCTAGGACCTTAGAGGAGGTTGCTGCACGCAGCCAATCAGCAGCATGTGGGCGTGCACTTGGTGTCAAGAACTGGGGTCCGTGCTCTGGAATTCCCTAGGAAAACTGCCCGCAGCCCCTGTCCCTACCTACTTGCCCCCCTGGGCTAACCCCCAGGGTGACAACTGGGTGATGGTCCCTATACTTCTCTAGGGATGTGGGGCAGTAGTCAGGTTACAACCAAACACTAAGACAAACAACACAAAGGGTGGTCAAGAAATCCAGATCTGCAACAGGAGGGTACACAGTACAAGGGGTCAGGCAAAGGCAAGGTCAGGGTACACGCAGGAGTAAATCAGAAAGGCCGCCTGCAGACGAGCGGGTCGGATCCGGCAGCGAGAAATCTCGCCGCGCGATCCGACCCCAGAGCCTGCAGGGACGAGCGCGTACTCACCCGCGCCTGGCGGCCCCGGCTCTTTGATGTGCCGGCTGCCGCGCAGCCGGCGCATGCGTAGACCGGAGCCGGCGGCCAGGTGAGTGCGTGCCCCGCAGAAAATCAGAACATGCCGCGGTTTGTTTGCCGCGCGAGATTTCGCGCGGCCAAACCGCGGCCGTCTGCATAGGAGTGCGTATTGTAATGCACTCCTATGCAGACTTTCAGCGGCGGAAATCCCGCGGCAAATCCCGCGGCGAAATTCCGCTCGTCTGCAGGCGGCCAAAGTCAGTCAAAAAACAAGGAACGTGAGTGCTGTAGAAGAACAAACAAACACTGGCAAAGACAGGAGGTAACAGAGGAGTTTAAGGCCTCATGTCCACGGGGAAAACCAGGCCTGCCGCGGATTCTCCATGCAGAATCCCGCAGCGAGTCCCTCCTTTCCCGGGGACAAGAGGCTAAAAATAAGAATAAACTCACATGTCCGGATGATGCAGATTTTCCCTCCGTTGCGGCCGGATCTTCTTTCTTCGGCCCGGCGGATGTGCTCGGCACGCCGTCAGCGTGCCGCGCGCATGCAACGGGCACATCCGCCGGGCCGAAGAAAGAAGATCCGGCCGCATCGCCCGGACAGGGAAGTTTTAATTCTGGTACGGGTGTTCCGTGGATCCGGACGGCTTCCATAGGCTCCAATAGAAGCTTGCGGGAGCCGTCCCCGCGGGAGACCCGCACTAAAATGGAGCATGTTGCGGTTTTTTGCCCGCACGCAGATGCGCACCTGAAGGGAAAAATGACATCCGCAGGTATTTAACTACCTGCAGGTGTCCAATGCATCCCTATGGGGCACGGATCCGCGTGCAGGAAAAAAGCTGCAGATTTTAAAGGCCTAAATGCTGCCAGAACTCCCGACCCAGCAGCTGGTTGGGGCAGAAAGCCTGACAGCCACAGGAACCAATCACAAGGCGCTGGGAGAAACAGCCCCCCGGCCGCAGCATAACCAACCGAGCCAAGCCGCCCAAGTGTCATGGCAATGGGATGTGGCGTGGGGCAGCACGTCCGCGCCCCTAGCAACCCTGCGGCGTCCAGGATACCTGCAACCAGGGGAGGTCACAAAGACTGGAGTCCCCCTGCCTCGCACCCCTGCAGCCTGGGTGCCAGGACTGGCAGTGAGGACACAGAGACCTCGAGAGCCGCCGGTCCTGACACTGGGCGGATACAGGCCATCACTAGCTCTCCACCCATTCTGCTAGTGGTGACAAGATACAATAATACCGATAATTTTTTAGGCCACATGAAAGATGTACTCACCTGACAAACAAGCATTCACTTATTCATCGCATTATTGGCGGCACCTACACACAGCCTGATGATCAGGCAAACAAAGTCTAAATAGCTCCCAGGTTCTGAATGGGGCTGCCCTTGTCAGGGTGCTTGACCCACTTTAGGCAGGTTCCGTCATGCCAGCTTGGTTAGTGTTAGCACTCCCCTTCTCATTTGTGTTATCGCTATTAACCTGTTTTATATGTCTGCGTTCTTGTTAAAATATGTGTTAAAGGACAGAGGACATTCAGGACAGAGAACTGACCACTCCGAGGAAACCGCACCAAGTAAATATGTAAAGGGGATTCAAGAAGAATGCTGCAAAAGGAACGCTGATTTATTCATCTGTGTAAGGAACATCTAACAGCCGGAAGGACAGGAAAAGACAGAAGAACTCTTCAAGTTTTTAATGCATCTTACAGATGTTTGATGGGGGGCCGTTGGTGACACAACAAATGTCAAGTCGGTAGTCCAGTTGTGGCCACAAGCGTCCCGGCATATCCTCTGTTAGAGATTCCACCGCAGCAGACATGCAATGTTTTAGGTCATCTATCACCAGCAAAGGAGCCGACATCGAGTGTCTGTAAGGTGTAAGAAAGCAGGTTTCATCACCAACACAGAAGGGGGTTCTTTACTGTAAGAGCAGTGAGACTGTAGAACTCTCTGCCTGCGGATGTGGTGATGGCAAAATCCATAGAGGAGTTTAAGAGAGGACTAGATGTCTTTCTAGAGCGCTACGATATTACAGGATATTGACATTAGGTGACCAGCAGGTTTTTGATCCGGGTCTACAGACAGGTAGGAACTATGAGAGGTTGATCCAGGGATTATTCTGATTGCCATTATGGAGTCGGGAAGGAATTTTTCCCTCAAAGGGTCTAATTGGCTTCTGCCTCTTGGGGTTTTTGCCTTCCTCTGGATCAACAAGGAGAGAGAAACAGGCTGAACTAGATGGACATTGTCTTCATTCAGCCTAACATACTATGTTACTATGTATTAGCACATGCGCCCATGTGGTTTTGCCCTGTTTTCCCCAGTTTAAAAAAATGCATACCCTGCAATATACTTTTAAAGGGGTTGTACAACAATTAGGGCCTATTCACACAAACACATTTGCACTGTGAATTACACATTTGAAATTTGCACGTGCAACACGCAGTGTATATAACCAGCTGATTTCAATGGGCTCACTCACATGTACATTCTTTGCATGCGATTTCAGTCGTGGAAGAGAATCCCACTTCATGACCTATTTTGGTGCTTATTACACATTTATCTTAATTGATCTTTGAAATTAAAGGGAGCATGCTTGCTTGCTTATCGCACATATAATTACGCAGGGCATGCGCGCATGAAGAATACAGTAAAATACACACAGCCGTGCGCGAAAATGCTACATGCAACGTTCAAATAGACAGAGTAAATACGCCCATGTGAGGCTGGTCTTACATGTGATCCCCTAGCAAGAGAATAGGGGATAACTTGCTGATAAGTGAGTATCTCACTGCTGATACCCCCCCCCCCCCAGGTATAAGACTGGGACTCCAGTTTCCTGCTCTAGCTGTCACTGTGGGGGTTTCTCCCCCCCCCCCTTCACCCCCACCCCCATTCGTATCAAAGGGGTTGATGGTAATGCCCTAGCGAAATACCCTGTTTCACTGCCTTTTGCTTGGATACAAGATGTGATACCGCCTGGCATGGAATCTCTAGTGCCCTGTTGGTCCAGCTTTCATATAAGATGTAATGCGGTTGGGCATGAAGGCTCCAGCTCACCGTTGTACCACCTCTAACAGCTGAGCTGTCATCAGCTCCCTTCCAACAATGCTTTCAATTTTCAGGCCCCATAAGTTATTGCACCGCTGAGGTTCAGCTGCAGCACCACCGGCCGCACTGTGTTCTAATGCCAATTTGGAGCCATTACCCTAGGCCCGGGCCTATGGCTGCTTTGAGATGCCCATAATGAATCTCCTTGTGGGTGGTGCTACACTAACCATAAAGCTACAGTGTCAGCCAATCACAGCGCTTGCTCAGTGACATATGCAAATGAGCAGGTGGAATAAGCAGATAGGCAGGTGACAAAGCAAACAGTTTTCTCAATGGGAATCTCCTAATGGGTAATGTCAGTTGGCTCTTTCGGCGTTTTCAGCAGGCGGAGATAATATTTTGGCAGGAATTTTCCATTCTGCTGTGATAAGTAAAATGCGTGCGTCTCCCTAAGGACAAAGACTCTGCGGTTGGCGGCATATAAATAGTGCTCAGGTTTACAGTCATGATTGGGTGGTACTATGGGTCGACCGTCACAACGGCAAGAGGGTGAGGTGGAGTTGTGAGGCCCAGTGAGCCAACCCAGGTGAGGGTCAGCGTCACTCATTGCCACCTACATTTTTGGTGGCTAACGTCTCGGTG
This sequence comes from Eleutherodactylus coqui, assembly GCF_035609145.1. NCBI lineage: Eukaryota > Metazoa > Chordata > Amphibia > Anura > Eleutherodactylidae > Eleutherodactylus > Eleutherodactylus coqui. Next base: position 247,404,465 of record NC_089840.1, read on the forward strand.
GGCAGTGCAGCGTTCGGGTAACGGCTACAAATCGCGCCTTGGCAACATCTGCACAATGTAAGAGACCTGTAATGATTTTCTCTGGTCTTCTATATAGAAACTGTTAGTTTAAATGGATGTCCATGGAGAGGGTGGAGCTTGCCGAGCTCCGATGGCAGCGGCTACTTACAGACTCTCTCTCTCTCTCTCTCTCTCTCTCTCATCTTTTCATCTATCTATAAAAAAAGCCAATAAACAGAAAGACTCCCGTTTGCTTCCATTCCTTCTGGTTTCTGTTTTTTTGGACAGTAAAATAGCGCAGTCTGCAGCAAATCATGGAGATGACCGGACTTAGATTGTGCCAGCAATATTTTGATCGAAAACCAGCCTGCTTTAGTAAATCCTTGCAGCCCTGTAAAGTAACAATTCTATTCTGCTCTTAGAACTCTACAGGCTACAAAATGTAACATTGTAGCAATAATCAGCTGCAGTCACAACACAGAGCTGCTATGGAGCTGAGAACTGCAAGCCTGAGGATCGCAGACCTCCTTCACCTGTATTGGGGCTCTCTCTCACCAACGCTTTCCGTGTACGTATCTGCTGCGCAGGAGCCTGCAGCAAGTACACAAGGAATCACATTTGCTGTGTGCCGACAACCCCCATACACTACCTATGGGTTTTAATAGTTGCGGTTCCTTCGCCCAATTTTCTGCGCACAAAATGGCCTATATGAGGGCGCCCTTAATGTCAGATTGGTGATGCGTATTAGGCTAGGCTCAGACAGATGGAGTGGAATTGCGCGGGCATTTAAAGGCATGTACTGTAGCTTTTTTTCGTTCACACATTTAAATATGAATTGCGTATTACGCGAGAGGAAAATAATTGTAACATGCTTTATTTTGCCACGGACGGCCTTCATTGAAGTCAGTGGAGGCCATCCAACCTCGAGCCCATACGCAATTGACTTTACGTATGGGCTGCAGGTACTCAAGTTATCACTTACCGACGAAAGAAAAACATTGTAGAAAACAAACTGTACTGTGCATGGCTGATGGGTAGCCACATCTATCTATCTATCTATCTATCTATCTATCTATCTATCTATCTATCTATCTATCTATCTAATCGTCTGCTATGGTCTACAGCCACCCCGCTCTGACATGGAGGTATTAGCAGCTAAAAATGTAACCCTAACACAGAAACAATCCCTAACCCTAAGCCTCCATCCCAGCATTAAGTAAATCCCCACACTGCTAGGACCTTTGAGGAGGTTGCTGCACGCAGCCAATCAGCAGCATGTGGGCGTGCACTTGGTGTCAAGAACTGGGGTCCGTGCTCTGGAATTCCCTAGGAAAACTGCCCGCAGCCCCTGTGCCTACCTACTAGCCCCCCTGGGCTAACCCCCAGGGTGACAACTGGGTGATGGTCCCTATACTTCTCTAGGGATGTGGGGCAGTAGTCAGGTTACAACCAAACACTGAGACAAACAACACAAAGGCTGGTCAAGAAATCCGGATCTGCAACAGGAGGGTACACAGTACAAGGGATCAGGCAAAGGCAAGGTCAGGGTACACGCAGGAGTAAATCAGAAAGTCAGTCAAAAAACAAGGAACGTGAGTGCTGTAGAGGAACAAACAAACACTGGCAAAGACAGGAGGTAACAGAGGAGTTTAAGGCCTCATGTCCACGGGGAAAACCAGGCCTGCCGCGGATTCTCCATGCCGTATCCTGCAGCGAGTCCCTCCTTTCCCGGGGACAAGAGGCTAAAAATAAGAATAAACTCACATGTCCGGATGATGCAGATTTTCCCTCCGTTGCGGCCGGATCTTCTTTCTTTGGCCCGGCGGATGTGCTCGGCACGCCAGCAGCGTGCCGCGCGCATGCACAGGGCACATCCGCTGGGCCGAAGAAAGAAGATCCGGCCGCATTGTCCGGACAGGGAAGTTTTAATTCTGGTACAGGTGTTCCGTGGATCCGGACGGCTTCCATAGGCTCCAATAGAAGCCTGCGAGAGCCGTCCCCATGGGAGACCCGCACTAAAATGGAGCATGTCGCGTTTTTTTGCCCGCACGCAGATGTGCACCTGAAGGGAAAAATGACATCCGCAGGTATTTAACTACCTGCGGGTGTCCAATGCATCCCTATGGGGCACGGATCCGCGTGCGGGAAAAAAGCTGCAGATTTTAAAGGCCTAAATGCTGCCAGAACTCCCGACCCAGCAGCTGGTTGGGGCAGAGAGTCCTGACAGCCACAGGAACCAATCACAAGGCGCTGGGAGAACCAGCCCCCCGGCCGCAGCATAACCAACCGAGCCAAGCCGCCCAAGTGTCATGGCAATGGGATGTGGCGTGGGGCAGCACGTCCGCGCCCCTAGCAACCCAGCGGCGTCCAGGATACCTGCAACCAGGGGAGTATGAGGGTTAAAATTCTAAGTGCAACACCAATCCGGCCCACCCCACTTGCCCCGTTGCCGGCCGTAAGAAGAGACACCACACACAGGAGTCTGGTCTAGCTCCTCACACGGGAGAAAAAACTGCGCACTTTATTACAGATTACATGAGATCTTATACCCTCTGCCCTCTCACCACTAGGGGGTGATGGGCTTATAACCATATATGGGCAGTCCGGATTTGCGGACTGAGACAGTGAAAATCATATAACAGTCATGTACATTTGAACATCTTGATATCTTGTTCCAGCGCTTCTGGGAAATCGGCCAAGTACATGCGTCCTTGCGTCTGGTTCGGTGTCTTCTCTGAACTTCTAGAACATCTTCTTGCAAAACCTTGGCATATCTGATTTAAGGCGACATTTAAGTTTTTTTCTCATTTGGAATTGAATAAAACTTGCATATAGGTATAAAAGCATAAAAAACACATATGGCAATATATATATACCCTCACAAACCCCCCTAAAAAACTTAATATGGAGATCAAGCATCAGACCTTGCACTCTTCCTCGGTCGTCTCTCCCTTGCGTCAGGGTTTCTCCACTGCCCGTAAGTCCCTACTCCTAAAAGGGAGGGATCCCTACCTCACCTCAGAAGGAGGCCATGGATTCCCTGGGCTTATTTCCGGGCATCCATACCCTCTATCTGTACAAGTTAACACCCCACAGGGTGTGCCCTCGCCGGAACCTAAGGTCTTCTGCACTTTCCCTAGGCAAATGGGAATTCCACTGACAGTCCATCTTATGAGACTGAGGCAGACACAGTACTAGTCCATCTCTCCATTCTTCTGGTAACATACGTGGTTGCCATTATCGGAACTGGCTCTTCATTTTTTTCCAACAAGGGAAATTTTGGTCATATTAAAGGGATAATACACAAACAGGAAATTACATACCCCACCTCTTTCTGCTAAAATCATATCCACGGCCACTCTATTTTGGAACGCCATGGATGCAGTGGGCCCTAACTGGTCAGCTAACCCTTGCAAAGCATCTCTGGTGTAGTTTACAAACCTCTGCTGATTGTAATAGATATAATTCATCTAATCTACATTATTATTAACAGTGACAATAGAAAATAAGGACTCAAAACCTGCTTTAAACTGATCTCTAGAATTAAATTAATCTCGCACCCCCCTTGGCACTCCTATTGTGTCTATGTGTACATGTGGGTCAAAGTTACCACCTGGAGCGTCAATGTCTCTCTTAGCACGATGCGGTGTTAGATTCTCACCCTCAGTGTACTCTACATATTGCACATTTAATTGTATTAATTTGTTCTGAAACCTGAAACAGGGGGCTAGTGTACAGTAGTCAAAGGTGTGTGTTAGAGGAATTGTACCACATTATAGCATGTAAAGGATATGCAGGATCATTAGTTTTTTCAGTGCGAAGTGTGGATCCAAGTGGATCCAAGTGGGCTTTCCTTCGAGCTTGACTGCAGTTGGGGTGGTGAACAACATCTGGTAGGGACATTCAAACCGGGTTTCTCTCTCAAACTTTTTTACATAGACCCTGTCACCTGGTTTCAGATTGTGACACTCATCTGTAGGACCTGGGAGAAAAGCAGAGACTACAGAATACATTATTGACAATTCCTTAGAGAGGCCCATGACAAAATTAACAAGAAAATCATTCCCCAAACTCAGCTACTGTGGCATGTATCCTCCAGAGAAAAAGAAAAACTAATAGAAGACACTCAATTCAAAATTTACCCATTTCCTTCATTGCCTTTTGTATCTACTTTCCCCCTACTCCGCGGACGGTAGGGTGTGTGAAAAGCCTGGAATATACCCAAAACAGACATGATGTGTTGCATTATTTCACCTGTGAAGTGTGTACCTTTGTTTGACTCAATCACTTCCGGTGCCCCATATCTGCGGATTACCTCATTCATGAGCTTCTGTGCGATCACCTGCTTATTTACTTTGGTAACAGAGTAGGTCTCCAACCTGAAAAGAAATCAACAACAACAAGCACATTTTCATGCTTCCCAACAAGTGGGAGCTGAGTGTAGCCAATTTGCAATCCCTGAAATGGGTAGAGTGGTCTAGGCAAGTGTGCTGTGGCAAATTTACTTCTGCCCTGTTGCTTTACGGCAAAGATCATGCAAAACTGGACAAATGATGCAGCAGCTACAGAAAACCAAGGAGCCACCCGTCCTTGTTCAAGCGTCGACATCATTACTGCTTTGAGAGGTGCGTCTTTCCGTGCGTCAGCTGGGCCATCATGGGGCACAGGGACTATGGTAAGCAAGTTCTGTTGACTGTTCACCATACGCCGTCCCTTTTTAGTCCATTTGTAGTTTTAGTCAAAGTTCAAAGTTATAATCAAAGTCCAAGATTTTTATCAAAGTCCAAGATTTTTATCAAAGTCCAAGTTTAGTCAAATTCTTCTTTTCTTCTGTCTTCCACGGCTTGAGGGCCGCTGCCTTTTGCTGTGTGGTCTGTGATGGCGTTGCCTCTTGCTTCTCTGGTGTAGGAATTGGTGTGAGCTTTCCACCTTGTCAGGTAGAAGTAGGGTCTCCATGAGACTGCACCGCTGCAACATTCTTAATTGGCTGTCCTGCTGTGGTAAAAAACTGTCTGGCCTTCCATTTTGGGCCTTAATCATGAGCTATGCCAGATGCATACCGGGAGTCAGTGTAAATGTTTGCCGTCTTACCTGTGGCCACTCCACACGCCTCCGTGAGTGCTTTTAATTCCGCTTCTTGTACTGCGACATGCGGAGACATTCTGCTTTTAGGACATCTTGTTGTGTAACCACTGCATATCCAGTGTGGAGTCGTCAATCACCCTGGGTACCATCTATAAAAAACAACTCAAAATATGCATTATTAACAAGGGCTTTCAGTAACTTTTTAAACTTAAATTTTCTTGTTGCATCACTGCTAGACAATCAGGCTGGTATTCTATTTCAAAAAGATTAGAACCTTGTTGCAAAAAATTTTAAAAATTTAAAAAATGGCTTGCAAAAAATTTAAAAATGGCTGATTTGCAATACCTGAAATGGCTGACTTGCAATACCTAAATCACCTATGCCTTCTCCTCCCCCCCTTTAAACCAGGGTACGCAATTGGAAGAATAGTAGCCGGGTTTAAGTTATTATAACATTGTAAAAAGATTTGATGGAAGCAGATAAGGCCTGTAAGATGTTAGCACCTATAACAAAAACATGAGTTACACCGGGGAAGAATAATCTACAAAACATCTACTAATATTTGAAATGTGATATCCCTTTAAGTGAATTCATTATTAGTCTGTTCCTGCCTGCAATTTCTTATCAAATCTCAGACAGGAGAAAAAAAACAAAACAGGAAAAAAAACTAGCTGCTCAAAATCCTCCCCCCTCCCTTGTGCAGGAGGGATGAAACATTACTACGTACTATTACATCATCTAGCTCCACCCCTTCGATATTGGCACATTGCGTCCGTCTTCTCAACTTAATTTCAGCTTAACCGTCCACACGTCCACATCTCAACCAAGCAAAGTCCCATGCATGGGGTGGACTTTTACCCCCAGTCATTATCCACATCACACATTCCACCACAGCTCGAACACGGGTCACCAACTCTCATCCATCCATGCTCCCAAGTTTGCTCCGTCACCCCCCTTTGAAGGTGTACCAGTCCATGCAGATGCACGGACAAAAAAAGTTTGACAAACATACATACATCAGCTGAAAAACACCGAGGTGAGTGCTATTATTTTATAAATTACATGATTCTATTGAGATGAGATTGTGAATGAGCGCTATTTATGACAAATTATGTGAAAAAAAGTTTGCTGATACATTCTATATTTCTTATCTACTGAAGCTATTATATGCTGTATTAAGCGCTGAAGTGTTTAGTTTCTGTGACCCTGAATTTGGAGTGAATTTGAAAGCCCCCACTTTTTCAAAACAAATCTCTTATCTCTCCGCGACTATGAAACACATACTGAATAATTTTGAGCTCAAACTATTGAAAAAACATTTTGAAATCATAATTAAAGGGGTGGTCTCGCGAAACCAAGTGGGGGTATACACTTCCGTATGGCCATATTAATGCACTTTGTAATGTACATTGTGCATTAAATATGAGCCATACAGAAGTTATTCCACTTACCTGCTCCGTTGCTAGCGTCCTCGTCTCCATGGTTCCGTCTAAATTCGCTGGCAGCTTGCTTTTTTAGACGCGCTTGCGCAGTCCGGTCTTCTCCATTCAGCACGAGCCGCTTCAGTGTGCTCCCCGCTACAGCTCTTCTGCGCATGCGCAGATGAGCTGTCACTGCTCGGGAGCGCGCTGAAGCGGCCATTCTGCACCATCCTCTGTTAGAGGAAGGTGCAGAAACTGGAGCTGCCCAGCGGAGAAGCCCAGCCCAGCCCAGCAGCCCCGAGAAGCCTCCCAGGTAAGTGATGGGTCGGGGGGCTGCGCCGGTGGGGGGCTGTCGCTGCGCCGGGGGGGGGGCTGTCGCTGCGCCGGGGGGGGCTGTCGCTGCGCCGGGGGGGGCTGTCGCTAGGCCGGGGGGGCTGCCGCTGCGCCGGGGGGGGCTGCCGCTAGGCCGGGGGAACTAGCGCTGGGCTCCGGAACCTAGCGCTGGGCTCCGGGGCCTTCACCTGGGCTGAGGGTCTAGCGCTGGGGAGCCGGGGGCTAGCGCCGGTTACCTGCTGTCTGGTCGGCGGCTGCGGGGCGTCTGGTCGGCGGCTGCGATGCGTCCGGTTGCCATGGAGACACAGCTGGCGGCGTCTCGGGAGCGCGCACGTCGGGCTGCAGCGAGCGACGGGGAAAGAGCCGGCGGCCATCTTGAGGAAACTTTTATAAGTTGCTGAAACGCTGGAACGGTAAGTACGAACCAGCTAGAAATGTCATTTACAGGGGGGCTTTGTAATGTATGTTTAATGGGGGGGACTGGGCAAAAAAAAAAATTAACTGCTTCCTCGAGACATCTCCTTTAACACATATGCTGGGACCTTGCAACATTCATTTTCAACCCCTGTATAAGTAAGAATATACATTAGAAATTACTATATTTCCCTGCCTACTAAGACAGTATAACTAATTAAATTCATTTCAATTCATTGCAAGCAAGCCAAGATATTAACCAAGGATGTTATTACATTTGCTCTCTCGCTGTTATCTTCCAGACCTTGGAAGGCTACACAGAGTCGCAGATATATGTCAACAACCTCTTCTCCCCTAAGAGCAAGCTGTTAACTATTTGCACATACAGTATATATATATATACACATATATATCCACCTAGTATGGATTATACATATTATCTATTATCTATCTTGTATTATACACATTTTCATCTCTCTTTTTGCCAACCAATCACATGCATTGTACTTCTCTCCCCTACCTAACTGCCAATATAACCTTCAATAGACACTCTCCTGACGCCCTCTTGATCACTTACTGTACTTTTCAATATTTCACTTACGGATACTTTCTTAAACAAATAATGTGTACATACGTAACTTACTCTGACTGTCTCTCTCTTTCTAGCAAACCTTGATCTTCCAAGGCACCTCTCGGTCCTAAAGACCTCCTCCCAGACACCATTTTGTAATCTGCCGTGCGGGTCGGTCTGACACATTTTCATACAAGTTTTCTTACATTCTACAAATTCATCCACACGGCGGCAGCCCTTGAGGGGCTCTATCTTCTTTAATAAGGTCTTACGCATATTACAACAAAAACAACAAAAAATAACACGCTCCATAGAATGCATCCCTCTTAATTTTCAAATTGTCAGCCCCTTATATACCGGCAGACAACCGAGGGTCCCTTCTCCTTATGGAACCAGTCCCATAAAAATGCATCTCTCTGAAATCAAATCGCTAGCCCCATATATAAGGCAAACCGACCGAGAGTCCCTTCTTTCTATGAGACATCTCACAAAATGCATCCCTCTCTGCTAAACCATTAACAACTAACTAAACTAACCTGAGGGTCCCTTCTCTTGTGAGATCAAATGAAAAGTAAGAGAAAAAAAAATTCTGCAGATACAACAAACAATCTCCACTATCGCTAAAACGCTACGGACTTCAAAGTACAAATAAACTACAGACTAATTTCTGGGTGAGCCATTGGTGCGCATATCACGGTCAGTGGTCCATGACGGCAAACCCGGAGCCCACACGAGTTACCGTGTAGAACTCTTAACCCAACCCGTCCGGTCACAAACCACAGATAGTCAGTCCTGCTGCAAGACTCTCAGCGTAAAACACAACATAAATATATGTTTGTCTTACCTGGAGTTCTAAGTGAGTTGATCAGGCTCGGTTTGCAGTAGGACGGTTTCTCTGTGACGTGGATCCGGGTGAATTGCGCTGTAAGCTCCGATTTTACCGCCGCACGTTCGGGCGCCATTTATGAGGGTTAAAATTCTAAGTGCAACACCAATCCGGCCCACCCCACTTGCCCCGTTGCCGGCCGTAAGAAGAGACACCACACACAGGAGTCTGGTCTAGCTCCTCACACGGGAGAAAAAACTGCGCACTTTATTACAGATTACATGAGATCTTATACCCTCTGCCCTCTCACCACTAGGGGGTGATGGGCTTATAACCATATATGGGCAGTCCGGATTTGCGGACTGAGACAGTGAAAATCATATAACAGTCATGTACATTTGAACATCTTGATATCTTGTTCCAGCGCTTCTGGGAAATCGGCCAAGTACATGCGTCCTTGCGTCTGGTTCGGTATCTTCTCTGAACTTCTAGAACATCTTCTTGCAAAACCTTGGCATATCTGATTTAAGGCGACATTTAAGTTTTTTCTCATTTGGAATTGAATAAAACTTGCATATAGGTATAAAAGCATAAAAAACACATATGGCAATATATATATACCCTCACAGGAGGTCACAAAGACCGGAGTCCCCTTGCCTCGCACCCCTGCAGCCCGGGTGCCAGGACTGGTAGTGAGGACACAGACACCTCGAGAGCCGCCGGTCCTGACACTGGGCGGATACAGGCCATCACTAGCTCTCCACCCATTCTGCTAGTGGTGACAAGATACAATAATACCGATAATTTTTTAGGCCACATGAAAGATGTAATCACCTGACAAACAAGCATTCACTTATTCATCGCATTATTGGCGGCACCTACACACAGCCTGATGATCAGGCAAACAAAGTCTAAATAGCTCCCAGGTTCCGAATGGGGCTGCTCTTGTCAGGGTGCTTGACCCACTTTAGGCAGGTTCCATCATGACAGCTTGGTTAGTGTTAGCACTCCCCTTCTCATTTGTGTTATCGCTATTAACCTGTTTTATATGTCTGCCTTCTTGTTAAAATATGTGTTTAAGGACAGAGGACATTCAGGACAGAGAACTGACCACTCCGAGGAAACCGCACCAAGTAAATATGTAAAGGGGATTCAAGAAGAATGCTGCAAAAGGAACGCTGATTTATTCATCTGTGTAAGGAACATCCAACAGCCGGAAGGACAGGAAAAGACAGAAGAACTCTTCAAGTTTTTAATGCATCTTACAGATGTTTGATGGGGGGTCGTTGGTGACACAACAAATGTCAGGTCGGTAGTCCAGTTGTGGCCACAAGCGTCCCGGCATATCCTCTGTTAGAGATTCCACCGCAGCAGACATGCAATGTTTTAGATCATCTATCACCAGCAAAGGAGCCGACATCGAGTGTCTGTAAGGTGTAAGAAAGCAGGTTTCATCACCAACACAGAAGGGGGTTCTTTACTGTAAGAGCAGTGAGACTGTGGAACTCTCTGCCTGCAGATGTGGTGATGGCAAAATCCATAGAGGAGTTTAAGAGAGGACTAGATGTCTTTCTAGAGCGGAAGGATATTACAGGATATAGACATTAGGTGACCAGCAGGTTGTTGATCCGGGTCTACAGACAGGTAGGAACTATGAGAGGTTGATCCAGGGATTATTTTGATTGCCATTATGGAGTCGGGAAGGAATTTTTCCCTCAAAGGGTCTAATTGGCTTCTGCCTCTTCAGGTTTTTGCCTTCCTCTGGATCAACAAGGAGAGAGAAACAGGCTGAACTAAATGGACATTGTCTTCATTCAGCCTAACATACTATGTTACTATGTATTAGCACATGCGCCCATGTGGTTTTGCCCTGTGTTCCCCAGTTTTAAAAAATGCATACCCTGCAATATACTTTTAAAGGGGTTGTACCACAATTAGGGCCTATTCACACAAACACATTTGCACTGTGTATTACACATTTGAAATTTGCCCGTACAACACGCAGTGTATATAACCAGCTGATTTCAATGGGCTCACTCACATGTACATTCTTTGCATGCGATTTCAGTCGTGGAAGAGAATCCCACTTCATGACGTATTTTGGTGCTTATTACACATTTATCTTAATTGATCTTTGAAATTAAAGGGAGCATGCTTGCTTGCTTATCGCGCATATAATTACGCAGGGCATGCGCGCATGAAGAATACAGTAAAATACACACAGCCGTGTGCGAAAATGCTACATGCAACGTTCAAATAGACAGAGTAAATACGCCCATGTGAGGCTGGTCTTACATGTGATCCCCTAGCAACAGGATAGGGGATAACTTGCTGATAAGTATCTCACTGCTGATACCCCCCCCCCCCTCCCAGAATAAGACTGGGACTCCGGTTTCCTGCTCTACCTGTCACTGTGGGGATTTCTTCCCCCGCTCCCCCACCCCCATTTGTATCAAAGGGGTTGATGGTAATGCCCTAGCGAAGTACCCTGTTTCATTGCCTTTAGCTTGGATACAAGATGTGATACCGGGGGCCATGGATGCTCTAGTGTTAAGTAGGGCCACCTTTTGCTTGGATACAAGATGTGATACCGCCTGGCATGCAATCTCTAGTGCCCTGTTGGTCCAGCTTTCATATAAGATGTGATAAGGTTGGGCATGGAGGCTCCAGTTTACTGTTGTACCACCTCTAACAGCTGAGCTGTCATCAGCTTCCTTTCGACAATGCTTTCAGTTTTCAGGCCCCATAAGTTATTGCACCGCTGAGGTTCAGCTGCAGCACCACCGGCCGCACTGTGTTCTAATGCCAATTTGGAGCCATTACCCTAGGCCCGGGCCTATGGCTGCTCTGAGATGCCCATAATGAATCTCCTTGTGGGTGGTGCTACACTAACCATAAAGCTACAGTGCCCCTGTAAAGCTAGATGCCCTACTGGGAGAAACGTAGAAAGGCACAGAGAAGCGAATAGCTACAAGTCCCGTAGCCTCAGCGCACAAGGGTCTTGGGAGCCGGGGATCATCGGTTCTGGTCCGAGGAAGGGTCGGCGCGCCATCTTGCCGTAACTGGTATGACTTGAACCTGTTAAAGAAAAGTTGTCATGGCTAGAGGGGGGGGGGGGGGGAGGGAACGGAAAGCTTCAGTAAGGAAAAGAACAGAGAGACATAGAGGCAAGAAACAGAGTCAAATGATCAGGCACATGTAAGAGAGGAGAGAAGGTGAGTCTTTCTGTTCTGGTCCTCCCTATTGAGGAAACAAGTGAGGTTCTGAGAGTCTCGGACAAAGCTGAGGGAGGGTCCTGGTCTCATGCGGCACACCATGGATAATGGCATTTGGGTAACGTCTTGGATGTTGGGGTCCTTTAGTGGGGGTCAATGCTTCGTCTTGGTTTCGGACCTTGCTGCGGAATGCGCGGTGGGTGGCTGATTGCGAAGTCCGCAGTGATAATCTGTCTCTGGGTATTCAGCCTAAGTCTCAAACACTTGTTCCAAAAGTTTTACACATATTCTTCCAGTCATGTAGCCCGTTGGTACAGTCTGTTCTCCTCATGCCAGAATATTCGTAAATGTCTAGATGACAGTTCGTGTATTATCGGCTTCAAGACAAAGTATGAAAATACCTGTGAATGTGCTAATTCTATGCCATTCCAACCATATATTTCCGAGATTTTTGTACTCTGAAATCATTTGACAGCATACAAGCATAGAATAATATTTCAACTTATTAACAGCTAAACCTGTAAATCAAGTAGTAAACTACTCCATACGTAAGTTTTAAGAATGTATCAATTATCATCTCTATTTATTTATCAATTTGTAATAGATACGTTTTTCTAATAATATTCATGTGTCTATTTATCAATGCGGCCCAAGTGCCCATCTACACCGTCACAGATCCGAAAAATGTACTTGAGGAAAAAAGTTCAAAAACGCAAGCATTCATGTTTACATTTTTTAATCGGCCGTGAGATACATATTTTAATACCCTTTCTATTTTTGATATGAAAAACTTACATTTTTACTGTCATTTTAATTAAATGTCAAAGTGCTGAAAAATATATGCAAACGTAAATTTCCGTATGTTTTCAATTATCAAAGCAAAAACAGTATTCCGTTTTATCCACTGTAGCAGGTTACGCTTTTCAATCATACGAAAAAGAACCGCACGGAAACATATACGTACCCTGTTAAACGTAGCCTCAAAGGGGGCTTCTTGCATCAGTTGGGAATATGAGAAATCTGGAGCAAAGATAACACGCTGGCCTGGTGACTCCTAATGCCAATTTAGAGACCATAAAACTTTGCTAACCCCATATCAGTGGACTTGCAGTGGGCGAGGAGCGGACCCACAGCTGAGGAGATGGCAGGGTAGAGATGTCACTTGTCATGGTGGCTTTACCATCTCCTTCCCTGTAAGGGATGAACGAGACCTGTCCAAGCCACTGCTTAGGGGGAGACCTCAGAAGAACAATGTGTAAGGACTGTGGATGTGGAACCACTGTGTCAATCTACCGGGTAGGTAAAGATCCGATCCAGCATGGCTGACAGCCACCCCCAGCGTGGGAAGTAAGATACCAGATGAACAGCCCCGTATATGGATGGAAACTAGGGAAGGTATCTTGCCCTGAACTGATAGCCAAGAAAGGGAGACCCCTGCCTAAAAGTGGAGCAGTCATCCCGATAAGGACGACCCCACGGTCTTCCTCTAGGCGCTGACTTACCCTGGCGGGCCAGAACACCTGAAGGACAAAGATAGAACAACACCAGGGAGTACAGAAACAAAGAAGGAATGAGCTGGCAAGGATAAATAGAGAAGCGGACAATGGAAATAACAGACCATAGAGTACATGAATAAAAACACAGAACACAAGCAGTATGTAAGGTAGCAAGGTAACTGCCGAAGCAGCAGCTGGACATGAAGTGATAGGAACAAACTCTCAACAACACTGCAGCAAGGTCTGAAAGGCCCAGGGCAGCTATATAGGACGGTGATTAAAAAAAGGGCATCAGCTGAACAGAAGGCCAGAAGCTATTAACCCTAGGAGTGCTGGAAGAGAGTGAATATAAGCTCATGGAACAGAAAAAAATGGGACGACACCCATATTTGCCAGACACAGAAGCAGAAGATTGTGCCTGAATAATGCACCTAACACAATGAACCGAGTTGCGCTTCGGAACTTACATTTCAATGTCACATGACGCCACCGTTCCTTCCTCTGTGGTGCAGCTGGATGATGGAATGATAGTCCACACACAGAGTATAGTTGAAAGCAAAGCCGGGAACGGTCAGCAATGTTGCTTTACTTGAAACACCAACATTAAACAGTCCAACATTACATAGGCCAGAGCAAAATACCGGTGCAGTCAAAGTTGGTGGCGTGACAGGGAGGTAAAACTCAGGATGAATCTCGGGCCCACAGTCCTAGTTATCTGTGTAGCTCCGCTCCTGGAAAACATACTTCTTACTCTGCCAGACTCTCAACCTGTCAACTCCCACACTTCCAGACGACTCTCAGTGCTGCTTGGCAATCTCCTTTCCTCTGCTTAGTGGGAAGAACTCCTGGGGGTAGTAGTCCCAGGGCAACTCTCTAGAAATCGCTCAACCTCTTCGATTATCCATGCACAGACCGATCAGTGTCTGTGGGGGTCCAAAAGCATCTCTCTCTCTCTCTCTCTCTCTCCTCTCTCTCTCTCACCTTCTTGCAAAAAACACATATATGAGGCATGGTCACATGACTTCAAACTCACAACATAAAATGATACGTTTCCAGACACAGACAGCACATTTGCAGATGTTAATCCTTTAATTGCTGCAAACATTAGTATATTTAGCTGATTCATTCACATTAAAGATGCTATAACAGACAAAGTACAAGACAATACAATCTACATATAGCATTCATTCTGGAGGGGTCCCAGTGACTTTGGGCCACTACAGCCCCCCATACTAAAAACAAGCCGACCCCGGTGCATCTTAAACACAGTGTGTAATCCAGAATGGACTAGTTTTCAGTGTTCTTCACAAATACATCTAGCGGAACATTTACACATGTCGTTGAGCATGCAAGGTGAAACCTGTAAACACAACTCTCCCTTCAGTTGCTACTCAGAGTTGACACATCCCAGTGTACTAGTACTACTTAAGATGTCACTTTCTATCCAAAGCTTTAGTTTATGACAGCATGTACTAAAATTTGTGAGTACTCATGAGAAAATTTCTTGTTTGGTGGGACAGAATCCAAGATGCACTAAAAATGCTATGGGACACTTACATAACTCTTCTACCCAAAGGCTAAAGAAGAATGCAACACACTGTAGCTAGACAAAAGAATAGAGAAAGTTGACTGTTAGGACTGCACACAGGATAAGTGGAATGGCCATCACTTTCCTGGAAAATGATCTCATGGAGGATCATAACCTTAGGTAAATACTCCCAACTGAGCTGACTAAAGATAAAGATGTAAATGTGGATGCCTCCCCTGAGACAGACAGAAGGGCATACTGACACTGGCACACAAAAGTGTACTACTAGGGGCTTGCCGACAAAGACCTCCCAACTCATTTACATGCAATTACTCAAAGGCAGACATTTATGAAAAATGCTGACAACTTTACTCTCCATACTTGTGTTACCCTCCTACACCCCGTTAAACAGTATAGCATTAGAATAACATTTTTAAATATTAACAGCTTTTATGAACTATGCAAGAGGGAAATAAACTGTAAAGTCCTTTTTGGGGCTTAACAAGAGGAAAATGCAACAAAAATTCTTTGCAATAAAGTCTAGGAAAAGAACAGAAAAATCTCCTAATATGGGAGTCTCTTTAACACCACGTGGACATATGATGGGTAGCAATAGACTCTTCCGAAGTGGAACTGAGACCAGTGGGTGTCGCCATGCTGCTCCACAAACTCACTCCTATGGAGGCACTCTGAGACGGTCTGTCAGGGTCTCTCAATTAACTGTAAGGTAATTACAGTCTCGATGACTGGAGTCCGGTTCTAGGTCTTGCGGCTTAAACAGCTCAAGTAACAGACTTATTAGATATTTACACCTTTACTCAACCTGTTCTGGTATTGTTTTAAGTGCAAATTAATCACATCATGTCTGTGCCTGTTTATATGTATGTGTGTATATATATATTATATATATATACCTCTTCGGATCTATTCCATTCATGCCTGAGGAATAACCCTCAGTGGGTTTGAAAGCTCGCTATAAGATCACGTATTATTGTTAGCCATTAAAAGGTATCTTTCACAACTCCTAGGAGCCACAAATTGCTAGTATTAGTGCTGTAATGTTATAATGTAAGAACCTCTTCAGGGAAGCATACCAAATCTCCTGACCTAGTCCCCTGCCCCTCCCCCCCATGGTGGCCAACCCCGTTTGCCTTCTAATAATTGATCTGCACATGAAATTTTCTATTGCCTGTGTTCCCCACCCCTTGCACCTCCTGTACCACCCCCAAGCCATTTGTGTCTAACCCAATGTACCTCATATTGTAATTGCTGTATTGTTTTGCATTTATCCATGCCTGAAAGCGCTGCGGAATAAGTTGGCGCTATACAAATAAAGATTATTATTATTACATTCTGTAGGATATATATTTTTGACTCACCCCTCATATTCATAAAAGGAGGTATTGAAATATATAAAATAAGCCCTTTCTCTCAAGGGAGTATGTATAGATGTAAAAGGTTTGTTTCAGATAGAAAGTTGTCCTCCCTCCACCGGGTAGGGGACAACTTTCTGATCAATGGGAGTCCAACTGCTGGAACACCCATCAATCATGAGAATGGGGATCCTGAAGTTTCCAATATGAATGAAGTGGAGGGTTACGCATGCACACTGGGGCTTTATTCATTTCAATAGGAACGCCAGAGATTGCCAAGTGCTTGAATTGGATAATCTCTGGGGCTTCCACAGAAATGAATGGGGCAGGAGCCAGTCCATTCATGCATTGCCCTTCAAGGCTCCTTTTTTTCCAGGATCAGTGGTGATCCCAGTAGTTGGAGACCCATTGATCAGAAAGTTAGCTCCTATCCTAACTTTCTATCTTTGCAAATCGCTTTTAAGCGCTGCTGTTATTTTTACAAACACTGGCATACAATTTAGTAGGTGCCATAGAGAGGAAGTGAGGGCAAATAACTCTAACATGGGCTATCATGCCCCATCCTTCCCTCTAACTGAAGTGCTCCACCAATACACAGTACAAGATCAATTGATCACAATCCAGCTGATGTGTGTTTACTCTGTAAAAAAGCCTTATGCACTTGAACAAGTTATAATTCTGTACTGTCAGAACAGTGGATGTAGACCCACCATGCCACAAACTGATTTGGCTTGGGACTACTCCCCGGAGCAGCAGCTGGAGTCCCCTGATTTTTACCCTGTAATCCCCACAGTTGAGATTTGGTCTGCACTCAAGGGACCCCCCCACCTTACCCCAATGCCATTACCCCAGAAGTAGTCTCAGTGTGGCAACTGATGCAAACTGATCAGGGTAATTGTAGCATGGTAACAGAGCAGCAGGCAGAGGCATGGTCGAGATACAAAGCCAAGGTCTAGATGAGGTAAGCTCATTGTCAGGGCAGGCGGCAGATTGGTATAGCAAGTCAAAAATCCTCATTGGTCTGCTCCTGCATCATTCATCTAATCAGGCAGCAGTTCATCTATGAACAATTTCCTGTTTACTGTGATTGGTGGCGGGTGCATGGGAATGATCCCCACCTGCTCCACCTCCATTCACTGAGCGATCATCTCTGCCACTGCTGTTAGGCGCTTAGGGGTTCCCAACATGGAGGATTCCACAGGGTAGAGTGGCGGTCCCTCTGCGATGGCAGGCAATAGAGGTCATGCTGTGGAGTGGATGTTGGAACCCAGAATACCAGCGGTTACCAGCAGTGGGGAGGCTATTCTCCATCCGGGACAGGGTTGAAGGGATAAGTGCAGTGCCTCTGCTTTGTTTACCCAGAATCCTGAATTCTCCCATTACAGTTAGTCAGCATCAGAAAACATCTTTGAATACCCGGCAAAACAAATTTCTCAGGCACCCTCCAAGAGGTATGTCCAAAGTGGTCAGGAATTGAAAGTGGGTGGTGGCACAGGCTTTCGTGTGGCAATCAGGGATACCCCAAAGGCTTTCTGTGCTGCGGAATAAGATTCTGATTGAGTCTAAGGCTGAACTGGAGGCCCTGAAAGAGAAGCCAACCAGATACTATTATTTTCCTTAGTAAGAAACTTAGAGCTACTTCCTGTCTCATCTGAGCCCATGACGTGATCCTGCCAGCCAAGCAGAATATTCACTGCAGTACATTACATAAAAACATATTTTGCTTTAATAATAATAATAATAATAATCTTTATTTGTATAGCGCCAACTTATTCCGCAGCACTTTAAGCTTTAGTGACTAGATGTCTACAAAACATAGCAAATAGCTGTACCAGAACAAAACTTAAAGGGGTTGTCCCACGCCGAAACAGGTTTTTTTTTTTTTCAATAGCCCCCCCGTTCGGCGCGAGACAAACCCGATGCAGGGGTTAAAAATAAAAATCGGACAGTGCTTACCTGAATCCCCGCTCTCCGGTGACTTCTTACTTACCTGGTGAAGATTGCCACCGGGATCTTCTCCCTCGGTGGACCGCAGCTCTTTTGTGCGGTCCATTGCCGATTCCAGCCTCCTGATTGGCTGGAATCGGCACGTGACGGGGCGGAGCTATGAGGAGCCGCTCTCCGGCACGAGCGGCCCCATTGAGAAAAGAAGAAGACCGGACTGCGCAAGCGCGTCTAATCGGGCGATTAGACGCTGAAAATTAGACGGCACCATGGAGACGAGGACGCTAGCAACGGAACAGGTAAGTGAATAACTTCTGTTTGGCTCATATTTAATGCACAATGTACATTACAAAGTGCATTAATATGGCCATACAGAAGTGTATAGACCCACTTGCTTTCGCGGGACAACCCCTTTAATCAATGCTGTTTCTCATTACCTCTTGATAGTCTAACACAAAAATCACAATCCTGTAGGGTTACTCCTCTACAACTACATGAAAGTGTCAGCGATGCAGCTGATCCCCAAAGATGACATCAGGTCTGGTGGCCTATTTATAGGGGAATCAGACTGCCATGCCTTGGAGTTCATCGCCTTTCCTGTTTTTTATTTATTTTGATTCCTGATTGTTTCTGACCATGACCCCAACTCTGTTCTTGAATATAGCTCCTTGGGACTCTTCACATGGTACCTGTTGTATTACTTTGACTCTGAACTTTGACTCTATTCCTGACTACACTCCCTTTTTGTCTTCTGACTGTCTCTGTTCCCCTAGTAATGACCCTTGGCTCCGTTACTGACTACACTTCTGATGCATCAATGACTCTTTTAGGGCCTTGTGTGGCACAGAGCGCAGTCCTAAGCTCTCACTCATGACCTGAAGGTTGCGGGTTCAATGTCAATGTTGCATGGCTCAACATTGACTCAGCCTTCCATCCTTCTGAGGTCGGTAAAATGAGTACCAAGCTTGCTGGGGGGGGGGGGGGGGGGTAATAAGCAAATTACCTGAAAGCAACACAGAATAAGTTGGCACTTTACAAATAACAAGTCCCCATACAAATAACAATTCCATTCCCTTTTAGTGACCACAATCTTGGAAACCAACTGGAAAAATCCATACCTCCTAGTGTTGGTTAAACTCGAAGGATTGGGAGATTTCTTAGACTCTGCACCCAAGTCCAGCCAGCTCCAAACCGATAGTCTTGGCCATTTCCGGTTAGAGAAGTTACATGCAGGTTTTTTCTCCTCTGATCATATTCTTGGGGAAAACAATTTATCAACATGATGTATCACTTCTCTGATTAGCAGCGTGAAGCGGAGTTGAGTAATCCATAAATCTGGGCTATTTTGTAATTATTAAGCAGAGTTGATTGGAGGTGGATTGAGAATGAAACAAAATCAATCCCCAGCTTTTTTTTTTCCCTTTCTCGATACAAAGTATCTTGTGCATCCTTAATTACTGACAGAAATCACTTAATCTTCTCGTATTGTGCACTGCTTTAGCCATAGGAGAAGCTAATGATTAGACTTTTCCATGCGCTCTGCTTAAAAATCATTACGGTGAATTTCATTTTCTAGCTGGGAGCGCTCTTGAGGCAGATATCACTCTACCACTTCCTGGGAATTATTCCTCAATTCAGAAAACTGTGCTTGCTTCTTAAAAGGTTTGTCAAAATGTGACTTATTATGCTTTTAATGCAAACCGTTTTTACCCTGAGGTTTTACATCGGCAAGATAGGGAAAAAAAAATACTAAACTCTATAATATCCTTGGAGGTCTTAAATGAAGTCATGACCTACATACAGACATAGCTTGGTATATGACGTCTTTGTTTTTAGTCATTACATTTGACCCATTAATATATAGGACAGGTATATTTTAGCCCAAATTCTGAGAATATCTTAAGATACATTTATGAAGATGTCATTATTGTCTGTAGCTGTATTTACAGCCACTTCAGTATGTACAGCATGTAAGTGTTTAGTAGAGGGTGATCTAAGTTTGTACATTAGATTAAAAGTGATATACCTGAGCTGTGCCAAATAGGTGTGTCCATTGATATGTCAGCCAGTGTATAAAAGCCATGCTATAGGATCTTAGGAAATGGATTTATATGGAAAAAAAACCTTTGCAAACTCTGCAGTTGACGATCAGTTTGGATCAACTCGGTCATTCTCACTCTATGTTCCATAGTGGTGACTGTAGTATGGGAATGATCAGCAATGACCATCCAGGAGCCAATTATTCTTGACTTTCGTGAGATCAAGGTGTTACCCAAATTAACATCACCTTGGTCTATCTTGTTTTTTTTTTTGCACTGTGTAGAAAGGTAACTCTAAGGGGCATAGAGGTTACAGATACTACCAGGCCTTACTGAAAGACTCTTAAGATGGCCATAGAGTTGAGATAAAAGTTGCCTAAAATGACCAATATTGGGCAAACACTGGTGAAAAAATTAATGCAAATGATCATTTGTGATGACCAGTGGAAGACTTGTCAGACTTGTCTGTCAAAAATCTGATCAGTCACATTGGAAAATTGGACGTGTGTGGCTTGATCGGCCAAATTCATTCAATCACGCCACATTTTTTGCAAGCCACTAAGTATGATCCCAAGACAGAAACTATTGCTCCCACATGTGCTTTATTCTGAAACGCTGCGGCATTTCAGAATAAAGGCACTTGGAAGTTTGATGCAGAGCCAAGCTCCAAGTCATGGAGGCAGGCTGAGCTGACCTCTCCTTGCCCATATCATGGACACTGATAGCTCTCTCCCTATTCACAAAAAGGTAGAGGAACTGCCAGTCTTCATGCGGTGGGTGAGGAGAGGCCAGTACAGCCGATCCCCGTGACACAGAGTTTAGCATTTCAGAATAAAGCACTCATGGAGCCAATAGGCTTCTCTATCACTGGTTCATGCTGTCCATGGTTTGGACAATAGGAACCTGATGATAGAACCCCTTTAAGAACAATTATATATTTTTCTCTTACAATTTCTCTTGCCAATCACAGTGCCAGAGTACATAACTTGAAGCTTCTGGGACCCATTGTTAAATCTTTCACAAAGTCCCTCAAATAATGTAACGCTGTTGTTAAGTATGCCACATGGATCAGCTCTAAAGCTTGCCATGCAATAAAAAGATCTATTGGCTTTGATCGATTGTCTGTTGGATTGCTCATATGAATGACCCTGTAAGCTTTAGCAAACATTTTGGTACTCAATAACTATGACATAAAATAAAGAAATAAGTTTATATTCACCCCCTTTAAGTGTCCTACTGTCCAACGCAGGAGCGCTTGTCACAACCACTCCAAACCTGGAAGAAGCTATAATGGTCATAAGCTGTTCACTCTGCACGTGACTAGTACCAGGTTCTTCCAGAATCAAAGCGTCAGTGACTGAGGTTCCTCTGATGGATGGGGGAGACACTTGAGTATAGACTTTTTTCTTTATTTTACACCATGGCCATTGAGTTTTGGAATGTTAACTGTTGGTGACGGGATTGTTTCATGTAAGTAATCCCACAGGCCATTGATTGACCACATCAGGGCCAATCACTCTCTTAAAAGTATGGCAAGAACTGGTCCACCTGGCACACAAAGCAACAGCAGTTCATTATATAGGGTTCCCTGTGACAGATTTAACATTTAGGCCCAGGAGCATCAAGTTATGCTAATGGCACTATAACTGGCAAGAGTAATAGCAAGAGAAAAATACACAATTGTCTTTATAGTACCAACAGGATTTATTTTAGATATATTTATGTGTATTCTTTGTTTTCGTATTTCCAGCTAAAAACAATAGAGGTCCTCAACTCAATATTTTGCCCAGAGAACTCCACCTAATTTAATCAGGCTCTGTTACCATTTTACCAATCACAGTGCAGTTCTCATGGTCTTCTAGTTACTGATCTATGAGCGGCATCCCTCTTAAATGAACAGGCGTGTTATTTTAATGTGACAGTTGGTAAAGGGGGCCATTTTAAGGTCTGCCAAACCTATAGGCACTGTACTGTTGATGAATATTTAGCAGGACCTGATGTTAATAAACAGCTTTAGATACTTACAAATGGTTAAAGGGCCACTCCAGAGAAAACATATTTTTCTATCCATGCCCTCTTCATCTGATTGGCTGTCACACTCTGGAGGTTTCCTCTGTGTACTCCAGTCACTTCCATGCATTATAGCCCCCTGTCTGATGCTTATCAGGCACCATCTTGAGAGTGAGATTTTTTTTACTTTTAGTTTACCTTTTATCCCATGATGCATCAGCACACCATTAGCTGAGGCTATACCATTTTTGCTTGCTGGAGGGACAGTTTAATTATTATTAGCTTCTATATTCACCTAAATAAGCTACAGACCATAAGTATACAGTCAGAAGGATGAGCCGGGCTCTCTTCTATTATAATTGTGTGACTGGAGCTGTGTGATCATCATCAGTAAATGTGATAGGAATGTTTGTATCCCCTCGTAGGCAGTTTCTGTGGTAGGTGCATGCAACAGCATCACATAGACTGTCAAACTGACTTAATTTTAAGAACCCATAAGCCCAAGTAAATCTGCACTGGTCAGAATTGAGATCACATGATGATCTGAGGAGAAAAGAGGCCAGGAAACTCAAACAGAAAGAAAGAACTAACCAAGGTTACACAAGTTCTTTTACAGGGGGTGGACAAAATATGGAAACACTGTATGAAATGCATGCCTTAAAATTGCTCTCTACTAGAGATGAGCGAACGTACTCGTCCGAGCTTGATACTCGTTCGAGTATTAGCGTGTTCGAGATGCTCGTTACTCGTGACGAGTACCACGCGATGTTCGAGTTACTTTCACTTTCATCTCTGAGACGTTAGCGCGCTTTTCTGGCCAATAGAAAGACAGGGAAGGCATTACAACTTCCCCCTGCGACGTTCAAGCCCTATACCACCCCCCTGCAGTGAGTGGCTGGCGAGATCAGGTGTCACCGAGTATATAAATCGGCCCCTCCCGCGGCTCGCCACAGATGCATTCTGACAGAGATCAGGGAAAGTGCTGCTGGTGCCGGAGCTGCTACAGGGAGAGTGTTAGGATTGATTTTAGGCTTCAAGAACCCCAACGGTCCTTCTTAGGGCCACATCTGACCGTGTGCAGTACTGTTGAGGCTGCTTTTGGCAGTGTTGCACATTTTTTTTTTGTATATCGGCCGTGCAGAGCATTGCGTCCAGAGCATTGCGTCCTGCAGTAATTTTACATAGTCCAGGGCCAGTAGTGGTGGTGAGGCAGGGACAGTGAAAGACATATCCAGTCTATATAGGCAGTGGCCTTTTCCAAAAAAATTTGGGGAAAAAAATCTATTTGGGCTGCCTGTGACCATCCTGACTGTACTGCGTCTCTGCTGGGGGTAGTTGTCCTAATTCATACGCAGCCAGCTAAGTGTTACAGCAGGCTTGCGCAAAATTCTTTCCTGGCTCTGCGTTGCCTCTTACATCACCGCTGTCATCCTGTCCAGAGTGAAACAGTCTGCAGTAATTTTACATAGTCCAGGGCCAGTAGTGGTGGTGAGGCAGGGACACTGAAAGACATATCCAGTCTATATAGGCAGTGGGCTTTTCCAAAAAAATTTGGGAAAAAAAATCTATTTGGGCTGCCTGTGACCGTCCTGACTGTACTGCGTCTCTGCTGGGGGTAGTTGTCCTAATTCATACGCAGCCAGCTAAGTGTTACAGCAGGCTTGCGCAAAATTCTTTCCTGGCTCTGCGTTGCCTCTTACATCACCGCTGTTATCCTGTCCAGAGTGAAACAGTCTGCAGTAATTTTACATAGTCCAGGGCCAGTAGTGGTGGTGAGGCAGGGACAGTGAAAGACATATCCAGTCTATATAGGCAGTGGGCTTTTCCAAAAAAATTTGGGAAAAAAAATCTATTTGGGCTGCCTGTGACCGTCCTGACTGTACTGCGTCTCTGCTGGGGGTAGTTGTCCTAATTCATACGCAGCCAGTTAAGTGTTACAGCAGCCTTGCGCAAAATACTTTCCTGGCTCTGCGTTGCCTCTTACATCACCGCTGTCATCCTGTCCAGAGTGAAACAGTCTGCAGTAATTTTATATAGTCCAAGGCCAGTAGTGGTGGTGAGGCAGGGACACTGAAAGACATATCCAGTCTATATAGGCAGTGGGCTTTTCCAAAAAAATGTGTGAATAAAAATCTATTTGGGCTGCCTGTGACCGTCCTGACTGTACTGCGTCTCTGCTGGGGGTAGTTGTCCTAATTCATACGCAGCCAGCTAAGTGTTACAGCAGGCTTGCGCAAAATTCTTTCCTGGCTCTGCGTTGCCTCTTACATCACCGCTATCATCCTGTCCAGAGTGAAACAGTCTGCAGTAATTTTACATAGTCCAGGGCCAATAGTCGTGGTGAGGCAGGGACAGTGAAAGACATATCCAATCTATATAGGCAGTGGGCTTTTCCAAAAAAATGTGTGAATAAAAATCTATTTGTGCTGCCTGTGACCGTCCTGACTGTACTGCGTCTCTGCTGGGGGTAGTTGTCCTAATTCATACGCAGCCAGCTAAGTGTTACAGCAGGCTTGGGCAAAATTCTTTCCTGCCTCTGCTGTGCGTTCCGTAAGCGAAGTCATCCTCCAACCACAGGCCAATAAGCGGCACATTTAATTACAGCGTTCTGTTTCTGCACTACTGGTAATACAGCATGCTGAGGGGTAGGGGTAGGCCTAGAGGACGTGGACGCGGGCGAGGACGCGGAGGCCCAAGTCAGGGTGTGGGCACAGGCCGAGCTCCTGATCCAGGTGTATCGCAGCCGACTGCTGCGGGATTAGGAGAGAGGCACGTTTCTGGCGTCCCCACATTCATCTCACAATTAATGGGTCCACGCGGTAGACCTTTATTAGAAAATGAGCAGTGTGAGCAGGTCCTGTCGTGGATGGCAGAAAGTGCATCCAGCAATCTATCGACCACCCAGAATTCTGCGCCGTCCACTGCTGCAACTCTGAATCCTCTGGCTGCTGCTCCTCCTTCCTCCCAGCCTCCTCACTCCATTACAATGACACATTCTGAGGAGCAGGCAGACTCCCAGGAACTGTTCTCGGGCCCCTGCCCAGAATGGGCAGCAATGGTCCCGAATCCTCTTCCACTGGAGGAGTTTGTCGTGACCGATGCCCAACCTTTGGAAAGTTCCCGGGGTCCGGGGGATGAGGCTGGGGACTTTCGGCAACTGTCTCAAGAGCTTTCAGTGGGTGAGGAGGACGATGACGATGAGACACAGTTGTCTATCACTCAGGTAGTAGTAATTGGAGTAAGTCCAAGGGAGGAGCGCACAGAGGATTCGGAGGAAGAGCAGCAGGACGATGAGGTGACTGACCCCACCTGGTTTGCTACGCCTACTGAGGACAGGTCTTCAGAGGGGGAGGCAAGTGCAGCAGCAGGGCAGGTTGGAAGAGGCAGTGCGGTGGCCAGGGGTAGAGGCAGAGTCAGACCGAATAATCCACCAACTGTTTCCCAAAGCGCCCCCTCGAGCCATGCCACCCTGCAGAGGCCGAGGTGCTCAAAGGTCTGGCAGTTTTTCACTGAGAGTGCAGACGACCGACGAACAGTGGTGTGCAACCTTTGTCGCGCCAAGATCAGCCGGGGAGCCACCACCACCAGCCTCACCACCACCAGCATGCGCAGACATATGATGTCCAAGCACCCCACAAGGTGGGACGAAGGCCGCTGCCTCTCCCCCTGTGCCCCAACCTGCCACTGAGATCCAACCCCCCTCTCAGGAAACAGGCACTACCGTCTCCTGGCCTGCACCCACACCCTCACCTCCGCTGTCCTCGGCCCCATCCACCAATGTCTCTCAGCGCACCGTCCAGCCGTCGCTAGCGCAAGTGTTGGAGCGCAAGCGCAAGTACGCCGCCGCGCACCCGCACGCTCAAGCGTTAAACGTGCACATAGCCAAATTTATCAGCCTGGAGATGCTGCCGTATAGGGTTGTGGAAACGGAGACTTTCAAAGGTATGATGGCGGTGGCGGCCCCGCGCTACTCAGTTCCCAGTCGCCACTACTTTTCCCGATGTGCCGTCCCAGCCCTGCACGACCACGTCTCCCGCAACATTGTACGCGCCCTCACCAATGCGGTTACTGCCAAGGTCCACTTAACAACGGACACGTGGACAAGCACAGGCGGGCAGGGCCACTATATCTCCCTGAGAGAAGAGGCACACGGCCCACGAACTGCTGCAGGGTCTGACAGAGCAGACCGACCGCTGGCTTGCGCCGCTGAGCCTCCAACCGGGCATGGCCGTGTGTGACAACGGCTGTAACCAGGTGGCGGCTCTGCAGCTCGGCAGCCTCACGCACGTGCCATGCCTGGCCCACGTTTTTAATTTGGTGGTTCAGCGCTTTCTGAAAAGCTACCCACGCTTGTCAGACCCACGTTTGTCAGACCTGCCCGGAAAGGTGCGCCGGCTCTGCGCACATTTCTGCAAGTCCCACAAGGACGCTGCCACCCTGCGCACCCTGCAACATCGGTTTCATCTGCCAGTGCACCAACTGCTGTGCGACGTGCCCACACGGTGGAACTCTACGCTCCACATGTTGGCCAGGCTCTATGAGCAGCGTAGAGCTATAGTGGAATACCAACTCCAACATGGGCGGCGCAGTGGGAGTCAGCCTCCTCAATTCTTTACAGAAGAGTGGGCCTGGCTGGCAGACATCTGCCAGGTCCTTGGAAACTTTGAGGAGTCTACCCAGATGGTGAGCGGCGATGCTGCAATCATTAGCATCACCATTCCTCTGCTATGCCTCTTGAGAAGTTCCCTGTAAAGCATAAAGGCAGACGCTTTGCGCTAGGAAACAGAGGCGGGGAAGACAGTATGTCGCTGGATAGTCAGAGCACCCTCATGTCTATATCTCAGCGCGTTGAGGAGGAGGAAGAGGAGCATGAGGAGGATGAGGAGGAGGGGGAAGAGACAGCTTGGCCCACTGCTGAGGGTACCCATGCTGCTTGCCTGTCATCCTTTCAGCGTGTATGGCTGGAGGAGGAGGAGGAGGAGGATCCTGAAAGTGATCTTCCTAGTGAGGACAGCCATGTGCTGAGTACAGGTACCCTGGCACACATGGCTGACTTCATGTTAGGATGCCTTTCTCGTGACGCTCGCGTTACACGCATTCTGGCCACTACGGATTACTGGGTGTACACACTGCTCGACCCACGGTATAAGGAGAACCTTTCCACTCTCATACCCGAAGAGGAAAGGGGTTCGAGAGTGATGCTATACCACAGGACCCTGGCGGACAAACTGATGGTAAAATTCCCATCCAACAGCGCTAGTGGCCGAAGGCGCAGTTCTGAGGGCCAGGTAGCAGGGGAGGCGCGGAGATCAGGCAGCATGTACAGCACAGGCAGGGGAACACTCTCTAAGGCCTTTGACAGCTTTATGGCTCCCCAGCAAGACTGTGTCACCGCTCCCCAGTCAAGGCTGAGTCGGCGGGAGCACTGTAAAAGGATGGTGAGGGAGTACGTAGCCGATCGCACGACCGTCCTCTGAGACGCCTCTGCCCCCTACAACTACTGGGTGTCGAAGCTGGACACGTGGCCTGAACTCGCGCTGTATGCCCTGGAGGTGCTTGCTTGTCCTGCGGCTAGCGTCTTGTCAGAGAGGGTGTTTAGTGCAGCTGGGGGAATCATCACAGATAAGCGTACCTGCCTGTCAACCGACAGTGCCGACAGGCTTACACTCATCAAGATGAACAAAGCCTGGATTTCCCCAGACTTCTCTGGAGACCAGCGGACAGCAGCGATACCTAAACAATACGTAGGCTGCACCCGCGGATGGAAGCATTGTTCTCTATCACCATCAAAAACGGGGACCTTTTAGCTTCATCAATCTGTGTATAATATTCATCCTCCTCCTCCTGCTCCTCCTCCTGAAACCTCACGTAATCACGCCGAACGGGCAATTTTTCTTAGGCCCACAAGGCTCAGTCATATAATTTTTGTAAACAATTTTTATACGTTTCAATGCTCATTAAAGCGTTGAAACTTGCACCTGAACCAATTTTTATTTTAACTGGGCTGCCTCCAGGCCTAGTTACAAATTAAGCCACATTAACCAAAGCGATTAATGGGTTTCACCTGCCCTCTTGGTTGGGCATGGGCAATTTTTCTGACGTACATTAGTACTGTTGGTACACCAATTTTTTGGGGCCCTCGCCTACAGTGTAATCAAATTAATTTTTTGCCCACCTGCATTAAAGCTGACGTTACATCAGCTGTGCTGGGCACTGCAATGGAATATATTTATGTACCGCCAGTGGCTTCCTGGCACCCACCTATGCTGTCGGTCCACACGGAGTTGTAACTGCATGTGTCCACTTCTAAAGAACCCCAGTCTGACTGGGGCATGCAGTGTGGGCCGAAGCCCACCTGCATTAAACATGATATTACCTCAGCTGTGATGGGCAATGCAATGGGATATATTTATGTACCGCCGATGGCTTCCTGGCACCCACCCATGCTGTCGGTCCACAGGGACTTCACAATAGGGAGTTGTACTTGCCTGTGTCTATGAATTAAAAACCCCGGTCAGGTTGGGGCATGCAGTGTGGGCCGAAGCCCACCTGCATTTAATCTGACGTTAGCTCTGCTGTCCAGGGCACTGCAATGGGATACATTTATGTACAGCCGGTGGGTTCCAGGGAGCCACCCATGCTGTGGGTGCACACGGAATACCCATTGCGGAGTTGTACCTGCCTGTGACTATTTATAAAAAAACGCGGTCTGACTGGGGCATGCAGACACCTTGACAGAATGAATAGTGTGTGGCACATAGGTTCCCCATTGCTATGCCCACGTGTGCAGCTCCTGATGGAGGTGGCACAGGATTATATTTTTCATTGCTTCTGTACAGCATTGTGGGCTATCGCCCCGCCCCTTTTAAAGAGGGTCGCTGCCTAGCCGTGCCAACCCTCTGCAGTGTGTGCCTGCGGTTCTTCCTCATGGCAGACACACTTATAAATAGACATGAGGGTGGTGTGGCATAAGTGCAGCTGAAGGCTGCGCAGGGACACTTTGGTGTGCGCTGTGGACACTGCGTCGTGGGGGGGGGGGGGGTTGGCAGCATGTAACCCAGGAGAAGTGGCAGCAGAGTGTCATGCAGGCAGTGATTGTGCTTTGTTGGAGGTAGTGTGGTGCTTAGCTAAGGTATGCATTGCTAATGAGGGCTTTTCAGAAGCAAAAATTGTTGGGAGGGGGGGGGGCCCACTCTTGCCGCTATTGTGGCTTAATAGTGGGACCTGTGAACTTGAGATGCAGCCCAACATGTTGCCCCTCGCCTGCCCTATCCGTTGCTGTGTCGTTCCCATCACTTTCTTGAATTGCCCAGATTTTCACAAATGAAAACCTTAGCGAGCATCGGCGATATACAAAAATGCTCGAGTCGCCCATTGACTTCAATGGGGTTCGTTACTCGAAACGAACCCTCGACCATCGCGAAAAGTTCGTCCCGAGTAACGAGCACCCGAGCATTTTGGTGCTCGCTCATCTCTACTCTCTACATGTCCTTTTGAAATATGATTTATAATCCCATGTAACTTAAAGGGGTTGTCCCGCGCCGAAACGGTTTTTTTTTTTTAAACCCCCCCCCCGTTCGGCGCGAGACAACCCCGATGCAGGGGTTAAAAAAACAACCCGCACAGCGCTTACCTGAATCCCGGCGGTCCGGCGTCTTCATACTCACCTGCTGAAGATGGCCGCCGGGATCCTCTGTCTCCATGGACCGCAGGGCTTCTGTGCGGTCCATTGCCGATTCCAGCCTCCTGATTGGCTGGAATCGGCACGTGACGGGGCGGAGCTACAGGGAGCTACACGGAGCCCCATTCAGAAAAGAAGAAGACCCGGACTGCGCAAGCGCGGCTAATTTGGCCATCGGAGGGCGAAAATTAGTCGGCACCATGGAGACGAGGACGCCAGCAACGGAGCAGGTAAGTATAAAACTTTTTATAACTTCTGTATGGCTCATAATTAATGCACAATGTACATTACAAAGTGCATTAATATGGCCATGCAGAAGTGTATAGACCCACTTGCTGCCTCGGGACAACCCCTTTAAGTGGAGGTAATATGACAAAAATGCAGCTGGGCAGAAGTGAGCATCTGCCCGAGCAACAAGTTTCAATTGGTCAGGGGTTTAAGCCACTCAATTGCTGTTACTAGCTGGCTCTTAAAACCACCCAGAGCAAGGCAAGAGGTGAAGTAAATACAAATTTGGCAGCAAAGCTCTCAGCCAAGCAAGTGTCAAAACGGCAGTGCAGTGCTAATAGTTAAAATCCCATGCATTTTGTTTGGTGTTTCCATATTTTTGTCTACCCTGTGTATATATATACTGGGGGAATAGCTACATATTGAATGAAAAGAAAAAATCAACAGAATAGTCCTTTAACCCATTAACGATGAAGCACAGTAAATTTACAGTGCTTGGTCTTGGGCTTTATTCCCAGGCGATAGTAAAAATATGGCGCGGGGATTAAAGCTTCTGCTTCTGCAATCAAATAGAAGCATGTTGGGTTGTCAGCTGTTAGTGACAGCTGAGAACCCGTGGCAGAAAGCAAGAATGGCTTTTAACCCCTTCTGCCTTCTCCCTTCCCAAGCGCTATGTGCTAAAGAGTGAAAATGGAAGAATAACTTTCAGTACACGAGACAGCAATCACAGGACCGCCGGGATCCCTTGGCACAGCAGAGCTACAGGGTCCTATCAGACCCTGATCACCCCTGCCAGTGACTGTTTTCCCTGTAACTGGGGCTCCTATGGACGCAGCTCCTATGGATGCCCCAGCTACAGTTGAAAAGTGTCAAATAAAAAAAACCCAAAAAACATGTGAATATCCCCCAAAGATCTTATATGATGTCATGGGGGTCATAGATAGTAAAAAAAATAATTACATACACAAGTAAAACAAAATTACAGAATAAAATAAAAATATATACATAAAAAAGAAAAGAATCCAAAGCAAACGCCAACCAAAACCGTCGCCGTATACGCCCTGTAATCCAAAACCATACATGTTATATATCAAAACGTCCGAAAAAAAATGAGAAACCCAGTCCTATACTTTATTTTAGCTTAAATAAAAAAAATAACTATAAATGTTTAAAAAAATCTTTTGTTTTACTTCCAATAAAATTAAAAAATGGAAGAAATAGTCAGTGGAAAAGATATTAAAATAATAGCCTTATATGTCACGGGGAAAAAAAACGCAGTAAAAATAATGTTGGTTGCTAAAAAAAAAAAAATAGGCCAGTCAAACCACTAGATGGGTAAAATCCCTCAAGTGTCAGGTCCTTAAAGGGGTTGTCCCGCGCCGAAACGGGTTTTTTTTTTTTCAACCCCCCCCCCGGTCGGCGCGAGACAACCCCGATGCAGGGAGGTAAAGAAAGCTTACCGGAGCGCTTACCTTAATCCCCGCGCTCCGGTGACTTCAATACTTACCGCTGAAGATGGCCGCCGGGATCCTCTGTCTCCGTGGACCGCAGCTCTTCTGTGCGGTCCATTGCCGATTCCAGCCTCCTGATTGGCTGGAATCGGCACGTGACAGGGCGGAGCTACACGGAGCCTGCATTCTGCACGAGCGGCTCCATAGAAGACTGCAGAAGACCCGGACTGCGCAAGCGCGGCTAATTTGACCATCGGAGGGGGAAAATTAGTCGGCACCATGGAGACGAGGACGCCAGCAACGGAGCAGGTAAGTATAAAACTTTTTATAACTTCTGTATGGCTCATAATTAATGCACAATGTATATTACAAAGTGCATTATTATGGCCATACAGAAGTGTATAGACCCACTTGCTGCCGCGGGACAACCCCTTTAAGGTACAAAACAGCCTGGTCGTTAAGGGGTTAAACTATCACTGGGGATAGTGTGAAGGACATACTATTCAACATACTAGAACAAGAGCCTCTGTACGAGATACTGTACGGTAATGACCGCTAAATAATATCAAATGAACATTCCTCAGCTACTTGATCCCAAGGACAAGATATTCCAACTTCCTTACAAGATAAACAGAGCATTTCATACAATTTCCATATATCTTCTCCTGAAAGACACAGTTTTAAATATTCTGTCACAAAGTTTCTTAAAAACAGTTCTGCATGAACTCCTGGAAATGAATTCAGAACATTTATAATGGATTAGTGGATGCACATTAAGAAAAAAAGATTACAAATGTCATCTTGCTGGAGTGTTATGATGGAAAGCGTGCCTTAAAGGAAATGCAAGGTAAAAGGCAAGTTGCTCTCATCAGAAGGAGGTGTTTGTAATACCCACATTTCTTGGGGGAGCATTTACCTTGCACTTGGAATGTCGGAACTTGAACTTAATCTCAGTAAATGTTTTTTTTTTATTTTATAAGCTTCCATTCATTTTCATAAGACCCTTGTTGTTAATTTTTTTAAGCACAATTACACCTTGCATTGCTCTGAACACTATAAAATATATACTATTTTCCATGGAGACAGCAAACATCAAACTGATATGTATAGCTGGCTTAAGATCCCTTTTACATAGGCAGATAATCCACCCATGCTAATGAGCTTTGACCAATAATGAGCATGTTGGTCAGTGGTCATTCCTTCGCAGTACACTGAGATGCCAAAAGTCATGGGACAGTAGCCAATATCGTGTAGGACCCCCTCTAGACCGGAAAAGTGCAGCAACTTGACAAGGCATCAATTCCACAAGTGAACAAAAGGTGTCTGGAGGAATACTGAGCCATGCTGTCTGGATAACCACTCTGCAGCTCCATACTATTTGTAGGTGCAAGTGGACCTCTGCACCACAAACCATTCATAGGAACTCTCTAGAAAGTTCCTCAAACCAATTCTGGAAACTTCGAACCCAATAGTAAGCTGCCTTATCCAGTTGGAAAATCCCATCATTGTGGTGGGATATGAAGACCATTAAAGGCAGCAAATGGTCTTCAAGCAGTGAAGCGCAGCAGGAATCGGTCAATGACGTCTTCAAGCAGACCAGTTGACCCAACTCATGTAATGAGAACCCACCCCATACTAGTATGGAACCACGAGCCTGCGCAGTGACTTCTTGACAAATGATGTCCATGGCTTGCCTTATTATCAGGCTACGTACAAGGCCTTTGAGGGCTATAGGAGTTTATTTAACTTCAGATGCAAGATATGTTACTTATTGTATTTGCCTTTTGATTATATTCTCTGCCTCAGTTTTTTTCACATTTTTTATAGCAAATAAACTGATAAAGTAGAAGCATTTTTATTGCAAAGAAAGAAAGAGAAAACGAAAAAAAAGGTCTCAGCAGACATTTTACAGTGAATGTTACAGAAGCCACAGGAGGTGATTGCTAAACTGCAAGTTACCTCGCTCTCCATTATCTTTCTCATTGGGACCCTGCTTTCTGTATCACACTTGTTATTATCAGTTTCTTTTATTCAGAAGGTGTGAACATGATCTTCAGCTTTGTTCAGCAGAGACAACAAATGAACAGAACAGTAAAAGAACATACAAGTTTAAAGGTGATGTGAGAGTACAAAGAAAATGGGGTTTGCAGAAGATCAGAAATTGTTATCGACTGATCTTCTAGCAGCCCTTGAGAAGTGCCCATTTGCTTGTGTATTAGATGAAATTTCTAATAAACCAGCTGAGCAGAGTAAATATAGAATTTGGCCTTATAAGTGTTTGACCAAGTTGGAAATATCTGTGTTTGGGCCCCAGGGTAAACCATATAGAACCATATGCAACCCATTTGGCTCTGGGAAATTACAGCATCTGATGGTGCTGATGTTCTGACTGTATTGAGTATTGTTCCAGGTGGCAATCTCAATTTATGCAAACACAATACAAAAGGTGGCCTTACACCTTAGAAACATGTTGGCTGAATGTTCGTTCAGAAACCAGTTATTCCTCACGACCCCTCATACATAAAAAAAACCTGAAACAGCTGTCTGTGTATGGATTCTGCCTTGGTTTTCAATTACCAGTCATTGTTATAAGGCTGGAATAAAGAGTCTAACACTGACTTGCAGGAATGCTGACTTCCAATGGGTGGTGCTGAAGAAGTATTGTTCCATCTTCCTTATTTGCATATTTCGCAGAGGAGCATGGATGGCCTTATAAGTCTCCTCATATACCTGGTTGCTTTCCTTAAGAAGATATGATACCCTTCCCAACCCACATCATAGGCCTCTCAGTAGCCAAGCCACAGACCTACTGCCCACTGATGAGGGGCAGAAACCCAGAAACAGCTATCTGTGTAGGGATTCAGGCTTGGTTTTCAATGCCCAGTCATTGTTATAAGGCTTGTATAAAGAGTCTAACATTGACCTTTAGGAATGCTGCTTTCCAATAGGTGGTGCTGCTGAGGTATTCTTCCCTTACCCTAATACACAGGCATGCTCTGCTCAGTGCTTTCAATGTTGAGAGGGGAATAAGCTACTGTCAGAAATCCAACATTTTTTGGCTTCCTCTTCATATTAATCCGATGTATATAGGCAACACTTAAAGGAGTTTTCTGGGACTTTTGAACTGCTAACCTATCCTCAGGCTAGGGCATTAATAGCTGATCAGCTGGGGTCTGCTACGCAAGATTCCCACCAATCAGTTGTTCGCCAGGTCTGCTGTCATTACAGACAGAGCCAGAAGCAGACAGCTTTGTTTGTAGTGCAGTGGGCCAAATTGGTATTGAAATCTATGCCTCCATTACTAAAACGGGCCACTGCACTACAAAAATGGGCTGTGTGCTTCTCGCTCAATACATAAACATGAAGACAGGTCATCAGTAGTAAAGCCCCAGAAAACCCTTTTAATACTTATGCATTAGGTAGTATGAACACTGCATGGTTTAGTTCATGGTTATTGTAATTTCTGAATATTGTAATTAATCAATACCAGTGTGGAAGAATGACTATGAGAGGTTTGCCATTTTGTGTATTTTCTGTTGTAAGCTGTGAAGATGTTAAGATGGGGAAAAGGAAACATCCCCTACAAGAATTGAAGGAGCAGTGTATTGTGTCCAAAAACAGGTCAAAACCAATTTTGACCAGCAGTGGAAAACTTATACAAGGCTCAAGTTACAGCCTCATGGCAAAAAGGAATGTCTTTGTGTTAAAGGACAGGAAATGGTTGGAGAGAAAGAGGAAGTATCTCCTTTAGACAGCAAGTCAAGAATGAATAGAGCATGCTCAAGGGAAGCTCCTCCCCGGTGAATGATCTCACAGCTACCTCACAAATGCCTCCCTATGAGAATGGCCTATCAGCACACAAAATGCTGTAACTACCTAACTTCCTGTGTTCTAAAAAAAGGTTCTAAATAAAGTTAGAACCTTTTTGGTGCACATGATGTAAACATGTGGTCCTTTAAAGGGTCCCCGGGCCTGTACATTATTCCTATCTAATATGGCACCCACAGTATATCGAATAGCGAAAATTGCGCTAACACATTGACCTGTTGAAC
Organism: Eleutherodactylus coqui; assembly: GCF_035609145.1. NCBI lineage: Eukaryota > Metazoa > Chordata > Amphibia > Anura > Eleutherodactylidae > Eleutherodactylus > Eleutherodactylus coqui. Next base: position 247,440,132 of record NC_089840.1, read on the forward strand.
AATAGACATGTCACACTATTTATGTAATGGCCTTAGTACATTAGAGTACATAGTATCATAATATTTGGCTAAAATGGGTAAGATGGCTTTGAGAAGATGAGAGTCTAAATGGCAGTCTTTGACCCCCCCCCCCCCCCCCTTCCTGCTTATGCAACAGGAGTGCAATGTTGGTAATTTGCTTCCCCCATGCTATACTGCTATTAGTGTAAAATGTTAAAGGAATGTTGGTGACCCCTCATGGGCAAAATGGGTAATCTTTTTCACATTTACTAGTATACATATTTTCTATTGGCTGGTGTGGTCATTTGAGGATGGAGGTCTGCTGTGTCACAATATCCACAGTGTCAGGGCACAAGAGACTTCGGTAGAAGTAAATATTTTGTTCCCTCATCTTTGATGGCAACTGCTTCAGTCCACAGAACAGAGTTGCTTTGCTTCCCGGTATCTAGAGCAATCGAAGGAGAAACAATTCGTTCCATGAATGAGAATTCAGAGAGGAAAATGTGAGAAAATTGTGCCATGACCAACTTTCTTTGAACTGCGCCATCTCGGCAGAATATGCCCCCTGTGGCCTTGTGTGACCATGCCAGCTTGTTATCAAGTAGTAATTGTGCAAGAATGCTATAGCATCATATTTACAAGTTTAAGAACTGTTCAAGAATCGAACACCCCTCACCACGAGAAGTTATTGCACACTAGTCTCTGTATTCATTCCATTATTAAATTTACCAACTTGAGCGCAATATGGAGTCTGACTGTCTGTCCAGTGTGTGCAAGCTATTATCAGCGATCCTACATCACTGCAATTGGCAGAATCTAAGTCAGCGACCACCGGTGGCGTTCATTGGGGAAGATCATTCCATCACCTATGTTGTTTCCCTTGGCAGGCCCGATATGCATGCCGTATCCTGTGCCTCCCATTATATCGGACGGCCCCCTACTTCATCCCTACCACCATTTAGGGGCCTGTATACTCCACAACTTTCACATAACACATAACAAGAATTTCCAAGCTGTGCTTGTGTGTGAGAAAAGTGCATTACAAATATTTGTTGTTACTGGCAAAAGGGGTATGATGTCCCACTAGACTGTCATAAACACTCCTTCCCATTCCTTTAGTGGATACATATTATGAAAATACGCACGGTTATCATGGTTAAAGTATATATAGGTTTCAGTTCACTGGTACCTATGGTAAAAATGTGGAATATTTAGAATATGTTTGGGTTGTCTTTAAACAATGTGGGTTTATGCGAGTTGTATTTGCATATACTTTTACATTTCGATGTGTATTTACTTAAAGGGGTTGTCCCGCGGCAGCAAGTGGGTCTATACACTTCTGTATGGCCATATTAATGCACTTTGTAATGTACATTGTGCATTAATTATGAGCCATACAGAAGTTATAAAAAGTTTTTTACTTACCTGCTCCGTTGCTGGCGTCCTCGTTCCCATGGAGCCGACTAATTTTCGCCCTCCGATGGCCAAATTAGCCGCGCTTGCGCAGTCCGGGTCTTCTGCTCTCTTCAATGGAGCCGCTCGTGCAGAATGCCGGCTCCGTGTAGCTCCGCCCCGTCACGTGCCGATTCCAGCCAATCAGGAGGCTGGAATCGGCAATGGACCGCACAGAAGAGCTGCGGTCCACGGAGGGAGCAGACCCCGGCGGCCATCTTCAGCAGGTAAGTATGAAGACGCCGGACCGCCGGGATTCAGGTAAGCGCTGAGCGGTTTGTTTTTTTAACCCCTGCATCGGGGTTGTCTCGCGCCGAACGGGGGGGGGGGGGGGGGGGGGGGGGGGTTAAAAAAAAAAAAAAAAACGTTTCGGCGTGGGACAACCCCTTTAAGTTTGATGGGTATTTAGACTGAATTCGCACAAATGGGACAAGGGATTCTCGATGTGTGATGTGTGCAAGATTAGACTTTCCCTGGAAACACCATTTCAATAAATTCAAATCAGCAATACCATATTGAAGAGGGATGAACTCTATATTAGAGTGCTCTGTGGACTCACAAGGCTATGAAATAGTTTCCATATTTTCAAACTCTGGAAGTCAGCGGGAGGTAATGGGAAGGAAGGTAATGGGAGTTCCTACAAAGACATCACCAATAATGATCTAGTGGAGACAGGGGCAGCTAATTGTTGTTCAACATGGATCGGATGTTCCTGGATTCCAGTTCTCCACCAAGGTGCTTTTAGAGAGATGTGTGTAGCTATATAATAATCCTGGATATCTGGTAGGCCTAGTTCAACCCCCATTCGCCACGACCACCACCTATCCGTCTTTAGAGAGTATATATGGATGTGTGCAGGGTTTGTGTTGTGCCAAAATAAATTGTGATAGAATGTTACTTACTACATTAAAGAATTTTTGTGATAGTTCATTTAGGAGGGTGAGAAAAACATATAATCATTTTGGTAATTAAAGCATTTTGATATAAAAATTGTTAATCTTTGGGATTCTTCTTGTCTTTTTTTTTAGCATGGGTTCAAAGTTATATTGATATCGGTTATAGTTATGCCTAGGTATTTTATGCCCTTACTTTGCAAATCAAAGGGGTATTTATTTTGTAAATAGTGCAATAAGTCCTCTGAGATATTCATAGGTAGGATTTGTTATTTTTAAGCACTTATTTTGTAATAGGTGATTTGGCCGAATTCCCTTATTACCTCTAGGGCTTTATCAAGGGAAGACACAGGATCTGTCAACATCAGGATAATATTATCAACATATAAAGCAATTACGTGAGGGCCATCTCCTACTTGTTTGCATGCCTGTAATTGAGGTGTTAGGGGCCGGGGGCAGCTGTTCCAAAGATTTTTTTTTTTCCAAAGAAGTGTTATTGAGCAAAGCAGAAGTAACCAACAAAGGGTATTAGCAAAGAGAAAGAAAAAATGTACACGTTCTCCAAAATTAGAAAATATACATTACATATTAATTATGCTCAGATTTTCTTCTTTACAAAAACATACAAAATAAGCAACAATAGAAAAAACTTGTGGCTATTGTAAAGGCTTCTAAAAAAGGAAAAGCAATATGATTTATACAGTAGGACGAGAGACTTAACCCTTTCCAATCCACTGTCTGACGTCTAAAGACATTATGATTTAGGGCTGTACAGCTCTGCTGTTGGAAGACGTCCGTCGGGGTTCTCTTACTGTATATTGCCAGCCTCTCTGCTGTCAGAGCCTATCCAATGTGTCACCTCATGCAGTACTGGCTTTGGCCAGCATATAGCGCCGTTGTATAACAGCAGAAAAAGAGTAAGCCCCCTAGGAAAAACAGAATACAAATTGGATTGGAAAGGGTTAATGACACTGGATATCCACAAGGAAAGGAGCTGGTTTGTGTGAAAAATTATTTTGCCTTTATTACAACTGTGCCCCGTACATCAAGATAAAATGGGACACGTTTCGACCCTCCATGGGATCTTCGTCACCTCTGAAAGCTACTTTGTTTTACTTCCACTTAAAAACATACATAATTAAAAACAAATGAAAGCACCTGATGAATAAACTCTTTCACTTCTGACAGGGAATATTATATAAGATCGTATTTAACTTTTTCATTGCCGTCAGAAGAGTTCATCCACATTTATTTTTATTTTTATATGAAAACCAATGTACTGCTATAAATATAAAGTTATATCTTTTAAAAACACCTTTGAATATAAAATTCACCAAATGCTAATCAATTAGAGATGCGCGAGCATACTCGTTCGAGTTTGATGCTCGTTCGAGTATTAGGGTGCTCGAGATGCTCGTTACTCGAGATGAGCACCACCCGGTGCTCGTCTCGATTAAACGAGCACTGACCATTGAATTCAATGGAGCCGGCAATACAGCCGGCTCCATTGAAAGCAATGGGCTGCCGGCTAGCGTGGGATGAATTTTCGGGAAGGGCTTAAAAATATAAGCCCTTACCTGAAAATCATCCTAAAATGTGTAAAAAGTAAAAAAAAAATATACTCACCTTGTCCCGGCAGAACGATGTTAGCCCATTGAATTCAATGGAGCCGGCAATACAGCCGGCTCCATTGAAAGCAATGGGCTGCCGGCGATCGCACAATGAATTTTCGGGAAGGGCTTAAATATATAAGCCCTCCCTGCAATTCATCCAGAAATGTGTAAAAATAAAAAAAAATATATATACTAACCTGGTCCCGGCAGACGGAGTTCAGCTGCGGCCAGCTGGCAGATCTCCTGAACTGCTCTGAACAGCTGTGAGTAGTATTCAGCAGCCGGGGATTTAAAATCCCCGCCTGCTGAATGAGCTGCCTCTGATTGGTCACAGCCTGACCAATCAGAGGCAGATCTCACTCACACCCATTCATGAATTCATGAATGGGTGAGTGAATGCTGCCTCTGATTGGCTCAGCGCAGCTCTCAGCTGAATGACAGCAGTTCAGCACCACAGTGCAGGAGACAGCAGGAGAAGACTCTGCTGTGCCCCGGCAGCTGAAGGGAGGTGAGTATCTATTTTTTTTGTTTTTTAAATCACTTTTAATTCATTTCCAGGGAATGGCTTATATGTAAAGCCCTTCCCTGGAAAATAATTCAGGTGTGCCAGCGGACCATTGTCTTCAATGGAGTCGCCGGCAGCAGCAGCAGCTCCATTGAAGAGAATGCCTGCATTTTTATTCTTTTTTACACTAAAATCTTTCTTTTTCAGGTAAGGGCTTATATTTTTAAGCCCTTCCCGAAAATTCATCCCGCGCTCGCTGGCAGCCCATTGCTTTCAATGGAGCCGGCTGTATTGCCGGCTCCATTGAATTCAATGGGCTAAGATCGTTCTTCTCTGCCACAGCTGGCAGAGGAGAACGATCGTTATGCTGACAGTGGGGGGGGGGGGAGGTCTCACTCTTGCCACTATTGTGGCTTAATAGTGAGACCTCGGAGCCCGAAATGCAGCCCTGCATGTTGCTCCTCGCCTGCCCTATCCATTTCTGTGTTTTTTACATGACTTTGGTGATTTGCTAAGATTTTCACAAATGAAAACCTCAGCAGAGCACCAGTCATATACAAAAATGCTCGAGTCGCCCATTGACTTCAATGGGGTTCGTTACTCGAAACGAACTCTCGAGCATCACTGAAAGTTCGACTCGAGTAACGAGCACTCGAGCATTTTGGTGCTCGCTCATCTCTATTATCAATGTTATCGTAATCAAGGTTCTACAGGGGAATATAAAGTTAGTACCAATTTAAAATTGCCGTATGCATAATACTAAAATATATATGTATATACCTCACCCTAAATATAACCAAAAAATATAATATGTAGAGTTGAGCGAACATACTCTGTCGATCTTGATGCTCGTTCGAGTATTAGCGTACTCGATGGTGCTCGTTACTCGAACGAGCATCAAGCCGTGTTCGACCCCGCTCCAGTTTTTGGCTCCTCCTCCCTGTGACGTGCCTGTTTTGGCCCCTCCCCGACGCAGCGTGTGTCAATGGCAAATTTTTTGTCTGGGGAGAGAGAGAGAAAGAGAGAGAGAGAGAAATGCTCGGCACCCGGCGTCCCACATACAAAAATGCTCGAGTCTCCCATTGTAATCAATGGGGTTCGTTACTCCAGTAGAGCTCTCGAATTTTACGAAAGGCTCGACTTAAATAACGCGGACCTGAGCATTTGGGTGCTCGCTCATCTCTAATAATATATTTTCTGCATACAAATACCGCCAGGACTGGACGGTGAAGCTGGTCTAATGAAAGGGTTTGCCAAAGTGATCTGAATGTCACTGGGAAGAGGAGAGGTGAGCTAAGCCTTTTTCATTTTTTCTATGATACTGGAGTTAGTCTTGGATAGATAAGTAGAAGGTCGAGTTTAGCTATTTCATTCCACATTTGGACATATTTATTTAGAGTGACCCAAAATACAAGCCATGGCACCCTCCAGTTTACAGTTGTTATTAACTATTGCAATAAGATTTTCAATATTTTGCTCTCAAGGATTTCGCTGACACCAGGATGTGAAAAACTACAGTTCTGTTTTCAAACAGTAAATCTGCAATGCGGATATGCAGGAGCACAGCATTATATCACTTTACTTTTTAAGACCTCTACTATGATGGTATAAATCTGGTTCCAAAAAGTTTGGATACAGGGACAGTCTCGAAAAACATGTTTCAGGCTACCTCAGTCTATAAAACATCTCCAGCATTTCTCAGACGATGTAGGATAAATGGAAGCCATGTGATTAGGGGTCATATACCATCTGTATAAAATATTCCTAGAGGTCTCTAAATGAGATGCAATGGGAAAGAGAACTCGCCATTGTGAATAATCTAGTCTGTTCATCTTCAACGATAAAGACTCCCACATCTCTTTCCCAGTGGGCTAGGTAAGTAGGTTTATCTGTTAAAGTAGCATTACAGACGGCTATGTATAGTGGCGCAGAGTTAGCGGGGCCACTCCATAAGGTTAGTGGGTTTGTCTTGTGTATGCATTTGATGTGTATTGCACCTCTGAAGCACTGAAGGAGTTAACGTCTGGGTTATGTATGGAACATGTATCATGTGGTATCTCATGCGACCTTGTGATACTTGTGTATGCAAGGTGTGGTTTTGGGTCCTTCTTCTTGCAGACACCCATCGGTCTGTGTGTGAGTGAATAATGGAGGAAGCTGAGTGATTTTCTACTGCTTAGCCTGGGACTAATCTACCAGGAATGTGCCAATGCTACCACTAAGCACTGAGTGAGGAATGGATCGTTGCTTGGCAAATGAAGGCACAGGAAGTGTCTATCCAGTTCAGCTTGTTTTCACCTCCTTTGTTGATCCAGAGGAAGGCAAAAAACAATGAGGCAGAACCCGATTTACCCCATTTGGGGGGAAAGAATTACTACCTGGCTCCATGATAGCAGTCAGAATAATCCCTGGATCAACTTTTAAAAGTTCCTACCTGACTCCAAGACCCGGATTAACAATTAAAGGGGTTGTCCCGCGGCAGCAAGTGGGTCTATACACTTCTGTATGGCCATATGAATGCACTTTGTAATATACATTGTGCATTAATTATGAGCCATACAGAAGTTATAAAAAGTTTTTTACTTACCTGCTCCGTTGCTGGCGTCCTCGTCTCCATGGAGCCGACTAATTTTCGCCCTCCGATGGCCAAATTAGCCGCGCTTGCGCAGTCCTGGTCTTCTGCTTTTCTGAATGGGGCTCCGTGTAGCTCTGTGTAGCTCCGCCCCGTCACGTGCCGATTCCAGCCAATCAGGAGGCTGGAATCGGCAATGGACCGCACAGAAGAGCTGCGGTCCACGGAGGAAGGGGATTCCGGCGGCCATCTTCACCGGTAAGTATAGAAGTCACCGGAGCGCGGGGATTAAGGTAAGCGCTCCGGTAAGCTTTCTTTAGGTCCCTGCATCGGGGTTGTCTCGCGCCGAACGGGGGAGGGGGGGGTTGAAAAAAAAAAAAACCTGTTTCGGCGCGGGACAACCCCTTTAAAATGTCTATATCCTGTAATATTATAGTGTTCTAGAAAGGCATCTAGCCCCCTCTTAATCTCCTCCATTGATTTTGCCATCACCACATCCTCAGGCAGAGAGTTCCACAGTCTTACTGCTCTTACCCCCTTCTATGTTGGTAATAAAACCTTCTTTCTTCTAGATGTAGAGGATGCCATCTTGCTACCGTCGTAGTCCCGGGTATAAACAGATCATAGGAGAGATCCTTGTATTGACCACTAATGTATTTATACATAGCTATTTGGTCACCTCTTAACCACCTTCTTTCCAGGGTGAATAATCCCAATTTTGATGGCCTCTCTGGATAGTCCAGTCCTCCCATTCCGTTTATTAATTGAGTTGCTTGTGTTTGTACCCCCTCAAGCACCGCAACATGTTTCCTGAGCACCGGTGACCAAAACTGTACCATTTACTTTGAAGAGACCTGAGGTAAGGGAACAGAATTTAATAAATCCATTATCCCTAAAATGCTAAGTTGTGTGGAAGTTGGACCTATACAGATGTTATATAAATCTACGTAGTAGTCTGCTATTGTATCAGCTGTGCTTTGGAGATTAAAGATGTTCTCATTGCGAGTATCGTATAGATAGCCCCCTCTAGCTTTAGCAATATGAGATTTCAAGGAGGAAGTGATCAGAGCAGTAGCTCTGTTGCTTTGGTTGTAATATTGAGCTTTGATTTTACGAAAGGCTTGGTCGTATTTATATAGGTCTAGTTGGTGCAATTAGCTTTGCAAATTACTAATTACGTTAGCCTTGGCAGGGCAATATTTTATTTTGTTTAATTGACTCAAGTAAATTACATTATTAGAGGTGCAAGTTTAGATTGTTCTTTTTTAGCCGCTGCCGCCTGACTAATAGAATGACCCCTGATGTATACTTTGTGGGCACACCATATGGAAGAAATATTAACCTCAGGTGATCGGTTATTTTTCAAATAATCGAGGACTGCGGAAAATGTTTTATTTAGCTTTGCAGTGGAGCGTAGAAAATAATTGTTTAGCTTCCATGGGACTGTTGGAGAATTATTGAACCTTCCAGACATTTCCAATGATATAGGGGTATGAGCTGACCAGGTTATTATACCAATGGTGGATTATAGAACCCTTTGATATAGCAGATTGTCTGTGAGAAACATCTCTATATGGGAATACCGTATATTCCGGCATATAAGACAACCTTTTAACCCCGAAAAATCTGCTCTGCAGTCGGGGGTCGTCTTATATGCCAGCTATATAAAAAAAAAGTGTCAAAAAAAAATCATTACTCACCTCCCTGGCGTTCAATGTTCAATGTTGAATGGCTGTGATTGGCTGACGCCGCGTGAGTTAGCCAATCACAGCCATTCAATGATGTCATTGAAGCCCTGTGATTGGCAGATGCCGCGTGTGTTAGCCAATCACAGTATTAGCTTTCAAGCCCCGCTTCCAGAAAGCAATGCTCTGTCCAGGACAAGGAGGGAGCGACAGTCTGCAGCAGCACCGAAGAACGACAGGGGAGGAGAGTACTGATTTTTTTCTTTTACACTGTATTCCAGGTGTATAAAGCGACAGTTGGGTGGGGGTCGTCTTATACGCCCCGTCGCCTTATACACCGGAATATACGGTATGTTTTATGGGGATGAGAAAAGAAGGTATAATGGGGGGGCGTGGCCTGATGCAGCGGAGGAAAGTCGTGTGAAGGCTAGCTCCGCTCTAACAAACCCTCAAAAAGCGACTTCTAGCGACTTCAGCCCTGTCGGATCGTGCAGAGGAACTACCCACACCCGGTAGAAGAAATGCCGAAGAGAAGAAACTCCAAAACTCCACTTACCAAGGTGTCAGACTTCTTCTCCTCTCGGAGCTCGGTGAGATCACAGCGGAGCACCCAAGATGGCGCCGCTCCGATCACACGTTCCGGAGCCAGCGGAGAAGAGCGGCAATCACCGGCACATCTTTCGGAGGGAGCGAGCCAGCAAGCTGTTAGCAGAGAGAAAACGCGGAGGAGACACCCGAAAGATCTCCTTCAGGAGGGGGTGAGTGAGGAAAATGAAACACTGCACACTACAGCAGCAGGCTCATCCAAGATGGCGTCGAGTTGCTCTCAGTCTCCATCTATTTCCCTACACTCCTCCCCCTCCACTAGCCCTGAAAAGCAGAGACCCTGCCTCTCTCCTTCTCCAAATACATGTCAGCAAAAACTACAGTTTGGAGAAGAGCTAATATTGAATGTTCCATCCTCTGGCGCACCGGCCTCAGAGGACTTTATTAAGAACATGATACTAGCCCTACATAGCTCTTTACAAAGAGACATCCAAGCCCTGTCAACTTCAGCCAATAAGTCTATACATGAGTTAGAAGTTCGCACTGACCATGTGGAAACGAAAATGGGCGAAATTACTGCATCACACAATAGCCTGATTGATGCCCACTACACGGTAGAGGAAGAATTAGAAGCTATTAAAAACAAGTTGGTTGATTTGGAAGACAGGAGCAGGAGGAACAATTTAAAGATAAGGGGCATCCCCGAAAGTGTCCCTCAAGCAGAATTAAAACAGTTCCTCGTCAAACTAATAAAGTCAATTCTACCCAATGCTAACGATCAAGACTGTATAATTGATAGAATTCATAGGCTAGTTAAACCAAGCTTTTTGCCGGATTCCGTACCAAGAGATGTGATCGCTAGGCTACATTTCTACCATATAAAAGAGGAACTGATGCTGGCAGTCAGACAAAGTCATTCTCTACCACCTGCTTATGCCAACATAAGTCTATTTGCGGATTTGTCGCAATCCACAATAAAAGCCAGGAGAGCTCTTTCTCAAATAACAACTTCCCTACGTACCGCGAACATTCCTTATAAGTGCGGCTTCCCAACAAAAATATTAATTCACAGAAATAATGCTATGCATGTCATTTCCTCCCCGGAAGCAGGAGAAAAGATTCTAAAGCAGTGGAACATCCCGCTACTGGATGAAGCGCATTCAACCAAGTACCCTATTTCCAAAAAAGGATCTAATAGAAGAGCGCTGCCGTCCACCCCGTCGGGAGGAGAAGCTACGAACCTGATGTAAAAGGCACTGTTCCAAGGGACTGAGCTCACAAAATACGTGAGTAACTGAGGGTTTTATTCTGCAAGGCGGACTCTTACCCCCCCTCACCATTCACCAGGTTAACCCTGATAATTTACAGACATTCTTCTGTTTTATGTTGCAGGTCTTTTTCCTATTCTATAGTGTCCAACTAAGGAAAAATGGACATAGGGGGAGACATGTGACTGTTTTTCTACGTTATGCATTATATGTTATGTTTGTTTTTTGTATTGCCAGGAAGATTCCTTACCATATGCTTTTCTCAAAACAATTCCATGTCCATTAAAATACTTTCGCAAAACGCCAAAGGGCTTAACACTCCCTTCAAAAGAGCAATGATTTGGAGAGATGCAAGATTAAATAAAGTGGATGTACTATGTGTGCAGGAAACGCATTTCACCGAACTTGCATCATCCAAATTCACAAATAAAAATTTTCCCCAAATCTTCTCGGCTACTGCCCAAAACAAAAAGCATGCGGGTGTGGTTATTGCCTTTAAAGAAGGTTTTCACTTTTCAGTGGAAAATCAATTAATCGACCTGAAGGGGAGATACATTATCCTCCAAGGTATGCTTAACGAGACCCCCCTTACTATAGCCAACATTTATGCCCCTAATAGCTCCCAAATCTCATTTCTAAATAAAATAATGAAAAAAATAAGGAAAATACAAACAGGGAAATTAATTATCTGTGGGGATTTCAACATCATACCAAACAAAGAAATAGATTCAACAGCCAGTCATAGGACAGCACCCACCTTGCAACCATGGCTACATAGGGAAGGCATGTATGACACCTTTAGATGCCTTAACACCTCCTCTAAAGAGTTTACCTTCTTTTCACCCAGGTATAAAACATTCTCCCGTATTGACCTATTCGTAGTCGACAGGTGGACCCTCACATCCGTAACAGAATCCTCTATAGGAATGACTACATGGTCTGATCACTCCCCAATCAGTATTACTCTTAAAGTAGGTCCCCCCTTTAACCCCACTAGAATTTGGAGAAATGACACAAATTTATTTAAGTCACCATATATTCGGGAACAAATTAAGCAAGCTCTACTAGAATACTTTAATCTAAATGAGAACCCCGAAACAAGCAACTTTACTATTTGGAATGCCCATAAGGCGGTGATCAGGGGAGTCTTGATTAAACTAAAAATTATAGAGAGAAAAAACAGACAAGCCAAAATAACTTCCCTACTAGAAAAAATTCAAAAACAAGAAGAAAAAGAACAAAAATCCCCATCCCAAAACATTCACTCGGAGTTGATTTCACTGAGAAAGGAATTAAGAAATGAACTACTAGAAAGTTATAATAAAGGCCAGATACACTCAAAAGCAAATTATTATACTAATATAGACAAACCCTCGAGATTGATGGCAAAATTGGCTAAGAAAAGACAAGTAAAAGCCAAAATTCCATACTTAAAATGTCCAGCTAACCCCACTATGCGCATATCCCATCCGCAACAAATCGCGGAACAATTCCAAAAATTTTATGCAAACCTATACAATTTGAAAGATTGTAAAGAGACTCCCCAGCCTACTCCTGAGATCATAAAAAAGTTCCTGGATAGTATATCCCTACCTTCGCTGGGCCCACGAAACATCGACCTAAATAAACCTATTTTGATGAGTGAAGTTAGCAAGGCGATAACACTTTCCAAATGCTACAAGTCCCCAGGCCCAGACGGCCTATCGAATGAATACTATAAGTCCTTCGCTCCTGTTCTATCATCTCGATTATCCTCTATATTTAATGATTTCATGGTTAAAAGCGAGATACCTGAAGAAATGTTACAAGCAGTTATTATAACGTTACCAAAATTAGGCAAAGAACCTACAGTTCCAGCGAACTTTAGACCTATCTCGCTTTTGAATACCGATGTTAAGTTATACTCAAAAATTTTGGCCCTGCGATTGTTGGAGGTTTTACCAGAGATCATACATAGTGATCAAACAGGGTTCACTAAAGGCAGAAATGCAGCTGACGGGGCGCGTAGAACCCAGGACCTGTTGGGGATAATGGACTCGAGTCGGACGCCTTCTCTCCTCCTTTCCCTGGATGCAGAGAAGGCGTTTGATAGGGTCCACTGGGAATTCGCTTTCGCGGTTCTCCAGAAATTTGACATAGGAGGAAATTTCCTGCAGGCGGTTCGGGCCCTCTATGCGAGACCATCAGCAAGGATATTAGTTGACGGTGCCTTGTCCTCCCCTTTCTACATAACGAACGGCACCCGTCAGGGGTGTCCCCTTTCCCCCTTGCTGTTTGTAATGGTGATTGAGCCTTTAGCGGAATCAATCAGGACAAACTTGAAGATTAAAGGTATATCCAATAACATAAGACAACATAAAATAGGGCTATTTGCTGATGATGTTCTGCTGACCTTGGAGGACCCTTTAAATTCATTGAGGGAGGTACGGGAATGCATTGTACATTTCAGCGCTGCCTCTTATTACAAGCTTAACTCGGATAAGTCACTAATCCTAGGAATAAACATCGACAAGAAATTAAAAATAGACATCCAAAAAGAGTTCCCATTTAAATGGCCTGCGGAATTATCATATTTAGGGATTAAATTATGCCAATCCAAAACAAATATTATCCCATCCAATTTTGACCCGCTATTTCACTCATTAAACCTAGATTTGATCAATTTAGCAAAGAAGGAATTCTCCTGGGTCGGCAAAATAATTCTATATAAAATGTTGTTCCTCCCGAAAGTCCTGTACCTCTTTCGAACACTGTCCTATCCTATCCCGAAATCTTCAGTCACTAGCTTCCAGAAACAACTTTTGTCATTCATCTGGGGAGGAAAAAGACCTAGAGTAGCAGCATCGATTTTATATCTGCGCAGAGACCAGGGTGGTCTGGGAGTCCCAAATCTCTGGGCATACTACCAAGCAATAGTTGCTGGCCAGGCCGGGGCATGGTTGAGAGAACCCCTTTTCCCCCCTTGGGGTCATATAGAAAAATATATTAACCACAACAGACCTCTAGGGTTGCTTATCATTGTCTCTATAATAGAAGCACTTTACCCTCATATTAGCATACACTCATTAATACAAGATCTCTCTCCCATGATGGCTAAGACCGTGCAATGCTGGAAAGATCTAGCACATAACTACAAAACTGCTCCCAGAACGAGAATCACTCAACTTCCCATTGAAATTCTTCTATATTACATTCAAGACATCAACATAAAAGAATGGAACAAAAGGGGAATTAAATGGATAACAGACCTCTTCGAGAGAGGCAAAATACTTACCTTTGATAAACTTCAAAGTAGGTTTGATCTACCGAATTCAGAGCTATTTTCCTTCATAAAAGTTGTCTCCTTCCTAAACAGTTCTCATTTAGAGAAATGCTCCATCCCTACACAGTTAGAAACATTGCTTCAAAAAGCTGGCTCCGGCCAGCGCTTGTTGACCAAAACAATTTATGATTGCATTTCTGGAAGTATGAACAACAGGAAAAAAATGCACCTAATAAATTGGGAGCGAGACTTAAATAAGAGCTTTTCCCCGGCTCAGTGGCTAAGTTCCTTTACATGGGCAAACAAGGCCACCCTTTCGACCGGCCTACTCCAGACCCATCAAAAAATCATTTCCAGATGGTATTACACGCCTGTAAAATTAGCTAGATGTTTTGGAGGAACGGATAGCGGCTGCTGGAGAGGATGTGGAAATGAGGGCTCTCTGTATCACCTATTCTGGTCGTGCCCGATAATCCAACCATTTTGGAGGGAGGTCTTCAATATGATACAGACCATAACAGGAGTGGGGTTGATAAGATCCCCACAAATGGCTCTCCTACTTATGGAATGTGAGTCTATACCTCATAAAAATAGAAAATGGATGTCATTTCCTGTTGGCAGCAAAGAATATGATTGCAAAGAAATGGAGGTTGGTGGCCCCCCCCCCACAATTGCAGAGGTATTGGATATGATAGCAGATCACTACTATTATGAAAGAATTCAAGCAAAAAACAATAATTGTTTGCATAAATTTAATGATGTTTGGAAATACTGGCAAAAGTTTAAGTTCTAAAGTTGTTTTAAATTTTGGAGAAATACAATGATCCAGAATTGATAGCTTAACAAAATATTCAAATTTCTCAGCAGGACGTTGAAATGTTGAAACTCTTTGTTCAAACAATAATCTCTTTATTAATGTTAAGTCTATTTAATAAAGTATAACTCCATCCAGTTATAACCCTAAGCTGTAAATGTATAGCTAACATAATCTACCGCTAGTGACCAGAGGTGGAACTCATTTGACTGTTAACATTTTACTATTTGATGATAAGAGTGATTAGAATACATTGTGTACTTATACTTGGACACATTCTGTGAGAAATTATTGTAACGTTCATTATGAAAATGTTTAATAAAAAATATTTGAAAAAAAAAAAAAAAAAAGAAAAGAAGGTATAATCATTTTCAGTAAAATACTGTAATCTCCAGACATCTTGGAGGTTTTCATATTGTGTAATTTAGTATAGTTCTGTAGGTTTGTCTATCGCCGAAGGGGCAGTGAAGTCTAGTGATGGCCACATAACTTTGTTAAATTCCCCTCCCAGGAGGACTGAACATTTTTTTGTGTTAGTGTAATTGACTAAAAAATTTATGGAAGAGCCTAACTTGTTTCTTGTTGAGCATACAGAGATCCCAGTGTGTATTTCACATTATTTATAGTGCAAGTATGATATATGTGCCTAGAGGGTCAATAAGGGATTAAAGAAGAGAGAAGGCTAAAAAGTTTTTAATTATGATTAGAGATTAGCGAACGTACTCGTCCGAGCTTGATACTCGTTCGAGTATTAGCGTGTTCGAGATGCTCGTTACTCGTGATGAGTACCACGCGATGTTCGAGTTACTTTCACTTTCATCTCTGAGACGTTAGCGCGCTTTTCTGGCCAATAGAAAGACAGGGAAGGCATTACAACTTCCCCCTGTGACGTTCAAGCCCTATACCACCCCCCTGCAGGGAGTGGCTGGGAGATCAGGTGTCACCTGAGTATAAAAATCGGCCCCTCCCACGGCTCGCCACAGATGCGTTCTGACATAGTTCAGGGAAAGTGCTGTCTTGGTGGAGTTGCTATAGGGAGAGCGTTAGGAGTATTTTAGGCTTCAAGAACCCCAACGGTCCTTCTTAGGGCCACATCTAACCGTGTGCAGTAGTGTGGAGGCTGCTTTTTGCAGTGTTGCACTTTTTTTTTTGTATATCGGCCGTACAGAGCATTGCACCCTGCAGTAATACTCCAGGGCCAGAAGTGGTGGTGAGGCAGGGACAGAAGACATATATTGTGAGGCAGGGACAGAACACATATATTGTGAGGCAGGGATAGAAGACATATTTATTGAATATAGGCAGTGGGCCTTTGCAAACACATTTGGGGAAAAAAATCTATTTGGGCTGCCTGTGACTGTCCTCAGTGTTCTGGGTCTGTGCTGGGTGTAGTAGTCCTCCTAATTCATAAGCAGCCAGCTAAGTGTTACAGCAGGCTTGCGCAAAATTATTTCCTGGCTCTGTGTTGGCTGTTAAATCACCGCTGTATTCCAGTCCACAGTGCAACACTCTGCAGTTATTTGACATACTCCAGGGCCAGTAGCGGTGACGCAGAGAGAGAAGAGATATATTTATTGAATATAGGCAGTGGGCCTTTGCAAACACATTTGGGGAAAAAAATCTATTTGGGCTGCCTGTGACTGTCCTCAGTGTTCTGGGTCTGTGCTGGGTGTAGTAGTCCTCCTAATTCATACGCAGCCAGCTAAGTGTTACAGCAGGCTTGCGCAAAATTATTTCCTGGCGTTCCGTAAGCGAAGTCAGCCTCCAACCACAGGCCAATAAGCGGCACATTTAATTACAGCGTTCTGTTTCTGCATTACTGGTAATACAGCATGCTGAGGGGTAGGGGTAGGCCTAGAGGACGTGGACGCGGGCGAGGACGCGGAGGCCCAAGTCAGGGTGTGGGCACAGGCCGAGCTCCTGATCCAGGTGTATCGCAGCAGACTGCTGCGGGATTAGGAGAGAGGCACGTTTCTGGCATCCCCACATTCATCTCACAATTAATGGGTCCACGCGAAAGACCTTTATTAGAAAATGAGCAGTGTGAGCAGGTCCTGTCGTGGATGGCAGAAAGTGCATCCAGCAATCTATCATCCACCCAGAGTTCTGCGCTGTCCACTGCTGCAACTCTGAATCCTCTGGCTGCTGCTCCTCCTTCCTCGCAGCCTCCTCACTCCATTACAATGACACATTCTGAGGAGCGGGCAGATTCCCAGGAACTCTTCTCGGGCCCCTGCTCAGATTGGGCAGCAATGGTTCCTCTCTCACCAGAGGAGTTTATCGTGACTGATGCCCAACCTTTGGAAAGTTCCCCGGGGTCCGGGGGATGAGGCTAGGGACTTCCGGCAACTGTCTCAAGACCTTTCAGTGGGTGAGGAGGCCGATGATGATGAGACACAGTTGTCTATCAGTGAGGTAGTAGTAAGGGCAGTAAGTCCGAGGGAGGAGCGCACAGAGGATTCGGAGGAAGAGCAGCAGGACGATGAGGTGACTGACCCCACCTGGTTTGCTACGCCTACTGAGGACAGGTCTTCAGAGGGGGAGGCAAGGGCAACAGCAGGGCAGGTTGCAAGAGGCAGTGCGGTGTCCAGGGGTAGAGGCAGGGCCAGACCGAAGAATCCACCAACTGTTTCCCAAAGCGCCCCCTCGCGCCATGCCACCCTGCAGAGGCCGAGGTGCTCAAAGGTCTGGCAGTTTTTCACTGAGAATGCAGACGACCGACGAACAGTGGTGTGCAACCTTTGTTGTGCCAAGATCAGCCGGGGAGCCACCACCACCAGCCTCACCACCACCAGCATGCGCAGACATATGATGGCCAAGCACCCCACAAGGTGGGACGAAGGCCGTTCACCGCCTCCGGTTTGCACCGCTGCCTCTCCCCCTGTGCCCCAACCTGCCACTGAGATCCAACCCCCCTCTCAGGACACAGGCACTACCGTCTCCTGGCCTGCACCCACACCCTCACCTCCGCTGTCCTCGGCCCCATCCACCAATATCTGTCAGCGCACCGTCCAGCCGTCGCTAGCGCAAGTGTTGGAGCGCAAGAGCAAGTACACCGCCACGCAACCCGCACGCTCAAGCGTTAAACGTGCACATAGCCAAATTTATCAGCCTGGAGATGCTGCCGTATAGGGTTGTGGAAACGGAGTCTTTCAAAAGTATGATGGCGGCGGCGGCCCCGCGCTACTCAGTTCCCAGTCGCCACTACTTTTTCCCGATGTGCTGTCCCAGCCCTGCACGACCACGTCTCCCGCAACATTGTACGCGCCCTCACCAACGCGGTTACTGCCAAGGTCCACTTAACAACGGACACGTGGACAAGCGCAGGCAGGCAGGGCCACTATATCTCCCTGACGGCACATTGGGTGAATTTAGTGGAGGCTGGGACAGAGTCAGAGCCTGGGACCGCTCATGTCCTACCCACCCCCAGAATTGCGGGCCCCAGCTCGGTGGTGGTATCTGCGGCGGTGTATGCTTCCTCCACTAAACCACCCTCCTCCTCCTACGCAACCTCTGTCTCGCAATCAAGATGTGTCAGCAGCAGCAAGTCGCCAGCAGTCTGTGTCGCGCGGCATGGCAGCACAGCGGTGGGCAAGCGCCAGCAGGCCGTGCTGAAACTACTCAGCTTAGGAGATAAGAGGCACACGGCCCACGAACTGCTGCAGGGTCTGACAGAGCAGACCGACCGCTGGCTTGCGCCGCTGAGCCTCCAACCAGGCATGGTCGTGTGTGACAACGGCCGTAACCTGGTGGCGGCTCTGCAGCTCAGCAGCCTCACGCACGTGCCATGCCTGGCCCACGTCTTTAATTTGGTGGTTCAGCGCTTTCTGAAAAGCTAACCACGCTTGTCAGACCTGCTCGGAAAGGTGCGCCGGCTCTGCGCACATTTCCGCAAGTCCCACACGGACGCTGCCACCCTGCGCACCCTGCAACATCGGTTTCATCTGCCAGTGCACCGACTGCTGTGCGACGTGCCCACACGGTTGAACTCTACACTCCACATGTTGGCCAGGCTCTATGAGCAGCGTAGAGCTATAGTGGAATACCAACTCCAACATGGGCGGCGCAGTGGGAGTCAGCCTCCTCAATTCTTTACAGAAGAGTGGGCCTGGTTGGCAGACATCTGCCAGGTCCTTGGAAACTTTGAGGAGTCTACCCTGATGGTGAGCGGCGATGCTGCAATCATTAGCGTCACCATTCCTCTGCTATGCCTCTTGAGAAGTTCTCTGCAAAGCATAAAGGCAGACGCTTTGCGCTCGGAAACAGAGCCGGGGGAAGACAGTATGTCGCTGGATAGTCAGAGCACCCTCCTGTCTATATCTCAGCGCGTTGAGGAGGAGGAGGAGCATGAGGAGGATGAGAAGGAGGGGGAAGAAACAGCTTGGCCCACTGCTGAGGGTACACATGCTGCTTGCCTGTCATCCTTTCAGCGTGTATGGCCTGAGGAGGATGAGGATCCTGAAAGTGATCTTCCTAGTGAGGACAGCCATGTGTTGAGTACAGGTCCCCAGGCACACATGGCTGACTTCATGTTAGGATGCCTTTCTCGTGACCCTCGCGTTACACGCATTCTGGCCACTACGGATTACTGGGTCTACACACTGCTCGACCCACGGTATAAGGAGAACCTTTCCACTCTCATACCCGAAGAGGAAAGGGGTTCGAGAGTGATGCTATACCACAGGACCCTGGCGGACAAACTGATGGTAAAATTCCCATCCGACAGCGCTAGTGGCCGAAGGCGCAGTTCCGAGGGCTAGGTAGCAGGGGAGGCGCAGAGATCAGGCAGCATGTACAGCACAGGCAGGGGAACACTCTCTAAGGCCATTGACAGCTTTCTGGCTCCCCAGCAAGACTGTGTCACCACTCCCCAGTCAAGGCAGGAGCACTGTAAAAGGATGGTGAGGGAGTACGTAGCCGATCGCACGACCGTCCTCCGTGACACCTCTGCCCCCTACAACTACTGGGTGTCGAAGCTGGACACGTGGCCTGAACTCGCGCTGTATGCCCTGGAGGTGCTTGCTTGTCCTGCGGCTAGCGTCTTGTCAGAGAGGGTGTTTAGTGCGGCTGGGGGAATCATCACAGATAAGCGTACCCGCCTGTCAACCGACAGTGCCGACAGGCTTACACTCATCAAGATGAACAAAGCCTGGATTTCCCCAGACTTCTCTTCTCCACCAGCGGACAGCAGCGATACCTAAACAATACGTAGGCTGCACCCGCGGATGGAAGCATTGTTCTCTATCACCATCAAAAACGTGGACCTTTTAGCTTCATCAATCTGTGTATAATATTCATCCTCCTCCTCCTGCTCCTCCTCCTGAAACCTGACGTAATGACGCCGAACGGGCAATTTTTCTTAGGCCCACAAGGCTCAGTCATATAATTTTTGTAAACAATTTACATACATTTCAATGCTCATTAAAGCGTTGAAACTTTCACCTGAACCAATTTTTATTTTAACTGGGCTGCCTACAGGCCTAGTTACAAATTAAGCCACATTAACCAAAGCGATTAATGGTTTTCTCCTGCCCTCTTGGTTGGGCATGGGCAATTTTTCTGAGGTACATTAGTACTGTTGGTACAGCAATTTTTGTGGGCCCTCGCCTACAGTGTAATCAAATTAATTTTTAGCCCACCTGCATTACAGCTGACGTTACATCAGCTGTGTTGGGCACTGCAATGGGATATATTTATGTACCGCCGGTGGCTTCCTGGCACCCACCCATGCTGTGGGTCCACACGGAGTTGTAACTGCATGTGTCCACTTCTAAAGAACCCCAGTCTGACTGGGGCATGCAGTGTGGGCCTAAGCCCACCTGCATTAAGCACGACATTACCTCAGCTGTGATGGGCAATGCAATGGGATATATTTATGTACCGCCGGTGGGTTCCAGGGAGCCACCCATGCTGTGGGTGCACACGGAATTCCCATTGCGGAGTTGTACCTGCCTGTGACTATTTATAAAAAACCGCGGTCTGACTGGGGCATGCAGACACCTTGACAGAATGAATAGTGTGTGGCACATAGGTTCCCCATTGCTATGCCCACGTGTGCAGCTCCAGATGGAGGTGGCACAGGATTGGATTTCTCATTGCTTCTGTACAGCATTGTGGGCTATCGCCCCGCCCCTTTTAAAGAGGGTTGCTGCCTAGCCGTGCCAACCCTCTGCAGTGTGCCTGCCGTTCCTCCTCATGTGAGACGCACTTATAAATAGACATGAGTGTGGCGTGGCATGAGGGCAGCTGAAGGCTGGGCAGGGACAGTTTGGTGTGCGCTGTGGACACTGGGTCGTGCCGGGGGGTGGTTGGTCAGCATGTAACCCAGGAGAAGTGGCAGCGGAGTGTCATGCAGGCAGTTATTGTGCTTTGTTGGAGGTAGTGTGGTGCTTAGCTAAGGTATGCATTGCTAATGAGGGCTTTTCAGAAGTAAAAATTGTTGGAAGGGGGGGGCACTCTTGCCGCTATTGTGGCTTAATAGTGGGACCTGGGAACTTGAGATGCAGCCCAACATGTAGCCCCTTGCTTGCCCTATCCGTTGCTGTGTCGTTCCCATCACTTTCTTGAATTGCCCAGATTTTCACAAATGAAAACCTTAGCGAGCATCGGCGATACACAAAAATGCTCGGGTCGCCCATTGACTTAAATGGGGTTCGTTACTCGAAACGAACCCTCGAGCATCGCGATAATTTCCTCCCGAGTAACGAGCACCCGAGCATTTTGGTGCTCGCTCATCTCTAATTATGATATTTATGCCACCATTTTTTATTTGCTGGTGATACAAAAGCATGAGGGTATGGCTTATATTTTAATCTAAATATATCTTCATGGTTGATGTGTGTCTCTTGAATGTACATAATGTGTCGCGGCTTGTTGGTCATGACAGTGTCATGACATGGTGACCTTGACGCAGGCCAAGACCTGTCACCTTGTTGTGCAGGACAAGGCTTAATGCACCATGTGCAGAGACTGCTGGGTGCTGTCTCTCTTTGCTGCATGGATACATGCTGGGTTAGTCATGCCTGGGAGAAGGTTGGAGGTGGGGTTCTCTAATGGCTCTTCCGGGCATCAGGTGTAGAGTAGCTTTATATTCTCACCCCTCCCTTTCCTCAATGCTGCTTATTCAGCTCCATAGAGGAGTATTGGAGCTCCTCTGTGCTGGGTGTACTGCTACATCCAGATAAGTTACTTTTCAGTTTGTATTTCTGTTTTCATTTCTGTTTTGCTTTGCTATTTGGGTCGTCTCTCCATGGGTCTCTCTAGGGACAATCAGGAAGAAGACCGTGGGGTCGTCTCTATCGACGTGTTACTCCAGTTCTAAGCAGGGACCCTTTACCCTTTTGCTAGGTTAGGGCCAGACTTCCTTCTCCCTGGAGTGGTGCTACTGTTCAACATGGTGTAGTGCACACTGTTCTACAGTGCATGGTATTATCAACTGCAGTGGTTGTGAGCATCTCCCTGCACCCGTGCTGACCGTGGTGCTTGTGTGCTGCACGGATGTAATGTCTGCATGGGCATTTTTAGCTTCACTCCAGAGTAATGAACGTTTAAATGGACTGTTAAGTCCCTTAGCATTAATAGAGGTTATGTGAAATGCCATAAGGAGGCAATAGTAAAAGTGTTATGAAAATACTGTATCTGGTATGGGGAGCAAGATATGGATATTGGAGAAGAAGCCTAATATATAGCCACGTTAAATCATAGACATATCTTAAAAACTTAGTAAAACAAAGGATAACATCAATTAGGAAATTTAGATTTACAATTGTAAAGAGGTTAATAGTCGGTAACCCTCGGAATTGCATAGTGATGTTGGAGGGGGGTGTTAGAAAAAAGATATCTAACTGAAAGTTACACGATGGCCGTCCCCGAATTCAATGTAGGGGAAACTTTATAGTCTCCCTGAATATTAACCTAATGAAGTACATCACAAGTTAAATAAAACCAATGAATATGCCAGGATGCATATATATTATATACTACACATAAAGCATTAACACTCAAATGTATAAAATGAATAGCAACTTGGGTATAGTAACCCATTCCTCTGCCAGCCGTGGCAAGGGTGGCAACGCATAGTTGAACCCCCAAACCTGAATGAGGTGAAGTAATTTTGAAGGAGAGTCAACAGTGATTTTCCAGCCACCTTTGGTAACTACCAATTTAACTGGAAACCCCATTTGGTAGGAAATATGATTTGCACGGAGGATCTTGGTGGTGAAGGCAAATTCACCTTGTCTTGCCTGGGTGATAGCAGATAGTTCAAAAAATGAAGAAATCCCCCTGTACCGTTCAGGCAAATCGGTCGTGTTCCTAGGCGCCACCATGAGTTTATCTTTGAAATGGTAGAAGTGCAGACAAGCAATAACATCTCGTGGCATAGATGGCGATAGGGATTTAGGTTTGGGGATGCGGTGGGCTCGATCAATGAGTAGATCATTTTGAGGAGTGTCTAGTAGAACTGCAACAAATATGTCTGTGAGAAACTCCTTCAATTGTTCTGTTTCAATCGACTCAGGAATGCCACAAAAGCAAACATTGTTGCGTCGGAAGCGATCCTCCAGATCAGCAATCTTTAAGTTTGAACCTCCTCCTCTAAAGCACTATTTGCGTCAGCTACTTCATTATGGGCTGTTTAAAATTCCACCATTTTTTATTCTATATGTGAAGTGCATTCACAAGTGCTGCAAATTCTGTTTGTGTATTTTTTAAAAAAGCATGAATGTTCATTGGTGGAAGCTCTCAATTCAGATAACAGTATTTTATGGGTATCTTCAGAGACTGGTTGGCAGGAGAGAGGTATAGCAGGGGAGTGTTAAGAGTTAATGTGAGCAGGAAAAGCATATTGTAGTGTGAAGTGCTGTGAAGCATGTGAGAAACTGCTATCAGTACTTACAACCCAATGGAGAGCAGAAATCTCCTTCTGATGGTGGTCTGGAGAGCTTATCTGAAGAGGTTGGAGAATTTGGCAGAAGTGATGAGTGAGAAGTAGAGAGATCCTGGCTTCCCACATTATGTAGCTTGCTGTAGGTGCCATGTTGGATCCTTGTCGGGAAGGAAGGGGGTTAGTTTAGAGGGTCCCACCTTCTTCCTTGCCTTTCCCATGCTGCTTTAGGTTGAGTAATCCTTTATGGAGCATTTGGGCTGTAAAGATATTGATCAGGAAGCTGCTGTGAGCCTCTCGATAGTCCAGTGCATGGAGAAGCAGAGAGAGACGCTCACTCCATAGGCCATGCCCCAAGATAATATAAATATTAATAGGGATAAAGGACACGCTTGCATAGTATCATTTGTAAAGGTAAATTCATCTGTAAGGGCCCCATTTGTAAAGACCTTCGCCGAACAGTTCCAGTGTAATGTGGATGCAGCTTTCAAGTATTGGCTACCCATTTTTTCTAGAACTGTGAAAGTATATTCCCAATTTATAAGATCCAATGCTTTTTCGGTATCCAAAGCTAAGAAAACTGCATAAACCTTAGTTTTTTCAATATAATGTACAAGATTTAAAACTCGTCTTGACTACCTTTTACAAATCTTACTTGGTCCTCCTCAATCAAGGTTGGTAAAATGTTAAAAAGTCTATAAGCTAATAATTTCTGGGTTTTTCCTGGTTTGAGGTGAGGAACTCTTAAAGCCTTCTGATTTTCTTTGGGGAGAGAACCCTCTATTATTGCTAATTGGAATGCTTTACACATGTACATATCTCAAAAAGTTTTGTAGCAAGCATTAGTAAATCAGTCTGGGCCTTGTGATTTCCCTATTGGTAGGGATTTGATGTGCTTAAGAACTTCTGCAATTGTAACTGGAGCATCAAGGAAGTCTTTCTGATTGTTAGAGAGAGTAGGTAAGTTAATCTTTTGTACAGATTGTTGAGCTGGGTTGTGTCGCGCTTGGAAACATGAAGGGGGCGTCTTTTAAATTATATAGTGCTGAATAGTGTAGTATACTAAAGGTATTAGCGATATTAGTGGGCTTTGTGAGTTTTCCTTTATTGTTCTGGTCAATTAGACATGGAATCCTTGATTTAACTTGTTGTGCTTTAAAACAGGAGGCTAAAAGTTTCCCAGATTAGTTACTTTGGGAATAGAGATGAGCGAGCATACTCGCTAAGGGCAATTACTCGATCGAGCATTGCCCTTAGCGAGTACCTGCCCGCTCCAGAGAAAAGGTTCGGCTGCCGGCGCGGGTGAGAGGTGAGTTGCAGCAGTGAGTGGGTGGGAGCGGGGGGAGAGAGGGAGAGAGAGATCTCCCCTCCATTCCTCCTTGCTCTCCCATGCCACTCCCTGCCCGCCGCCAGCAGCCGAACCTTTTCTCTTAAGCGGGCAAGTACTCGCTAAGGGCAATGCCCGATCGAGTAATTGCCCATAGCGAGTATGCTCGCTCATCTCTATTTGGGAATAATATTGGGCTTTAACTTTCTTTAATTTCCTCTCATAGTTTGGAAGTAAATAGCTTTGAAGTTTGTGTCCATATTGAAAAAAAGCTCTTCTGCCAGTTGGGATGTTTGTTGTTTATGTTGTTCAAGACTCTTGACTTTATCTAATAAATCGGTTAAAGTTTTGAACTGTTCTTTTTTCATATGGTGGCCAATACTAATGTAAGTATGTATGCCTTTTGAGCATTCCACAAAACATGTGTATTTGTGACTGAAGAGGCATTAAATGCAAAATATTCTTTCAGCTCTCTCTCCAGGTTAGCCATGTGACAGGCCTGCAATAACAACAAATCATTGATTCGCCATCGCTAGATATATGTTGCAGCTTGATTATAATTTTCTGCTAACATTAGGAATACTGCTGCTTAGTCTGACCATGTAATTGCTTCGATAATTGTTTTCTGGGAGAGAGAAAGTACATTCCTATCTATTATAAACATATCAATAAGTGAATAGCTGTTATGAATTTGGTAATAAGCAACAGTCCCTATTGGACAAACCATCAGGAGATTTGGCCTCGAATACCACCTCTACGCTGATGACACCCAGTTATACACTTCCTCCCACGACATCACAGCAACATTCCTCCAGATACCCACCGACTGTCTGTCTCTAATACTATGTCCTTTCTCTTAATAAAGCTGAACCCACTAGTGTTTCCGCCCTCTACTAACCGACCTCATCCTGACATCTCCATCTCAGTGTGTGGCACCACCATAACTCTCAAACAGCACACCCGCTGTCTTGGGGTCATATTCGACTCTGATCTCTCATTTACCCCCTACATCCAATCTCTCGTCCAAACATGTCAGCTGCACCTCAAGAATATTACAAGAATCTGCCCTTCTCTCACCGTGGACATGCTAAAAATGCTCACTGTTGTCTTCATCCACTCTCAATTATAGCAACTCGTTGCTGATCGGCCTCCCCCGCACCAGACTCTACCCTCTCCAATCCATTCTGAATGCGGCAGCCAGGCTCATCTTCCTGTCCAGCCGCTACTCGGACGCCTCTGCCCTGTGCCGGTCACTGCACTGGCTGCCCGGTAAATACGGAATTCAATTCAAACTCACTACCTTCATCTATAAAGCTCTCCACAGCACTGTGCCGCCATACATTGCCTCCCTCATTTCAATCCACCACCCAGTCAGCGCCTTCCGCTCAGCTAATGAAATCAGATCAAGTGCCCCTTTAATTCGAACCTCCAAATCTTCTCCAGAGTAGCACCTGTCCTCTGGAACACACTACCCAAAACTATATGGGCAATCTCTGACACACAAAACTTCAGCCATGCTCAAAAAATGCACCTCTTCAGGGAGGCATACCATAATCCCTAAAGTAAACCCCTCTGTACTCCGCCTGATAACATGCTCCTTGTCCTAGCGACTGCAATCCCTGCTAGCCACAAATCAACCGCCCCCTGCAGTCATACTGATTCAGCCACAACACTGCTTATGTATATAGCATCCTTCACTCTCCACCTCGCCATACCGTGCACATCTCCAGCCCCTTTACCTTCTGTATCATCCCATTATTTGTAGTATGTAAGCTTGTTGGAGCAGGACCCTCACCCCTATTGTTTTCATCAATCGATTACTTAATGTAACAGTGGTTTTGTATCCTTGTTTCTTTTATCTGTTCTCCCCTCTTTTGTAAGCGCTGTGGAATATGTTGGCGTTATATAAATAAAGATTATTATATTATTAGTAGTAGTATCTTTGGAAGCTGCATATAACTTTCCATAAATCAAAGAATTCTTCTTTCTACCAAATGTCGGCCAAAGAATTAGCATGATTGCAAAAATTAGATGTAGTGTCCATGCTCACATATGATATTGCATTAAAATCGCCACAGATATGATCAATATACCCTGCCTAAGGCCCATTTAGATAACGGTTATCGCTCAAAATTCGCTCAAAAGCCGTCTTTTGATCAATAGTCGTTGTGTGTAACTGCACTGACATTGTGAAGTTTTTGTTAAGCCATCGCTCATCGTTATAGTTCAGCATGCTGAAAGACAACGATGAGCCTTATCAGGGATTCACAGCGGGATACAGCTGATACTATTGTTTCACAGGCTGAGTATGAAGAACAGAGCGGTCCAGCTCCATACCCCGCTCGGAGCGCTCGGCTGTATAACAGCCGGGTGCTCTGGGCAGAAAACAGCTGGATGCAGAAGACAAGAGGGACACATGTGTCGGGCATTGCCTGGATAGTATTGGGTAGTGTGTTCCAGAAGACTGGTGCTGCTCTGGAGAAGTCAGATAGGCAGGAGGAGAACCAGGAGAGGGCAGTGTAGTTTACGCCGATGAGCGAAGTATACTGAGGAGGAGTCTGTGGTCAACGGTGTCAAATGCTGCAAAGAGATCGTGGAGGATCAGTAGGGAGTAGCGATCTATTTGGCGATCAGGAGGTCGTTTGACACTTTGGTCAGTGCGGTTTCTGTTGAGTGTAGAGTGCGGAAGCCGGACTGTAGGGTGTCAATAGGTAGGTTTATACCTCTAGCAGTAAATGTAATTGGTAATTGACTTTTGATGCTCAGCCCCTTCCTCCCAAGCCCCACAGCAATGGAGTTCTTCTATCTAGTGCACATATGCCGCTAAGCTTTTGATATTTCCTTCCTGAATTATTTTCTACTTAGCGATACTTCCCTATGTCGGTTGAATAATTTACATCACTTTTTGGATGCCAGGCACTGATAAGGGTGACAATGCCACTGCAGGGGATTTATGCACAACATTCTTGAGTTGCTAGTAATATGATTTGTTGGTATGAGTAAAGCAAACCCTCATGAAGTTTACCCCTCAGCTTGTTTTGTATAAAACATCCAGAGCCAAAATGACACATTTGCAAATTCATAGACTTTTAAAATACACGTAGCCAAGCTAGTCTGCCCTCAACTGCGCGGCTGGGAGACGTTTTTTTTTTTTTTTATATTAAGCTGTCCTTCAAAAGATTGATAATCGCCATCTTTCTATTTTTCTCATGGACTTGCTCAAAATACCTTGATTAACCTTCAACTGAGCCCACAAGTTAATAAGTTTTGCTGTGTGAGGCTTAACTCTGTCTAACCGCAGTGAAGTGCTGAGAAAATTATTGACAGTTCTATGAGGGTTGAAGTTTTAAAGAAACCCAGGAAATCCTATTTATCTAATAGTTCATCCCAGCAGGCACATGTTATTGACTAATGGACGGTTCATCACAAATCAAACATCCAAAGATAAAGCGGAGTTACTTTGAATCCGGCCATAGACGTGGGTATATAGGAGAAGCAATGGCATATAATACTAATTGCATAGTGGTCTTGCTTGTGTAAGGGGTTAAATACCCATACATATATGTCTATGTGTATTGCTGGACTTTATATATGTTCTTGCTAGAACCTTTAGAGAGGTCGCATTACTTTGTCTTTTTTACACCTTATTCACACAGGCGTATTTGCGATCCATATTACGCGTGTAATAAGGAGAACTGAACCCCATTGAATTGCATTGGGGTATTCAGACACGGGGTTTTCAGATTTATGAGAAAAATCGGAGTGTGAACTATTTTGCTCGGCCTTACGTAGCGAAATTGCCCATTAACCCTTTCCAATCCACTGTCTGACATCTAAAGACATTCTGATCGAAGGCTGTACAGCTCCGATGCCGGAAGACATCCGGCAGGGTATTCTTACTGTAGATTACTGGCTGCTTTGTTGTCAGGGGCCTCTCCAGCATGTCACATATCGCAGTACTGGCTCTAGCCAGCAGATGGCACCATTGTATAATTCCAGAAAGAGAAAGACCCCTAGGAAACTCTGAATCCAAAATTGGATTGCAAAGGGTTAAAGTCAAAGAGAATGCGCAAATATGAAGTGAATATGCATGCTACATGCGTATTCACTGTGTATTTATGGATTAAATCAATGGGGCCTGCTTGCATTTTTTGCGCTTGCGAAAAACGCAATGAAAACAAGTGCGTGAAAACAAACTACGCAGTGAATACACACAGTTTCGGTCTGGGAAAGCATTAAATATTTCATGAACCAAAACTGCATATGCTCCTGTGAATCAGCCCTTCCTCTGAGAACCCTTTACACTTTTTTCTGTGTGTATTGGTGCATTTTATTGTACTGCTTGAACACGCTTGGCATGTTCGTTTGTGCGCGGCAGACGAACACGCCACAACTTAAATGGCTATTTAGCCTAATGAATTCCAGATGTGTTCTTTTTTTCATGGAATTGCGCAGTGTTTCACACATCCCTTTGCGTATTGTGCACGCATTCACGCACCTCTCATAAATGGGACCCTGAAGTAGAGCAGGTTCTATTTTTTGCATGCAAAAGAAATGTCCGTGCAAAAAAAGGAAATATTAATGAATGCATTAAAATATGGCGCACGTAAAATTTATGCATGCAAATATGCCTATATGAAGCCGACCTGAGGGTATGGCATGGAAATACTCACACTGGAAGGGAATATAATATGCTACTTAGATACTTTTCACACGGGACACAATTGCATTTGAATATCCATGTCAATGAGCCAAATCCGCATGCAAAATTCTGATGCACAAATTGGCTCATTGGAAGGGCGAAATTGCCGTGCGGATCAGCAGCAAAAACTGCATCAGAAAGATTAGAGGAGGAATTCGCATGAAAAATGCTGTATTGAATTTAGCTGTCTGAATATATCCTGACTTTGCTGCTGTGGATTTACAAGACCTGAGCTGTTTATTGGTTGTCTGAGGGGCTGGATGAGGTCTTCTTCAGATGGGCATGTTTTAGTCCCGTTATGTGACCGTGATAATAATGTCTGCATAATAAAACCAAACCAAACCATTGATTTCAATGGTTTGGTTTGCATTAGCAGTATTCTTGCCCATCAATAGTACAGGCGAGAAAAAATAAGACTTGGCTGTTAGGTTGTGCCTCCTGGACTTGTAGTACTCTAGGTTTCAGAAGCACATCTGCACAGGTGAAGGTTAATTGAGCTGGCTGTGTGTGGTTGTTCTGATCAGTCAATCCCCTGGGTTTGGGTGTAGATATATACCCCAGCCCCTCTGCAAGAGGAAGCTGTTTCTCCTCAGTCTTGTCTGCCTGTGTTTGTGTCTGGTCAGTTTGCAGCTTGCTGTGTGTGTCGTGACCTGTGCTGCCTGTTTGGTGTCTTGCTAGTGTTGGGACTGCAAGACTCGAGGAGCCTTGTTGGGGCTTGCAGCTTAAGTTCATTGGCCCACGTACGAACTAATCCCTCGCTTTTATATTCAGCTTTACCATCTGCTTTAGCATGCGAAGTTGTGTGGTAAGTGAGTTTGTGCATTTAATGTGTCAGTTCCGCCTGGTTCCGAGTATCACCCTTTCAGGGAGAGCAGGCCTGAGGTTCCAGTGTGGGGCCGCCTTTATAGAGGCGATCGCTCTGCTTGTTAGGTAGGGTCTTGTCATCTTCCCTGTAGCACAGGGTCAGTTCCCCTAACCCGTGTCTTCGGGTCACGTTTGTGTGGGCCCTGTGTTTGTTTGCCCACATGAACATAACATTGCCCTATTATTAACTACATGCGGGAAAGATAGGGCAAGACCTACACAATATTAGCAAGGTACTAGAGGTTATGACTCATTGGTATACATGTCTGAAATATTCCTTGACATACTTCCTAAACAAACTTGGATATACAGTCCTGTGCTGAAGTTTTAGGCAAGTGTAGAACAAAAAAAATGCTGCAAAATAAGAATCCTTATAAGAATAGAAGTGTTGATAGTTTATTTTTGTCAATTAACAAAATAACAAAATGCAAAGTGAATAAGCAAAATATAAATGTAAATCAATCAATATTCAGTATGACCTCCCTTTCCCTTCAAAACGACATCAATTCTTCTAGGTACGCTTGCGCAAAGTCAGGGATTTTGTAGGATTATAGTCAGGGGTATGATTAACCGATTATACCAAACAGGTGATAATAATTGTCATATTAGGGTTGAATAACAGTCATTAACTGAAATAGAAACTGCTGTGTAGGAAGCTTAAATATGGGTGAGGAACAGCCAAACCCTGCTACAAAGGTGAGGTTGTGGAAGACAGCTTCAGGTCACAGCTTATAAACATGGCAAGATTGAGCACAGCAAGAAGGCACAAGGTGGTTATACTCCATCAGCTGGTTCTCTGCCAGGCAAACATTTCAAAGCAGACTGGGGTTTCAAGATGTGCTGTTCAAGCTCTTTTGAAGAACCACAAAAAAACAGACATAACTGAGAACTGTAGACATAACGGTCGGCCAAAGAAACTTAGTGCAGCAGATGAAAGACACATCATGCTTTCTTCCCTTTGAAATCAGAAGTTGTGTAGCAGTCCCATCAGCTCAGAACTGGCAGAGACCAGTGGGACTCAGGTACACCCAATCTACTGTTCACAGAAGCCTTTCCAGAAGTGTTTTTCATGGAAGAATTGTGGTCAAAAAGTTATACCTTCAACATAGAAACAAGACTAAGCAACTCAACTGCGCACAAAAACATAGGAAATGGGGTGCAGAAAAATGTCAGCAGGTTTTCTGAACTGAACAGTCAAAATTTGCCTTATTTGGATGTTACAGAATGCAGTTTGTTTGCCAAAGGGCTGGAGAGCAATACAATAATGAGTGTCTGCAGACAACAGTGAAACATGGTGGAGAGCCGTACAATAATGAGTGTCTGCAGCTAACAGTGAAGCATGGTGGAGAGCCGTACAATAATGAGTGTCTGCAGACAACAGTGAAGCATGGTGGAGAGCTGAACAAAAAGTATCTCAAGCGCTCTGAAAGAACATTCGGGTCTAAATATAAATGCAGGAGATTCCTGCTAAATTTATTAATAAATAAATAAAACCATGGCACAGGACTTCCGGGTTGCGGCTGCTCCTATGGACCGTGCAGGGCGGCAATTTTCAGCGCGCCCTTTGCTACAAGGACGCTCTGAAGGTTATGGATAGAGGCACCAGGATTGGTTAATTTTTAAATGTAAGTGTTTGATTTTATGTATATATATGGCTATTTGTGAGTGTTATCTTTATGCTTGAGAAAGTCGCCACAGGGGCGACGAAACGCGTTGCATATCTGTATATTCTGTAAGATTGGCCATAGGCATTTTTCCTGTGCCATGGTTTTATTTATTTATTAATAAATTTAGCAGGAATCTCCTGCATTTATATTTAGACCCGAATGTTCTTTCAGAGCGCTTGAGATACTTTTTGTTCATTCCTCCATTTGCATTCCTTGTTGAGGAGTTGCATCCCCTGGTTTTTTGGGGATACAACAAGCTCGAGCACGCTCCTCCTCGTTTTACGGGGGGTCATTGAAGGAATACATTCACCAGTTCATTGACTTCTACCGACATTCGCCGTTTGAGTGTATGTGCCAACCAGGACTTGGAGGTGTGGAGTGGAAGGGTCTGCCATTCAGGGGTAGTACCCTCTACTCACACCGGGTAAGTCACCTCTAATTTTTATTACACGAAATTGTGTCTTCTGGATATTTGCAAGAGGAGCGCTGTCCTCACTGTTTTTCTATGGTGGAGAGCTGTACAATAATGAGTGTCTGCAGACAACAGTGAAGCATGGTGGAGAGCTGTACAATAATGAGTGTCTGTAGCCAACAGTGAAGCATGGTGGAGAGCGGTACAATAATAAATGTCTGCAGGCAGCAGTGAAGCATGGTGGAGAGCGGTACAATAATGAGTGTTTGCAGACAACAGTGAAGCATGGTGGAGAGCCTTACAATAATGAGTGTCTGCAGACAACAGTGAAGCATGGTGGAGAGCTGTACAATAATGAGTGTCTGCAGGCAGCAGTGAAGCATGGTGGAGAGCCGTACAATAATGAGTGTCTGTAGCCAACAGTGAAGCATGGTGGAGAGCTGTACAATAATGTGTGTCAGCAGACAACAGTGAAGCTTGGTGGAGAGCAGTACAATAATGAGTGCCAGCAGCTAACAGTGAAGCATGGTGGAGACCTGTACAATAATGAGTGTCTGCAGCTAACTTTGAATCATGGTGGAGAGACGTACAATAATGACTGTCTGTAGCTAACAGTGAAGCATGGTGGAGAGCCGTACAATAATGACTGTCTGCAGGCAGCAGTGAAGCATGGTGGAGAGCTGTACAATAATGAGTGTCTGTAGCCAACAGTGAAGGATGGTGGAGAGCGGTACAATAATAAATGTCTGCAGGCAGCAGTGAAGCATGGTGGAGAGCAGTACAATAATGAGTGTCTGCAGACAACAGTGAAGCATGGCGGAGAGCTGTATAATAATGAGTGTCTGCAGACAACAGTGAAGCATGGTGGAGAGCTGTACAATAATGAGTTCCAGCAGCTAACAGTGGAGCTTGGTGGAGACCTGTACAATAATGAGTGTCTGCAGCTAACTTTGAAGCATGGTGGAGAGCCGTACAATAATGAGTGTCTGCAGGCAGCAGTGAAGCATGGTGGAGAGCTGTACAATAATGAGTGTCTGTAGCCAACAGTGAAGCATGGTGGAGAGCTGTACAATAATGTGTGTCAGCAGACAACAATGAAGCATAGTGGAGAGCAGTACAATAATGTGTGTCAGCAGACAACAGTGAAGCTTGGTGGAGAGCAGTACAATAACGAGTGCCAGCAGCTAACAGTGAAGCATGGTGGAGACCTGTACAATAATGAGTGTCTGCAGCTAACTTTGAAGCATGGTGGAGAGCCGTACAATAATGACTGTCTGCAAGCAGCAGTGAAGCATGGTGGAGAGCTATACAATAATGAGTGTCTGCAGACGACCGTGAAGCATGGTGGAGAGCCATACAATAGTGAGTGTCTGCAGACAACAGTGAAGCATGGAGGAAGGTCCTTGCACATTTGGGGCTGCATTTAAGCAAATGGAGTTGAGGAATTTGGTCAGGATTAATGGTGTCCTCAATGCTGAGAAATACAGGCAGATACTTATCTATCATGTAATACTATCAAGGAGGTATCTGATTGGCTCCAAGTCTCCAAGTTTATTCTGCAGCAGGACAACAACCCCAAACATCCAGCCAATGTCATTAAGAACTATCTTCAGCACAAAGAAGAACAAGGAGTCCAGGAAGCAATGATATGGCCCCACAGAGTCCTGATCTCATTATTATCGAGTCTGTCTGGGATTACATGAAGAGACAGCATGATTGGAGCAAGCCAATATCCACAGAAAATCCGCGCTTAGTTCTCCCAGATGTTTGGAACAACCTCTCTGCCGAGTTCCTTCAAAAACTGTGTGCAAGTGTACTTAGAAGATTAGATGCTGTTTTGAAGGCAAAGAGAGGTCACACCAAATATTGATTTGTTTTAATTTTTTTTTTGTTTACTCACTTTGCATTGTGTTACTAGACAAAAATCAACTATTAACACTTCTACATTTGAAAGCATTCTTAAGGGCTCATGCCCACGGCCAGGACGGGCTCCGCTAGCGGAATACTGCAGCTGAGTCCATCCGGATCCGCTGCGTAGCTCCCGCATGACACTGCCGGCGCACTCGTTCGAACGAGCCAGCAATGTATCATCTGTCTAAACAGGCTGCCCGAGCGATCTCTGACATTGTCCTTTGGTGTAGATGGACCCTTACTTTGCAGTACTTTTTCCACCTACCTAAAACTTTTGCCCAGTACTTGACCTACCTTGTCCATCTCTGCTTTTTCCATACTGAATGTCCTAATTATTCCTGCCTCATCATGGCATCATATATATTGATTGACAGAAGACCAGACGTAATTCAATTTATACAGTTCTCAGAATATGAGAAACTCATCATTCGACTGCTGAAGGGCTTTTCATTGCTTGTTACAAAAAAAAAGTGTAGCTGATCTTAATGGACCTGAAGAAATGAATATCAAACATTATTGCAACATGTTGATTCCCATTAATAATCAAAAATTATTTCAGTTTGTTGGCAGCTGTGGTTAGAGAGAACTTAGTACGGCATCGATTTGGTTGTTACGAAACAGAATCAATGTTAGTAATCTGTATGAACTGTGACAGCGCAGCTCCAGGTGCTCACGATATTATTACACTAGCTAATACAACATTAATGGCTCGCAGCGATACCTTGTAACTTACGTCTTTACAAGCTAAATGGCTGGGATAATGTTATTGATCATGTGCAGAAGGAATATGTCAGTCTCTAGCTTAGTTTATTGGTCTTGGAAATATCCAACTTTCTCTGCATCTAGAAATTAAATCACAGTAGTTTTCATTCTATAGTATGTCCCTTCTGTACAGAGTTATATATTCACAGAAATGGGTAAAACTAAATAAAAAAGTATAAAATAAAGTAAAAGAGAAATAGATTAGCCAGTTGGTTAGTTGCACATATTTTCTGATAATTGGGAATGCGGGTTTCCTTGGCCTGTAGGGGGCTATAGACAAGCATTCTGGCACCTGCGATGGGGGAAAACACCCATAGGTGTGGCAAGAAGTAGGAAAAAGGGTTCAGTTGCTGCTACATTCAGAGGAGAAGTTAGCTGGAAGCCAGAGAGCGCTCCAGAGAGAGGAACCTGGGCTGAGAGCCAGACCGAGAGGTCCAGAGAGAGGGACCTGGGCTGGAAGCCACAGCTCAAGGTCCATAGAGAGACTTGGACATGGAAAGACTGATCGTGTGCCTCAGGAAAGCTGGGTGAAGCGTTCCTGAGGAATGTTGCATGAAGTTGCCCTGGAAAGTGGGTGAGAACCACAGTTGGACTGTTATTGTTTAAGCCTGAAGTAAAAGGATATTTAAGTTAATTGCTAAAGGTTCATTTACACGCAAGGATAATCTTTCAAATGATTAAAAGATTGAAAGTTTTAGCGATCATTTTACATAAATTGTTAATGGACACTAATGTCTATCAATACTTTATCATTTTCATTTGCATGTAAATGGGCCTTCAGGAGCTGTTTGCAGAGCCCAGTATGTGGGCTGGGCTCTGCCCACAGCTGCATTGTTTTTGTCGGGGCTGCCGGCAGAATACAATGTAACCTACCAACTCTCAGACAGCATGGGGTCTCTTTAAAGATGAAAAGTTTTAGCGATCATTTTGCATAAAGTGCTAATGGACACTAATATCTATTACCACTTCATCATCTTCATTTTCCTGTAAAAGGGCCTCTGGGAGCTGTTTGCAGAGCCCAGCATGTGGAAAAACATGGACATGTAATGCTAATTCCCCAGCAATGTTCTAATTGTGTAATTGACTTCACACCAGCTCAATTGCAAATTAACATTTTGGACCATTTCAGTATAGGTAGCTATGTCATGTAATCCCCAGTTTGACTAAGCTGCAGACTGGCCCACAGGTAAACAGGGAAATCCCAGAGCCAGGATTTGGCCCACAACCCCCACATGAACATTGTATGATTCCGTACACACACTACAATGCATGCTAACAGACATAGTACAGCATCTTAGACTGATAATATTTGCATGTAAAAGCTCAGTGGCCCTCCATAATAAATTTTAAAGATAGTCCTTAGGCACTCCAGTCCAACTCTGAGTCTGACCACCAGTACAGAGTTTGTTTTTTGGTGTAGACAGAAGGGTCATCTCCCTGGGACTTTCTGTGAGCTATAGTATTACAACGCAAATTCCAAAAAGGTTGTGAGTAGAGATGAGCGAGTATACTCGCTAAGGGCAATTACTCGAACATTGTCCTTAGTGAGTATCTCCCCGCTCGGCAGAGAAGGTTCGGCTGCCGGCGCGGGTGACAGGTGAGTTGCGGCAGTCAGTATGGGGGAGCGGAGGGGGAAGAGAGGGAGAGAGAGATCTCCCCTCCGTTCCTCCCCGCTCTCCCCCGCAGCTCCCCGCCCGCCGCCGGCAGCCAAATCTTTGCTCCCGAGCGGGCAGGTACTCACTAAGGGCAATGCTCGATCGAGCAATTGCCCTTAGCGAGTATACTCACTCTTCTCTAGTTGTGGGACTGTGTAGAATGTAAATAATTTCATTTAAAAATATTAACTTATTTAAAAATTAATGGCAGCAACAGATCTCACAAAAGTTGAGGCGGGGTCATGTCTACCATTCTGTAGCAACACTTTTTCTTTTTACAACAGTCTGTAAATGTCTAGGAAGTGAGGAGACCAATTGCTGGAGTTTGGCCAGAGGAATGTTGTTCCATTCTTGTCTGATGTAGAATTCTGGCTGCTCTACAGTCCTTGGTCTACTTTACCAGATTTTGTTTTATAATGGTAAAACATCTGGGCTGCGGATGGCCAATTCAACCCCTTGTTGTTGTGATGGATGCAGTGTGTGCTTTAGCATTGTCTTGCTGAAAAATGCAAGGCCTTCCCTGAAAGAGACGTTGTCTGGATGGGGTATATATTAGTTTAAAACCTCCATATACTGCTCAGCATTTATAGTGCCTTCAAGATGTGTAAACTGCCATAGGCACTAATGCAACCCCATACCATCAGAGATGCAGGCTTCTGAACTGTGCGCTGAAAACAAGCAGGATGTTCCCTCTCCTCTTGATTCTGCAGATTTATCTGACCACTGAACAATTTTCCATTTTGCCTCACTCCATTTTAAATGAGCTTTGGCCCAGAGAAGATGCTGGTGCTTCTGGATTGTGTTGATATGTGGCTTTTTCTTTTCATGATACAGTTTTAATTAGCATTTTTGGATAGAATAGTGAACTGTGTTCACAGACAATGATTTCTGGAAGTGTTCCTGAGCCCATGCAGTGATTTGCATTACAGAACCATGCCTGTTTTTAATGCAGTGCCGCCTGAGGGCCCGTAGATCTTGTGCATCCGATATTGACCGTTAGTCTTGTACCTTATACACATACATGAATTTTCCCAGATTCTCTGAATCTTTTAATGATATCATGTACTGTAGATGGTGGATGTACAAAGTTTTCATAATTTTACGTCAAGGAACACTTTTCTGAAAAGGGTTGTCAACTTTTAGACACAGTTTTTCATAGATTCGTGAACCTCCATCTTCGTTTCTGAGGGACTCTCCCTTTCTAACAAACAGAATTAAAAGAAAAAAAGTTGCATTTTTGGAATTGGGGTTGTGCATCAGAAACCTACAAATGCTCTCTAACAGCTCACAGGCCCCTCTTCTTCAAGATGTGACATCTTGTGCCACACTTTTTCACTTTTCCCTTTGTGTGGCCCAAGGTGCTGCGAGTGACATAGCAATGGGGAATCCATGTGTCCACACACTACTAATTCTGTTTGGGTGTCGGATACCTCATCGACAACGCAAGGGGTAAACCATCTGCACTCTGCACCCTACCCAAGTTTGTCAGTGTTTTGGGGACAGACAGGTAAAACACCGCTATGGGAAGTCTGTGTGCACCCACAGCATGGGTGGCTAGCAGGAACCCACAGACGGTACATAAAGAAATCCCATTGCAGTGCCCCGGATAACTGAGGTTACGTGAGAGAAAATAGATGTTGGCTTCGGCCCACACTCCAGGCCTAGTCAGTCTGAGTTTTTTTGAAAGTGCCACTCTTTTTCACTTTTCTCAGCAAACACCTTGTGTGGCCCAAGGTGCTGCGAGTGACATAGCAATGGGGAATCCATGTGTCCACACACTACTCATTCTGTTTGGGTGTCGGATACCTCATCGACAACGCAAGGGGTAAACCATCTGCACTCTGCACCCTACCCAAGTCTGTCAGTGTTTTGGGAACAGACAGGTAAAACACCGCTATGGGAAGTCTGTGTGCACCCACAGCATGGGTGGCTCCCAGGAACCCACAGACGGTACATAAAGAAATCCTATTGCAGTGCCCCGGATAGCTGAGATTACGTGAGAGAAAATACATGTTGGCCTCGGCCCACAATCCATGCCCTACTCAGTCTGGGGTTTTTTGGGGGCCAGATAGGTAGAACACTGCAATGGGAAGACTTAGTGCACCCATTGTATACACAGACCCCAGTAATATTCCTGTAGCAAAGGAGCAGCAGCGAGAGGATTCAGAGTTGCAGCAGTGGACGGCGTAGAAGACTGGGTGGTCGATACATTGCTGAATGCATTTTCTGCCAACCATGACAAGACCTGCTCACACTGCTCTGTTTGTAATAAAGGTCTACCACGTGGACCCAAAAATTGTGATATGAAGCTGGGGACCCCGGAAACTTGCCTCTCTCCTAATCCTGCAGCAGCCGGCTGTGTTTCACCTGAACCAGGAACTCGGCCTGTGCCCACACCCTCACTTGGACCTCCGCATCCTAGCTCACATCCACGTCCTCTAGCCCTACCCCTACCCCTCAGCATTGTGTATTACGAATAGAGCAGACACAGAGCGGTCTGAATAATTATGGAATTATTGGCGTACACTTTCACGCTGACAGCGGTTATGTAACGCTAACTCCAGGCAGAAACAAAGAATAAGGAAGGCTGCAAACAGACCTAGCCATGCAGTAGTGATTCACTACAACTCCCAGCAGCCAAGCAGTAAAATGCACACGGTCACAGGTAGCCTAATGAAGGAGGTTTTTTTAAAATGTTTTTGAAGAAGAATACAAGCTATATTGCGTGTATATGACTTTCCCTCTATCAGTGGCTGTCGCTGTACACTGTGCGTGAAGTTGACGGCAGAGACAGAGCGGTGTGAATAATTATGGAATTATTCGCCTACACTTTCACGCTGGCAGCGGTTATGTAACGCTAACTCCAGGCAGAAACAAAGAATAAGGAAGGCTGCAAACAGGCCTAGCCGTGCAATAGTGATTCACTACAACTCCCAGCAGCCAGGTAGTAAAATGCACACGGTCACAGGTAGCCCAGCGAAGGAGCTTTTATTTCAATTTTTTTGAAAAACAATACAGCCTATATAGCGTGTATATGACTTTTCCTGTATCAGGGGCTGTCGCCGTACGCTGTGCGTGAAGTTGACGGCACACGCAGAGCGGTGTAAAAAATTATGGACTTAGTGGCATCCAGTAGAAGGCTGACAGCGGTTATGTAATGCAAACTGCAGTCAGAAAAAAATTATACGCAAGGCTGCAGAAAGGCCTAGCTGGGTAATAGTGAGGCACTACAACTCCCAGCAGCCCGGCAGTAAAATGCACACGGTCACAGGTATCCCTAAGAAAGACCGTTGGGGTTCTTGTAGACAGGATTCTACACTACCACTGTCCCTGCCTCACCAGTACTGCCCCTATACTCTGTATAATTGACTGCAGACTGAGAACGCTATAGCCTGCACAGCCTGAGATGAAAAAAAAATTGTGCACAACTGCTCCCAGCAGCCACAACAGTAATGCACACGGTCAGATGTGGCCCTAAGAAGGACCGTTGGGGTACTTGAAGACGCTAACACTATGCCTGAATGAGCAGCAGCACCTTCCCTAATCTCTGCCAGCGTGTGTCTGAGGTGAGCAGCGGGCGTAACTGCTTTATATACTCGGCGGTCACTTGATCTCACCAGCCACTCACTGCAGGGGGTGGGATAGCGCTGGCACGTCACTGGAGGAAGTTGTAATGCCTTCCCTGCATGTCTATTGGCCGGAAAATGGCGCTAAACATGCAGGGAAGGAAATAGAATTGACTCAAGTACCGGGTGGTGCTCGTCTCAAGTAACAAGCATCTCGAACACCCTAATGCTCGAACGAGCAACAAGCTTGGACGAGTATGCTCACTCATCTCTAGTTATTACAGATGGCAGGGAGAGCCTTCTTCAAGGAGGACACCATCTGATTGAATAGGAAGCACATGCTGCCATGGGGTGCAGTAGGCCACCATGCAAGATGACTCTATTCTATATTCATTTATAGCAAATCTGTTTCTTTAAATAAAGCTCTGTTCTAGCCCTTGGACTTTATAGCTGTTTTGTAGGAACATTTTAAATAAAATCTGTCCAATTACTGATAAGATTCTCTTAGGAAATTTGACACCTTAGGGTCCTGCAATAATCTTATCACTGACCACTGCTGCATGTGAATATTGCAGCTGTAGCAAAGCCTATACATGCATTTTTATGTATATTGTATATGTATATATATTCCGACATTGAGCCTCATCCTATTCTCTACTAGATCTGGTGCTGAATGCATGCATTGACAGATTTATTAATCACAGCAGCTGTCAGATGAGTTAGCAGTCTCTGAAGATACCTGGACAGATCAGGTGGATTCAGTAACAATTAAATGTGGTATCTATGGTATGTACAGACTGCACCACTGCTCCAATGCTTATAAGAAGCTACAGTTAACACAAGAAAGAGCATAGACAATTAAAGGATATGGAAGCATTTGTGCATTAAAATTCAATATTCATATATCTTGCCACGTCACTGCAGAAAAAAAATACTGAACTTATCTGTTTTTTTTCATTGAGTTTTTGTTCCTATGTATTTAGTAAGCCTCGTACTTGGTTTGCAGTTTCTTCTACATTCACATTTTTGGCTTGGGGGAATTCCCAGAACAGAACAGCTGGTCTCTCTCATTAACATGCACAAGCTGAGCTTCCCCTCACCTCTCCCAGAGGCTATGTAGCATAACCATGCCCACTGAATACTACACAGCTGTATTTTCATCTTTCTCTGAGGAGCTTCTGGTTCAGTTCCTCCTCACTGGTGATAAGAGCAAAAAAATCATCCAGAGTGAATTATAGCCCTCTGTAATAGAAGCTTTCTCTGTTCTCTGTCCTCCTGATCTCCTCCACCATCGCCCAGCACTGTCATACTGCCCTCCCTAATAGCTCTATGGAAAGGCAGCAACTGAACATTCACCACAGGGGAGCAGGCTAGGGGGGAGCTGTCAGTTTACTCCAGACTTGATTTTCTAAAATTTCAGTCCACCAGACTGCAGCACCTTGGAAAATAATAGAATCATAGAAATCAATTCAATTGATCAAAAATGTTAATGAAGACTAATTACAAAATGTAAAAAAAAAGTGTAAGGGTGTACATAGACTTTAAAGTGACCCTCTGGTCAAGAGCTCAGAATTGTTATGTAAATCAGTACCTACAAGGGATGATTACCAACTATTTATTCTTCCTCGTATCTTATTGCTTGGCTGATTATTATATTAGCTCTGTTAGGACAGAGCTGTGACCTGTAACTATAGTTTAGCTGCAGTGTGTGATCTGAAGTAGTCTAAGAGACACCCCTGCCTCATCATTGGCTCAATATGCAGAGGAGGCAGGGAGTGTATCTCCCTGAACCAATGAGACGTGGTGGGGTAGTCCCAGACTACTTCAGATTAAGCACTGCAGCTAAACTATAGTCACAGATGACAGATGTGTACTTATAAAGCTGAGTTAAAAAGCAGCCAAGGAGCAAGTACTGTGGAAAAATAAATAGCAAGTAATCATTCCCTGAAGGTACTGATTTACATATCAGGTTTGAGCTCCTGACTATAAGCTTGCTTTAAAAGGAGGCCAATTAGGTGTTCGTATAAAAAGGAAATATATTGTACACATACTTTTTTACCTAATTCATGCAAAGGAGGTCTCATATGTGCCTCTTCTGAAGCCTTTACGGTGCTTTTTATGCTCATAACTATGGTTATTCATCATATACAGATGTATCTGCTAATGGGCACACAAGACTGGTTCTGGAGTCCTACAGTATATCCCCTCTCGGAGTTTGTATTTGTCTAAAACCTTATCCCGATTTCCACATGGAATTGGAGTATTAAAAGACTGACTGTTGCCCAGGATGTCACTCACAGTGCAGATCTTTATAATGCTTCTTTAAATTGGAAGATGAAGAAGAGATCAAGGTGAGGCCAGAATGTGATTGTTAGAACAGTATATTCACAGATGTGAGCTCTATTGCTGACATTATAAACATAGAGGAGTTGATTTTTATGTCCTGGTAGATTGAATAGACATATATCTGCACACTCAAGTGTTGTAAAGTTTAGCTTACAAAATTATCAGCTGTCCTAAACCCTCTAACAATCGTAATGCATTGGTCATGTTGATATGCTGCGGCAGTAAACAAGTGGACACAAGTTGATTGAAGCAAATAAAACTTTTTACTGTACATTAAAGGGGTTGTCTCGCGGCAGCAAGTGGGGTTCAGCACTTCTGAATGGCCATATTAATGCACTTTGTAATGTACATCGTGCATTAAATATGAGCCATACAGAAGTTATTCACTTACCTGCTCCGTTGCTGGCGTCCCCGTCGCCATGGATCCGTCTAATTTTGATGTCTTCTGGCGTTTTTAGGCGCGCTTGTGCAGTCTGTGCTTCTGCCTGGTGAATGGGGCCGCTCGTCCCGGAGAGCTGGTCACCGCGTCGTCATCGTAGCTCCACCCCGTCACGTGTGCCGATTCCAGCCAATCGGGAGGCTGAAATCGGCAATGGAATGCACAGAGCCCATGGTGCACCATGGGAGAAAACCGCAGTGCATCCCTGGGAAAGAACCGGCGGCCATCTTAGGCAGAAGATTTTTATAACTCCATATTTCGTCGGATCGGTGAGTAGCAAGCGGTTTAAAAACCGCTTTAAATTGCTATTTTATGCCAGGGGGGTGACAGGGGGAATGGGGTAAAGTAAAATTTTGATGTTTGCCGCGAGACAACCCCTTTAATGTGAGGGGTATCTGGCTAAGGGTTTTGGAGAGTTCCCTCAAAGAAGATGCACACTGTTCATACTTCCTCACCGGACATTCCAGTTTGTCCCGAAAATGTTCAGTAGGGTTCAGGTCGGGACCTTGCGTAGGCCGGTCCAATCGTGGAACATCCATCTGTTCAAAGCAACGTCAAACAGAGTTGGATTTGTGAAAAGGTGCATTGTCTTGTTTGAAGTATTGCTGACAGGCTGAACTAGATGGACATTGTCTTCATTCGGCCTTACATACTATGTTACTATGTTACATTGCCAGCAGAACATTATTGTCTAGAACAGCGCTCCCCAATCCAGTCCTCAGGGACCGCCAACAGGTCATGTTTTCAGGATTTCCTCAGTATGACGCAGGTGATGTAATTGTCAGTGCCTCAGACATTGCCACAGGTGTTCTTACCATAGGACATCCTGAAAACATGACCTGTTGGTGGTCCCTGAGGACTGGAGTTGGGAACCCCTGGTCTAGAATGTCAAGGTACACCTTCTTGTTCATGGTTCTTACAAATACAGCCAACTGGGTTCTTTCCAGTACAACCAACTGACCGAGAGCATGCCATGTAAAATATCCTCAGACCATAACAGATCATATTAACATAGTAAGTAAGGCTAAAAAAACGCATATGCCCATCCAGTTCAGCCTATTACTCCCAATGTTGATCCAGAGAAAGGAAAAAAAATCCAATGAGGTAGAAGCCAAGTTTCCTCATTTAGGGGAAAAAATTCTTTCCTGACTCCTCCAATCTGGCAATCAGAATAATCCTCAGATCAACAACCCTTCTGAAGTTATTAATGTTTATAACATATAATATTGTATTGCTCAAGAAAGCCATCCAGGCCCCTCTTGTACTCTTTTAGTTAGTTCCCCATCACCACATCTTCAGAGTTCCATAGTCTAACTGCTCTTACAGTAAAGAACCCCCTTCTATGTTGGTGTAGAAACCTTCTTTCCTCTAGACGTAGAGGATGCCTCTTGTTAGTCAGAGTCCTCGGTATAAACAGATGATGGGAGAGACCTCTGTATTGTCCCCTGATATATTTATACATAGTTATTAGGTCACCCCTCAGACGTCTTTTTTCTAAACTAAATAACTTTAATTTTGATAACCATTCTGGGTAATCGAACATTCATCATATGTAACTGTTGGTGCAACACACCCAGGCAAAAGGTGTTCCCCAAGCAACCTGTACATCTAGCTATGTCCATCTGATTTGAAGATGGAGTAGTGTGACTCACCACTCCATGTGTCGGAAGGGGTATTGTCCCTTCTTGAGGAGACTACCTAGAAGGTAAGTGAGGAGACTTATAAAGCC
The DNA here is from genome assembly GCF_035609145.1 of Eleutherodactylus coqui. NCBI lineage: Eukaryota > Metazoa > Chordata > Amphibia > Anura > Eleutherodactylidae > Eleutherodactylus > Eleutherodactylus coqui. The sequence continues at coordinate 247,485,006 of NC_089840.1, forward strand.
ATTCATGCTCCTTTGGGTAATATGCAAATAAGGAAGATGGAACAACACCTCTGCAGCGCCACCTATTGGATGGCAACATTTCTGCAAAACAATGTACAACCCTTTATACGGGTCTTAACAAAGATTGGGAATTGAAAATGAAGCCAGAATGCATATACAGACAGGGGTTTTGGGGGTGTTTGCCCTCATCAGTGTGCAGTAGGATTCTGACTTGGCTAGTTAGAGGCCTATTACGTGAGTTGGAAGGGGTATTGTCTCTCCTTGAGGAGAGCACCTAGAAAGCGTGTGAAGAGACTTATAAGGCCATGCATGCTCTTCTGGGTAATATGTAAATAAGGAAGATGGAACCATTGGTGGCGCTCAATCACCTTCTAGGTGCTCTCCCTAAAGAGAAACATTACCCCTCCATGCTCACATCATAGGCCTCTCACTAGCCATGTCACTGCACACTAATGAGGGACAAACACCATGAAACAGCTGTCTGTGTATGGATTCTGACTTGGTTTTTAATTCCCAATCTTTGTTAAGATCTGTATAAAGCGTCGGACATTGATTTGCAGGAATGCTGCCATTCAATAGGTGGTGCCTCAGAGGATTGTTCCATCATCACTCCATAGTACATCCTTCCATTGCTCAACTGTCCAATGACGACGCTCCTTGCACCACCGTAGACTGGCAGAAGCAATCATGATGCATGGCTTGTGTGCAGCGGCATAACCCATATATCCAGTAGCATGCAGTTCCCATCACAAAAGTATGGCTGACACCTCCAAGGGTCTGCATCTTACATAGGATGGTTTAGTATACATGACATGCTAGTAAGACACAATCCATTCTCCTGATAAGGATGTCCAAATACTTTGTATAGGAAACTAGCTAACTCTACAAATATACATTTTACTCCTAGTCGACATAATGTGAAATGTTTTAGAGGGTTAATGTTTCCAACCGCCTTATAGCCTAGATATCACTTTTGTGCCATATTGAGTGCTTCAGTATCCCTCTACATGGCTGGATCATCAGCACTAAATCTGGCAGAAAATCAGGCCATCTGTACTCCGCTTTATTTATTGCTGTCATATTGTTTTCTTCATTGTCTGTCATTTCTGTTCTCCGATTTCACCGCACGAACAACAGTGCCGAAATATAGGCTACATCTAAATAAGATTAACTCACCTACTTAGCATAAAAGTAGAGCTATCTGATTCCAGTAATGAGCGGGATGACCACCGCAGCTCAATCTCAGCAGGTAAGTGCTGAGGATATCGATTACATCGGCTGAATATATTTGATGATTGAGCCGAGATATAAAACAATGGGGATCTGACAATGTTTGTATACATTCCATTTCCAGCTGTTTCTGCGTATCCTGACTGCACATTGACCCGCAGACGATAACCTGTGTGTGTAATGAGCCGAACACTGCTTTATTGATTCGCTAATGGAATCTGCTGCTTGTTATCTGGTTTACGGGCTCCTTCCAAAGATTTAATTTGCAAGACATATTTTCAGTCACAGCTATTAAAGGATAATCCCATTCAAGAAGAAAATGGTCCGCAAAGACTGAAAGCGAAGCTCTGGGTTAGAGCCACTTATAGGAGGGAGTTGTATTACTACCAGTTGCCCAATATGTTGGTATGACCAGATCTGCTTCCGTTACACGTGGGGATGCTTGTGACCAGGGACGTACAGTAACTAAAGGCTCAGGGGCCTGATGCAAAACGTGAGCTGAGGCCCGCCTCTATCTGTAGCTGTCCCCGTACCCATACCTAAACCATGCTGCACAGAGACATAACGTGAAGCTTCTGAGCCCCGATGCAAAACTTGTAACAGGGCCCCCAACAATAATGCTTTATTCATAGTACTGGGCTCCCTATATGGAGAAGAGAGGCCTTATGGGGCCCCTAATGCTCCTGGGCCCGGGTACAACCGCATCCCCTGCACCCTCTATAGTTATGCCGCTGCTTGTGACCATGGATGTGAAGCAGTTGGATGGTACGTGTATAGATTCATTTAGACACAACGATTATCGCTCAAAAGATGTCTTTTGAGCGATAATCGTTGCGTCATTTACATCACAAGATGATCGCTCAAACGTTGAGCGATCATCTTGCGCTCTGAGCGCAGGATGCAGAGAACAAGCGGGGGGGGGGGGGGGGCTGCTTGTTCTCTGCATCCATCTGTTCCCCGCTGGGAGTGCCTGGCTGTTATACAGCTGAGCACACCCAGCAGAGGATGCAGACGACAAGTGGGGTGTCACTTCTTGTCTTCTGCATCCAACAGTTTTCTGCACGGAGCGCCCAGCTGTTATACAGCCGAGCTCTCCTAGCGGAGGATGTAGAAGACAAGTGGGGTGTCCCCGCTTTCCTTCTGTATCCAGCTGTTCCCCGCTCTGAGCGCCCAGCTGTTATACAGCCGAGCGCTCCATGTGGGGTATGGAGAACAGAGCAGGACCGCTCTATTCTTCATACCCAGCCTGTCATCCTGGAGCGGGATACAGCTGAAACAATAGTATCAGCTGTATCCCGCTGTGAATCCCTGATAAGGCTCATCGTTGTCTCTCAGCACGCTGAAAGACAACGATGAGCGATGGTTTAACGAAAACTGAACGATGTCAGTGCGGTTACACACAACGATTATCGCTCAAAAGATGGCCTTGTGCGATAATTGTTGTGTCTAAATGGGCAATGGCGCGGCAATGACAGAGGCGATGTTTTTTTTTAATTAACTTTTACTAAAGCACAACAGTATAAATGACATTTGGTTCCATTGGAAGGTGCATATGGTTAAACGTTACTTCATAATAACTCATGGATTAAACTCTTAAAGAGACAGTAGTCAATTACTTATCATCCATTATGTGTCTATTTATTACCTGTTGCTGACATAATAACACTTTAAATGGAAGACACATTTACAACATCCCACTCTCGGCATCGGTAAGGCACTTCAATCTCTCTTGCTGCTCTCTGTCCTCGTACTAGTACTGCATACTTTACTACAGGAGGTCTGTGGCATGCACTATTACAGCGGTCTCGAGTACCGTAGGTGTGAAATCCCTGCACATAATACGGACCGTCACTCTATTGAAGCTCCCCAGACAAGTGGACTCACTGCAACGTAGGTGTAAGGTACATCATATGAACACCATACTGAATGCGGTACATCATAATCGTTGCAGTGAATGCGGTACATCAATTTTGTCTACTAAACTTCTCCTTCGAGTGTTGAACCTCTGTAAAGTGCCTCACCACCCCGCTGCACATGTTACAGAGCTCTTCATTTATTATTCCTATTTCTTAAATGTTTTGTGGAACACCATGCACAGAATATTCTGATATCTCAGCATACATGATCTGGCCACAGATAGTCACCTGTACATTAAATCCTGGCTGTTGGCCTCTACCGAATCTACATCACATAACACAGATCATCACCTGCCCTGTAGGAACTGCATATCTACATGTAATACGCTAGGGGTTATTAATGCCATCCCATCACGCTTGGTTCTCTATAAACAGGTGCCTTGCTGCGTCCTTCCATATCACATTATATCACACATATAATACATCTTCATATCACATTTTATAACAAACATGGCACACTGTAATCCTGAAACCTGTGACCCTCTCAAGGTCTTGCTTAACTAATGGCACCAAACTTTAGGACACTAGTGTTAGTTCAGTTCTCAAGCATAAATAGCCCCCACACCCTGGCCAGTGAATTTTGCACATAACTGTCCCATTGAAATTTGCACACTTGCAAGTACATCTCTTCACTGAGTATCGGCATCTCATAGTCCGGTCACTTCTGCACTTAAACATCGCAGGGAGGAAAAATTCTCTCTCATCCCATGCACTGCGAGGTCCTTTGCCCCAGTCATCCAGCCAGTCCTCCATGCAGCCTTCACTTCAGCCCCTAGGTCATCAGTGCCATGTCAGTCTCCGGCAGTCTCACTGCTTGTAGCTCTGCAGCATATGGACCCTATCTGCTGCACTGCCTATATGAAATTATACAAGATAATTAATAGAATGGAGGACAATCTACGGCTGCAAAAGGACCTGGATAAGCTGGGGGATTTGGGCAGAAAAATGGCAAATGAAGTTCAATAATGATAAATGTAAGGCTATGTACATGGGCAGGAGAAACAAATGTCACCAGTATACACTAAATGGGGTACTGCTAGGGAAAAGTGAGATGGAAAAAGACCTGGGGTTACTAGTGGATTACTAGATTAAACTGGAGTAACCAATGCCAGTCAGCTGCTGCAAAAGCTAATAGAGTCTTGGGGTGCTTTAAAAGAGATATAGGGGCGAAGGATGGGAACATTATTCAACCGCTATATAAGGCACTTGTCAGGCCCCACATGGAATACTGCGTACAGTTCTGGACACCGGTGCTCAGGAAAGATGTTACAGTGTTGGAGGGGGTTCAAAGAAGGGCAACCAAATTAATAAATGGAATGACGGGACTGGAATACCCAGAGAGGCTATCAAACTGGGATTATCTACCCTGGAAAAAAGATGGCTAAGTGGTGATCAAATAACTATGTATAAGTACATGAGGGGACAATACAAGGATCTCTCCCATGACCTGTTTATACCCAGGACTACGACGGTAACAAGAGGGCATCCACTACGTCTAGAGGAAAAAAGGTTTCATCACCAACACAGAAGGGGGTTCTTTACTGTAAGAGCAGTGAGACTGTGGAACTCTCTGCCTGAGGACGTGGTGATGGCAAGATCAATGGAGGAGTTTAAGAGGGGACTAGATGCCTTTCTAGAGCGCTATGATATTACAGGATATAGACATTAAATAACCAGTGAGATTGTTGATCCGGGTATTGGAGTCAGGTAGGAACTTGTAAACATCGATCCAGGGATTATTCTGGCTGCCATTATGGAGTTGGGAAGGAATTTTTTTCACCAAAAATGGGCTACATTGGTTTCTACCTCATTGAAGTTTTTTTTGCCTTCCTCTGGATCAACAAGGGGGGGGGGGGGTGGAAACAGGCTGAACTAGATGGACATTGTCTTTCACCCTAACATACTATGTTATTTATATGTTACTATACTGTCTCTATGGACGGTCTCCACCACTATACTGCAGGTGTTTCTGTGCTCCTCCTCTAAGACACTTTGAATTCTCCACTGCTTCAAAGATCCAAGATGGCTGCTGATTCTTCCACATTGTGTCACAATTAATCAAAGGTCTTTTTGGAAAATTCCGCATATAGTCCAATTGCTCTATTCACTTCTATTAGTAATAGCCTTTAGTTGTGTTAAAGGTCCCTCGTGTCCAAAACCGATATTGTAGTCTGCATTATTGTAACTCAATCCTAGATGCCACCGAATGGCTAATAGAAGCAGACCTTGGTCTGGAGCTCAGTAGATGGTAGCAGAGCCGCAGTAATTAGTAAGAGGGGAGCAGGGCACTGCTCACCCCTCTTACACATCTTCAGACACTGCATGGTATAGGAGATGTATTCAGGACAAATGGTGAATTACCTGCAGCTTGGGCACAACTGTGCCAGAAAAAGCAAAATATACAGATGGCTTCTGGAGTTAAAACTAGTTCTGGACATAAGCGGGAGTTATTTGTAAGTGGCTGCTCAACTGTGTAAAGTTCTGAGCGCGGAGCATTTACACTCAGCGATAATCCCGCGATCCAGCAATGTTTTTTATGTTGACTGACAGTCAGCGATAACAAGAAGTAAACGGATAGTAAACAAATTTTTTTGCATTAACATGGGATGAAATCAATGGTTTCGGTTCGTCCCAATATGCGACCCCGATTATCATGGAAGCAAAAAGAAGGGTTTTGATACCGTGTTAGTTAATAGGGCAACATGTGATTGTTCTCAGTAAGAGAAACCAAGTAATCTTGTAGATCTGATACTTTTTAATGGCTAACAAAAATACATGATGTTACAGCGAGCTTTCCAACCTACTCAGGGTTCTTCCTCAGTCATAATGGACCAAATCTAAAGACATATTTAAGAAATACACATGATCACATGGGAGGGCACGGACATGGTAAACTTAATTTGCACTAGGTATATACCAGAGACAGAGGGTAAGAGGGCACAGACATGTTGGGATCAATAGCATTTAGATAAATAACAGGGAGGGATGAATTACTGTTTTACAAACTTGGTAAAAACTCATACATTGAGTTGAAGGAATGCTGCCATCCAATAGGTGGCGCTGCAGAGGTATTGTTACATCTTCCTTGTTTGCAGGTCTGAAGGAGAGATTTCACATTCCTTGTCACTGGACTAATTATTTACTGTTATGGTCATCTTTATCATGGAAGCCCAAAGAACAATACCACGGGGACTCCCTTCATCTCCGCAACAGGGGACTCCCTTCATCTGCACAACAGGGGACTCCCTTCATCTCCACAACAGGGGACTCCCTTCATCTCCACAACAGGGGACTCCCTTCATCCCCGCAGGGATTCCCTTCATCCCCGCAGGGACTCCCTTCATCCCCGCAGGGACTCCCTTCATCCTTGCAGGGATGCCATTCGTTGTTCTGGTTGCCAAGTGATTTCACACAATTAAAAGCCCCCATAGCCACAAAAGCTATTGGAGCCCTAAAATAACTCTTATGTGAAAGAGGCCTAAGGCCTGCGCACTCACAACTATGAAACTAACACAGCTCAGCAACAGGCATTTAATAAATAGTTCAATCCCTTCAGTTCATTCTTGTCTTTTGCAGCAGGCCTGCCGGGTGACTAACTATTTTTGACCCCTTTTTAAGGGTGGATTCAGACGACCGTATATCGGTTCGGTTTTCACGCCGAGCCGATATACAGTGTCCTCATCTGCAGGGGGGGAGGATGAAATGCCAGGAGCAGGAACTGAGCTCCCGCCCCCTCTCTGCCTCCTCTCCGCCCCTCTGCACTATTTGCAATGAAAGGAGGTGGGACAGGGTGGGGCTAAGTGGCGAGAATTAGCCCCGCCCCCGCCCCACCTCTCCCTATTGCAAATAGTGCAGAGGGGCAGAGAGGAGGCAGAGAGGGGGCGGGAGCTCAGAGCACTGCTCCTGCCTCTTCCAGGCTCCCCCACTGCAGAGAGAGACAGCGTATGTCGGCTGGGCGTGAAAACCCGGCCAATATACGTTCGTCTGAATCCAGCTTAATGGGCACATCAAGAGTCTTTTACAATCTGGCTTCACTTACAATTTTTTTTTTTTGCACAATAATTGTGCAGTGTGAACGCATGCAGTGAAAGACCAATCAGTGATAAATTACTAATCTCATCTTTAAGGGCGGCTTCACAAGGGTGTATTTGTGCACAAAACTTGCGCACGCAATACAAACAGTATACAACCTACTGATTTCAATGATTTAGTTCTCATTTCCTTTGTTTGTGTGCATATTTCTTGTGCATGCAAAAAAATTGGACCTGCTCACTTTTTATGCGCATTTGAGCACCAAGGGTCCCCATAGAAGTCTGTGGGAAGTGCGCAAATGCGCACGTAGATGTGCAATACGCTGCGCAATTCTGTGTAAAAAAGAGTACATCTGGGCATCATTAGGCTAAATAACCTTTTATCTCCTTCCAGCTCCAGGATGTACATTTACGTCCTGCAGCATCGGGGTATGTATGAAGAGAGATTGTGGGGCGACCTCTCTTTAAACAGCGTGGGGGTCAGCTGTTTATTACAGCTGACATCTGCGGGCAATAGCTGCCGATGACTGATCATGGCTATCAACCCTTTAAATGCCGCTGTCAATTCTGACAGCGACATTTAAATCCTGTAAACGATGTTCTAGGGTCCCGTACGGCCCCCGCGTGAGATCGCAGGGAGAAGTGTGAGCGTCATGGCAGCCAGGGGCCTTCTGAAAGGCCCCAGGGCTGCCTTAGCAGACTGCTATCAAGCCGTCCCCATGAGGTGGCTTGATAGACTGCCAGCAAATCGCAGTATGATGTAATGCTATAGCATTACGTCATACTGCAGGAGCAATCAAAGCATCGCTAGTTGTGGTCCCCCAGGGGCACTAAAAAAAAAAAAAAGTTAAAGTAAGATCAATAAAGTGTTATTAATTGTAAAAAGGAAAGTAATAAGAGTTTAAATCACCCCCCTTTTGCCATATCTATAATTAAAAAAAATCTAAAAAAAATACATTTTGTATTGCCACGTTCATCATAGTCTGATCTATCAAAGAAGCTCATTATTTACCCCGCATGGTGAATGTAGTCCGAAAAAAAAAGGAAGCCAGAAATCCCCTTTTTTAGTCACCATGCCTTCCAGAAAAAAATGCAATAAAAAGCAATCAAAGAGTTGTATGTATTACGAATTGGTGCTAATGTAAACTACAGGACATCCAGCAAAAAATGAGCCCTCGCACAACTACAGCGAGGGAAAAATAGAAAAGTTATTGCGCGCAGAGGATGGCGGCAGAAAATAATTGAAAAAAATTCAATGTCTTTAAAAAAATTACAAGTACTACAGCAAAAAAAAAGCCTATACAAGTTTGGTATGGTAGTAATCGTACTGACCCATAGAATAAAGTTATAAGGTCATTTTTATTGCAGTTTGTGCGCTGTAGAAACAAGACGCACCGAAAGATGGCAGAATTTTTTATTTTTATTTTACTCCACTTAGAATTTTGTAAAAGTTTTTCAGTACATTATATAGTACAGTAAATAGCACCACTGAAAAATACAACTGGTCCAGCAAAAAACAAGCCCTCATACAGCGACATCAATGGATAAAGGAGTTACAATTTTTTTAAAGGGTCAGGAGTAGAGTTGAGCAAACATACTCTGGTGAGCTTGATGCTCGTTCGAGTATTAGCGTACTCGATGGTGCTCTTTCTTCGAAGGAGCATCAAATCGCATTCGACCCCGCCCCAGCTTTTGGCTCCTCCCCGCTGTGACGTGCCTGTTTTGGCCCTTCCCTGCCACGACATAGCGCGCGTCATTTTAAAAATTTTGGTCAGGCAGGGAGGAGAAGGGGGATAGAGAGAGAGAGAGGGCAAGAGGGAGAGAGAGGGAGAGAGAGGGCGAGAGGGTAAGAGGGCAAGAGGGCGAGAGGGCGAGAGGGAGAGAGGGAGAGAGAGGGCAAGAGAGAGAGGGAGAGAGGGAGAGAGGGGGAAAGGGGGAGAGTGGGAGAGGGGGAGAGGGGGAGAGGGAGAGAGGGGGAGAGGGGGAGAGGGGGAGAGGGAGAGAGGGAGAAAGGGGGCAAGAGAGAGAGAGAGAGAGAGAGGGAGAGAGGGAGAGAGGGGGAGAGGGAGAGAGGGGGAGAGGGCAAGAGAGAGAGAGAGGGGGAGAGAGGAAGAGGGCGAGAGGGCGAGAGGGAGAGAGGGCGAGAGGGAGAGAGGGCGAGAGGGAGAGAGGGAGAGAGAGAGGGGGGGAGAGGGGGAGAGGGGGAGAGAGAGAGAGAGAGAGAGAGAAAAGCCCCCATTAGCAATGGATACCTTAGCTAAGCACCACACTACCTCCAACAAAGCACAATCACTGCCTGCATGACACTCCGCTGCCACTTCTCCTGGGTTACATGCTGCCCAACCCCCCCTGCACGACCCAGTGTCCACAGCGCACACCAAATTGTCCCTGCGCAGCCTTCAGCTGCCCTCATGCCATGCCACACTCATGTCTATTTATAAGTGCGTCTGCCAGAGGAACCGCAGGCACACACTGCAGAGGGTTGGCACGGCTAGGCAGCGACCCTCTTTAAAAGGGGCGGGGCGATAGTCCACAATGCTGTACAGAAGCAATGAGAAATCCAATCCTGTGCCACCTCCATCTGGAGCTGCACACGTGGGCATAGCAATGGGGAACCTATGTGCCACACACTATTCATTCTGTCAAGGTGTCTGCATGCCCCAGTCAGACCGCGGTTTTTTATAAATAGTCACAGGCAGGTACAACTCCGCAATGGGAATTCCGTGTGCACCCACAGCATGGGTGGCTCCCTGGAACCCACCCGCTGTACATAAATGTATCCCATTGCAGTGCCCTGGACAGCAGAGCTAACGTCAGATGAAATGCAGGTAGGCTTCGGCCCACACTGCATGCCCCAGTCAAACTGGGGTTCTTTAGAAGTGGACACAGATGCATTTACAACTCCCTGTGGACCCACAGCATGGGTGGGTGCCAGAAAGCCACCGGCGGCACATAAAAATATCCCATTGCATTGCCCATCACAGCTGAGGTAGTAATGTCATGTTTAATGCAGGTGGGCTTCGGCCCACACTGCATGCACAGTCAGACTGAGGTTCTTTAGAAGTGGACACAGATGCATTTACAACTCCCTGTGGACCCACAGCATGGGTGGGTGCCAGGAAGCCACCGGCGGTACATAACAATATCCCATTGCATTGCCCATCACAGCTTAGGTAGTAATGTCATGTTTAATGCAGGTGGGCTTCGGCCCACACTGCATGCCCCAGTCAGACTGGGGTTCTTTAGAAGTGGACACAGATGCATTTACAACTCCCTGTGGACCCACAGCATGGGTGGCTCCCTGGAACCCACCGGCGGTACATAAAACTATCCCATTGCATTGCCCATCACAGCTGAGGTAGTAATGTCATGTTTAATGCAGGTGGGCTTCGGCCCACACTGCATGCCCAGTGAGACTGGGGTTCTTTAGAAGTGGACACAGATGCATTTACAACTCCCTGTGGACCCACAGCATGGGTGGGTGCCAAGAAGCCACCGGCGGTACATAAAAATATCCCATTGCATTGACCAACACAGCTGATGTAACGTCAGCTGTAATGCAGGTGGGCTAAAAATTAATTTGATTACACTGTAGGCGAGGGCTCACAAAAATTGCTGTATCAACAGTACTAATGTACATCAGAAAAATTGCCCATGGCCAACCAAGAGGGCAGGTGAAACCCATTAATCGCTTTGGTTAATGTGGCTTAATTGGTAACTAGGCCAGGAGGCAGCCCAGTTAAAACAAAAATTGGTTGAGGTGAAAGTTTCAACGCTTTAATGAGCATTGAAACGTATAAAAATTGTTTAGAAAAATTATATGACTGAGCCTTGTGGGCCTAAGAAAAATTGCCCGTTCGGCGTGATTATGTGAGGTTTCAGGAGGAGGAGCAGGAGGAGGAGGAGGAATATTATACACAGATTGATGAAGCGAAAAGGTCCCCGTTTTTGATGGGGATACAGAACGATGCTTCCATCCGCGGGTGCAGCCTACGTATTGCCTAGGTATCGCTGCTGTCCGCTGGTGGAGAAGAGAAGTCTGGGGAAATCCAGGCTTTGTTCATCTTGATGAGTGTTAGCCTGTCGGCACTGTCGGTTGACAGGCGGGTACGCTTATCTGTGATGATTCCCCCAGCCGCACTAAACACCCTCTCTGACAAGACGCTAGCCGCAGGACAAGCAAGCACCTCCAGGGCATACAGCGCGAGTTCAGGCCACGTGTCCAGCTTCGACACCCAGTAGTTGTAGGGGGCAGAGGCGTCACGGAGGACGGTCGTGTGATCGGCTACGTAATCCCTCACCATCCTTTTACAGTGCTCCCGCCGACTCAGCCGTGACTGGGGAGCGGTGGCACAGTCTTGCTGGGGAGCCATAAAGCAGTCAAGGGCCTTAAAGAGTGTTGCCCTGCCTGTGCTGTACATGCTGCCTGATTTCCGCGCCTCCCCTGCTACCTGGCCCTCGGAACTGCGCCTTCGGCCACTAGCGCTGTCGTATGGGAATTTTACCATCAGTTTGTCCGCCAGGGTCCTGTGGTATAGCAACACTCTCGAACCCCTTTCCTCTTCGGGTATGAGAGTGGAAAGGTTCTCCTTATACCGTGGGTCGAGCAGTGTGTACACCCAGTAATCCGTAGTGGCCAGAATGCGTGTAACACGAGGGTCACGAGAAAGGCATCCTAACATGAAGTCAGCCATGTGTGCCAGGGTACCTGTACGCAACACATGGCTGTCCTCACTAGGAAGATCACTTTCAGGAGTCTCCTCCTCCTCCTCCTCCTCCTCCGGCCATACACGCTGAAAGGATGACAGGCCAGCAGCATGTGTACCCTCACCAGTGGGCCAAGCTGTCTCTTCCCACTCCTCCTCATCTTCCTCCTCCTCCTCCTCCTCCTCCTCCTCACCGCGCTGAGATATAGACAGGAGGGTGCTCTGACTATCCAGCGACATACTGTCTTCCCCTGGCTCTGTTTCCGAGTGCAAAGCGTCTGCCTTTATGCTTTGCAGGGAACTTCTCAAGAGGCATAGCAGAGGAATGGTGACGCTAATGATTGCAGCATCGCCGCTCACCACCTGGGTAGACTCCTCAAACTTTCCAAGGACCTGGCAGATGTCTGCCAACCAGGCCCACTCTTCTGAAAATAATTGAGGAGGCTGACTCCCACTGCGCCGCCCATGTTGGAGTTGGTATTCCACTATAGCTCTACGCTGCTCATAGAGCCTGGCCAACATGTGGAGCGTAGAGTTCCACCGTGTGGGCACGTCGCACAGCAGTCGGTGCACTGGCAGATTAAACCGATGTTGCAGGGTGCACAGGGTGGCAGCGTCCGTGTGGGACTTGCGGAAATGTGCGCAGAGCCGGCGCACCTTTCCGAGCAGGTCTGACAAGCGTGGGTAGCTTTTCAGAAGGCGCTGAACCACCAAATTAAAGACGTGGGCCAGGCATGGCACGTGCGTGAGGCTGCCGAGCTGCAGAGCCGCCACCAGGTTACAGCCGTTGTCACACACGACCATGCCCGGTTAGAGGCTCAGCGGCGCAAGCCAGCGGTCGGTCTGCTCTGTCAGACCCTGCAGCAGTTCGTGGGCCGTGTGCCTCTTATCTCCTAAGCTGAGTAGTTTCAGCACGGCCTGCTGACGCTTGCCCACCGCTGTGCTGCCACGCCGCGCGACACCGACTGCTGGCGACGTGCTACTGCTGCTGACACATCTTGATCGCGAGACAGAGGTTGCGTTGGAGGAGGAGGAGGAGGGTGGTTTAGTGGAGGAAGCATACACCGCCGCAGATACCACCACCGAGCTGTGGCCCGCAATTCTGGGGGTGGGTAGGACGTGAGCGGTCCCAGGCTCTGACTCTGTCCCAGCCTCCACTATATTCACCCAATATGCCGTCAGGGAGATATAGTGGCCCTGCCCGCCTGTGCTTGTCCACGTGTCCGTTGTTAAGTGGACCTTGGCAGTAACCGCGTTGGTGAGGGCGCGTACAATGTTGCGGGAGACGTGGTCGTGCAGGGCTGGGACGGCACATCGGGAAAAGTAGTGGCGACTGGGAACTGAGTAGCGCGGGGCCGCCGCCGCCATCGTACTTTTGAAGGACTCCGTTTCCACAACCCTATACGGCAGCATCTCCAGGCTGATAAATTTGGCTACGTGCACGTTTAACGCTTGAGCGTGCGGGTGCGTGGCGGCGTACTTGCGCTTGCGCTCAAACACTTGCGCTAGCGACGGCTGGACGGTGCGCTGAGAGACATTGGTGGATGGGGCCGAGGACAGCGGAGGTGAGGGTGTGGGTGCAGGCCAGGAGACGGTAGTGCCTGTGTCCTCAGAGCGGGGTTGGATCTCAGTGGCAGGTTGGGGCACAGGGGGGTGGGCAGCGGTGCAAACCGGAGGCGGTGAACGGCTTTCGTCCCACCTTGTGGGGTGCTTGGCCATCATGTGTCTGCCCATGCTGGTGGTGGTGGCTCCCCGGCTGATCTTGGCGCGACAAAGGTTGCACACCACTGTTCGTCGGTCGTCTGCACTCTCAGTGAAAAACTGCCAGACCTTTGAGCACCTCGGCCTCTGCAGGGTGGCATGGCGCGAGGGGGCGCTTTGGGAAACAGTTGGTGGATTATTCTGTCTGGCCTTGCCTCTACCCCTGGCCACCGCACTGCCTCTTGCAACCTGCCCTGCAGCTGCCCTTGCCTCCCCCTCTGAAGACCTGTCCTCAGTAGGCGTAGCAAACCAGGTGGGGTCAGTCACCTCATTGTCCTGCTGCTCTTCCTCAGAATCCTCGGTGCGCTCCTCCCTCGGACTTAATGCCCTTACTACTACCTCACTGATAGACAACTGTGTCTCATCGTCATCGGCCTCCTCACCCACTGAAAGGTCTTGAGACAGTTGCCGGAAGTCCCCAGCCTCATCCCCCGGACCCCGGGAACTTTGCAATGGTTGGGCATCAGTCACGATAAACTCCTCTGGTGGGAGAGGAACCACTGCTGCCCAATCTGAGCAGGGGCCCGAGAACAGTTCCTGGGAGTCTGCCCGCTCCTCAGAATGTCTCATTTTCATGGAGTGAGGAGGCTGGGAGGAAGGAGGAGCAGCAGCCAGAGGATTCTGAGTTGCAGCAGTGGACGGCGCAGAACTCTGGGTGGACGATAGGTTGCTGGAAGCACTTTCTGCCATCCACGACAGGACCTGCTCACACTGCTCATTTTCTAATAAAGGTCTACCGCGTGGACCCATTAAATGTGCTATGAATGTGTGGACGCCAGAAACGTGCCTCTCTCCTAATCCCGCAGCAGTCGGCTGCGATACACCTGGATCAGGAGCTCGGCCTGTGCCCAGACCCGGACTAGGGCCTCCGCATCCTCGGCCGCGCCCACGTCCTCTAGGCCTACCCCTACCCCTCAGCATGCTGTATTACCAGGAATGCAGAAACACAACGCTGTAATTAAATGTGCCGCTTATTGGCCTGGGGTTGGAGGCTGAGTTCGCTTACGGAACGCCAGGAAATAATTTGGCGCAAGCTTGCTGTAACACTTAGCAGACACGGACCCAGAACACTGAGCACAATGACAGGCAGGCCAAATAGATTTTTTGCCAGTATTTTTTGGAAAAGGACCACTGCGTATATTCAATCAATAATATATGTCTTCTGGCCCTGCCTACACAATTCTGACCCTGGAGTGTGTCACGGAACTGCAGTGTTGCACTGTTATTAACTGCAACAGAGCGGTGATTTCAGAGCCAGGAAATAATTTGGCGCAAGCCTGCTGTAACACTTAGCTGGCTGCGTATGATTTTGGAGAACTACTACCCCCAGCAGACACGGACCCAGAACACTGAGCACAGTGACAGGCAGGCCAAATAAATTTTTTTCCAATATTTTTTTGAAAAGGACCACACTGCGTATATTCAATCAATAATATATGTTTTCTAGCCCTGCCTACACAATTCTGTCCCTGGAGTGTGTCACGGAACTGCAGTGTTGCACTGTTATTAACTGCAACAGAGCGGTGATTTCAGAGCCAGGAAATAATTTGGCGCAAGCCTGCTGTAACACTTAGCTGGCTGCGTATGATTTTGGAGAACTACTACCCCCAGCAGACACGGACCCAGAACACTGAGCACAGTGACAGGCAGGCCAAATAGATTTTTTTCCAATATTTTTTTGAAAAGGACCACTGTGTATATTCAATCTATAATATATGTCTTCTGGCCCTGCCTACACACTTCTGTCCCTGGAGTATTACTGCAGGGCGCAATGCTCTGCACGGCCGATATACCAAAAAAAAAAAAATGTGCAACACTGCTAAAAGCAGCCTCCACACTACTGCACACGGTTAGATGTGGCCCTAAGAAGGACCGTTGGGGTTCTTGAAGCCTACACTAACTCCTAACACTCTCCCTACAGCAGCTCCAACACGATACCACTGTCCCTCAGCTATGTCACAACGCATCTGAGGCGAGCCGCGGGAGGGGCCGATTTTTATACTCGGGTGACACCTGATCTCCCCAGCCACTCACTGCAGGGGGGTGGTATAGGGCTTGAACGTCGCAGGGGGAAGTTGTAATGCCTTCCCTGTCTTTCAATTGGCCAGAAAAGCGCGCTAACGTCTCAGAGATGAAAGTGAAAGTAACCCGAACATCGCGTGGTACTCGTCACGAGTAACGAGCATCTCGAACACGCTAATACTCGAACGAGTATCAAGCTCGGACGAGTACGTTCGCTCATCTCTAAAAAGGAACCAAAAGGAAGTTATGCAAAGTTTGTGTTTGCATAGTAACAAGTAAAGTTATGGAGGCTTAGTATCACCCAACCTTAAGGAAAAAGCCATACACGTAGAATTCATACCTGTAAGCGCGTATCATTCAAGGATTCTTATAGTATAGATGTCCAGCGGAATGCAGCTGTAAGCCCGTCCGTACATACTTGTTTAAATCTGTATTGCGGATAGACCTGATGGCTCACGGATGGACATGCGCAGTACAGAGTTTTTCATCAATGCGCAACAGCGCGGGAAAATTAGAGTTTTGAGAAAATAAATTAGTAGTGCACATGTCTGACAGTGAGCTGTCAGGTCAACCTGCAATACAGATTTAAACAGGTATGCAGGGCAGAAATACGGGGATGAGAACACTATCCCTAACCAACTTTGGTGCCTGGCAGCAAGGTGATCCTCCCGATAGAGGTGGCCCCATGTCAGGAATCTTGGAGGCCTAGTCTGTCTCTAGATGAAGGATAGGGAAGAGGTATAATACAGATGGAAAGAGCAATGTATATAATACAGTAGAAGATAGAGGCTAATAAGCCCTACACAGAACGAAGAGCCACGAGACAATAACCAGCGCCCATGTAGAGGTGGGCACAGAAAAAATACACCTCTGTTATGGCTGATTGGTCGGCTAGGGGAAACACCTCCCTGTTGGCCAATCACTCCATACACTATAGGTCATACTGTAGCAGAGTTGTAAAGAAGGACACATTATACACTGAGGCCACTGAGGGATTTCCAACAGATGACACTTCAGGGATCTTCTGCAGTGACAGGAAGAAATGCCTGTCCTTTGTAAGTTAATGTGAGGCTTCCACATAGGAAAGTGCAGTCTATAGACAGCCATTATTGTAATATGTAAGCCATTATTTATTACAGTAACTCCAAGTCATAAATTGTAAAAGATGATAAGAAAAACCCTGCAATATGTCTGGAGCAAAAGGCACTCATTGGTGTCCAGCGCCAAATCACAAGGTGCATGCACCGTAAGCACGATCAAGTGGACTGGGGTCGACATCGCCCCGGCTCCACTTACTAATTGTGGCTGGAGCGCCACAACTCTAAGTAAGCAAGAAAAGGGACCGATGAGAGTTACACAATCACAGTATAAGTGCTAAAGAACAAAGTGCATTGCACTCCAATAGAAAAGAATGGGATTCATCCTGCCAAAAAGTAAAATATTGCAAAAAAAAAAAAACAAGTGTGAACTTTTGTCTCATTCATAATTCTTTCATACCTGTTTGCAAGAAATAGATAAGCAGACTACCTGATATCGGATCTCAAGAAATAGGATTCTGTCCGTCTCCCAAAAATGGAAGTTTTAACAAGAGCACCTGCTTTAATTCAGGTTTATGTGGTCAATGCTGACACCTAGTGGTGAACAATCAGAATGACATCTTTCTGACAGTTGCTTACTAGAGATGAGCGAGCACCAAAATGCTCGGGTGCTCGTTGCTCGGGACGAACATTTCGCGATGCTCGAGGGTTCGTTTCGAGTAACGAACCCCATTGAAGTCAATGGGCGACCCGAGCATTTTTGTATATCGCCGATGCTCGCTAAGGTTTTCATTTGTGAAAATCTGGGCAATTCAAGAAAGTGATGGGAACGACACAGAAACGGATAGGGCATGCGAGGGGCTACATGTTGGGCTGCATCTCAAGTTCCCAGGTCCCACTATTAAGCCACAATAGCGGCAAGAGTGCCCCCCCCCTCCCAACAACTTTTACTTCTGAAAAGCCCTCATTAGCAATGCATACCTTAGCTAAGCACCACACTACCTCCAACAAAGCACAATCACTGCCTGCATGACACTCCGCTGCCACTTCTCCTGGGTTACATGCTGCCCAACCCCCCCCCCCACGACCCAGTGTCCACAGCGCACACCAAACTGTCACCTGCCCAGCCTTCAGCTGCCCTCATGCCACACCACCCTCATGTCTATTTATAAGTGCGTCTGCCATGAGGAGGAACCGCAGGCACACACTGCAGAGGGTTGGCATGGCTAGGTAGCGACCCTCTTTAAAAGGGGCGGGGCAATAGCCCACAATGCTGTACAGAAGCAATGAGAAATCCAATCCTGTGCCACCTCCATCAGGAGCTGCACACGAGGGCATAGCAATGGGGAACCTATGTGCCACACACTATTCATTCTGTCAAGGTGTCTGCATGCCCCAGTCAGACCGCGTTTTTTTTTATAAAAAGGCACAGGCAGGTACAACTCCGCAATGGGAATTCCGTGTGCACCCACAGCATGGGTGGCTGCCTGGAACCCACCGGCTGTACATTAATGTATCCCATTGCAGTGCCCATCACAGCAGAGGTAACGTCCGATTAAATGCAGGTGGGCTTCGGCCCACACTGCATGCCCCAGTCAGACTGCTGTTCTTTAGAAGTGAACACATGCAGTTACAACTCCCTGTGGACCCACAGCATGGGTGGGTGCCAGGAAGCCACCGGCGGTACATAAATATATCCCATTGCATTGCCCATCACAGCTGAGGTAATGTCATGTTTAATGCAGGTGGGCTAAAAATTCATTTGATTACACTGTAGGCGAGGGCCCCCAAAAATTGGTGTACCAACAGTACTAATGTACTTGAGAAAAATTGCCCATGCTCAACCAAGAGGGCACGTGAAACCCAGTAATCGCTTTGGTTGATGTGGCTTAATTTGTAACTAGGCCTGGAGGCAGCCCAGTTAAAATAAAAATTGGTTCAGGTGCAAGTTTTAATGCTTTAATGAGCATTGAAAAGTATAAAAATTGTTTAGAAAAATTATATGACTGAGCCTTGTGGCCCTAAGAAAAATTGCCCGTTCTGCGTGATTACGTGAGGTTTCAGGAGGAGGAGCAGGAGGAGGAGGAGGAATATTATACACAGATTGATGAAGCAAAAAGGTCCCCGTTTTTGATGGGGATAGAGAACGATGCTTCCATCCTCGGGTGCAGCCTACGTATTGCTTAGGTATCGCTGCTGTCCGCTAGTGGAGAAGAGAAGTCTGGGGAAATCCAGGCTTTGTTCATCTTGATGAGTGTAAGCCTGTCGGCACTGTCGGTTGACAGGCGGGTACACTTATCCGTGATGATTCCCCCAGCCGCACTAAACACCCTCTCTGACAAGACGCTAGCCGCAGGACAAGCAAGCACCTCCAGGGCATACAGCGCGAGTTCAGGCCACGTGTCCAGCTTCGACACCCAGTAGTTGTAGGGGGCAGAGGCGTCACGGAGGACGGTCGTGCGATCGGCTACGTATTCCCTCACCATCCTTTTACAGTGCTCCCGCCGACTCAGCCTTGACTGGGGAGCGGTGACACAGTCTTGCTGGGGAGCCATAAAGCTGTCCAGGGCCTTAGAGAGTGTTGCCCTGCCTGTGCTGTACATGCTGCCTGATCTCCGCGCCTCCCCTGCTACCTGGCCCTCGGAACTGCGCCTTCGGCCACTAGCGCTGTCGGATGGGAATTTTACCATCAGTTTGTCCGCCAGGGTCCTGTGGTATAGCATCACTCTCGAACCCCTTTCCTCTTCGGGTATGAGAGTGGAAAGGTTCTCCTTATACCGTGGGTCAAGCAGTGTGTACACCCAGTAATCCGTAGTGGCCAGAATGCGTATAACGCGAGGGTCACGAGAAAGGCATCCTAACATGAAGTCAGCCATGTGTGCCAGGGTAACTGTACGCAACACATGGCTGTCCTCACTAGGAAGATCACTTTCAGGATCCTTTTCCTCCTCCTCAGGCCATACATGCTGAAAGGATGACAGGCAAGCAGCATGTGTACCCTCAGCAGTGGGCCAAGCTGTCTCTTCCCCCTCCTCCTCATGCTCCTCCTCCTCCTCACCGCGCTGAGATATAGACAGGAGGGTGCTCTGACTATCCAGCGACATACTGTCTTCCCCCCGGCTCTGTTTCTGAGCACAAAGCGTCTGCCTTTATGCTTTGCAGGGAACTTCTCAAGAGGCATAGCAGAGGAATGGTGACGCTAATGATTGCAGCATCGCCGCTCACCACCTGGGTAGACTCCTCAAACTTTCCAAGGACCTGGCAGATGTCTGCCAACCAGGCCCACTCTTCTGAAAAGAATTGAGGAGGCTGACTCCCACTGCGCCGCCCATGTTGGAGTTGGTATTCCACTATAGCTCTACGCTGCTCATAGAGCCTGGCCAACATGTGGAGCGTAGAGTTCCACCGTGTGGGCACGTCACACAGCAGTCGGTGCACTGGCAGATTAAACCGATGTTGCAGGGTCCGCAGGGTGGCAGCGTCCGTGTGGGACTTGCGGAAATGTGCGCAGAGCCGGCGCACCTTTCCGAGCAGGTCTGTCAAGCGTGGGTAGCTTTTCAGAAAGCGCTGAGCCACCAAATTAAAGATGTGGGCCAGGCATGGCACGTGCGTGAGGCTGCCGAGCTGCAGAGCCGCCACCAGGTTACGGCCGTTGTCACACATTACCATGCCCGGTTGGGGGCTCAGCGGCACAATCCAGCGGTCGGTCTGCTCTGTCAGACCCTGCAGCAGTTCGTGGGCTGTGTGCCTCTTCTCTCCTAAGCTGAGTAGTTTCCGCACGGCCTGCTGACGCTTGCCCACCACTGTGATGCCACGCCACGCGACACCGACTGCTGGCGACGTGCTGCTGCTGACACATCTTGATTGCGTGACAGAGGTTACGTTGGAGGAAGAGGAGGAGGAGGGTGGTTTAGTGGAGGAAGCATACACCGTCGCAGATACCAGCACCGAGCTGGGGCCCGCAATTCTGGGGGTGGGTAGGACGTGAGCGGTCCCAGGCTCTGACTCTGTCCCAGCCTCCACTAAATTCACCCAATGTGCCGTCAGGGAGATATAGTGGCCCTGCCCGCCTGTGCTTGTCCACGTGTCCGTTGTTAAGTGGACCTTGGCAGTAACCGCGTTGGTGAGGGCGCGTACAATGTTGCGGGAGACGTGGTCGTGCAGGGCTGGGACGGCACATCGGGAAAAGTAGTGGCGACTGGGAACTGAGTAGCGCGGGGCCGCCGCCGCCATCATATTTTTGAAAGACTCCGTTTCCACAACCCTATACGGCAGCATCTCCAGGCTGATAAATTTGGCAATGTGCACGTTTAACGCTTGAGCGTGCGGGTGCGTGGCGGCGTACTTGCGCTAGCGACGGCTGGACGGTGCGCTGACAGACATTGATGGATGGGGCCGAGGACAGCGGAGGTGAGGGTGTGGGTGCAGGCCAGGAGACGGTAGTGCCTGTGTCCTCAGAGGGGGGTTGGATCTCAGTGGCAGGTTGGGGCACAGGGGGAGGGGCAGTGGTGCAAACCGGAGGCGGTGAACGGCCTTCGTCCCACCTTGTGGGGTGCTTGGCCATCATATGTCTGCGCATGCTGGTGGTGGTGAGGCTGGTGGTGGTGGCTCCCCGGCTGATCTTGGCGCGACAAAGGTTGCACACCACTGTTCGTCGGTCGTCTGCACTCTCAGTGAAAAACTGCCAGACCTTTGAGCACCTCGGCCTCTGCAGGGTGGCATGGCGCGAGGGGGCGCTTTGGGAAACAGTTGGTGGATTATTTGTTCTGGCCCTGCCTCTACCCCTGGACACCGCATTGCCTCTTGCAACCTGCCCTGCTGCTGCCCTTGCCTCCCCCTCTGAAGACCTGTCCTCAGTAGGCGTAGCAAACCAGGTGGGGTCAGTCACCTCATTGTCCTGCTGCTCTTCCCCCGAATCCTCTGTGCGCTCCTCCCTCGGACTTACTGCCCTTACTACTACCTCACTGATAGACAACTGTGTCTCATCGTCATCCTCCTCCTCACCCACTGAAAGGTCTTGAGACAGTTGCCGGAAGTCCCCAGCCTCATCCCCCGGACCCCGGGAACTTTCCAATGGTTGGGCATCAGTCACGATAAACTCCTCTGGTGGGAGAGGAACCACTGCTGCCCAATCTGAGCAGGGGCCCGAGAACAGTTCCTGGGAGTCTGCCCGCACCTCAGAATGTGTCATTGTAATGGAGTGAGGAGGCTGGGAGGAAGGAGGAGCAGCAGCCAGAGGATTCTGAGTTGCAGCAGTGGACGGCGCAGAACTGTGGGTGGATGATAGATTGCTGGATGCACTTTCTGCCATCCACGACAGGACCTGCTCACACTGCTCATTTTCTAATAAAGGTCTACCGCGTGGACCCATTAATTGTGCGATGAATGTGGGGACGCCAGAAACGTGCCTCTCTCCTAATCCCGCAGCAGTCGGCTGCGATACACCTGGATCAGGAGCTCGGCCTGTGCCCACACCCTGACTTGGGCCTCCGCGTCCTCGGCCGCGTCCACGTCCTCTAGGCCTACCCCTACCCCTCAGCATGCTGTATTACCAGTAATGCAGAAACAGAACGCTGTAATTAAATGTGCCGCTTATTGGCCTGTGGTTGGAGGCTGACTTCGCTTACGGAACGCCAGGAAATAATTTTGCACAAGCCTGCTGTAACACTTAGCTGGCTGCGTATGAATTTGGAGAACTACTACACCCAGCAGAGACCCAGAACACTGAGGACACTCACA
Organism: Eleutherodactylus coqui; assembly: GCF_035609145.1. NCBI lineage: Eukaryota > Metazoa > Chordata > Amphibia > Anura > Eleutherodactylidae > Eleutherodactylus > Eleutherodactylus coqui. The sequence continues at coordinate 247,507,448 of NC_089840.1, forward strand.
GGCAGCCTAAATAGATTTTTTTCCCCAAATGTTTTTGCAAAGGCCCACTGCCTATATTCAATCAATATGTCTTCTGTCCCTGCCTAAGCGCTTCTGGCCCTGGAGTATGTCAAAGAACTGCAGAGTGTTGCACTGTGGACTGCAATACAGCGGTGATTTAACAGCCCAGACAGAGCCAGGAAATAATTTTGCGCAAGCCTGCTGTAACACTTAGCTGGCTGCGTATGAATTTGGAGAACTACTACACCCAGCAGAGACCCAGAACACTGAGGACAGTCACAGGCAGCCCAAATAGATTTTTTTCCCCAAATGTTTTTGCAAAGGCCCACTGCCTATATTCAATCAATATGTCTTCTGTCCCTGCCTAAGCGCTTCTGGCCCTGGAGTATTACTGCAGGGCGCAATGCTCTGCACGGCCGATATACCAAAAAAAAAAAAAGTGCAACACTGCAAAAAGCAGCCTCCACACTACTGCACACGGTTAGATGTGGCCCTAAGAAGGACAGTTGGGGTTCTTGAAGCCTAAAATCACTCCTAACGCTCTCCCTATAGCACCTCCGGCACCAGCAGCACTTTCCCTGATCTCTGTCAGAATGCATCTGAGGCGAGCCGCGGGAGGGGCGGATTTATATACTCGGGTGACACCTGATCTCCCCAGCCACTCACTGCAGGGGGGTGGTATAGGGCTTGAACGTCGCAGGGGGAAGTTGTAATGCCTTCCCTGTCTTTCAATTGGCCAGAAAAGCGCGCTAACGTCTCAGAGATGAAAGTGAAAGTAACTCGAACATCGTGTGGTACTCGTTACGAGTAACGAGCATCTCGAACACGCTAATACTCGAACGAGTATCAAGCTCGGACGAGTACGTTCGCTCATCTCTATTGCTTACCAAGTCTGGGAAACAACAGAGTACAATAGTTTTACATCAATCAGACTGACATAAAAGAGCACATGAGGTGATGTAACGCTATAATATAGTCTGTACATAACACCCGTTCATACCGTCAGTAATAAAGTACGGCACTGATCTGGTAATATCTAGCAATATCTACAGGAAATTAGCTAATTTTCCCCGCAGCTCTAACATCAATATTTAAGGACTTCTAGTTCAATTTTACTATATCACACAGTTGGATCAATTGCATTTCTGGAACGCATCCGATTCAAAAATGTCATGTTGTGGTCACTATTGGTGCAATTCCCTAGTCTACAGCCAGGGGGAGCACTAATAATGAACAATAATGAAAGCCTTTTCTTTTTACAGATTAGACCAGGTTCACAGGGTGGGGGGAGGGAAACACAAGAAAAAGAAGATGACTGGCCCTAATAATTAGCCATTGTACTCCATGGTAAGGGAGTATCACGCACGGCTGTGAACTGGCATTTCAAGCACAAAAGTGACATACCTAAACTCTTGCAATTGCGTATTAGCCTGTTTAGTGCACCCAGTTAATGCACAAATGTGCTCCGTTGCAGGGAGCGTATTCACGCATATGTTCATTTGTGTAAGCCCTGTTATACTGACCTTCTGCGCTGTTCCCTCGGTGTCGGCGCTCAAACTGGCTGCTGCAGTGCACTGGGAAACCTTCTTCGTAGTCCGCTCGATGCACTGCAGCAGGCGGTTTGAGAGTGGACATCGGGGGAATGGCAGAGAAGGTAAGTATAGAACATACATCCTCGGACTCAGCTACTTTGAGCCTATAGGATTAGTTTATAGGGCTCACGGTCGCTGACAGTCTCTAAGTATTATATATACCTGGGGAATATGTTTAGGCCCACTTTTAATTGCGTTGTATTCTTAAAGGGGTTGTACCGAGATTACAAGTTATCCCCTATGCAAAGGATAGCTTGCTGATCAGTGGGGTCCCACCGCTGCCGATCTCTATAATGGGGGTCCCCCTCTGCCTGTCCCTGCAGAGGTCGTTTCTCCCTCCACAGAAGCTTCAGAATGAGTGGAGTCCCGGCTGAGTATGCAGGTCAGCGCTCTGTTCTGTGGGGCTGACGGGAATACCCGAGTGCTTGCTGCTCCGGTATCTCCACTATCCCATTGAAAGTGAATGGAGCGTCAACAAGCTTGCATGACCAGCACTCCATTCTGTGTCCTCCGCACTGCGAGGGGTGCAGGAACCCCAATCTGCATGGAGATTGTATATTTGCTTTGTGTTTCATGCTCTCCAAGGAAGGAAGAAGTGCAGTGGCAAAATGGTTAGCACTGTTGCCTTGCAGCGCAGGAGTCCTAGAGTATTTGGCTTTGTTCTATCTGTGTAATACTATAGCCCACTCAAGGGCTCTACAAGTGGGCAATGGGGCCTAAAATGCCGTCAAGCAAAATGTCTGTTCTGAAAGCCAGCGGCTGCTCCTTTCGGTTTGAGCCACAGGACAAACGGGGGTATCCATTTTGGGGTGTAAATCCTTATTTTCATGTGCACTATAGAAAAAAAAACCCTGTATTTAAAATGACATATTTGTAAAAATATGAATTTTTTTTTCCTCCTCTATATTGTAGTAATTCCTGAAAAGAAACTGTGGGGTCAAAATACTCATGACACGCCTCCTGTGAATATATTAAGGCTGGGTTCACACAGGGCGGATTTGCCGCGGAATTTCGCCGCAGCAAATCCGCCCGTGGCCGCTAATCTCGGGATTAGCCAGCCATGTGGACGAGATTTCTCAGAAATCTCGTCCACACGGGATGGCCAATCCGCTGCGGTAAGTCCGGCTGAAAACGCGGCTGCGGCGGCCGTAGCCGCGGTTTCAGAATATGCAGCATGTCTGTTTACCTTTTCTTTCCGCCGCGGTCGCGCTCTCCTCTATGGGAGCGCCGGCCGCAGCGGGAGAGCGAGCGGCCGGGCTGCTTCAAAGCCGCCACAGGTTTTTCCGTGGCGGTTCTCCCCTCGGAAATCTCGCAGTTTCGGCTGTGGCCAAACCGCGGGATTTCCGACGGGAATACGCCCCGTGTAAACCCAGCCTAAGGGGTGTAGTTTCTAAAATGGGGTCATTTGTGGGGGTATCTATCATTCTGACACCTATGCGCCTTTGCAATCTTGGCTTGGTGTAGGAAAGCAAAGTGTTCCTCAAAATATTAAGGGCTTATTCCGACGTCCGTATATTGGTCGGGTTTTCACACCGATATACGCTGTCTCTCTCTGCAGGGGAAGGAGGTGGGCCGGGTCAGGAGCTAGTGCACTGAGCTTCCGCCCCCTCTCTGCCCTTCCCCACTATTTGCAATGGGAGGGGGCGTGGAAGAACTTAGCCCTGCCCCATTCCACCCCTTCCATTGCAAACAGGAGAGAGGGGGTGGGAGCTCATGGCACTGCTCCCAGCCCGCCTCCTCCCCCTGCAGAGAGGGACACAGTATATCGGCCGGACATGAAAACCCAGCCGAGATACGCACGACAGAAAAACCCCTAAATTTGTACGTCTCCTAAATGGTTAAAAAAAATGAAAACGTTTTTCAAATGTGCATCCAGAATAAAGTAAACAGATGGAAATATATATTTAATCAAAAATATGTACAGTATGTTTGCACATATTTGGGATATTGCAATTGAAAATGTGAAAAAATTATCGTTTTTCCACATTTTTCCCAATTTTGGCAGATGTGTAATACTATGGCGCACACAGCTACCTAACGCATAAAAATACATGCAGGGAGTCCCTGAGTGAGCACTCACTGCTGAGGTCCCCAAGGGGGGCCCCACATGGGCGTAAGCACATATTCGTTCGCGATACGCCAAAAAGAGCACATTGCATTTTTTTTGCGCAAGCAAAAGAACTTGAAATGAATGAGTTCTATTGGCTGTGTATGGCGCATGCAGAGTTTGCGAGGACAAATATGCCCGTTTTCACCGGCGATATTCTTGCCCGTTAATAGTACAGGCGGGAAAAGCTGGGACTTGCCCTATCTTTCCCACATGTAGTTAATACTACAGGGCAGGACAAATCTTCCCACAGTCGCAGGCATAGCGGCGGAGTTTGGAAAAAAAGAAAACCCTGTACATGCGCAACTACGCTCCGAAAGCGAATGTGAGGATAAAGCCATTGAAAATGATGTGCACGCCTACACGCCCGTGTGAAGCCGCCATAACTGCGACTTTTGATGCGGATTTGCAGCCAACGTTAAAGCCATTTTCAATTCCACATGTAAATCTGCAGGTCGCCTGCGGACTTTGGTGTAAAACTTGCTGCGGCTTGCGTTGCGGTTTATTCCGCCCGGTGTGAAAGGGCCCTTTAAGTTGATGCTCTGTAAGACTGTGTCCTGGGAAGCCGTGTGTTACGTTACATCTGTAGTCAACATTAATAACCGGGGAAAGTATATCAGCCGTCTGGAGGAAAATGTTACTGGAGATAGAGGAGACTTTCTGTTACGCAGAACATTATCTTTCTCCCAAGAAAGTCACAAGAGACACATATTTCAGAACTGTTCTCATGTTCTCAATAATAACCAGCGGACGTCAGCAGAGGCCTTGGAGATGTGACATTGGGAACACCAAACCTGAGCGCAAGCCAAAAACAGATCAAGAAATGCACTATAGCATCTTCAGCATGGAAGCAGTCAGCGACATAAATCACTAGAGAGAATCCCCAGGTCCTCCGCCCGGCCAGGAGAGCAACGGCTCCCAGGACCACAATGTGAGGGGATGACTCCTCGGAGGGCACTGATCCACGTACCGGGCAAGGTCCAACCAATCAGTGACACATGCTGCAGTTAAGGGCAATCAGTTCAAATACACTGTCCAATCTGCAGGCATCATGTTATAGAGCCGGAGGAGCCAAGCGGATTGATATATAGTTTTAAGGGGAAAGATTCAGTAGAACTTGTACTATATTCATTTATATCACTGCACATTCTGAGCTGAACAGTCCAATGGGCGGAGCTATCAGTGATTGGCAGCTGTACGTGACTGTGCATACTGTGAAGACTGCCAATCCCTGATAGCTCCGCCCACTGGACCTCTGAGCTTAGAATGTGCAGAGATATAAATGAATAAAGTACAAGTCCTACTGAATCTTTCACCATAAAACTATATGCAATCTGCTCAGCTCCTCCGGCTCTATAACATCACGCCTGCAGAATGGACTGCATGTTCAAGCCGACAGACGCCCTTTAAGGGCAGCTTCACAGAGGAGTATGCAAAATTGCGCACACCTCAATGCAATATATTTGCGCTCTGAACAAGGTTTTTGTTTTTTGCATGCATGTCGGCATATTTTACTGTGTATTTTTTACCCCAAAAGTTGTTGTTTTTTTTGCGGGACACGACTACACCCATATTTAAATTGCTAATTCATCTAATTAGTTCCAGATGTGATATTTTATGCAGCATTTTGCGCATCTCCTTGTGTATTGCATGCACATTTGCATACCCTCTACAGACTTCTATCAGGGCCGCTGTTGCACAAATGGGCACAAAAATAGAGCATGCTGTGTTTATTTTTTGCCCGCTCAAAATACGGAAGTTTGTACAAACAACACTGCATGAATGGCTTGTACTCAGCGCACACATTTGCATGTAGATGCGCCCATTGCAGCTTTATTTCATTAATTCACTTATGTCTGTTAACCATTAAATGAACCAGCTTTAGGGGGAAAAAGCATTTTGTTTCTTCTTATCCACATCTCATTTTTTTTATTACACCTTTCACCATAAACTACACTCCAGGACGTACCGTTACGTCCCGGGAGCCTGGTACTTCCCGCAAAAGGACGTACCGGTACGTCCTGGAGATAGCACGGGATCACATAAGATCCCGCGCTATCCCGCAGCAGGAGCCGGCTGTCAGTCACAGCCGGCGTCCCGCTCCAACAGCGGGGGGGCATCGGAGATGCGCCCGCTGCTGTTAACCCCTTCCCTGCGTAGATTGCGGCAGGGAAAGAGTTCACAGAGGGATCGCGATCCCTGTGTGTCTCTGGCCGGAACTCGCGATGTTATCGCGAGAGCCCGGCCTGTCACCATGGCAACAGGACGCCAGACACTGGCGTCCTGTATTGCCTGTGCCTATAATCGCTGTACAAGCGATAAGGCATGAGAGAGCAGTAGCTCTGCCATGCCTTATGACAGCGATCATAGGCACAGTGATGTAAGTCCCTCAGAGGGACTCAAATAGTATAAAAAAAAAGAAAAGAAAAGTGTAAAAAAAAGAAAAATGTAAAAAAAAAAATGTAAAAAAACCCCTTTTGTATGCTTTTTCTAATATTAGCATAAAAAAAGGGAAAAAAAACCTAAAACCCCACATATTGGATATTGACGCGTCCGTAACGACGTGTACAAAAAGTTGAACACGCTTTTTATTTTGTACGACAAAAAGCGTAAAAAAAACCGCTAAAAAACAGAGGCAAAATGCTAATTTTTAGCATTTTGCCTCACAAAAAATGCAATAAAAGTGATAAAAAAAGCCGTACATTTCCCAAAATGGTACCAATAAAAACTACAGCTCGTCTTGCAAAAAATAAGCCCTTGAAGAGCTCCGTACATAGAAAAATAAAAAAGTTACAGGACTTTGAATGCAGCTATAGAGAAAAAAAAAGATTTCCAAAAAAAAGGGGGTTTTATTGCAAAAAAGTGTAAAAACCTAAAAAAAAATAACAATTTTGGTATCGTTGTTACCATACCGACCCACAGAAAAAATTTAGTGTGTCATTTATGCTGCATGAATAACGCTGTAAAAAAAATTAAAAATCTATGGCAGAATTGATGCGTTTTCTCTCCCTGTTATCATTAAAAAAAAAAAAAAAAAATTTTACGATATTGTCTATATACCCAAAAGTGGCACCGATAAAAACTACAGCTCGCCACGCAAAAAACAAGCCCTTATACGGCCGCGTCCATGGAAAAATAAAAAAATTATGGCTTTTGAAAAATGGAGATGGAAAAATACCAAAAAATCGCTTGGTCCTCAACGCCAAAATAGGCCATGTCCTTAAGGGGTTAATGACTCGGCCTATTTTGGCGTTGAGGACCAAATGATTTTTGGTAGATTTTCATCTTCATTTTTCAAAAGCCATAACTTTTTTATTTTTCCGTCGACGAGGCCGTATAAGGGCTTGTTTTTTGCGTGGCGAACTGTAGTTTTGGGTACATAGGCTATATTGTAAAACTTTTATTATTTTTTTTATGATCGCAGGGAGAGAAAACGCATCAATTCTGCCATAGATTTTTTTTTTTAGGCGTTAATTATGCAGCATAAAGGACACACTACATTTTTTTCTGCAGGCCGGTACGGCTACAACGATACCAAAATTCTTATTTTTTTTAGGTTTTTCCACTTTTCTGCAAAAAAACCACTTTTTTTTTAGATCTTTTTTCTTCTAAATCACTGCATTCAAAGTCCTATAACTTTTTTATTTTTCCATGTACGGAGCTCTATGGGGGCTTATTTTTTGCGAGACGAGCTGTAATTTTTATTGGTACCATTTTGGGGTACATACATCTTTTTTATCCCTTTTATTGTGTTTTTTGGGAGGCAAAATGCTAAAAATTAGCATTTTGCCTCAGTTTTTTAGCATTTTTATAACGCTTTTTGCCGTGCGGGATAAAAAGCTTGTTTGATTTATTGTATGGGTCTTTACGGACACAACAATACCAAATATGTTGGATTTTTTTCATGCTAATATGAGAAAAAGCATAAAAAAGGTTTTTTTTAACATTTGTTTTACAGTTTTATTGTTTGTCCATTTTTTTTTTTTTTTTTTTTTTACACCATTTTTGTCCCTCTGGGGGACTTACACTGTAGCACCGATGATCTCTACAATAAGGTATTACTTATACAGCGATCACAGGCTCTGGCAATACAGGACACCGGTATCTGTCGCCCTGTTGCCATAGCAACCAATCGGGTTCTCTGCGATAACATCGCGAGAGCCAGCTGAAGTCACAGAGCTGCTGCTAATTTTACCGGGGTGGGGCAGCATAGAAATAGGGGACTGGGGGGACATGAAAAAAAGGCTCCCTGAATGCCTCAATCATAAGGCCTCATTCACATGAGCGTGAAATTCTTGACGAACCTACCCGCTCAAAAAAATTGCGGCTAAGTGCGTACAAAATAGCATGAATGAATGATTTCCTGTTATCAAGCCACGAGCTTATTTAGCGGTGAAATTGCCCAATCACACGATCCGGAGCTGCGTGCCGCTGAAAATGAGCACTGCAGCTCCAAGAGGGGAGAAAGTGATGAAGGAAAACCCCGGGGTAACCCCCTTTTCTGCGGGTTCTATGTGGGGCTTCCCTTCTTCTCAGCCGGGCTGGAGGGATATCCACCTGCAGCAATGGGGTTTACCTCGAGGGGAGAATAAGGAAATTCCCAGCAGCGTAGGATTTCCTTATTCTCCCTGCAGGGGAATCCCTGGCTGAGATGAAGGGAAGCTCTGAAGAGAAGGGGGTTCCCCAGGGCTTTCCTTCACCTCTATCTCTCGCTGCTGAAGAGGAATTCCTTCTCTCCCTGCTATGGGACAGCTGAACAGCACATTTTAAATGTCTCACTGTAAACTCCTGTTAGTCCCCTCATCCCCGCGGGGATTAATAGGAGCTTACAGCGGGACATTTATGTGCTTCTCTGTTTAGCGGTGCTGCAGCACTCCCTCCCCCTTATCTCCCTTCCTCTCCCATTCTGATTGTTTAGATGTTCACACTAAACAATCGGAATGATTACCTAATCAACCTCCAATTTCTCATCCTGTTCCTGTAGGAGCCTTTGGAAACTCCTGCGCCTCGCGCACCAAAGATGGGTCAGGTCCTTTCTTTTCACGCAGCAGGAAATTACAGTTTGCGGGATTTCAGTTGCGCATGTAATATTATTTTGAGGTGCGATATTTGGATGCGCCTAAAATTCTCCTGTCTGAACGTTTTCATAGGAATATATTGGTTCAATTAGTCAAAATTGTTTTGCACGGCTAATACAGCGTGCGTTTCACACTCGTCTGAAAGAGGCCTAAGTAGCATTACTTAGTTTATGGTGCTTAGAGTTGATGACAGGTTCCCTTTAACTTACAACAAAAAAACTTCAAAAAACTATAGGGTGATATTCTAAGTATCCCAAGCATTCGTCAATCACTGTTACATTTTAGTTTGGCTCCCTATGAAATTTGCCAAGTATTTACTTTGTATGTTGCAAAACAAGGTCCGCCTGGAGCGTCTGCTCAAAATGGCCCCTCCAGCATCGAAGCACTTTTGTACACAAGTTTGCATACTGGCCATCTGCTAATGTGATAATGGCAGCAACCTCCCCCTGTATCACGTCTTTGAGGGTGTCAGTTGTTTGTAGCTTATTGCTGTATACGAGGGGGTGCTGATAAGTCTTTGGCTTTACCCAGAAAGAAACGAGATATGAAGATAAAACTTTACATTTATTCCACATACTCTCCACTGATGTCAACACACTTCTTACATCGATATTCCAAGTTCTGTAAGCCTTGCAAAAAGGATTTCAGTTGTGCCTCAAACCAGTTATCCGTAGCAGCCATGACATCAGAAATGGTGTGAAATTTGGTATCCTTGAGGTGTTTCTTCAAGTTTGGAAACAGATGATAGTCGGAGGGAGCTAGATCAGGTGAATAAGGTGGGTGGTCAACCAGCTGGAAGCCTAGCTCCACCAGTTTTGCAGTGGTTGCTTGTGCAGTGTGAGCGGAGGAGTTGTCTTACAGGAACAAGATTACTTTGGACAGCTTGCCGCACCTTTTGGCCTTCAGAGCTGCCTTCAATTAGTCCAAAAGTTCAATGTAATACCTTGCATTGATGGTGGAACCATTTTGAAGGTAGTCCACTAACAGCACGCCCTCCTTATCCCAGAACACAGACGCCATCACCTTAGTGGCTGGACTTCTTTGGGCGAGGAGAACCACTGTGCCTCCACTCTTTTGACTTCTCTTGGTTTCAGGGTCATACAAATAAATCCAGGTCTCATCCATAGTGACCAGTCGATCCAGGAGGTTCTTATTAGTCCAGAAACGCTGACAAACGGACCGGGAAGTTTTCGCATGCTTTTCTGATCTGTTGTCAAACATTTGGGGACCCACTTTGCAGATAGCTTCTTCAGGTTCATGGATAATGACACAAACACGTTCACCAGAAATCCCCATGATGTCTGCTATTCCGTTAGCTGACATTCACAGATTCTCCAGTATGACGTTGTGCCCAGCATCGACAATCTCCAGAACAACAACCCCTCTCCATCGTCCAGGACTTTCCTCCTTATTGGTGCTGAAGCGGCCCGTTTTAAATTTGGCAACCCAGTTCTTAACTGTAGAATATGAAGGGCATTGATCCCCCAATGTCTGCCACATATCACCATGAATATCCTTCACGGACTTTCCTTGCAGAAACAAGAATTTTATCACTCCTCTGCTCTCATTTGCTGTGACTATTGCCTTAGACTCTGCCATTTTGCTTTCCCGCGTGCCGAGATCACTGTTGCCATAAGCTACAAACACAACATTTTAAAAACATATATTAGGCACACAAGTCTTTCATGTGATGTAACTTTCGTTACCATAGAAACAAAAAAAGAACACAAAGCCAAAGACTTTTCAGCAGCCGATCATACACGCCCCTTCAGTAAAGAAGTAATCAGGTGGCATCCGGTCTGGTGATCTTGATGGCCACAGATTTATTTAGTATTAATCAGTCACTGAAATAACTTTGAGTTTCGCTCTTGCTGCACTAGATGTGCGCCACGTTGTATCATCTCTGACACTGTTTACCCCCTTAAAGGGGTTGTCCCGCGAAAGCAAGTGGGGGTATACACTTCTGTATGGCCATATTAATGCACTTTGTAATATACATCGTGCATTAAATATGAGCCAAACAGAAGTTATTCACTTACCTGTTCCGTTGCTGGCGTCCTCGTCTCCATGGTGCCGTCTAATTTTCAGCGTCTAATCTCCCGATTAGACGCGCTTGCGCAGTCCGGTCTTCTCTGTGTTGAATGGGGCGCTCGTGCTGGAGAGCTGCTCCTTGTAGCTCCGCCCCGTCACGTGTGCCGATTCCAGCCAATCAGGAGGCTGGAATCGGTAATGGAACGCACAGAAGACCTGCGGTCCACCGAGGGTGAAGATCCCGGCGGCCATCTTCACAAGGTAAGTAAGAAGTCACCGGAGCGCGGGGATTCGGGTAAGTACTACCCGTTTTTGTTTTTTTTATCCCTGCATCGGGTTTGTCTCGCGCCAAACGGGGGGGCTATTGAAAAAAAAAAAAAACGTTTCGGCGCGGGACAACCCCTTTAAGGACATGTCCTATTTTGCTCTAAGGACGCATCAATTTTGAAAGGGGTGGTGGGGGTAATTCATCTCCATTTTTCAAAAGCCATAACTTTTAAACTTTTTCCATTGGCATAGCCATATGAGGGATTGTTTTTTGTGTTGTTTTTATTGGTACCATTTTTTGGGTGCATATAAAGTATTGTATAACTGTGTTTAATTATTTTTGGAGGGCAGGGAATAAAAACACAAATTCTGACATTTTTTATTATTATTTTTTTTTCTACAGCGGTAATCATTCAGCGTAAGGGCTTATTTACACGAGCATATACCGGACGGCGTTTTCACGGCCGGCCGATATATACGCTACCATCCGATGTATGGGCTCAGCATATATGCCAACCGGGCGAGTAGAGACAGCTTAGCTATCTCCCCCTTTCCTCCCCCTCGCCAGCTCACTTCTCCTCCCCTTCGGCTGTTTGCAATGGGAAGGGGCAGTACAGGGGTGGAGCTAAGCTCCGCCCCTCCCCCTCCAATTGCAAACAACCAGAGTTGAAGGGAGAGGAGGAGTTAATGGGGAGGGAGTTTAGCAGTCACTGCTAAACTTCCTCCCACTTCCCTTCTCCGGCCTCTGTCATTGGCTCCCACAGGAGTCTATGGCAACAGCCATAGTCCGGCCAGGAAGATAGTTCTAGGACTATCTTTCCTGCCCGGTGTAAAAGCACGCATGGGCATGAAAATCACGCAGAAGATAGCCATGCAAAAAAATGGCAACAAAATCGCTCAAAAAACGTGTGAATGGGTGACTTTTTTGCGCTGAAGACCGAGATGTGTCAGCATTGAAACAACACTGATGAGCAACGAAAAAAATGTGCTGCTGTTCGGGAGTTCGGGGCAAGTTTTCACTTTTTAAACTTCCTGCTGTAAGCTTCTTGACAGAGACACCCTTCATCTTTCCGGGGGTTCCCTTCATCGCAGGATTTGGTGACTCATCTTCATCTTCCCGAGGAGTCCCCTCATCCCCACGATGAAGGGAACCCCAAGGGAGATGAAGGGAAGCTCCAGGGAGTACCTTCATCCCCACAATGAAGGGTAGCCCCGGGGAGTTCCTTTATCCCTGCGATGAAGGGAACCCTCGGGGAGATGAAGGGGTCTCCCGGGGCTTTCCTTCATCTCTCTCTCTCCAGTGAATAGAAGTCCTGCAGAGATAATGGGAGTTCCAGCGGGGCTTCCCTTCATCACCTGGGACTCCCTTTATCTCAGCGAGCACCTAAAATTCCTTTGTCTGAACATTTCCATGGGAAACCATTGGTTCTAATATTGCGGGGTTTTTTGCACGTATAAGTTAGCTGCGCAAATTCCCTCATGTGAATGAGCTTAGTCTAGAACCTCCCTCTTTTCACTGATATGCACATTTTATACCTATCTTGTATTAAATCCCCAAAGTTGCTCCTTCTTTTTGAATAAGGGCTTCTTCACACGACCCTGTTTGCGCGGTATTTGCGCATGCAAAATCTGTGCGTGCAAAACACACAAAACAGAACATATTGAGCGCATTGAGAAAAGCGTACGACCTGCTCTATCTTTCTGTGTTTATGGGAGGTGCGCAGATACGCAAGGAGAAGGATGTGACACTGCGCAACACACGGGGAAAAGAAGTCAGCTGGACCGTATTAGGCTTAAACAGCCATTACATCCACAGAAAGGCTGTGTGACACACGTGTGAACGGGCACTGCATGTGCAAAAAGTATAGCAATATACACAGACACGTGCAAATCTACCTCAACAACCTCGTTCAAATACACTGGTGTGACGCCGCCTTCACCCTGCATTTCATGACCTGAATGGGTATATTGGGAGAAACCTGTGGTGTGTCCTGGGACTTACTACTAGCTGACCGGAGGACTCTGCATCTCTTTTCTGCTGCGTGCGATTTGCGTGACTCGGAGATGCACGGAATAATACGTCCTTGTGCAGCACAGCGCCTGGTCAGAGCTGTGAGTAGTCACAGCAAGAGTAACATTCTGATTAGATAGCAGCCAGCATGTATCGGGGGCCGAGGAAGCGGACTGACAGGCGGGCACTCCCACACCCTCCTGCAGAGAGGGTTCCAAGGAAACCGCAATACACGATGTAGTGCAGCACACACCCGGAAGCCTGCTCATTCCCACTATGTTAGGGTCACCTCTGGGCACAATTATATAGGTAATGCGTAAACCGTCACCAACAGACGTACTTTCTAATATGGAGTTGTAGTTTCTATTAGGAAGATCCGCCTCCATAATAGGAAATTCACGGGCAAAGTGAGAATTCCCACGTGTTCATCACTAACCATCACAATACAATTTGCACATCTATAAGGCCGGTTTCACACGAATGACAAAATTGCGCGATTTTCTCGTGATGGGACAGCGCTACAAATCTCATGTATATGAAGCCCGTGCTTTCCAATGGGTTCCTTCTACAGATGAGCGAGCACGCTCAGAAACAGCAGTTACTCGAGCGAGCATCGCTCATCTTGAGTAACTTCTTACTGGTCCAAGCGTACTCGGTGGGGCAGTGGGGGTGAGCGTTATCCATGTCCTCTGGGTTGTCAGCTGCCCGATGTCACCTTCTCCAACATGTGATGTCGCCACGGATGCAAGGGGTTTTAAAACCAGCTCGCATCACATTGGGCAAGTAGTGATGCTTTTAGCCACGGCGTAGGATCGCAGAGTGTTTAGCATTGTATCCAATGGGTAAACCTTGCATCACACTCGCATGCACCTCGTATGCCGTACAATGCTGCGATGGGAGGGGGTTCAAAAATCCTGCCTCCAGGAAGCGCTGGCTCTGATTGGTTCTTGTCGCTGCGGCTCAGCCAATCACTGCAGCGCTCAAAGAAACCAATCACAGCCATTGTATTTAATGGCTGTGATTGGTTCATTGAGTGCTGTGTCTTTTGTATCCGCTCTTATCTGTGGCTTACCGTTTCAATGCATTAACTTTATGCCATAGACCCCAACCTCAAGTGCCCGGTAGGACCAGAATTCTTAGGGTCCCTTCAGTTTTTGCTCACGCCTCAGCGCAACATATTGGCGCTATGTACATGGCTTGTTTGCGCACATGAAGAGCATATTCATTCATTCACGCGGCAGACGAACACGCCCTGATTTAAATGTCTCTTTACCTAATGAGTTCCAGATGTGTTTTTGTTTCACAGAATTGTGCCGCGTATTGCGCATTTGCCCACTCCCATAGACTTCTTTGGGGACCTTTGGTGCGCCAATAAGCAAAAGAATAGAGCAAGTCCTACTTTTTATATATATAAAATTAAAAATATACCATATTTTCCGGCATATAAGACGACTGTTTAACCCAAGAAAATCTTCTCCAAAGTCGGGGGTCATCTTCTACGCTGGGAATATGCTGTAGAAAAAAAAAATCAATACTAACCTCCAGGGGCATTCTGCGATGATCTGTGGTGCTGCTGCAGGCTGTCGCTCCCTCCTCTACGCTGACAGAGCATTGCTTTCTGGATGCGGTGCTTGAATGCTCTCCTCCAGAAAGCCAATGCTCTGATTGGCTAACTCAGCACGGCGTCGGCCAATAACCAATCACAGCCATTCAATGACATTCAAGCCCTGCATCCAGAAAGCAATGTTCTGTCGGCAAGGAGGAGGGAGCAACAGCCTGCAGCAGCTCCGCGGGAGGTGTGTATTGATCTTTTTTCTACAGCGAATCCCCGGCGCATAAGACGACAGGTAGTTTCCCCATTGGAAAAGTTGGGGGTCGTCTTATATGCCCAGTCGTCCTATACGCCGGAAAATACGGTATATAAATCAGGGGCATAACTATAGGGGATGCGGTTGCACCCGGGCCCAGGAGCCTTAGGGGGCCCATAAGGCCTCTCTTCTCCATATAGGAAGCCCAGTACTATGAATAAAGCATTAGAGTTGGGGGCCCTGTTACAGGTTGGGGGCCCAGAAGCTTCAAGTTACGCTTCTGACATATATATATATATATATATATATATATATATATATATATATATATATATATAATGTTCGGCACTCAGCAAAAACCCCTTTAAATAACCAGGCAGAACTTTTTCCAGATGGGAGACAAACACCTGTTAGTGATCAAAAAAAGCCTTTCCCTCATCAGCATTTAGGTTTCAGGGTCTTGTTAGTAAGGCAGTGGTGTACATTTTATAATTTGCAATTTATTGGGTTTTTCATCCTACAACACAGATAAGAAATGTGAGCTGCAGACGGCCCCCCAGCTCCGGCCCACTCACTGACCTTGGCTTCTAGATGCCTGGACTCCATACAGCGATCCCCCTCCTTCCAGATGTTACTTTTAGCTCAGCAAGATTCCAGCACTTGCAAACAAGAGTTTAGAAATACAGTAATAACTTCTCGTATTCGCCATATCCAATTTGTTACATAAAAAATGTGAGCTCGGGCTCACCACAGGCTTTATAGAGACTTACATTCAGTAGAACGTCCAGGTAGGTTGAGGTTCATGGGGTTGGATCAGAATTTCAAGTTAACCTCCATAGACAATTGGGGATAACCTGCTGATCGGCGGGGGTCTCACCTCTTAGACTCCCACCAATATTGGGAACGAGATAGCCGAGCGACATGCACTCAGGTATTTCCGTCAGCCTCAGGGTGCCTTCACACTTGCGATAAAGATCGCACGGTTTTCGCACAATGCGAGAGTGAGTGGAAATGCAGAATTATAAAACCAATGATTTTCAGTGGTTTCATTGCCATTTGGGATGTTTTCATTCATGGCCATGTGGCGTTAAAAAAAATGGCAGCATGCTCTATCTTTCTGCATTTCGCAATTTTTTTTTAACGCCCATGTTTTCATATGGCGCCTCCTTTTAATCGCAACACACAAACCTGCGATTTTTGTGCAATGCAATGCGTTTTGAGCATTGTCTATTAGGGCTCCTACCCACTAGCGATATATTTTCTTGCGATGCGAGAGCGAGTAAAAACACATGATTATGAAATCAATCATTTTCAATGGTTTCATACTCTTTTGCGATTGTTACTCTCAAGCCTTGCAGAGCAAAGATAAAATCTACGATATCGCTCAATGTTTTTGCAATGGGGCCGGCGGCGCCAGCCCCACTGAAGCATAGGGAGTACATCGCGGATTTCTGCCACAGCTGTGACAGCTATGGCGGGGACCGTGGGGATGCTATCCCATTGCTTTCAATGGGGTCGGCACTGCTGCGGCCCCATTGAAAGCAGTGGGTTGCAGGTATCCTCCGCAGCAATGATTTTCGGGGAAAGCCTTGAAATAGAAGCCCTTGCCTAAAAATCACCCATAGCTGTAAAAAAAAAAAAGTACTCAGCAGTCGTCTTCTGTCTTCTGGAGGCCGGGGATTGAAAAATCCATGCCCCCAGTCTCATTGGCTAAATGCTCAGCCAATCACAGGCAGTGCTCAGCCATTGAATGACAGCTGAGCGCTGCGTGTGATTGGTCACAGCGCTCAGCCAATCACAGGCAGCGCTCAGCCATACATTCAATGAATTCATGAATGGCTGAGCGCTGCCATTTTCTCGCGGTGATAGCACAATCGCCAGTGTGAAAGAGACCACACAAATAAATGGAGCACTGACCGCACACACTCAACCGGCACTCCATTCATTCTGACGTCACTGTGGAGAGACAACCGATCCCACAATGAAAGCAGATGGCAACATGAAAATCTCAATTCTCAGGTTTGGTGGGGGATCGTAGTGGTGATTTCCATGGGTTTGTCTCATTGGTACATTGCGTGCGCACACAAATAAAAATAAAACCTGCTCTGTTTTGCTCTGCAAAAGTGCCATAGAAGTCTATGGCAGGTGCAAAAATGCACAAGGGGAAGGGTGTGGCACTGCGCAAAACACAGGGAAAAGAAGACAGCCATTAAATTCTACGGAAAGGGAGTGTCACGTAGGCGTGTGAACTGGTCATGCGTCTGCAAAAGCTCTAGTAATACACGCAAACAAGCGCAGAACAGGCTAATGGTCCTCGTTAGTGCACTAATACGCTATGCTATGTGACGCTGCCCTTACTGGAAGTGGCCTGTGTTCTGTATGGTAAAAGTAGAAGACATATTGCAATCAAGTGCAACCCCCTTAACTTTTTGGTCCGGTGATAAGTTTTACAGTATTGCAGCACTATGTGTGTTGTACGGTATATTCCAGTGCTCTTCCGTCAAGACAAATCTATATAATATCTGCATGGAGTACATTGATTTCCATCTACTGCTATTGCAATAACTGCACGGTGATTAATGGGGTCTCCGGTGCTCCTCCGAGTCGCCTTGCTGATACATCTTTTTTTAACAATTCCTTTTTTGCAGTATTATCTGTTCATTTATATTTCAGGATCTCAGCAGCAGGTTGTACATTATGAATGAGCAGCACAGACTCGCATTGCTGTGAAGGGAGTTCTCCTTATGTTGGGAATACCAGACTTGTTTGAGAGAAGTTTTAGGTTTTGTGTCTTAAGTGTCTCCTGGTATAACACTTACTGGAAGTAATCATATAATTGTTATGTGGAAGTGGTCGGAGTGATGGATGCTGCATAGAGCAGTAATTATATTCCACCCTAGACTGGAGAGGGATGGATAATTAACTGCCTTTTAGGAGTTACAACAATGGCTGCCAGCCGTGGAGCGGCCCCACTCAATGAAGTTTTATGGACCCCAATTGGGGTAATGGTCGAAATTGTACTTCTCACATCAGACTGTCTCCATGCTGTTGTCACTTACTACCTGACAATGGTGCTACCTGCTACATATTGCAAAGTTAGCTCATAAATTACATAAAACATATACTAAAAAGTAAAACAAAAACTAAATAAAAATAAATAAGAAAACATGAAGAAAAAAAGTAGTGGGGATGTTTTGGTAGTGGTGGTGGAGGTGGTGAACGAGCTAAGTTGGCATTTCAAGCAGCTCCCACTGAAGCAACAGCTCTACGTTCTGCAGGAGGTGAGGCAAGTCCGATTCCGTTTCGTAGACAAGTGGGTCTACCTGTGAGTTATATCCACAGCACACATAACAGGTACTCTTTTTCCTCCCAGTCGCAGGCACACAGCAGTCACTCTGCACCAGTTAGCCATGGGTATCACCCCTTTACTTCACCCTGTGCCAAACCCTCGCAACCTCTGCAGCAGGCCACATGGATCAGCCTGAGGAGCAGTTTAATCATGTAGTGTCATGGATGTCAACCGGGCAGTTCAAACAACCAGAGGGAGAAGTCAAAGACATTAAATGCACTGATGTCTAACCATTTTTTTCCTCTGAAGAGGAAGATGAGGATGGTCACTGCATGTAGTCAGCCCTCCACAGGCAATGTGTACTCAGGGGGATGTGGAAATGGAGGTTCCAGCTCCCGGTGCTCATTGTGACATGGAGTCTACTCCAGAGGAGAAAGACAATGAAGAGAAAGAGGAGTTGGAAGATGATGAGGTACTTGACCCAACGTGGACAGAGAGGAAGAGTCATGAGAGCCACTCGCCAGGAAGTAGGAAGTGGCGAACATTGCAGGACAGTACCCTGTGAATGCAGCAAGTAGGGTGTTGAAGAAAAACCAAAGGGCCGTACCATCACCATCAGCTACTACTAGTCGCAGCACCAACATCAGGCCCACAGCTAAGTCTGCTCACAGGACTTGTGCAGCCTGGGCATTCTTTGAATCCACATGTGATGACAGAAGAGCATTCGTGGGTAAGATCCCCAGCACAGATCCCCAGCTGACATTTCTCTGCTCAAAAAGCTGTCCCTGCCTTGCACCTCAGTGATCATGTATCCCTGGCATTAAAGAACACTGTCAGTGGCAGGGTGTTATATATCTTTAACAGCACACTGGGTCAGTGTTCTGCAGGTGGATCATGAAGCCAAAAGTGGTGGTCCACGTTTCATAGTACTCCCAAGAGTTGTGGGACATTCATCCTTGTCGTCTCCTCCTCATCCCCCTCCTCTTCCTCCTTGTTCCTCTCTGCCTCTACCTTTCAACACCCCACATTGCCACAGTTATCCATATGTGGAGAAATCCAAACTGTGCTCTCACTTTCGGACTACACACCCAGCCACCTCCTATTTGGCGGAGGTGCAGCTACAATTTGGGCTACCACCTAACTGTCTCATCTGTGACGTGTGTTTACATGGTGGATTTCCATGTTGCATATGTTGCAGAAGCTAAGATAGCAGCAGAGAGCGATAACAGAGTACCAGATGTTGTATGCCATTAGCAGAAGCTGTATGGAGTACAATCACTTGACGCCTGTGGAGTGGCTGCAGATCAAAGATGTGTGTGTTGTTTTAGCCTGCTGTGAGGAAGCAACCAAAGTGATCAGTATGATCACCTCTGTTGTCTGCTTGCTGGAACAGAAGCTACAGGGCCTCAAGGAAAATGATGTGTTGTTGTCAGATGAGCAGGGGATACAAATCACCCAACTGTCTGGCCAGTCCGCCATTACCCAACACTGCAGGGATGGTGGCTATGGGCAAAAGATGGGTGTCTTCTCCAATGTTTCTCCACCCATGGGAGAAGAATAGAGGAGAAAGAATAGAAGGAGGAATAAGGGGGTGAGGGGGATAGTATAGGTCCAGAGGCAGGAGAGAGGGTGATGTATTGTTCCTTCTATCTATCACTAAACCCAGCTATTCTATGCGGATGGCGGAACCAGGTGAAGGACATTCTTAAGCCTGACTCTGAGGAATGTGGGCCATCACCATTAGGCTCTTTGAGGCATATGAGTGCTTTTATGCTGCAGAACTTGCAGAAGGACCGTCACATAGCCCACATCAAAACATCTGATCATTACTGGGTGGCTATCCTCCTTCTTTCTCTCTACAAGGCCAAAATGACAAATCTCATTCCAGTAGTAGAGAGGGACCTCAAAGTGCAGCAGTATCAGGATAGACTGTTAAGCAGTGCATTTCTCCATGGCCACAGGGATGTATCTGCAATAGATCACAACTCTGCAGGTAACGGCGGATGAGCAGGGAGCCTCCACAGTGGCACCCCCACCTGTAGCAGGGGAAGCCTAACAGAGGTGTGGCATTGTTTTTTCAACCAATCACAACCTGCAGCAAAACCATAGGGTAGGACTGACAGTCACAGGCAGTAGTTATTCATGATGGTCAATGAGTAGGTCAGCTCTTGTCATACTCAGACATGGTGTTGGCCCCTTTGATTTCTGGGTGTCTAAGCTGAATGGCACAGCTTGCACAACATGATTTAGAGGTGCTTGCTGCCAGTGTGCCATCAGAAATGGTGCTCCACACAGCTGGGGGTGGCTAACTGACAGACGTATCCACCCGTCCAGAGACAATGTGATCTTATGGCGTTTATAACAATTAGCCAGGCGTGGCTATCACCGGACGTCTGCACCCCGATGGAGTATACCACTCATTAGTTGGCACGCTGGCAATTTTTACTCACATATGACTGAGCATAGAGTTATATCAAAGACCACATTGTGCCCACAAGGTGCCAGTGCTGGTAGTAGTGGTGGTGCTGCTCTCCTTCTCCTGCTTCCCCCCAAAATGAAAACTATGTCAGTATGGAAATATTCAGTTTTTTTGCGTATGCAATGGTGCAGAGTTTGAACTGCAAAAAAAAAAAAAGACTTTAGACTTGTTCATGCACAAATACGCTTCGTAGCGCCAAGCATATTTTGCGCGTTCACTCGTCTGTCAAAGCCCTAATCCAAATTTTACATCCAATGAAGTCTCACCTTTCTTTTTCTCTAAGGTTGAATTTGCATGAACATATTTGTGCGCACATATGTGCAAGAAATATTTGCACACACAATACGCAGAAAATAGAGCCTATTGATTTCAATGGGTTTATTCACATGTGTGTATTTCGCATGCGCAATTCGGTCGTACAAAAAAAAACGCAGCGTGCACTATCTTCCTGCACATTTGTGCAAGGACAGAGCGCATCTTGAGCTCCTTAAACTAATTGGCCATTTCAATGTCTTAGAGCATTGGTGCATGTTTTTTTGCGCGTGCAATTACAATGTCTTGCATGTGCAAAAAGTACAGTAAAAAAAAATGCTGCTGCGCACACAAATACGCAACGACTGATTTGCAAATGCAGGCACAAATATGCACAAACTTGTGTAAATCTGGCCTTAGTAATGGCACTAAAATTGGTTGTCTGCTGTTATAGCCCAACCGTGTTATGGAATGACGAGTTGTGGATTTACACACGTTAGTTAGAGCACCAGTATTGTATTTGGGTGTAATTTGCTTGACCGTGCAACAGCTGTTCATAGAACAATTCCTGACATCCTCCTCTGACCCCTTTTCCCTCAATCACACCACTCTCGATATATTCTCCATACTGCTGCAAGACAAAACCCCACTAGGTTGACAGTGAAATCCTTTGATCACATAATGTTGCCATTCTAAAGGCAAAAACAGACGCCATACGCGCAACTATGTTCGCCGCTAGTAGCCGCTCATAAACAGGTTTGGTTTTTCTCATCTCAGACTTTTCAAACCTCCTGCTAGTGGCTCAAATTTGAAAAAAAAAAAAAAACAGCAGTAAGATAGGTCCTGCCCTATCTTTCCCACTTATAGCATTAACTACATGTGAGGAAATTGGGCAAGTCCTATCTTTCCTCACCCGCACTATTAACAGGCGAGAATCCCGCTAATGAAAACGAAATTATTGAAATCAGTGGCTTGGTTGTGTCTCGTTATGCAGCTGTGATTATGACGGTTGCATAACGGGACTAAAACACAGCCATCTGTTTAAGCCCTAATGTAGATTCACAGTGAGGGCTCGTGCACGCGGGCAATGCGATTTTACGCCAGCCGGAATTGCGGACTAAGATCGCATCAGTGAAGAATAGGCGCGATTGAAGCCCGAGATTAATTAGCGTTTTCTCATCCATTCACACGGGCGTATCGCGTGAAAAATACGCTTCAGCCAGGAATTCTATCGGTCGGCAGAAATCCTCGTAAAGAATTCTAAGGCTTAAATAGAGCCAGCTGTCTTGTTTTCTGAGCGCCGGGTGCAGGTAAACTCCCTCTCCCTCCATTTTTTCAGCTCCAATAGGAGTCTATGGAGGCTTCAGCGTTTTTCATCAAAAGATAGGTCAAGACCAATCTTTCGATGCTGCAAAAAAAAATCGGCCTATTTGATGTTTTGATGTTCCAATTTTTTCATGAGCCCGAAAGTCGCCCCTGTGAATGAATGCATTAGAAACCAATCCTTTACATAAAACGCTCGTGTGAATAAGGCCTGAAACTGATCAATGGAAAACTTGCTCACTTGATTCCATGCTACACAGGGGTCACAGATCTAATGTTCCTACAGGGAAGCTCTAACTGTGAGAAGGCCGATGTGTCTGATCAAGTGGCCATTCTTTATCCATCATCGGAACCTGCTGATGTTGGTGGGACTGTAGTAATAAAATTGACTGCACTTGTAGCTATAGGGTGGGTGCTAGAGTAAAGCCCCATTCCGAAAATCTATAAAACGCAGAATTCTGCATTTCAGGCAGCATCGGTTTCATAGAACGAGTATTTCAGAATGGTGATGTTTCGGTCCATATGAAAATGTGGACCTTTATCGAACACGATTGCCGCTGGTATAGAGGACACTTATTACTGTAGATACTAAGGCAGTTATATCAGTTAGAAGGTATGGCAGTGATTTCGGTGGGACCGTTTGAGCATCTAATATGTATGTGTCCTCCCAACTCTCCAGAGTGTCAAGGCTTATTCTTTAGTTCTCTTGAGTTATTTCCTCTGAAGCTACGAGGCTCCTGAGTACAAATGGCCTGTCCAATCTCCGATTATGTGCTGACAATAGGATATGAAGGCCTTACAACCATTTGTCTTTTCTGGACAAAACTATGCCTTACTTGAGCTGTTTTCTCTCAAATGAGGACTTGTTGCCTCAGGGACATTGACCAAAAGGTCTTAGTAGCCAACCAAGGTACAATGTACTAATTCCCGTCCCTGTACACATCATGAAAATCCAAACCTAAAATGTAAGACAATGAACTCCTCAGACAATATTTTGTTAAATAAGACGAGTTAATGAAAGAGGAAACACAAAGCAATAAATTGTATGGGAGGCACTTCATTGTAGATATATGAGAAGTTGTGGTAGTACACCTGTCTCCTAGTCCTAGTAGACCTCACCTACATTGAGAGATGTCTCTACAGGAAACTACCACTTATGGTAGAGACTATGGGCATACATAGTAAATGACACCAATATATGTGAGATTACTCCCAGCTTTGTTGGTAGTAATGATCACCTCCAAGTTATCTCTGTTTCCCAAAGCAATCTAGTAGTACACTCAAGAAGGATATTGGTCTAGGTAGGGTAATAGGTCCTTCATTGTAGATAACATTGTTTATGGCTTGAAAGTGAACTATGTGAGCATGTATAATCACCATGGCCTGTATGTCATCAAGAATCTAGTAGTTGGACTTGAAGTATAGATCTCCGTCGGGGCAGGAAGAATTGTTTGCACACAAGTAGACCTTATCTGCAAGAAGTAGTAGTGGAAGGAGCCCTACTTGGGGTGTGTAGTGAATAAAGTAGCAATTTTCACTAGGGTCCTCTAAACCCTGCAAGAAGGAAGGGGCTTTCACGGTCACTTCAATGTCCGTTTCAAGTATCTGGCTTTGTCTTGGTTGGTCAGTGGACTTTGTATGTCATTTGGTCTGACTCTGCATGTACATAATCTAGGAAGAAAAGTATGTCCTACCAGCCAAACCAGAGTTTCCTCCAAAAGGAAGAGACCCATCCACAAACCATGTACTGTATAGATGAGGGGTAATAACCCTTGAGGCTCGTTCACATGGGTGTATTGTGTATTTTGATCCGTGAATACACAACATATTTATGAGCTAAAATATGCTGTTTCTCTGCCTGTCCACAGCGTATTTCTGCAAGTAAATAAGGGAGTTGAAACAATACCTCTGTAGCGCAACCTATTGGAAGGCAGCATTTCTGTAAGTCAATGTTAGACTCTTTATACAAGCCTTGTAACAATGACTGGGAATTGAAAGCCAAGCCAGAATCCATGCATAGACAGCTGTTTCGGGGTGTGCAGTAGTTTCTGGCTTGGCTAGCGAGAGGCCAATGTGGGTCAGAAACACCATCTTTTCTCCTTAGGGAGAGCACCTAGAAGGGGAGTGAATGTTAGCCTCTTTATACAAACCTTCAGGTGAAAGAACGCACAAAATCTCATTTCTTATGCAGCATATATGCAGGTTTCCTGAGTATTGAGGCATGCCCATTGATTTCAATGGGCTACTACAGTGTGTAAGGTCAGATTCAGACGAGCGTGGTGTTGTCCCCTTATACTGTTATGATAATCACAGCTGTATAACGGGACAAAGCGAAACCACTGATCTCTACGGGATTTCAGTAGTTTTGTCTTCACCACCTCTTTTCCCGGACGTGATTTGAACAGCCGGGAAAAGATACGACCTGCCCTATCTTTTCTGCATGTAGTGAATATCACATGTGGGGAAGATCGGGCAGCCCCTGACTGCCCTAGGTTATTTTCAAACTCCTGTGCTCTGGCGCGGAGTTTGAACTATCAGCGAAGGAGAAGAGATTCCTCTTGTTCAGGCACAGCTATGGTCTGCCGAGAGTAGTTGCACCTACGGCACTGTAAATAAGCCCTAACATCAAGACAGGACATGCTGCGTTTTTTTTACATGACCAAAATTCACATGAAAAATATACACCTAAGAACAAACTCATTGAAATCAAGGGCCTCCATTCACTGCGTGTTACGCACGTAAAAAATACGCACGTAATACTTTTTATATTTACACTCATGTAAATTAACCCTAAACACGTTGGGCTTATCCCAATAAGCATGGGCTCAACAAAGCTCGGCAGCACAGAGTATAGTTGTGCTTGAAAGAGGGGAATCCCTCTTCCTCGCCGGCTTTTCAAACTCCGCACCAGGAGTTTGAAAATAGCCGCGCGAAGATAGGTGCTGCCCGATCTCTCCTGCATGTACAGATCGAGCATGACATGCTCTATTCTTGTGTGCATTTGCGCAGCTAAGGCACAAATGGGGTTTATGGGGGTGCGCAAATGCACGACCGATGCCCGTGAAATTGCGCAATGAATTGACAACACCAGAGACTAAGTAGGCTGCACAGCCTTTCCAATCACAGAGCAGATTTGTCCTTCGCCGATGTCTTTGGTCCCCGGCAGCATAGAAAGTAACATAAAATGTGCTAAAACAAATGCGATAGCGCGACCTTCACAGCATGAACAAATGAAGCATTTTGTACAGATAATAGAAGACCCGGACAGGTATTCAGGGTCCTTGGCCGCGGGCAGGATCGGATTCGACTGCAGGCTCGAGCATGCGGAATCCGATCCGCCCATGGACATAAGACCTTAGGCAACAGGTATCATTCCCGATTCCCCCATATATGTGAATGCCTTGCTCGGCTGAACATGCATGTGTTTTGAATAGGGAGGGGAGAAAAGTAATCCACTTCTAAACACCTCTTGAAACAACATAGGATCTGTCTAGAGTCCGCATCGCAGATTTCTGTGGAAATCCAGCGCCATTTCTTAAGTAAAAATGCTAAAGTGCATCACAGCAGCTTGCACACCTGGTGTGCGCCGATACGGCACTTCTTTTTGCCAGATGGAAAAAGACAGCTGAAGTGTAAACAAAGCCTTATCTCCTGCCAAACCAAAAAGACCAGGCCACGAAATTCAACATGTCCTATCTTTCTCTCCGCCAACATCATCTGTCTAGGGAGTGTCAGGAGACCCCCATACACATTAGAGGGTCAGCTGGTCCATGTCATCTGACCTCAGTCTCATGTGTACAGGGCCTAAAGAACCCTCCTTTAAACATAGCCTATTAGGGCATATTGTCAGGCAGGCAGATTTGGAACCACCTTGCCACACATTGGTTTTGCTTTGGGCTAACTGGGGATGCAACACCTGGGGAACCTTAGTTTTCAACCTTGGCTTCCCCTCCAGTGGGATATTGTCTGTGCTGTAAGGTCCTCTAGCCGGTACCCATCCAGATAGTCTTGGTAATGTGGCTGCTGATGCTGCACAAAGCCGAGTGGCAGTACCTGATGGTGTGAACAAAAGGCTATTGTCACGTTCACCCTGATCATAAGATGCACCACGTTCAGAGCGAACGCAAAATAGAAGGCTGGTCATTATGTTATGTCCGTGCAGGCTGTGTGAAGAATGACATATATGGACACAACCCAAACAAGGGCCAGAGAGAAGAAAGGGGAGGAGGAATGGAACGTACATACATGATGGACCCCAACAAAGACATAAACTGATTGTGCGTGCAAACAACCAACAACAGCAGAATTGTAATGCTGTGGCAGATAAATAGACATGCAAGCAGACATCCAACAATGACTGACAAACGGCAAAATACTTACCAAGAACGCGAACACACATCAGCAGATGGAATAACTAATGAACACAAGGTGTTAGTTAGTGCTTTGGCCAAAGTACGAAAGCTCACAAGCTCAGGTCAAGGAATCCAGAAATATAGTAGAAGTCACGATTGGCTGCAAAGTAGAAATGATGAGATCCAGGCAGATCAGGGCAGGCAACAGGCAATAACAAAGTCGAGTAAACACAGCGGAGGTTAGGGAACACAGAAGTCAGATTTGTCAGGAGTCAGAATCAGAACACACAACTAACAGGAGTTCTGTCACAATGGTTAATGAGACCAATTACTTAGGCATCCACCCCAAGACCTCTTTCACATGGCCATAGACATTTTTTACATGCACTCGCCGGCGCCGTAGAAACGTGTGAACAGGCGCAAAAATCTAACGTTTGCGTGCCTGTTCAGATGGCCCAGCGCATATAAGCCGAGGCCGCAATTTCATTGGGCGTGGGGAGACAGTTTAGCTTTGCTAAGCTGTCTCCCCCTTCCCTCCCCTCACCAGCTCACCTCCTCTCTCCTCCCCTTCGGCTGTTTGCAATGGGAGGTGGCGTGATGAGGGCGGAGCTAAGCTTCCGCCCCTTGTCCACAGCCAGCAATGGGAGGGGCGACATAGAGCTTAGTTCCACCCCCTCCCCTCCCATTGCAAACAGCCAGAGGGGAGGAGAGAGGGGGGAGAGAGTCTAGCAGTCACGCTACCAAACTATGGAAGAAACGCAACTTCCCACTCCTGGTTTTGGCTCACAAAATACTGAAGAAAAATACACCATTTGAATAAGCCCCAAGGAGAAACTTTACCCCTTCTTCCCCATAAACACATCCTCTCTGTTTAGTTTTGGCCAATGGTCTAGCATCCCCATGGGCATACAATTACCATGAGTATCTGCTGACAAATATTTAATTCTTTTGGTCACCTTAACATTCTATTCTGATAACGAGCAAGAAATACCACAATTTGCAGAGAATCAACTTTACATAGCTCATAATGTTAAGCATATCTCCCTAAAATTATGCTAAGCAGAGTTTGTGCTTATTTAATTGGCTCATTACATCTTCTGCAGCGCTATGTCCTTTTTTCGTAATATTACAATTTGAGTGGATATAATGTCAGTGGACACACTTGTCTTCTGTAACCTTTCTGGAATTACAATATAAGTAATAAACTGCGGACAGAACATTACTACAAACTGGAAATAAAAACTGGTAGCAATCATTATATTATCCATAAAATAGACTTCAACTCGTTCTCACTCCCAGAGGTCATTTAAATAGGACGAGGTGTCCATGTAACTCGAGTCAGGACATTGGAAAAAATGGAAAGGTTGGACTAATAAATGATATCAATCTTCCCTGTGCAGATTTTCTGCTCTTGTGATAAGGTGTTGACAGGTTGAATTGACACTTACTGTCCAGACATAACTAATGAAGAGAAACTTCTTTTTGGAAAGTTGGGCCTTTCGTCATGGAAAAATGATAATGAGAGTATAATAATATAGCAAATGATTAAAAATTCACATTGCTTTCTTTTACATCTCATGCTGTCCTCACAAACAAGCAATCCACACGGGTTTAACTCGCAGCACACCTCAGGGTTCTTCAAACCAAACCGAAAAGGGGACTAATAAGTCCAACGGGTGCACGCCAGCAATGTGGGGGTCAGAGCCTCAGAAGACCCCCCAAAGTATATCACAGTATCTCACAAAAAGGTTCGTGGCAGCATCCAGGGCGTAATGCAAAAATAAATAATTTATTCCTCCAAGAACATGCTACGTTTCGACCCTCGGGGGTCGAAACGTAGCATGTTCTTGGAGGAATAAATTATTTATTTTTGCATTACGCCCTGGATGCTGCCACGAACCTTTTTGTGAGACACTCACAAACAAGCAAACCGTTATTTTCATACCAAACTGCCATACATTTCTTGTATAATTTATGCCAGTTTCTGCTGTAAATAATACATAAATGTGTCAGATGGGGTGGCCACACCCACTCCCAACAAGTTCTACCCATTTATTTTTACAAAAGTGGCGAGGGGGGCACAAAAAGCTTAAAAGTTGAAATTTTTTGTAATTTTGAATACCCCTAATGTTTCTATTTTTTTTATAATTTCCTTTTATTTTCTTAAGGCCCATTTACACGCAAAATAATCTTTCAACCGATTGAAAGATTGAAAGTTTTAGCAATCTTTTTGCATAGAGTGTTAATGGAGACTAATGCCCATTAACATTTTATCATCATCATTTGAATGTAAATAGGCCTCTTTGCAGAGCCCAGCATGTGACTAATCACACATCTTGCTGTGCAAAGAGCTGCATTGTTCTCACCGGGGCTTCGGGCAGAATACAATGTAATTACCTGACTCCCACGGAGGCCAGTTTCACACAAGCGCTACTCTTGCTCGAGCTCTGTTCGGGAGACAAAACCTGCGCGAATATGAACTGCATTCATGAGTCATACACATATTCCTCAGAACGCCTCGCCTATTGATTTCAATGGGACCCTAAATACGTTGCATGGCTTTTGCATGCTGTGCAATGTGCATGCGAGGGTGATGCAAGGACTCCCATTGAAATCAATGGGAAACAATTCCGATCCTCTATCATGTGTGAGGATCGGAATTTCACAGAAGCGATTTGAGGTGATTTTGCCTGAAAATCGCTTTGCATCTGCAGGTAAAACGCACGTTGATGAGCGTTTCTCCCCCCAATATCGTGCTCGGCCATGTGCAGTTGGCCTAAGGGTCCACAAACACATTTTCACGTAGTCCAGGAAGTAAGTCATGTTTGAAAAGCTTATGCCAAGAGGCTAGATCATGTATGTAAATTTGTTTTGCAGCTGTGTGCAGCACGGTTTAGGTATGGGTACGGGTACAGGTGTGGGGGTTGGGTGGGAGTATACTGAACTTCTGCACCCAGGCCCCTGAGCCTTTAGCTACGCTGCTGGCCCAAGATCCAGGTATCAAGCTTATACTGAAAAACATTTGGGCTTATTTATTATGCACTGTATGCCATTTTTCTGGTCTTTCTGTACCGAAATTGCATGTTTTGGAGCATTTATGCTGAGCTCCACTATTTTTTCAAAAAGTTGGCAAACATAGCATGAAGGGCATAACCATACGTGGCCTGTTATGTTTAGTATAATGTAGACCAGAATCTGATATACATTATACATTTATTGCAGGTAGCTGGGCACAGTGTTTACCTTAACTAGCGTATGAAGCTCCAGATAAGTAGATATGCCCCAGGATGTTTGTCTACTCTTCATTCCTGTCATTCCTCTTCCCCACCCCCCATGGGGTACTATAAAACAAAGCACTTTCTGACCGCGGAAGACCTTCAGTACCCATTGGAAGTTGTAGCTTTCTCTACATATGGCATTACGGTGCAGTTTAATAGCCTTGTGGTTCCTCAAGTAAAACTGTGAAATTAAAAACTGCTTCATTTCACGGTAAATCTGCATGTCGGTGGAGGTATTGGCCATGTTGTGGCGGCCATGTGTGAGCCCAGCCTTCAAATGCTATAACCGGGATCTTTACCTATCAGGTGGATGGGGCCTCCACCTGTCACATATATATAGCTGGACTATTTACATTCAATATAGAAAATTGATTTGTGTAAGAACATTGTCATTCTTGATGGTAATTTGGAGCCTTGAATGACCCGAAATGGTGACTGTTATTTGAACACAATGCAGCAGTGACAGCAGGAGGCCCCAGGGACAATAGTGGGAGGTATTCTCCAACAAAGCCCTTGATTCTTCATATATTTGTGCAGGGCCACTTTACTTTTTTGTCCACTGTAATGGAAAGTTTTGTTTACATCCAGTACAAATGTGTTCTTCATTCATTCTCTAATAGGTAGAAAATCCAATGAGCACCAGCTATAAAGGCACCTTCAGACTAGCATGTTTTATGGACAAGCATCATGGCCATACTTCTGGTCTACGGGTCCAAACTCACAGCTTTGTAGGGATCAATGCTACTCTGAGTAGTGGCCAGGCCAGGACCCTCATCCATAATATGGGACCAAAAATGCAAACCTTAATACAGTTATCTGAAAGTGGCCATAAATTTGCACCTTTTTGCCGGTCACCCAGTTCTGCAGGGAACTGCAGCCGACCCCATTCACTTGAATAGAGTTGTGCACTATGGGAATTGTGAATTAACCTGATTGTCAGGGGTAGTGCATTCCAGAATACTGGCGCTGCTCGGGAATAATCTGGGAGGCGGGAGTGGGAGGTCTGGATTAGAGAGCAATTTATGGCCTTTTCAACAGGACGATCCCACTGGCTTCTTAACGATACTGTCCCATGTAAATGCATGCAGAAAACTGAATGAAGAGCAGTTCAATGTAAGCAGCAGTCGGCCACTTTTGAACAACTGTCTGCTTACAGTGAATGGAGGCGGTAGGGGGGAGAACACTCCCCAGCCCGCTCCGCCTCCATGCTGGCAGCGCTGTGAGCGATACCAGTGATATTCGCTCCTGTGTAATCACGCAGGAGCGAGCATGACCGGGACAAGTGTCGGGCATCGTTTGCCTAACAGCTCGTTCCATCTAAAAGGGCCATTAGTCTAAGGCCCTTAGCAGAGCAGAGAGCATGGGTTAGGCAGTAGACAGAGATGAGGGAGGAGATATAGGGTGGCACAGCATTGTGGAGGGCCTTATGAATGAGTGACGAGTTTAGGTTTTCAAGTAAAATTGCAGATTTGATATATGACGGGCAACCAGTGCAATGACTGGAACAGGGTGTAGGCATCAGTGTAGCAACTTGACAAAAAGATAAGACTAGCTGCTGCATTCAGGATGGGTTGAGTGAAAGGAAGAACGATAAGTAGCGACTTGCAGTAATCAAGTCGAATAAGGGCGACAGCAGAGGCGTAACTTGAAGCTCCTGGTCCCCAATGCAAAACCTGTAACAGGGCCCCCAACTATAATGGTTTATTCATAGTACTGGGCTTCCTATATGGAGAAGAGAGGCTTTATGCGCCCCCTAAGGGTCCTGGGCCCGGGTGCAACCGCATCCCCTGCATCCTCTATAGTTACGCCCCTGGGCGACAGTAAGAGTTTTTGCTGTTTGTGCATTGAGGATACGGCGGATTCGGCAGAGGTACAGGTGACATGAGCAAGTAAAGGCCCGTTTACACATAATGAGTATCGGGCAAACGATGCTTGATACTCGCCCCTGTGTATCCTCGTTCCCGTGCTGTTACACAGGAGCGAGTATCGCTGGATCACTAACTGTGCGGCCAGCAGGGAGGCAGTGCGGCTGGAGGAGATTTCACTCCTTGCGGATGTGCTGCCAAAGAGTTACGATGGTACCACAGACTGAGATGGAAATATCAAGTTAAGGGCAGTAGAGAGACGGCAGAAACACAAGAAGTTCAGTTTTTGAGAGATAGAGAGGTGATATAGTGTTAGAAACTGTGAAGAGTAAATCATCGGTGTTTTATAGAAGCAGAGGTGTAATGTCACGGGAAGAAATATTTAGGTGGGTATCATCAGTGTAAAGCTGATATTAAAACCAAATTTACTTATAGTTGGCCCAATGGCGGCCACGTAGATGAAAAGAGGAAAGGACCAAGGACCAAACCCTGAGAAACCCTAACAGCAATGAGAAAAGGAGAAGTAGAGTCGGCAAATTATACCCTTAAAGGGGTTCTGACACGAATCAGGTTTTTATACTTTAACAGCCATTGTTTCCTGGTCTGCCTAATGGACACAGGGAAGCCACGAGTTTTGGCGTGCTAAAGCATAAAAACCTAATGCTTATCTTTTCTTCTGTTGTTGTTGCGCAGCGGGGGTCATCTCCCAGCAGGCTTTCTTCTTCCTCCGAAGAGCCAGGACAGGTCGCCCCCCCTCCGGGATTTTGCACAGGCGCAGAAGACAGGGGCCCTTCCAGCTCAGCCAGGACGGACGGGCCGCCCACAGCAAGCACTGCTTGTCACAAGGCGCCCGTCCGTTCAACTCGGAAATGGCTGGCGGACGGAGCAGAGCAGGAAGCGGTCATTTTGACGGCTCCAGCTCTGCTTCAAGAAGCTAAAGAAGAAGATGCCTGATGGAGGGGACACGCCCGATGGAGGGGACATGCCTGACGATCGGTCCTGGCTAGGCAATGTAAGTAAAAAATTTTTGTTTGTCATGTCAGAACCCCTTTAATGAGCAGTCAGAGAGGTAGTAGGAAAATCATGATATGCAATATCCTTAAGACCAATAGAGCGGAGCATTGTGAAGAGAATTTGGTGATGCAGGAAGAACGGTAGAGAGTGGTCACCATTCGATTTGACTGTCAGAAGATCGTTTGACACTTTAGTAAGGGCTGCTTCGGTAGAATGTAGAGAATGAAAACCAGATTGCAAAGGGTCAATGAGAGAGTTATCTGGGAGATGGCGTTCCAGGAGTTTGGAGATGAAGAGGAGATGGCAGCACAAGTCGAGTCAAGAGATGGTTTCTTTAGTAATGGGGATATGATGGTATGTTAAATTATGTAATGTTGAATGCATTGTTAATTATATAGGAACTGTATGTTATAGATCTTTCTTTGTTTAACTTATGCATTATTTTCTCATTTACTGTTTCCTGAGGCTGACACTTGAGGCCTCAGAGGACTTTGACTCTAGAGATTCCATAGAAAGAAATGGCATGGTTCAGTGACCACTTCTTATCACTTGTCAACATTTTTGACATGCATTTCATGTGTGACAATCAGAAAATAAACGGACATATAACAGCACGACCTTGAAAAAGGTACCACAGAAAATCTAGAAAGAAATAGCAATGACAATTCTAAACATCCATGCAGATCTATGTCTTATTACTAGAGATGAGCGAACCTACTCGTTTCGAGTAATTACTCGATTGAGCACCGCGATTTTCGAGTACTTCCGTACTCGGGTGAAAAGATTCGGGGGGCGCCGGGGGGCGGGGGAGGCGTGGCGGAGCGGGGGGTAGCAGCGGGGAACAGGGGGGAGCCCTCTCTCTCCCTCTCCCCCCCCCACTCCCCGCTGCAACCCCCCACTCACCCGCGGCGCCCCCTGAATCTTTTCGCCCGAGTACGGAAGTACTCGAAAACCGCGGTGCTCGGGCGAAAAAGGGGCGTGGCCGAGTACGCTTGCTCATCTCTACTTATTACCTATATGCACAATATGTGTGAAATGTAGTCATCGGTGGATATCTACTTCCACTTTCTCACCAAAAGAAAGTGCTATTAGTCAACATTAAGGGAACTACAAGTACACCAATCATCAATCTAAGAGCACTCTACTCAGATTTGTCAGACATTAACCTTATGTGTACATATATTTGTTACGTCTACATGCCAACTTTAACCGTAACACAGGTTGCTTGGTCAAAGATCTCAGTATTGCCCTACAACATCGCGAACTAATGAAATGCAACGTGGTTGTGTTATGACTCGTAAGTTGCCAAGAACTGAAGATCTCAGGAAATACAGAGACTTTAGATTTCTTATGATTGTTGGGTCATGGCATCTTCCAACAGGATGGATAACCATCGCATACAGGCCAACACACCTATAGCAGAGAGATCACTATGAACATGTCAGGCCTAGGAAATGTGCACCATTGAGGCCTTTTTTTAGCTTTGAATGCCCATAATGCCACAGACTATAAATGGACACCCTGTTGGCCATTGCAGATATCTTTTTTAAATAATTGTCAAAATCTGCCATTTTGGCCAACTTTAATCTCATGTGTATGGACACCTTAAATAAAATGCCCATTTAGACGGGACGAGTGTAGGGCAAACGATGCCCAACACTCATCCCCACACATACTAGCTCCTGTGCACATGCACATGAGCTAGTATCACTGGCTCACAACAGGGAGGCTGCAGGAGATTTCTCTCCTGGCACTCCTCGCCCCTCTCTATTGATATAACACAACTGCCGTTCAGTACTGAACGGCTGCTATTTACACTGAACGATCAGCGATCTGCTCATCATCCATCATTTATGCAGCATAAACGATGGACAATGAACAGATCGCTGATCGCTCGATGTGAATAGCAGCTGTTCAGTACTGAACAGCTGCTAGGTTAAGGCAATGTAGAGGGGCGGGGGAGCGTGAGGAGTGAAATCTCCTCCAGCCTCCCCGCTATAAGCCAGTGATACTAGCTCCCGTGTAGGTACATGGGAGTTAGTATGTGCGGGGATGAGTGTCGGACATCGTTTGCCCAACACTTGTCACGTCTAAATGGAACTTAAGGCCTCATGTCCACTTGCAAATTAATATTTAAAATCTGCAGCGTTTTTCCTGCACGCGGATCCGCGCCCCATAGGGATGCATTAGACACCGGCAGGTAGTTAAATACCTGCGGATGTCATTTTTTCCTGCAGACACGGATCCGTGTGCAGGAAAAAATCCGGACCATGCTCCATTTGGTGCGGGTCTCCCGCGCGGACGGCTCCTGCAGGCTTCTATTGAAGCCTATGGAAGCCGTCCAGATCGGCGGGAGACCTAAAATCAGAATATACTCACCTGCTGCGGGCCGTGCGTGTCTTTCCTTCTTCTTGGCCGGACCTTCTTGCTTCGGCCTGGCGGATGTGCTCGGCGCATGCGAGCGGCACGCAGCCGGCGTGCCGAGCACATCCGCCGGGCCGAAGAAAGAAGATCCGGCCGCGAAGAAAGGAAGACACGCACGGCCCGCAGCAGGTGAGTATATTCTGATTTCAGCGTTCATGTCCGCGGGGCAGGAGGGACCCGCTGCGGATTCTCCATGGAGAATCCGTAGCGGGCCTGATTTTCCCTGTGGACATGAGGCCTTACTCTTTTGGCTGCTCAAGATTCCTCATAAGATAACACTAGAGTAGTTGGTTGACATATCAGTTGCAAGCCAATGCCACCTACAGATCTCAAAAGAATGCCTAATCCGACCTACCTTCATGTTCTGGATTGGGCAGAAACGTTAGATGATCTTAAATACAGTCTTCTGTTCTTTATATTGAAGCTCCTCTATATAGTTTTACCTTTGCAAGCTTCTTAATGCGTTGATCTAGGCCACTGTAAATGAGATTGAACAGTACCTTTGCTATGCTGAGTGTTTATGCTTGCGTTCAACGGAGGCAACGTCTTCATGGAAGTCATGTTTCTCAGATGTGATTCA
This sequence comes from Eleutherodactylus coqui, assembly GCF_035609145.1. NCBI lineage: Eukaryota > Metazoa > Chordata > Amphibia > Anura > Eleutherodactylidae > Eleutherodactylus > Eleutherodactylus coqui. Next base: position 247,543,198 of record NC_089840.1, read on the forward strand.
AGTTACTTTTTGGTAGGTTATCTGACTATGGAATAGGCCATGCAGTGTCTGGAAGCAGATTATGAGCCCAATGAATGCCAATGTAAATGCAATTACATACGATGAACAGAAGTGTAGACTATATAGTGACTTATGAAAACACAATATACATGGCATTATATCCAGTATTCATTATATAGCTATGAAGGTGTTATACTGAACAAGACATTACAGTCCGGATGGTGTCTGACATTTCAGCAGAGATTCAGAGTATATTCAACCTTGGCACCCAGTAAGGAGTCTCGGAGATTCCATGATAAGGCCACAAAACCATGCAAACAGACCTTGATGTCTGAGCAGACTCATGTTTGTAGTGAAGGACAAAGAACAGACACAAAATATGCATTTGGAAGTAACTTTTTTTAATCTCCAGTCTGTATCCTGGCACAATGACGTATTATGGGTAGAAAACAGAGATAATGTACATGCTAGCTTGTTTCAGTAGGAGCCGATGCTCCGAGATGTGCTAATTGATTCATTGTATAGAACTTCCTTGGATAGGGAGTATTCTATCACAGCTTTATGGCAAAGCGTCTTGCAGGTGCAGGAAGGACCTTGATGAGGAAAAAGCTGATTGAGAACTTGATAACTGTTACAGTGTTATGTTAATATTCCTTCAAGGTCCTGACTGTACTATAAAAACCAGGCATTGGGAGACATGGGCAAATCTTCTAAGACCAGGACATCTCTTTTATTACAGGTAAGCCTACCGTCTAAAGTACTATATTCTACATATGCAATTATAAGATAAATAGCAAATATATTTTGTCATTTAGATACATTTGTACTCCAGAAAATTAGCTTTTTTTTTTTTTTTTTTACTTTTTTTTGTCTACATTTGTAATGAATTTGATATTTTTATGTTTCCTACACAGTTATGGACTGTTTATATGACTAGGTAAATGATGTGTTTCAGGAATATTATGCATATATATATATATATATATATATATATATATATATATATATATATATATATATATATATTTTATTTTTTATATATATATATATATATTTGTAATTTATTTCACATATAAAAAAAAAAGGTTTGCAGAAAAGTAAAATGCAAAAACATAAACCAGGAAATTTTCAAAAAATTAAAAATGAATACGAATAATAATGTGATGCTATTTGTTGTTTGCTTAGCTTCATTTATATGAATTTTAATGCTTATTGATAACATAAAATAATAGACCATCTTTAAAAAAAAAAAAAAATTGTGTGGAGGGGGCGATAATATAGTTACCTGAATATACTACTGTCAATGGGAATATAAGGCTAACCCATGATGGGAAAATTGTGTGTTTTAGGAATATTATGCATATATTATGCATATATATTAACATATATATCTATGTTTAAAGTTACTTTCAGTGGTCTCGTGGTTAATAACTTGTTGTTAATGCATAAACTCTATCATGTATGTTAATAACTGTATATCTCTTTGTTTTCTGTGTTTGCCTCCTAGATCGGCACAATATACTCGTTGTTCCTTTTTCCTATGCATATACATCTTTGAAAATCTTTGAAAGTTAAAGAGGCATACGGCATGGGAAAATGGGGCACTGGGGTTCTCACCACTACAGCAGCTGCTGCATGTCTTTATTAGGAGTCTGAAGAAGCCAGATGCTGAGAAAGTACAAGACGTAACAATTACTGCTGCATGGAATAAATGTGGTTTTTGCAAAAAAGTTAAATTTTTCAAAATTTCTTATGCTTCCTTTTGCAAAGTTATTCATTCTGTGTACCTTTTATTCATTAAAACGCTTATTTTTTATTTATACTCATTATATGTTCTCATTTCTTTATTATTTAATTAATAAAAAAAAATAACAATTATAACAGTGATTTTTATTTATTTTTTTGTTAAACACCATTGATGTAATTTTAATATATATTTAATGAATATAGGTAGATTCGGATGTTTACTAGTGATGAGCGAGCATACTGGCTAAGGGTAATTGCTCAAGCGAGCATTGCCCTTAGCGAGTACCTGCCCGCTCGAGCGAACATATTCAGCTGCCGGCGGTGGGCAGGGAGCTGCGGGGGAGAGTGGGGAGGAACGGAAGGGAGATCTCTCTCTCCCTCTCTCCTTCCCCCCCCCGCTCCCCCCTGCTCACTGCCGCAACTCACCTGTCACCCACGCCGGCAGACGAACCTTTTCTCTCGAGCGGGCAGGTACTCGCTAAGGGAAATGCTCGCTCAAGTAATTGTCCTTAGCGAGTATGCTCGCTCATCTCTAATGTTTACTAGTCTAATGATTATTTTTATATTGATTCATTATCTCTTGCCAATAAAGACTTTAATACCAATAAGATTAATATTAATCATTAATAGTGACAGAAAGCGGACACTGGTCATACTTTTTGGTCAATGTCTAATGGATCTATAGTAGAGATGAGCGAACGTGCTCGTTTAGAGCAATTACTCGAACGAGCAACTGCCTAATCGGGTGAAGAGATTTGGGGAGCGCCGGGGATGAGCAGGGGGTTGTGGGGGGGGGGGGGAGAGCGAGCTCCCCCTGTTCCCCCCTGCTACTCCCTGCTCCACCCCGGCGCCCCCCCAATCTTTTCGCCCGAGTAGGCTGTTACTCGAAAAAAGTGATGCACTTTCAAGTAATTGCTCTAAACGAGCTCGTTCGCTCATCTCCAATCTATAGCTAATATATCAGCTCTCTTTATATTTGCCTTTTATGAGTATGCAGGTGTGTATAATTGTGGTTAATGTAAGTACAATAGTAATAATTATACACATTGGTATACAAATACAATGCAAATATTAATTATCCATGAGTTTTCCATGAGTCCCTATACAGGGGTCAGAGCTATCTGCTTTCGCACCATACATCGGAGCTTATTTACCATTCGTAATCCAACGGTTTTCTGGCAGAAATTATGTCAGGAAACTGTCTGACATGCCTACAGCAGATTTATCATATGTTTTCAGACACTTTGGGACAGTTTTTCAAACTTGGGGCCAATTTTTGCCATAACTAAGCCAACTAATAGGCGACATAAACTTGGCTCAGACAGTCTTAAAATTCGACTAATATTCAGTGATAAACTGCCGCATTTTAAGACTGTCTAATCTACGTTTGCACTGTCTAACTTTTAGACAGTATTAGTAAATAAGCCCCACTGTGTTCTGGCACTCAGCTACAGACCCTAGTTCCAGAACACAGTTGGGTCTGGGGCCTAGCCAATCAACTATTGATGACAAATCCTAAAGCTAGGTCATCAACAGAAATAGCCCAGAAAAATCCATTTAATGAATATACAGGCAGCAATGCACTCCCTGTGTCAAAGTAAACTGATATATCAGGTATAGATATAATTAGACATTTCATTTAGAGTCAATCAGTATGACTTGTCTAAACTTTTTGGTATGCAAATGAGAGATGGCATAATGCCTCTTCAGCGCCACCTGTAAGTCAGTGTCCAACCTTCCAACAGACCTTGCAATATAGCTAAAGGTAAGGGCAAAACCAAAATCTTCTACATAGGGAAATTATTAACTACGTATGATATACCTTGCTGGTTTGGTTTATATCATGTTGCATAGCTTCTTAGGAGGTCGGACATTGACTTGTAGGGAGGCTATCTTCCAATAGGTGGCACTGCAGAGGCATTATGCTATGTCTCATTTGTATATCAAATTCTTCAGAGAAGCATTGTGTGGCCCATAAGTCTAACCACACCTACTTGACATTCTTCAAATGGAGGAACGATACCTGTCTTGACTCTGCTCTTCGTCAATTCATCTTCTTCTATGGGTAGCTTTACATGGGATGACTACATAAACACCCAACAGCCGTACCAACTAAGACTACTCCTGTGCTTTCACACAGTACCAATAGTTGCTCAGTGAATGGAGTTAGAATGTGCTGGAGATCTCTTCCAGCCACCCGCCTCCATTCACTGAACAGACAATCACAGATGATTGACTGCTTGTTTAGGGCTCATTCACACAAGGACTGCGGGCACGCAGTATAGCCGTGTGAAAAGAATACAGCTATAACGCTGAATAGGTTAATTCCAGCTACTTGGAGTAACCCATTCACACAATCTGAGGTGCGTGGTGCGTGTAATCTAGCTCCCATAGGAGTCTATGGAAAGCATGCACCAAATATAGGTCAGGTTCCATCTTTGCGCGCACCATGGAGCTTAGATGCAGCCTGCACTCACATGTTCCATCTTTGTTAGATGCGCGAATTTAGCGCGCCTAACATTTCAACACTTTGGTTCCTATAGAAGCGCGTCCTGAGCGTGCCTCTAATGCGCACGAACAGCTCTTGTCCCAATGGGGCCTTACACTGAGCATGAAACAAAGTGACTAGGGACAACTAAGTATCTACACGAAACAACTATCACTGTAAATGGCTCATTTAAGTGATTTTTCGACCAATCGTTGGCCCGTGTAATGCCACCCTATACTGTTGTAATAACAACAGTACTACAAGTGTACTGATAATAGGAATACAGCCGACCTACTAATATACAGTCATTAGAAGTACTGCACAACTTATTGACTCTGGCCCGCTATGCACCCCTGTTAGCAACACCTTCTCCCCCAGAGGCACTGCCACTCCTGCACATGGCTACAGATGGAATGTCATGTGACTTGACTTGTCCATCAGCAACTTCTGTTGAAACCTATTGGTCCCTCAATAGTTTCCTGCATAAGGAAGTAATCGTAGAAATCTACCGGTAATACATGCATATTAGTAAAGTCACTGCTTTGGACTTTGGGTATTCGTACAGTTTGACTATATTCCCACGGGGCATTTTTGCCATGATTTTTTTTTTGTTAAAAGCCATCACTTTAACAGTAAGGCTGGGGTCACATGGGTCGTATTCTCGGCGGAAATCTCGTGGTTTTGCCGCGGCGAATAACCGCAAGGCTTCTGATGGGAAAGCACAGCTTCAAAACCCGTGGCACTTAGCACTTAGAAAAAAAAAGAATGGACATGCTGCGTCCCAGAAAACCGCGCCGGCAGAACACAACACATTTGTGGCCCCGTGTGGATGAGATTTTTGACAAATCTTGTCCACATGGCTGGCCAACGCGGTGGTTAGCGACCGCAGGCGGATTTGCCAAAGGGAGGTTCCGCTACAAATCCACCCAGTGTGACCCCAGGCTAACCATTACCATGATAGGCTATTCCTAAAGCAACAAGTGATCATTAATGCCTAATGTTAATTGTTACTGCTGGCTCCGTGGTTCGTTCTCTCTCTCTCACTCCCCTGCCTGCCAGACAAAATATTTGCCATTGTCGCGCGCTGCATTGCAGCGGGGAGGGGCCAAAAACTGGGGCGGGGTCGAACACGGCTTCATGCTTGTTCGAGTAACGAGCACCATTGAGTACCAAAGACAATATCTACATGGAGTTTGGATGTTTGTCTGGGGTTTCCTTCCACACTCCAAAAACATAGGTGAATATAGATTGTGAGCTCCAATGGTAACAGAACCCCAAGGTTATTTGCTATGATTACTGATAAATCAATGGCCTCCATACTGATTCAGCCAACAGAAGAACTACTCCAGAAATCTAAAGTCGTATGTAGCTTTTACAGCACTTTTTGATGTATTTTTTCTTAAAATTACAAATATTTTATCTAAAATAACAAATCATGGCTAATATGCTAAGTGAGACTGGGGAGTTATCAGTACTGATATGGGGCTGCGGCGGGGGCATGGCCAGCACATGGAGGGATAAGGATGCTACTCTGATAGATCCCGCGGAACCTCAAAAAAAGTCAGAAGGGTGCTGCCAGCTATGTCCCCATTTGACACATGGAAAACCCATATAATGGAAATCCCCACAAGAGATGAGCTGAGTGCCCTATTCTCTAGGTTTGAAGCCTCTAATAAGCAAACCTTGGAGGCCATCCACACAGAAGTACACCAAATTGGTCATAGACTGCATCAAGTGGAGGAGGTACAGGAAGAGACGGCGGCCATTTTGGAGTCTCACAAGCAATACAAACCCAGGCGGTCCAGATCGCCAATCTTACCATGTATTTAGACGACTCAGAGAATAGAAACAGGAGAAATAATTTACGCATCAGAGGCCTCCCTGAGGAAGTTAAAGGGAACCAAGCAGAACCGTAGGCGCAAAATCTTTTTATTCGTTTCTTGGACAGACCACCTGAAAGCCCTGTTGAAATAGACAGGATTCATAGAGCACTGGGCCCTAGAACGACTGATCCCAATCGCCCAAGGGACATTATATGTAGGATACTTTTTCCGTGATAAAGATACAATAATCCGCAAAGCAAGGGAACAGGCAGACCCCTTATCATACAAAGGCAAAATCATCATCATTTTACAGGACCTGGCTCGCCACACACTGCAACTAAGAAAGGCTCTGGGTCCCCTTTTATCAGCACTCAAAGAAAGGGGGGTACAGTATCGATAGGGATTCCAGTTTTCTTTATCAGCTAAAAAAGATGGCAGATCAGCAGTTTTTAGCTCACTAGATGACCTGCCCAAATTTCTGGGAACATTTGATCTACCATTAATAGTGCTTCCTGATTGGCCTACGGCCCCCAACTTGCTCACGCAAACCACACGAGAGCAGTGGCAGACAACACAATCCCGGAGAGAGAGAGAGAGAGCCATAAAGGAGATCACACTACTTGAAAAGTGACTTTTAGGTCTTAAAGGACTAGCAGTGTGTCCCCCCCCCCCCAAAAAAAAAGGGGGTTTCGAGAAACGGAACATATGTTGGATGTCTATGTGCACGGTCTGACGGGTTCAGTCTCTGACCAACCCCCTCTCCTCTGCCTTGACCGGGAGGGTGGGAGGGTACAGATGGCCCCGCCTGGAGGCGCAATGTTTCTCCCTGTTCGGAGGGTTTGGCCCCTAGAGGGCAAGAAGTTTCAAAGTTACTAACGTTATTGGGTTTCGGTGTTTGGGGTTCAATGTTTTCATTATCGGAGACCTCACCGAGGTCACATGGTTGTATATCTGTTGGGATCTGTTGGGTAGGTGCGGCCCGGAGGGGGCCTCTGTTCCCTTGTTGCGCTTCCACTCTTTCTATCGGGTGACAAGTCACTCAAAGGAGTGCGACATCTGGCGATTCGCTGGAGTCTCGGTTTCACCACGTTACGGCTGCTATATGCAGTCTACATTTATCTCTCTCTTGTCTATCCTTGCTCTCTCCTTTTACTCTCCTAGCTCTCTCTTTTCCCTACCTTATGTCTGTCCAGCCACTGAAGTACATCCCATGGCGACCACCTGATGGCTAACCTTACTGTTGGCTTCTTCAACGTAAGGGGCCTAAACAAACCGGCCAAAAGGGGGCAGATATTAGACCACCTGCACAAGCAAGGTATAATGATCGCACTAATCCAAGAGACCCATTTTGAAGAGGGAAGTATCCCTAGCTATTGACATCACCACTAGGTATCACTGCCCCCACCCGCGGAAAAAAGCAGGAGGCATTTCTATAGATTTCCATAAGCAATTTCCACACAGATTCCTCTTGTCGGAGGCCGACCCCGAGGGGCGCTACCTATTTATAAAAATCCAACTGGGTGTAGAGACCTTTACCATCGCTAATGTTTATTTCCCTAACCAGTCACAGGTCCGCTTCGGGATCCGAGTGTTGGGGGCCCTGGCGTCCTTCGCAGATGGCTCTGATATAATTCTGGGAGGCGACTTCAACGTGGCTATGAATACCAGCCTCGACTCGTCAGGGGGTAAGTCCAGTATTTCATGCATGGTGACACGCAGACTAGCGAGAGAAGTGACAAACCTACGGTTAGTAGACATGTGGTGCGTACTACACCCAAAAGTCAGGGGCTACAGCTACCACTCCCCAGTACATAATAGTTATCATCGTCTGGACTACCTGTTCGTTTCGCATAGACTTTTAGATAGGAACCCTAGGTGCTCCATAGGGTCATTCCTGTGGTCAGACCATGCTCCGGTCTGGGGATCCTTAGATTGGGGTCAGAGAGATAGAACAAACAGCAGCTGGAGGTTAAATGATAATCTGCTAAACGATGGGGCTTGCCTACAGGAGATCCAGCAGGCGATAGAGCAATTTAAAGTAGACCACGTGGCAGATGAAACATCAGCCCCAATTAAATGGGAAGCACTCAAATGCGTGTTACGGGGTATTTTTATTTCCCATGGGGCACGCCTAAAAAAGGATAGAAGCAGGGCCTTGGAGAAGCTGGTTGCTAGGCTGGGTCTCCTGGAGTCAACCAACAAGGCTTCACCATCAGATCAGAGAACAGCGGACATTTTTGATGTCCGCGGTCAGATTCTGCAACTACTAGACCAAGCCTCGCTTTGTCAAAGAGACAGAGCTAGAGGGAGCTTCTATGAGTATGGGAACAAATGAAGCAGGGGGCTGGCAAGGGCCCTTAACCCAAAATCCCCACAGACGTACATTTTTTCCATCCAGTCATGTAACGGGGTACGTATATGCCAATACGGAAATTCTGGACAGTTTTCACTCCTACTACCATAACCTATATAACCTACAGAATGAACACACAGGGAAAACTGATGAGGCAGTAGGTTCACAAGATGCGTGTTTATTACAGAACAGCCCTAAATGCATTCCTGAGGCGAATCGGTGCTCACTAGAGGAGGATTTCTCCCTAAAAGAGCTAACCGACGCAATTCAGACCCTCAAAGTAGGCAAGAGCCCCGGGCCTGACGGCTTCACGCCGCGCTTCTTTAAGATATGTGGAGAGGCATTGGCCTTTAACACTGTCTCACGCGAGTGCCGTTACCCCCGCAGGCTCTTCAGGCCACCATAACGGTCATTCCTAAACCTGGAAAGGACCCCTCGGGTTGTGGCAGTTACAGGCCTATTTCACTGCTAAATATCGACACCAAGATCTATTCTGGCATGCTAGCGACCCGTCTAAGACCTCTTATCCCTTCGCTGATAGATAAAGACCAGGTGGGATTTGTTCCTGGAAGGGAAGCAGGGGATAACACAATCAGAACTCTGGCCATGGTGTCCATATAATGTCTGAGATATTAAATGTAACATTGCCCGAGAAAGAAACAGAATCACTACAATCAGCGTTTCCCTTCGCATGGAGAGAGGACGGAATTAGGTACCTGAGGACGGTTATTACAGCAAACCCCGAGATGCTCTTCGAAAAAAATTATACTCCGCTGATCACGGCTCTCGAAAAGGACCTGGACAAATGGAAGTCTCTTCCATTGTCTTGGTTCGGGAGAATAAGTGCAATTAAAATGAATTCCCTCCCCAGGTTCTTATACATCTTTCAAACAGTCCCTATAAAATTAACAGGGGTATTTCTCACACGGATTCGACGTTTAGTCATGAGATTTATATGGGGCAACCACAGACCCAGGAGAATTTGTAGGGCCCTTTCCAGCCTCAAGACAAACGGTGGGATGGGAGTCCCCAATTCTTACTATACCATAGGGCATCTCTGACTAAATGCGTGCTTGACCTACTTCATAGCAGAGGGCGCAAAAGATGGGTAGAAGCTGAGCAAGACGCGACGCCGTTCGGGGTACAAGGGTGCATCTGGATCCCGGGAAGACACGGACACAGAGACATGGGTATGTCTCCCTTTCTAGAAAATCTGCTCAGCACCTGGATCGGCCCTGCTGGTAAATCATGATTGATTACTTTCCCGTGTCCGCTCACCCCTTTGGTGGGTAATCCAGGTGCACCAACGTTCTTAAGGGGCTCCTCTTTAATAGTTGGAACGACAGGCTCGGTCCCCAGAATCTGAGACATTATGACAGGCGCGAGATTAAAGACCCTGCAGGAGATCCTGGATGGGAGAGATCCCCCGACCAGAGCATGGTATCAATATTTACAACTATGTCACTACGTGAGGTCTATGGGTAGCCTGCAACAGCTAGGAAGGACAATTACAACCTTTGAGAAGATTTGCTTGTCAAATCCTGACCCCCCCCCCAATAACCATTTCATCAATGTATAAACTACTACTAGAGAGGGACACGTCAGGAGGGAACAGGAAGCTAGAACTGACCTGGGAAAAGGAATTGGGGATAGCTTTTATAGTGGAGGCATGGGAGAAGGCCTATGTCCTGACCCATAAGTTGAATGTTTCCAGCAGACTTCAGGAGCTTAACTACAATATCCTGACCCGATGGTAGAGGACCCTGGCGGGACTGGCCGGAATATACCCCCAATACTCAGATCTCTGCTGGCGGTGTCTCCGCGAATCGGGGACCTTTGTCCACATATGGTGGTCTTGCACGCAAATTCAACCATTGTGGCGTGAGGTAGAGGCTTTGTACCTAGCTACCTGTAAAGGATCGATCAGCTTTACCCTCTGAACTAGCGTTGCTTTCTATGATCCCGGGATCACTGTCATGTACAAAAGGCTTCCTGCTGCGTTTTTTCCCACTAGCAGTCAGGCAGATTATTCCTAGGAAATGGAAATCCAAGACGCCCCCGACACGAGTGAGGTGGTTGGAAGCCATGGACAACTTAAAACAAATGGAGGAATTATGTGCTAAAGACGAGATGCGATACTCTAAATTCTATAACACATGGGCGGTATGGCTGCAGTTTTGGGTCTCACCTGGTTTAGAGGCTTGGTTGCGTGATGGTGCTGCCGCTATTTAATTGGCAAGGATACTCTCACTAACAAGGTCAATATGCCCTATTTTGCTGAGGAACTGGTCCGCGGGGCGTGCTCAGATTGGACAGACTTCTATAATAAGGATGAGCGAGTATACTCGCTAAAGGCAATTGCTCGAGCGAGCATTGCCTTTAGCGAGTATCTCCCCGCTCGAGACGGAAGGTTCGGGTGCCGGCGCGGGGGAGCTGTGAGTAGCGGTACTCAGCAGGAGGGAGCGGGGAGGGGGAGAGAGGGAGAGAGAGATCTCCCCTCCGTTCCGCCCGCTCTCCCCCGCAGCTCCCTGCCCGCTGCCGGCACCCGAACCTTCAGTCTCGAGCGGGCAAGTACTCGCTAAAGGCAATGCTCGCTTGAGCAATTGCCTTTAGCGAGTATACTCTCTCATCTCTATTCTATAACCCTACCTCTTACCTTTCCCCTTCTTTTACTCATTTCTTTTTCCCTTACTTCTTTTTCGCTTCTGGACTTTTCCATCTTCTAAAATTCCAGATATTCTTAATTTCACTTCTAAATTCCCCAAATAACGGGACGTTCAATGATTCAGTTTCTGGGGAATGTGATTTGTGATTTGCTACGTTATGTTTTGTTCTATGCAAAATATGCACGGGAAGCCGGACAGCTGTGGAATTCACTAAGAGATGAGATTGTCACTATGATTGTAATACATCCATTTCTATGTCTGTACCGTACTTTCTGATGCAGTCAATAAAACACTATTGAACCACAAATATGCTAAGTGTGAATATAGCTTTCCAGGGTTATGATATTGATGACTTATCCTTGAAACAGGTCATCAAAATCAGATCAGTAGGTTTCTTATTACTGCTACCCCACCAATCAGCTGATAGAAGGGACTACTGTGAGTTCTGTGGCCTCTTTATTTCATGCCAGGTATAGCGCCATACATTGTCTTGTGGCTATTCTAAGTATTGCAGCTTAATACCATCCATTTGAATGACTGAGCTGTGGAAAATCAATGTGATCAGTGAATTTGACATCACAGTAATGAAGAAAAAGTAGCAAGGCTCACTCCATAGTAACTTCAAACAGGTAATTCCCACCATGACGAGATCCGGACCCCTACAGATCCTGTAGCCTCTCCTAAGGATACACTGTCAGTATTAAAGTCCTGGAAAACCTATTAAAGCGCAGATCAATGTGTTTTAACCCCTCCATGATGCGGCCCCTTTTTTTTTTTTCATTTTCGTTTTTTCCTCCCCCCCTTTAAAAAAATCATAACTCCTTTATTTATCCATCTACATCGCTGTATGTGGGCTTGTTGTTTTTTGCGAGCCGAGTTGTAAATTTTAATGGTGCTATTTAAAGTACCATATAATGTACTGAAAAACTTAAAAAAAATAAAGTAAAATGAAAAAAAAAAAACAACATTCCACCATCTTTCAGTGCGTCTTGTTTCTACGGCGCACAAACTAAAACAAAAGCGACATGATAACTTGATTCTATTGGTCGGTACGATTGCTACGATGTCAAACTTGTATAGTTTTTTTTTACTATACTACTCTTTTTTTTTCAAAGACATTTAATTTTTTTCAATTATTTTCTGCCGCCATCTTGTGCGCGCAATAACTTTTTTATTTTTCCGCCGACATATTTGAGCAAGGGCTCCTTCTTTTTGGATGTCCTGTAGTTTCCGATAGTACCAATGTGGAATATATACGACTTTTTAATAGCTTTTTATTGCGGTTTTTCTGGGAGACAGGGTGACTAAAAAAGTGCATTTCTGGCGTTCTTTTTTTTTTGGACGACGTTCACCGAGCGGGATAAATAATGTGCTACTTTGATAGTTCGGAATTTTACGGACGTGGTGATATCAAACATTTATTTTTATTTTATGATTTAGATTTTTAAATAATCGATATGGCAAAAGGGGAGTGATTCAAAATTTATAACTTTTTTTTACAATTAAGAAAACTTTATTGATTTTTTTTTACATTACTTTAAAGTCCCCATGGGGGACTACAACCAGCGATGCTTTGATCACTCCTGCAGTATGACGTAATGCTATAGCATTACGTCATACCGCCATTTGACAGACAGTCTTTCAAGCCACCCCACGGAGATGGCTTGATAGGCACACTACTAAGGCAGCCCTGGAGCCCATAGCTGCCATGACACCTGTACGGCTCCCCAGATCTCACCGCGGGGGGGCCGTGCAGGACCCCCAAACATTGTTTGGGGGATTTAAATGCCGCTGTCAGGATTGACAGCGGCATTTAAAGGGTTAATAGCCGCGATCAGGCGATCGCAGCTATTGCCCGCGGGTGTCAGCTGTAGTAAACAGCTGACGCCCGCGCTGTATGCAGAGAGGTCGCCCCGCGATCTCTCTGCATACATACCCCGACGCTCCAGGACGTAAATGTACGTCCTGGAGCGGGAAGGAATTAATATCAGACCGGGTCTAAGACCTTAGTCACACGGCATATATTACATCAATATTTTGTGAGCCAAAACCAGGAGTGGAGAGAAAGTCTAATGGAAGGATTTGCCTGTCTTCTGTATTTTGGACGCACTCCTGGTTTTAGCTCACAAATACTGATGTACAATATGGCGTGTTAATAAGATCTAAGAGCTTATTCATGACGACCGTATCTGCGCATGCTAAAATGTTGCACATAAAACGGGACCATGCCATTCTTTGGATTTCAATTACTTCATTCGGATGAACGTGTTTCTTCTGCACATAATATTAGCTCAAGAAAAGACAGGACCCGCTCAATCTTTGTCAGCCGCCTTTTTTCTACAGCAGGTGTAATGCAGCAAGCTCCCATAGACTTCTATGGCAGTTGCAAAAAAGGGAGGGGGAGGGAGTTACCCGGCATACAACACTGAGAATAGAAGACAGCCCACTATAATTAGGCATTAATTGTCATTCCCAGCATTTTATTCTGATCATGGCTTTCCATCGCTTCTGCGTGTTTTCTTACATTCACACAGCAGCTCCCCATGAGAATGGCTTTAAATACGCCAATTAAGATTGGGAGTCGATCGTGTCACAAATTCATTCGTGTGAATGTATGGTGTGTACGGGCGAAGGTATAAATGCATCCGCTTGTGTGAAGGAGCTCTAAACAATATTGATTCCCAAAGGGAAAAAAATTGCAGCATGTGAACTATATCATGGACCGAAATGGCCCATTAAAGTGTATGGCATCATGGAGGAATGCAACAAGTACATAGTTGCATTCATTGCATTTTTATGCATGTTAGGGCTTATTCACATTGAAAACGGCGGCCGATATACGCTCGTGTGAAAGAGCCCTGAGGCCATGGTGATGGCAAAATTCATAGAGGAGTTTAAGAGGGGACTACACTCTGGTTAAAAGAAGCACTGTAAGTAGAGATGAGCGAGTATACTCGCTAAGGCACATTACTCGAGCGAGTAGTGCCTTAGCCGAGTATCTCCCCGCTCGTTTCTTTGGGGGACGGCGGGGGGCGGGGAGCGGCGGGGAGAGCGGGGAGGAACGGAGGGGAGATTTCTCCCTCTCCCCCCCCCCCCCCCCCGTTCCCCCCTGCTCACCGCCGCAACTCACCTGTCACCCGCGCCGGCCCCCGAATCTTTAGAGACGAGCGGGGAGATACTCGGCTAAGGCACTACTCGCTCGAGTAATGTGCTTTAGCGAGTATACTCACTCATCTCTAACTGTAAGTGGTTGCTATGTGCAACAGGCCTGTTTTCTGTTATTAACAGGGGTATAACTATAGAGGATGCAGGGGATGCGGTGGCACCCGGGCCCAGGAGCCTTGGGGGGCCCATAAGGCCTCTCTTCTCTATATAGGAAGTCCAGTACTATGAATAAAGCATTATAGTTAGGGGCCCCGTTCCAGGTTTTGCATTGGGGCCCAGAAGCTTCAAGTTACGCCTCTGGTTATTAATATAATTACATTAGTTTTGGGCTGAACTCTCTTAATATGGAGCCCTCAAGCAAAGGCAACAAAAAAGTGGCCCAAACTCAAAGTTATGACAAGCCGCAGACATTTATGAGTGCTTTATGTGACTTTTGTAGTGGTAGGAAACATTGTCTGGTATGCCATTATCTTCAGACTCGAGTTATCAACAGGACACTTCATGGTGGAGACATACTGGCACAACACTTGTCAGCATTAATAAATCCCCCCCATTGTATTCAACTGAAGCTATTAAGGGCAAATAAGAACAATGTAAAATGTATACAGGTCTGTCAATAATTAGATTACGAACATAAGATCTGATAAAGACAAACTGAAGCTTTTGTAGATAGGATATGTCTACAAGTACTTGTCAGCCTCTTACAATGCAAATCCAGCAATAGGAACTCACTTTACTTAATATATTGCCATTATTTTTAAATGACCTTCAGTATGCGGCACAAATGACCTGATAAGGGCTTTTACTTTTGTACAATAAAACAATTAAATTAAATTAAATTAAATAATAGGTTGTTTTTGTATTAATGCAAAACCCATAGATCATTTGCTTATTTTTTCATGGATGGAGTTTTGTTAAGGCTTGTATTTTGCATGTCGAGCTGCAGGTTTTTTTTGGTAGCATTTTGGGGATGCATTTGACTTTTTTGAGCACTTTTATTGCGCTTTTTGGGAGGCAAGATGAACAAAAAAAATCATATTTTTTGGCTATTTGCTTTCGTTTTACAGCATTTGCCATGCAGGATAAAAAGTGTGTTCAATTTATCGTATGGGTCATTACAGATGCAACAATTCTAAACATATATTTTTTTTAATTCCTTTTTTTTTTAAAAAAAAGATAAAAAGTGCACAAGTTTTTTTAATGTTTTTCTATGTCCTTCTAGGGAACTTGAAACTACAACCTTAGGCCACTTTCACACAAACGTTTTATCGTGACTATTTTGCTGCAGTAAAACGCCGGCCGAAGATCGTGACCTTCTGAAGCTTTGGATTCCAATGCATCCAATCAGATGGGCGATTTTCTGATGTATAAAATCGCCCATCTGATAAAGATAGCGCATTCTGTTCGCTTTTACACTGCTGTGTGTGCACCCACAACCGTGCCTCCTCCCTTCTCATTTCCTCTTGTAGAACCAAAAAGGAGAGGGGAGGGGACGGGAGGAGGAATGAAGATCCCAGATGCACACACTGCCGTCAGTGTGTACATCTGGCCTGCAGTGCTGTAGAGTGATTACCAGCCAAGGAGCTGCGGCACCCTGGCCAGTAATCACTATAATGGTGACCCGATGTCCAGAAAGTGGGAGAAATGGCTGCCCTGCTGGGGTTCCAGTGGAAAGCAGGACACAGAGTCCCAAGGCGGGATTGTCCCACCTAAATCGGGATGTCTGGTCACCGTAGTAAATCCAAGTAAAGAAGTAGACTATGTAAATGACATGTCCAGCACTGGTGACAGAGAAAAAGATCAAACTTTTTGCATTCCAATTAAATTCTTGCCCTATCTTTCAACCGATATAAGCTGGCGGCTCCCATAGGCTTCTATGGGAGCTGATAAAAAAGGGAGGGGGGAAATTTAGCAGTATGTAACGCTGAAAAAAACATGACAGCTGGCTCTATTGAGACAGTAAAGGAGTAATTCTGAGGATTTATCCCGACTGAGGGTTTTCCGGACTGCGGCGTATATACGCTACAGCCATTTGTGTGAATGGACGAGAAAAAGCAAATTCTGACCGCGACTTGATCGCAGCTATTCCTCATGTGAATTTCGCCTGTGATGCGGCCAGCATGAAAACGCATCACTCATGTGAATGAGACCTAAAGGACAGGGGAAGGGGTGTCTTTCTGTCACCCATCGGCACCCCTAGGTGCCAATGAGCTCTTATGACAGCTGGAAGCCTGACAAAGGCCTGCATATCTGCCATGTAACTCAGCTTATTAGGACCCACCTCTAGCATAGTTTAATAGGCTACTGGCACAGGCTTAGTAGAATGCACTACATAAGTAATGCAGTGTACTATCCTAGCAATCGAACAATCACATCCTCAAATCCTCATTAGGGACTAAAAATAGTGTCAAAAAAGTTCAATAAAGTTTAATTGGAATAGAAAAAAATCCAGTTAAAAAAATACATATTTTTCCCCACAAAAACTTTTTTTAAATGGATAAAATATGAAAATTATGAAAAATGTAAAAAACAAAACACATAATAGCTATTACCACATTGGTACCGACTCAAACAATGACATTATTTAGCTTTTTATCGAACTTGGTGAACACCACAGGATTAATATTAAAAAGCAATTCTAAAATTGATATTTTTCTTTTGCTCACCTCCTAAAAAATGTAATAAAAAGCAAGTCACATGTAGCAGTAAATGGTACCGCTAAAAACTACAACTCTTCCAGCAAAGATCAAGACCTCACAAAGCTGCCTTGCCAGAAAAATAAAGCTGTTAGGCTACCATCACACGGGCAAGCGCAATATTGGGTTGAGAAACCTAGCCCGATATTGTGCTTGTCAATATGTGTTTTACCCGCAGATGCGAGGCGTTTGTCATGCAAAAACACCTCGTATCTCTTCTCTGAAATTGTGATCCTCCGGTGCTTGTTTCACGTGCATCAGAGGATCAGCAAGTGTCTTCTAAAAAACAGGACTATGTGTTATTATAGGGTTAAAATATGCTGGGAAGCAATAAATCAATGCGTAATATGTGGATGTGCGCTCCCTGCGTTTCTCCATATTGGTTTCATTGAATGCTCTATATATTTTTCTCTCGGTACCGGCACGCCAACCCGTTTGGTCCAGGTGATTTTAATTAGCAGGAGACTGCATGGTGGGTGAGGGGGCCAACTTGGGTCTCAGTCTGGGCCCTGGGATCATATGGACAGGTAAGCTCTAGAGACCTGTTTGCATGGTGTGGTGCAGGGTGTGTGACACACGGGGGCTGAGCCTGGCAGCAGTGGAGTTATTGGACAACTGGGTTGCTCCTCTAGCAGTTGTGTTGGAGGGGTCGCCATGTGGTACTGTGCCCTGTAGTGTAGCCCTAAAATGTCGCACATAAAACGGGACCATGTGATTCTTTGGATTTCAATTACTTCCTTTGGATGAACGTGTTTTTTCTGCACAAAATATTAGCTCAAGAAAAGACAGGACCGGCTCAATCCTTATCAGCCGCCTTTTTTCTACAGCACGTGTTACGCAGCACGCTCCCATAGACTTCTATGGCAGTTGCAAAAAAGGGAAGGGGAGGGAGTTACCCGGCATACAACACTGAGAATAAAAGACAGCCAGCTATAATTAGGCATTAATTGCCATTCCAAGCATTTTATTCTGATCATGGCTTTCCATCGCTTCTGCGTGTTTTCTTACATTCACACAGCAGCTCCCCATGAGAATAGCTTTAAATACGCCAATTAACCCCTTAACGACCAGCCCATAGTGTTTTTACGTACTGCCCAAGTGGGCTTTATTCTCTGAGGATGTAAAAACATGCGTCCTGCAGAGAATAAAGCCCCGTGGGCTATGAACGTGACAGCTCCATGCTGTCGGTGCCCGCAGGTAGCCGACAACATGGAGCTGTCATCCTGGGCTGCAGGCAGTCCCCCCCGGCATTGCGATCGGCGCTATCCAATGGATAGCACCGATCACAATAAAGTGTAAAAAAAAGTTTAAAAATTCAAAGATTCAGCTGCCCAGGGCAGCTGAAAATACTCGCCCTTCTTCCTCGATGTCTGCCGCGATGAATGGGTCCTCCGGGACCCGGCGCGGCTCTTTTGCGCATGCGCGCCTGACGAATGATGTCACGCGCATGCGCAGAAGAATGGGAACCCCGGGGAGTTTAAAATCTCCTGGTTCTCGGCTCCTGAAGGTAGCCGGGAACCAGGAGATGTCCCCGGGGACCGCGGCGAGCGGTCCTCGGGCCTGCGATCGCCGCTATCCAGTGGATAGCGGCGATCGCGAAAAAGTTTTTAAAAAAGTAAAAATTAGCTTAATTTCACCTCCCCTCATGAATCGGATCCATGAGGGGAGGTGAAAATACTCATTCCCGGTCTTCCATCGGGCATCGGGCGCGTGCACAGAGGGGCTCAGGACTCGGGAAATTTAAAATCCCTCTGCTTCTGGCTTACATTTCATCTCCCTTCACGGATCATATCCATGAGGGAGGATGAAATTACGTACCTAAGGCCCCCGGATTTATCCGCGAACCTTACCACAGCTTCTGCGAACGCGGCCGTCGCCAAAGCGGCAGACGCATGCGCAAAAGCCGTGGATTGCCAGGATAACTTAAAATCTCCAGGCTCTTGGCTACAAAACTTAGCCAAGAGCCTGGAGATTTCACGGGGGGCCACGGTAAGCGGTTCCTGATCATGTGCTCGCCGTTATCCAATGGATAACGGCGGCCACGTAAAAGTTTTTAAAAAAAGTTAGTTTCATTTCCCCTCACTGATGCGATCGGTGAGAGGAGATGAAACTTTTTACCGGAGGCCTCCGTATTTGCACCCCGACTCGATCCTCATCCGTGAACTTACCCGGATTCTGCACATGCGACCGCCGGCAAAACACTGGACACATGCACAGGAGTCGGGGAGCCCAGGAAACTCAAAATCTTCTTGCTCTCGGCGACCGTTGGAGCAGTGACAGGTGGCCTCGTTGAGCGGTCCCAGGTCACGTGATAAAAAGGTAGCGATCTACCTTAGTTTGGTCTCACATGACCGAATAGGAATTACGGATTCCGCATGCGTCTGATCCGTGGTAATTAGGGATAAGCGAGTATACTCACTAAGGCACTACTCGCTCGAGTAATGTGCCTTAGCCGAGTATCTCCCTGCTCGTCCCTAAAGATTCGGGGGCCGCCGCAGCTGACAGGTGAGTTGCGGCGGGGAGCTGGGCAGAGCGGGCGGGAGAGAGGGAGATCTCCTCTCCGTTCCTCCCCGCTCTCCCCTGCAGCTCCCCGCCCCGCGGCGGCACCCGAATCTTTCGGGACGAGCGGAGAGATACTCGGCTAAGGCACATTACTCGAGCGAGTAGTGCCTTAGCGAGTATACTCGCTCATCCCTAGCGGTAAACAATCGCATTGGATTACACAATTCCGCTCACATTAGCGGGTTGGAATTGCATAATCCACTCGCAGAAAAGAGAACGCAGCAGGTTCTATTTTACTTTATTTTTAGGAAGTCAATTTTTTTTCCGTATAAGTGGGCAATGGGGCCCTGAATTTATTCAGTTGTACCCTGAAATCCAGCGGGCATTCCCTCCATTATGGGCTTAGCCATGTGTCCTGTAAGTAGTTTAGGGCCACAATGGGTATGTTTCTGAACACGGGACACACGGGGGTATCCATTTTGGGGTGAACATCTTCATTCCTATGTGTGCTGTACAAAAAAAAAACAGTTTTTAAATTGACAAAATTGCCAAAAAAATGAAAATCATAATTTTTTCCTTCTGCTTTGCTTAGATTCAGTCAAATACTGTGGGGTCAAAATATGCAGTACACCCCTAGATGAATTCGTTAAGGGGTCTAGTTTTTAAAATGGGGTCATTTGTGGGGGTTCTCTATCGTTTTGGCCGCTCAATGGCTCTACAAGTGGGCAAGGGGGCCTGGAATTTATTCAGTTGTACCCTGAAATCCAATGGGTGCTCCTTCCATTATAGGCCTAGCCATGTTTCCTTTAAGTAGATTAGGGCCACAATGGGTATATTTCTGAACACGGGACAAACAGGGGTACCCATTTTGGGGTGAACGTCTTCATTCCTATGTACACTGTGCAAAAAAACCTGTTTTTAAATTGACACAATTGCCAAAAAAATGAAAATCATAATTTTTTCCTTCTGCTTGGCTTAGATTCATTCAAAAACTGTGAAGTCAAAAAAAATCATCGTACCCCTAGATAAATTTGTTAAGGGGTCTACCTTTTAAAATTGGGTCACTTGTGGGGGTTCTCCATCGTTTTGGTCACTCAAGGG
The DNA here is from genome assembly GCF_035609145.1 of Eleutherodactylus coqui. Lineage (NCBI taxonomy): Eukaryota > Metazoa > Chordata > Amphibia > Anura > Eleutherodactylidae > Eleutherodactylus > Eleutherodactylus coqui. The sequence continues at coordinate 247,563,738 of NC_089840.1, forward strand.
CTCTACAAGTGGGCAATGGGGACTAAATCTCCTGCAAGCAAAATTTCTGTTCCGAAAGCCATCGGTTGCTCCTTTCATTTTGGGCCCCATTGTGCATACAGACGTAATACTAGGGCCACAATGGGTATATTTCTGAACACGGGACAAACGGGGGTACCCATTTTGGGGTGAACGTCTTCATTCCTATGTACACTGGACAAAAAAAAATGTTTTTAAATTGACACAATTGCCAAAAAAATGAAAATCATAATTTTTTCCTTCTGCTTGGCTTAGATTCAGTCAAAAAATGTGAAGTCAAAAAAGTCATCGTACCCCTAGATAAATTTGTTAAGGGGTCTACTTTTCAAAATGGGGTCACTTGTGGGGGTTCTCCATCATTTTGGTCACTCAATGGCTCTACAAGTGTGCAATAGGGTCTAAATCTCCTTCAAGCAAAATTTCTGTTCCGAAAGCCACCGGTTGCTCCTTTCATTTTGGGCCCCATTGTGCATATAGACGTAAGATTAGGTCCACAATGGGCATGTTTCTGAGTACAAGACAAACAGGGGTATCCATTTTGGGGTGCAAGTCTTCATTCATATATGTGCTGTACAAAAAAACTGCTTTTAAAATGACAGAATTACCAAAAAAATGAAAATCGTAATTTTTTTCCTTCGGCTTGGCTTAGATTCATTCAAAAACTGTGAAGTCAAAAAAGTCATCGTACCCCTAGATAAATCCGTTAAGGGGTCTACTTTTCAAAATGGGGTCACTTGTGGGGGTTCTCCATCGTTTTGGTCACTCAATGGCTCTACAAGTGTGCAATAGGGTCTAAATCTCCTTCAAGCAAAATTTCTGTTCCGAAAGCCACCTGTTGCTCATTTCATTTTGGGCCCCATTGTGCATACAGACGTAATACTAGGGCCACAATGGGTATGTTTCTGAGCACGGGACAAACAGGGGTATCCATTCTGGGGTGAAAATCCTCATTTTCATGTGTACTATAGAAAAAAGTCCTGTCTTTAAAATGACATATTTGCAAAAATATGAAATTTTAGTTTTTCTCTTCTAAATTGCATTGATTCCTGAAAAAAAAAAACGTGGGGTTAAAATACTCATGACACCCCACAGTGAATACGTTAAGAGGTGTAGTTTTTAAAATGGGGTCACTTGTGGGAGTATCTATCATTTTGACTCCTATGAGCCTTTGGAATCTTGGCTTGGTGTAGGAAAACAAAGTGTTCCTCAAAATGCTGAAAAGTATTGTTAAATTTGTACGTCTCCTAAATGGTTAAAAAAACCGAAAATTTTTCCAATGTGCACCCAAAATAAAGTAAACGGATGGAAATATTTATCTTAGCAAAAATTTCTATATTATGTTTGCACATATTTGAGATATTGCAGTTGGAAATGTGAAAAAACGACGATTTTTTCAAAATTTTCCCAATTTTGGCGCTTTTAATAAATAAACACAAATTCTATCAGTCTTTTTTTTCCGCCTAAATGAAGTACAACATGAGGCGAAAAAACAATGTCAGAATCGCTTGGATATGCAAAACCTTTCTGGTGTTTTTCCATGTTAAAGTGACACGTCAGATTTGCAAAATTTGGCCTGGTCATTAAGGCGCAAACAGGCTTGGTCACTAAGGGGTTAAGATTGGGAGTCGATCGTGTCAAAAATTCATTCATGTGAATATACGGTGTGTACGGGCAAAGGTATAAATGCATCCGCTTGTGTGAAGGCGCTCTAAACAGTATTGATTCCTAAAGGGATTTTTTTTATAGCGCGTATTCTACACGCGTGAAAAAAATTGCAGCATGTGAACTATATCATGGACCGAAATGGCCCATTAAAGTGTATGGGATCATGGAGGAATGCAACAAATACATAGTTGCATTCATTGCATTTTTATGCATGTTCGGGCTTATTCACAGTGAAAACGGCGGCCGATATACGCTCGTGTGAAAGAGCCCTGAGGCCATGGTGATGGCAAAATCCATAGAGGAGTTTAAGAGGGGACTACACTCTGGTTAAAAGAAGCACTGTAAGTAGAGATGAGCGAGCATACTTGCTAAGGCACATTACTCGAGCGAGTAGTGCCTTAGCCGAGTATCTCACCGCTCGTTCCTGTGGGGGCCGGCGGGGGGGCGGGGGAGAGCGGGGAGGAACGGAGGGGAGATCTCTCCCTCCCCCCCCCGCTCCCCCCTGCTCACCGCCGCAACTCACCTGTCACCCGCGCCGGCCCCCGAATCTTTAGAGACGAGCGGGGAGATACTCGGCTAAGGCACTACTCGCTCGAGTAATGTGCTTTAGCGAGTATACTCACTCATCTCTAACTGTAAGTGGTTGCTATGTGCAACAGGCCTGTTTTCTGTTATTAATATAATTACATTAGTTTTGGGCTGAACTCTCTTAATATGGAGCCCTCAAGCAAATGCAACAAAAAAGTGGCCCAAACTCAAAGTTATGACAAGCCGCAGACATTTATGAGTGCTTTATGTGACTTTTTTAGTTGTAGGAAACATTGTCTGGTATGCCATTATCTTCAGACTCGAGTTATCAACAGGACACTTCATGGTGGAGACATACTGGCACAACACTTGTCAGCATTAATAAATCCCCCCCATTGTATTCAACTGAAGCTATTAAGGGCAAATAAGAACAATGTAAAATGTATACAGGTCTGTCACTAATTAGATTACGAACATAAGATCTGATAAAGACAAATTGAAGCTTTTGTAGATAGGATATGTCTACAAGTACTTGTCAGCCACTTACAATGCAAATCCAGCAATAGTATCTCACTTTACTTGATATATTGCCATTATTTTTTAATGACATTCAGTATGCAGCATAAATGACCTGATAAGGATTTTCACTTTTGTACAATAAAACAATTAAATTAAATACAATTAAATAATAGGTTGTTTTTGTATTAATGCAAAACCCATAGATCATTTTCTTATTTTTTCATGGGTGGAGTTTAGAGATGAGCGAACGCGTTCGTCCGAGCTTGATATTCGTGCGAATATTAGGGTGTTCGGGATGTTCGTTATTCGTAACGAACACCATGCGGTGTTCTGGTTATTTTCACTTCCTTCCCTGAGACGTTAGCGCGCTTTTCTGGCCAATTGAAAGACAGGGAAGGCATTACAACTTCCCCCTGTGACGTTCAAGCCCTATACCACCCCCCTGCTGTGAGTGGCTGGGAAGATCAGGTGTCACCCGAACATAAAAGTCGGCCCCTCCCGCGGTTCGCCTCAGATGCCGTGTGATTTAGATGAGGGACAGTGCTGTTTGTACCGGAGCTGCTGTAGGGGAAGAATTGGTAGTTAGTGTAGGCTTCAAGACCCCCCAAAGGTCCTTATTAGGGCCACTGATAGCTGTGTGTTGGCTGCTGTTAGCAGTGGCAATTTTTTTTTTCTCAAAATCGCCTCTGCAGACCGTTGCACCTGGCATTAGGGACAGAAGTGCTGCATAGGCAGGGAGAGTGTTAGGAGTGAGTGTAGCCTTCAAGAACCTCAACGGTCCTTTCTAGGGCCATATTTATCCGTGTGCAGTACTGTCCAGGCTGCTGTTAGCTGTGCTGCATTTTTTTTTGCTTCTCAAAATCGCTTCTGCAGAGCATTGCACCCTCCATTGATACTGCAGGGAAAGAATTGTGTAGGCAGGGCCACAACACAGTTATTATTCATTGAATATATGCAGTGCTGCCTTTTGCTTGTAAAACAAGTGAAAATAATTCTATTTGTCCGGCCTCTGTCCGTCCTAAGGGCGGTGGACACGTGTCGGCTGCGTGTGACACCTTTAAAAATCATACGCACTGAGCTACGTTTTACTCCTGGCTTCGCCATTTGCTTTCCTTAATTGGGAAAAAAAATACCTGCTCTGCCACAGTTAATAACTCTGCTACCCTCACGTTCTGTGACACATTAGCAGGGACACAGCACAGTTATTAAACTTCTCATGTTCATAGAATATACGCAGTGCTGCCTTTTGGTGCCAAAAAACGGAAAATAATTCTATTTGTCCGGCCTCTGTCCGTCCTAAGGGCGGTGGACACGTGTCGGCTGCGTGTGACACCTTTAAAAATCATACGCACCCAGCTACGTTTTACTCCTGGCTTCGCCATTTGCTTTCCTTAATTGGGAAAAAAAATACCTGCTCTGCCACAGTTAATAACTCTGCTACCCTCACATTCTGTGACACATTAGCAGGGACACAGCACAGTTATTAAACTTCTCATGTTCATAGAATATACGCAGTGCTGCCTTTTGGTGCCAAAAAACGGAAAATAATTCTATTTGTCCGGCCTCTGTCCGTCCTAAGGGCGGTGGACACGTGTCGGCTGCGTGTGACACCTTTAAAAATCATACGCACCCAGCTACGTTTTACTCCTGGCTTCGCCATTTGCTTTCCTTAATTGGGAAAAAAAATACCTGCTCTGCCACAGTTAATAACTCTGCTACCCTCACGTTCTGTGACACATTAGCAGGGACACAGCACAGTTATTAAACTTCTCATGTTCATAGAATATACGCAGTGCTGCCTTTTGGTGCCAAAAAACGGAAAATAATTCTATTTGTCCGGCCTCTGTCCGTCCTAAGGGCGGTGGACACGTGTCGGCTGCGTGTGACACCTTTAAAAATCATACGCACCCAGCTACGTTTTACTCCTGGCTTCGCCATTTGCTTTCCTTAATTGGGAAAAAAAATACCTGCTCTGCCACAGTTAATAACTCTGCTACCCTCACGTTCTGTGACACATTAGCAGGGACACAGCACAGTTATTAAACTTCTCATGTTCATAGAATATACGCAGTGCTGCCTTTTGGTGCCAAAAAACGGAAAATAATTCTATTTGTCCGGCCTCTGTCCGTCCTAACGCCGGTGGACACGTGTCGGCTGCGTGTGACACCTTTAAAAATCATACGCACCCAGCTACGTTTTACTCCTGGCTTCGCCATTTGCTTTCCTTAATTGGGAAAAAAAATACCTGCTCTGCCACAGTTAATAACTCTGCTACCCTCACGTTCTGTGACACATTAGCAGGGACACAGCACAGTTATTAAACTTCTCATGTTCATAGAATATACGCAGTGCTGCCTTTTGGTGCCAAAAAACGGAAAATAATTCTATTTGTCCGGCCTCTGTCCGTCCTAAGGGTGGTGGACACGTGTCGGCTGCGTGTGACACCTTTAAAAATCATACGCACCCAGCTACGTTTTACTCCTGGCTTCGCCATTTGCTTTCCTTAATTGGGAAAAAAAATACCTGCTCTGCCACAGTTAATAACTCTGCTACCCTCACGTTCTGTGACACATTAGCAGGGACACAGCACAGTTATTAAACGTCTCATGTTCATAGAATATACGCAGTGCTGCCTTTTGGTGCCAAAAAACGGAAAATAATTCTATTTGTCCGGCCTCTGTCCGTCCTAAGGGCGGTGGACACGTGTCGGCTGCGTGTGACACCTTTAAAAATCATACGCACCCAGCTACGTTTTACTCCTGGCTTCGCCATTTGCTTTCCTTAATTGGGAAAAAAAATACCTGCTCTGCCACAGTTAATAACTCTGCTACCCTCACGTTCTGTGACACATTAGCAGGGACACAGCACAGTTATTAAACTTCTCATGTTCATAGAATATACGCAGTGCTGCCTTTTGGTGCCAAAAAACGGAAAATAATTCTATTTGTCCGGCCTCTGTCCGTCCTAAGGGCGGTGGACACGTGTCTGCTGCGTGTGACACCTTTAAAAATCATACGCACCCAGCTACGTTTTACTCCTGGCTTCGCCATTTGCTTTCCTTAATTGGGAAAAAAAATACCTGCTCTGCCACAGTTAATAACTCTGCTACCCTCACGTTCTGTGACACATTAGCAGGGACACAGCACAGTTATTAAACTTCTCATGTTCATAGAATATACGCAGTGCTGCCTTTTGGTGCCAAAAAACGGAAAATAATTCTATTTGTCCGGCCTCTGTCCGTCCTAAGGGCGGTGGACACGTGTCGGCTGCGTGTGACACCTTTAAAAATCATACGCACCCAGCTACGTTTTACTCCTGGCTTCGCCATTTGCTTTCCTTAATTGGGAAAAAAAATACCTGCTCTGCCACAGTTAATAACTCTGCTACCCTCACATTCTGTGACACATTAGCAGGGACACAGCACAGTTATTAAACTTCTCATGTTCATAGAATATACGCAGTGCTGCCTTTTGGTGCCAAAAAACAGAAAATAATTCTATTTGTCCGGCCTCTGTCCGTCCTAAGGGCGGTGGACACGTGTCGGCTGCGTGTGACACCTTTAAAAATCATACGCACCCAGCTACGTTTTACTCCTGGCTTCGCCATTTGCTTTCCTTAATTGGGAAAAAAAATACCTGCTCTGCCACAGTTAATAACTCTGCTACCCTCACGTTCTGTGACACATTAGCAGGAAAACAGCACAGTTATTAAACTTAGATTATTCATTCACTAGAGGCAGTGGGGCCTTTCGTTTTCAAAAAAGGGAAAAAATTATATTTGGCCTGCAGTCTTGCGCCAATTTATTTCCTGCCTGTGAAATCAAATCACTGGTAATACAGCATGCTGAGGGGTAGGGGTAGGCCTAGAGGACGTGGACGCGGCCGAGGACGCGGAGGGCCAAGTCAGGGTGTGGGCACAGGCCAAGCTCCTGATCCAGGTGTGTCGCAGCCGACTGCTGCGCGATTAGGAGAGAGGCACGTTTCTGGCGTCCCCACATTCATCGCCCAATTAATGGGTCCACGCGGGAGACGGTTATTAGAAAATGAGCAGTGTGAGCAGGTCCTGTCCTGGATGGCAGAAAGTGCTTCGAGCAACCTATCGTCTACCCGCAGTTCTGCGCCGTCCACTGCTGCCAATCCGAATCCTCTGTCTGCTGCTCCTCCTTCCTCCCAGCCTCCTCACTCCACTACAATAACACCTGCTCAGGAGCGGGAGCACTCCCAGGAACTGTTCTCGGGCCCCTGCTTAGATTGGGCAGCAGCGGTTCCTCTCCCACCAGAGGAGTTTATCGTCACTGATGCCCAACCATTCGAAAGTTCCCGGGGTCCGGGGGAAGAGGCTGGGGACTTCCGCCAACTGTCTCAACAACTTTCTGTGGGTGAGGAGGACGATGACGATCAGACACAGTTGTCTTGCAGTGAGGTAGTAGTAAGGGCAGTAAGTCCGAGGGAGCAGCGCACAGAGGATTCGGAGGAAGAGCAGCAGGACGATGAGGTGACTGACCCCACCTGGTGTGCAACGCTTACTCAGGAGGACAGGTCTTCAGAGGGGGAGTCAAGGGCATCAGCAGGGCAGGTTGCAAGAGGCAGTGCGGTGGCCAGGGGTAGAGGCAGGGCCAGACCGAATAATCCACCAACTGTTTCCCAAAGGGCCCCCTCGCGCCATGCCACCCTGCAGAGGCCGAGGTGCTCTAAGGTCTGGCAGTTTTTCACAGAGACACCTGACGACCGACGAACAGTGGTGTGCAACCTTTGTCGCGCAAAGCTCAGCCGGGGAGCCAACACCAACAGCCTCACCACCACCACCATGCGCAGACATATGATGGCCAAGCACCCCGCAAGGTGGGACGAAGGCCGTTCAGCGCCTCCGGTTTGCACCCCTGCCTCTCCCCCTGTGCCCCAACCTGCCACTGAGATGCAACCCCCCTCTCAGGACACAGGCACTACCGTCTCCTGGCCTGCACCCACACCCTCACCTCCGCTGTCCTCGGCCCCATCCAGCAGTGTAGTTCAGCGCACCGTCCAGCCGTCGCTTGCGCAACTGTTGGAGCGCAAGCGCAAGTACGCCGCCACGCACCCGCACGCTCAAACGTTAACCGTCCGCATAGCAAAATTCATCAGCCTTGAGATGCTGCCGTATAGGGTTGTGGAAACGGAGTCCTTCAAAAGTATCATGGAGGCGGCGGCCCCGCGCTACTCAGTTCCCAGTCGCCACTACTTTTCCCGATGTGCCGTCCCAGCCCTGCACGACCACGTCTCCCGCAACATTGTACGCGCCCTCACCAATGCGGTTACTGCCACGGTCCACTTAACTACGGACACGTGGACAAGCACAGGCGGGCAGGGCCACTACATCTCCCTGACGGCACATTGGGTGAATTTAGTGGAGGCTGGGACAGAGTCAGAGCCCGGGACCGCTCACGTCCTACCCACCCCCAGAATTGCGGGCCCCAGCTCTGTGGTGGTATCTGCGGAGGTGTATGCTTCCTCCACTAAAGCACCCTCCTCCTCCTCCTCCTCTGTCTCGCAATCAAGATGTGTTAGCAGCAGCATGTCGCCAGCAGTCGGTGTCGCGCGGTGTGGCAGCACAGCGGTGGGCAAGCGTCAGCAGGTCGTGCTGAAACTACTCAGCTTAGGCGATAAGAGGCACACGGCCCACGAACTGCTGCAGGGTCTGACACAGCAGACCGACCGCTGGCTTGCGCCGCTGAGCCTCCAACCGGGCATGGTCGTGTGTGACAACGGCCGTAACCTGGTGGCGGCTCTGCAGCTCGGCAGCCTCACGCACGTGCCATGCCTGGCCCACGTCTTTAATTTGGTGGTTCAGCGCTTTCTGAAAAGCTACCCACGCTTGTCAGACCTGCTCGTAAAGGCGCGCCGGCTCTGCGCACATTTTCGCAAGTCCAACACGGACGCTGCCACCCTGCGCACCCTGCAACATCACTTTAAGCTGCCAGTGCACCGACTGCTGTGCGACGTGCCCACACGGTGGAACTCTACGCTCCACATGTTGGCCAGGCTCTATGAACAACGTAGAGCTATAGTCGAATACCAACTCCAACATGGGCGGCGCAGTGGGAGTCAGCCTCCTCAATTCCTTTCAGAAGAGTGGGCCTGGTTGGCAGACATCTGCCATGTCCTTGGTAATTTTGAGGAGTTTACCCAGGTGGTGAGCGGCGATGCTACAATCATTAGCGTCACCATTCCTCTGCTATGCATCTTGAGAAATTCCCTGCAAACCATAAAGGCAGCTGCTTTGCGCTCGGAAACGGGGGCGGGGGAAGACAGTATGCCGCTGGATAGTCAGGGCACCCTCCTGTCTATTTCTCAGCGCGTACGGGAGGAGGAGGAGGAGCATGAGGAGGATGAGGAGGAGGGGAAAGAGACAGCTTGGGCCGCTGCTGACGGTACACCGGCTGATTGCCTGTCATCCTTTCAGCGTGTATGGCCTGAGGAGGAGGAGGAGGAGGAGGATCCTGAAAGTGATCTTCCTAGTGAAGACAGCCATGTGTTGCGTACAGGTACCCTGGCACACATGGCTGACTTCATGTTAGGATGCCTTTCTCGTGACCCTCGCGTTGCACGCATTCTGGCCACGACGGATTACTGGGTGTACACACTGCTCGATCCACGGTATAAGGAGAACCTGCCCACTCTGATTCCCGAAGAGGAAAGGGGTTAGAGAGTGTTGCTATACCACAGGACCCTTGCGGACAAGCTGATGGTAAAATTCCCAGCCGACAGCGCTAGTGGCAGAAGGCGCAGTACCGAGGGCAAGGTAGCAGGGGATGTGCGTAGATCGAGCAGCAAGTACATCCCAGGCAGTGCAACAGTCTTTAAGGGCCTGGCCAGCTTTATGGCTCCCCACCAAGACTGTGTCACCGCTCCCCAGTCACGGCTGAGTCGGCGGGAGCACTGTAAAAGGATGGTGAGGGAGTACGTAGCGGATCGCACGACCATCCTTGGTGACGCCTCTGCCCCCTACAACTACTGGGTGTCGAAGCTGGACACGTGGCCTGAACTAGCGCTGTATGCCCTGGAGGTGCTTGCTTGTCCTGCGGCTAGCGTCTTGTCAGAGAGGGTGTTTAGTGCGGCTGGGGGAATCATCACAGATAAGCGTAGCCGCTTGTCAACCGACAGTGCCGACAGGCTAACACTCATCAAGATGAACAAAGGCTGGATTTCCCCAGACTTCTGTTCTCCACCAGCGGACAGCAGCAATACGTAAGCAATACGTAGGCTGCACCCGCGGATGGAAGCTACGTTCTCTCTCACCATCCAAAGCGGGGACATTTCTGCTTCATCAATCTGTGTCTAATATTCCTCCTCCTCCTCCTGCTCCTCCTCCTGAAACCTCACGTAATCACGCTGAACGGGCAATTTTTCTTAGGGCCACAAGGCTCACTCAAATAATTTTTCTGAACAATTTTTATAAGTTTCAATGCGCTTAAAAGCGTTGGAACTTTAACTTGAACCAATTTTTCGTTACACTGGGCTGCCTCCAGGCCTAGTTACCACTTAAGCCACATTAACCAAAGCGATTCACCTGCCATCTTGGTTGGGCATGGCCAATTTTTACTGAGGTACATTAGTACTGTTGGTACACCAAATTTTTGGGGCCCTCACCTACAGTGTAATCATAGCAATTTGTATGTTCTTCGCCTGCACTCATGGTACAGAAAGGTGTGTGGGGTTGGCCTACACTTTAGCTACATAAATGTAACTTGGGCCTTGGCTATACTAAGGCTACTGAAATGGAACTAAGACTGCGCTCCCGCTATACTGCTGCTTCGGAATTGTTACTGGGGCCTGTCTTGAGTGCTACTATTGCTGACATGGAACGAAGACTGCGCTCCCGCTATACTGCTGCTTCGGAATTGTTACTGGGGCCTGTCTTGAGTGCTACTATTGCTGACATGGAACGAAGACTGCGCTCCCGCTATACTGCTGCTTCGGAATTGTTACTGGGGCCTGTCTTGAGTGCTACTATTGCTGACATGGAACGAAGACTGCGCTCCCGCTATACTGCTGCTAGTGATATGTTAGTGGGGCCTGTCCTAATGCTACGGCTGAAATGTTACGAATTCTGGCCTCTGCCTATACCGCTGCTAATGGTATGTCTCTGGGGTGTGGAAACAGAGGCTTCCCAAAGACATGATGGCGGCGAGGCCATTTCCCACCAACGCGGTTACTGTAAAGGTGCATATAACCACGGACACGTGGAGAGGACACGTAGTGCCTCAAAAACATCCCCCTCCTCCTCCAACAGGGAAAACATTCTTGGCAAATGTCTTTGCATTGGTTCGTCTGGTGGCAGTCCAAGAATTTCACCTTTACCGACACAACGAGAGCCCCCACACCATCCCCCCGCCACGGCCCACTTAATCCTGGCCGCATTCCGAAAACCAACAAAATACAACCGTGCTACTAGGTCCGCAGTCACCACCACATTACCACCAACGCGGTTACTGTAAAGGTGCATATAACCACGGACACGTGGAGAGGACACGTAGTGCCTCAAAAACATCCCCCTCCTCGTCCAACAGGGAAAACATTCTTGGCAAATGTCTTTGCATTGGTTCGTCTGGTGGCAGTCCAAGAATTTCACCTTTACCGACACAACGAGAGCCCCCACACCATCCCCCCGCCACGGCCCACTTAATCCTGGCCACATTCCGAAAACCAACAAAATACAACCGTGCTACTAGGTCCGCAGTCACCACCACATTACCACCAACGCGGTTACTGTTAAGGTACATATTACCAGTCTGACTGGGGCATGCAGACACCTTGACAGAATGAATAGTGTGTGGCACATAGGTTCCCCATTGCTATGCCCACGTGTGCAGCTCCTGATGGCGGTGGCACAGGATTCTATTTCTCATTGCTTCTGTACAGCATTGTGGGCTATCGCCCCGCCCCTTTTAAAGAGGGCCGCTGCCTAGCCATGCCAACCCTCTGCAGTGTGTGCCTGCGGTTCCTCCTCATGGCAGACGCACTTCTAAATAGACATGAGTGTGGCGTGGCATGAGGGCAGCTGAAGGCTGCGCAGGGACACTTTGGTGTGCGCTGTGGGGGGGAGGGGGGGCGGTTGGTCAGCATGTAACCCAGGAGAAGTGGCAGCGGAGTGTCATCCAGGCAGTGATTGTGCTTTGTTGTAGCTAGTGTGGTGCTTAGCAAAGGTATGCCATGCTAATGAGGGCTTTTCAGAAGTAAAAGTTGTTGGGAGGGGGGGGGGGGGGCCACTCTTGCCGGTATTGTGGCTTAATAGTGGGACCTGTGAACTTGAGATGCAGCCCAACATGTAGCCCCTCGCCTGCCCTATCCGTTTCTGTGTCATTCCCATCACTTTCTTGAATTGCCCAGATTTTCACACATGAAAACCTTAGCGAGCATCGGCGAAATACAAAAATGCTCTGGTCGCCCATTGACTTCAATGGGGTTCGTTGTTCGAAACGAACCCTCGAGCATCGCGGGAAGTTCGTTCCGAATAACGAACACCCGAACATTTTGGTGTTCGCTCATCTCTAGTGGAGTTTTGTTACGGCTTGTATTTTGCATGTCGAGCTGTAGTTTTTTTTTGTAGCATTTTGGGGATGCATTTGACTTTTTTGAGCACTTTTATTGCGTTTTTGGGAGGCAGGATGAACAAAAAAAATCATATTGTCTCAGGCTATTTGCTTTAGTTTTACAGCATTTGCCATGCAGGATAAAAAGTGTGTTCAATTTATCGTAAGGGTCATTACTAGAGATGAGCGAGCACCAAAATGCTCGGGTGCTCGTTGCTCGAGTCAAACTTTCCGCGATGCTCGAGAGTTCGTTTAGAGTAACAAACCCCATTGAAGTCAATGGGCGACTCGAGCATTTTTGTATATCACCGATGCTCGCTAAGGTTTTCATTTGTGCAAATCTTCAAAACCTACGAAAGTGATGGAAACGACACAGAAACGAATAGGGCAGGCTTGGGGCAACATGCTGGGCTGCATCTCAGGTTCCCAGGTCCCACTATTAAGCCACAATAGGGGCAAGAGTGAGCCCCCCCCCCCTAACAATTTTTACTTCGGACAAACCCTCATTAGCAAGGCACACCTTAGCTAAGCACCACACTACCTCCAACCAAGCACAATCGCTGCCTGCAGGACACGCTGCTGCCACTTCTCCTGGGTTACATGCTGCCCAAACCCCCCGCACGACCCTGCGTCCGCAGCGCACACAAAAGTGTCCCTGTGCAGCCTTCAGCTGCCCTCATGCCACACGCTGGCTTCATAGCCACACCACCCTCATGTCTATTTAATGCGTACTGGATGAGGAGGTACCGGAGGCACACACTGCAGAGGGTTGGCAGGGCCAGGCAGCGAACCTCTTTAAAAGGGGGTGGGGGGGAGGGGGGCGAAAGCCCACAATGCTGTTGAGAATTGATAATAGATTGACGTTCCATCTTCATTCCAATCCTTTGCCACCTCCGTCAGGAGCTGCAAACGTGGGCATAAATGGGACTCCGCTGCCAGCCCAGCACTTCTACACATCTCCACAATGCAGCAATACTCGGTGTGCGAAGCATGTGAGCGGGCCCTGGGTCAGCCTCTGTCCCAGCCAACACCTTGTGTGGCCCAAGGTGCTGCAAGTGACATAGCAATGGGGACTCCATGTGTCCACACACTACTCATTCTGTTTGGGTGTCGGATACCTCATCGACAACGCAAGGGGTAAACCATCTGCACTCTGCACCCTACCCAAGCCTGTCAGTGTATAACACCTCTATGGGAAGACAGGTATAACACCTCTATGGGAATTCTGTGTGTACCCGCAACATGGGTAGCTAGCAGGAACCCACAGACAGTACATAAAGAAATCCCACTGCAGTGCCCCGGATAGCTGAGTTTACGTGAGAGGAAATACATGTTGGCTGCGGCCCACACGCCATGCCCTAGACATTCTGTTTTGTTTTTTTTAAAGTGCCAGGCAGGAACAACTCCACTATGGCAAGTCTGTGTGCACTCGCAGCATGGGTGGCTAGCAGGAACCGACAGACGGTACATAAAGAAATCCCATTGCAGTGCCCCGGATAGCTGAGGTTACGTGAGAGGAAATACATGTTGGCCTCGGCCCACAATCCATGCCCTAGTCACTCTCTTGGTTTTTTGGGGGGCCAGATAGGTAGAACACCGCGATGGGAAGACTTAGGGCACCCATAGTATACATAGACCCCTGTAATATTCCTGTAGCAAAGGTATAAGCTGACCCCAGTAACATTTATGTTGCAGAAGTCTATGGAGACCCCATTAACATTTCTGTAGTAACAGTATCGACAGACCCCAGTAACATTTCATTAGCAGAAGTATAGGCAGACCCCTATAACATTTATGTAGCTGCAGTACTGCCAGACTCCTGTAACATTTGTGTAGCAGCAGTATATGCAGACCCCCTGTAACATTTACGTGGCATAAGTATAGGCAGACCCCAGTAACATTCTTGTAACAGAAGTATAGGCAGACTCCTGTAACATTTAAGTGGCAGCAGTATAGGCAGACCCCTGTAACATTTATGTGGCAGAAGTATAGGCAGACCCCAGTAACAGTTATGTAGCAGCAGTATAGGCAGACCCCTTTAACATTTATGTGGCAGAAGTATAGGCAGACGCCAGTAACATTTATGTAGAAGCAGTTTAGGCAGACCCCAGTATCAGTTCTGTAGCAGCAGTATAGGCAGACACCAGCACCATTTCTATAGTAGAAGTATAGGCAGACCCCTCCAGAATTTACGTGGCAGCAGTATATGCAGACCCCAGTTACAGTTTTGTAGCAGAAGTATACACAGACCCCTCTAACATTTCTGTAGTGACACTATAGACAGATCCCAGTGACATTTCTGTAGCAGAAATATAGGCAGACCCCTGTAACATTTACATGGCAGCAGAATTGGCAGACCCCTGTAACATTTTCGTGGCAGAAGTATAGGCAAACCCCAGTAAAATTAACGGGGCAGCAGTATAGGCAGACCCCTGTAACATCCTTGTGGCAGCAGTATAGGAAGACCCATGTAAGATTTACGTGGCAGAAGTATAGGCAGAGCCCTGCAACATTTTAGTGGCAGCAGTATAGGCAGACCCCTGTAACATGTAAGTGGCAGCAGTATAGGCAGACTCCTGTAACTTTCTTAAAGCAGAAGTATAGGCAGGCAGACCCCAGTAAAATTTCTGTAGTAATAGTATAGGCCAAGCTCTGAAACATTGGGATACCATGAGCGTAGGCGAAAGGAAAAATTAGTTGGATAAAAGTGTAGGCGTGGGCCCCAAAAATTAGTGTACCAAGAGTACAAGTGTACCTGTGAAAAATTTATCAACCAAGAGGGCAAGTGAAACCCATTAATATTTTTTTAAAGATACAGCTCACTGTTGCTCAATTTGTAACAGAGCGTGGAGGCAGCCCTGTTGAAAAAATTGGTTCATGTTACAGTCTCAATACTTTTGAAACGTAGAAAAAAATTTAAAAAAATTGGTAGATGTAGATGAGCCTTTTGGGCCGCAGAAAAATTGGCCGTTCAGCGCAATGACATGTTGTTTCTGGAGGAGGAGTAGCAGGAGGAGGACTAATGTCAGAGACAGATTGACAAGGCTAAATGCCCCGTTTAATCGGTGATATAGAGGAGAGTGCTTTTATCTGCGGTTGCAGCGAAAAGAATCTTTAGGTTCCGCTGCTCTCCGCTGGTGGAGAAGAGAAGTCTGGGGAAATCCAGGCTTTGTTCATCTTTATGAATGTAAGCATGTCAGCACTGTCAGTTGACAGGCAGGTATGCTTGTCCGTGATGATTCCCCCAGCTGCACTAAACACCCTCTCTGGCAAGACGCTAGCATCGGGGCAAGCCAGAACCTCCAGGGCATACAGTGCAAGTTCGTGCCACGTGTCCAGCTTTGACACCCAATAGTTGTACGGAGCAGAGGCATCACGGAGGATGGTAGTACGATCTGCTGCGTACTCCCTCACCATCTTTTTACAGTGCTCCCTCCGACTCAGCCTTGACAGGGGAGTGGTGACGGAGCCTTGCTGGGGAGCCATAAAGCTGGCAAAGGCCTTGGACAGTGTTCCCCTGCCTGCGCTGAACATGCTGCCTGATCTACATGCCTCCCCTGCTACTTGGCCCTCGGAACTGCGCATTCTCCCGCTAGTGCTGTCAGATGGGAAGTTTACCATCAGTTTGTCCAACAGGGCCCTGTGGTATTGCATCCCTCTCAAACCCCTTTCCTCTTCGGGAATGAGAGAGGAAAGGTTCTCCTCATACCGGGGGTCGAGAAGGGTGTACACCCAGTAATCCGTAGTGGCCAGAATGCATCTAACGCGAGGGTCACGAGAAAGGCAGCCTAACATGAAGTCAGCCATGTGTGCCAGGGTACCAGTACGCAACACATCGCTGTCCTCACTAGGAAGATCACTTTCCTCCTCCTCCTCCTTGTCCACAGGCCATACACGCTGAACAGATGGGAGGCAAGCAGCATGGGTACACTCTGCAGTGGGCCCAACTGTCTCTTCCCCCTCCTCCTCCTGCTCCTCCCCTCCTCCTCCTCATCCTCTTCCTCCAAGACGCGCTGAGATATAGACATGAGGGTACTCTGACTATCAAGCGACATACTCTCTTCCCCCGTCTCCTGTTTCGACCACAAAGCATCAGCCTTTATGCTTTGCAGCGAACTTCTCAGCAGGCATAGCAGAGGAATGGTGATGCTAATGATTGCAGCATCGCCGCTCACCATCTGGGTAGACTCCTCAAAGTTTCCGAGGACCTGGCAGATGTCTGCCATCCAGGCCCACTCCTCGGTAAAGAATTGGGGAGAATGACTACCACTACGCCACCCATGTTGGAGTTGGTAATCCACTATTGCTCTACGCTGCTCATACAGCCTGGCCAACATGTGACGCTAATGATTGCAGCATCGCCGCTCACCATCTGGGTAGACTCCTCAAAGTTTCCGAGGACCTGGCAGATGTCTGCCATCCAGGCCCACTCCTCGGTAAAGAATTGGGGAAGTTGACTACCACTACGCCACCCATGTTGGAGTTGGTAATCCACTATTGCTCTACGCTGCTCATACAGCCTGGCCAACATGTGACGCTAATGATTGCAGCATCGCCGCTCACCATCTAGGTAGACTCCTCAAAGTTTCCAAGGACCTGGCAGATGTCTGCCATCCAGGCCCACTCCTCGGTAAAGAATTGGGGAGGCTGACTACCACTACGCCACCCATGTTGGAGTTGGTATTCCACTATTGCTCTACGCTGCTCATAGAGCCTGGCCAACATGTGCAGTGTAGAATTCCACCATGTGGGCACGTCGCACAGCAGTCGGTGCTCTGGCAGATTAAACCGATGTTGCAGGGTCCTCAGGGTGGCAGCGTCCGTGATGGACTTGCGGAAATGTGCGCAGACGCGGCGCACCTTGCCGAGCAGGTCTGACAAGTGCGGGTAGTTTTTCAGAAACCGCTGAACTACCAGATTGAAGACATGGGCCAGGCATGGCACGTGTGTGAGGCTGCTGAGCTGCAGAGCCGCCACCAGGTTACGGCTGTTGTCACACAGGGCCATGCCCGGTTGCAGGCTCAGCGGCGAAAGCCAGAGGTCAATCTGCTCTCTCAGACCCTGCAACAGCTTGGGAGCTGTGTGCCTCTTGTCACCTAGGCTGAGTAGTTTCAGCACGGCCTGCTGACGCTTGCTCATCGCTGTGCTGCTGCGCCGTGCCACGCCGACTGCTGGCGACACGCAGCTCACATTTCTTAATTGAAAGGTAGAGGTTGCGTAGGAGGGGGAGGGTTTAGAGGAGGTGGCATAGACCGCCGCAGCTACCAGAACCGAGGAAGGACCCGCAATTCTGGGTGTGGATAGGACGTGTGCGGTCCCAGGCTCTGACTCGGTCCCAGCCTCCACCAAATTCACCCAATGTGCCGTCAGGGAGATATAGTGGCCCTGCCTGCCAGTACTTGTCCACGTGTCCGTGGTTAAGTGGACCTTCCCAGTAACCGTGTTGGTGAGGGCACGATTGATGTTGCGGGAGACATACTGGTGTAGGGCTGTGACGGCATACCGTGAAAAATAGTGGCGACTGGGGACTGAGTGGCATGGGACCGCCACCGCCATCATGTTTTTGAAAGCCTTCGTTTCCATGAGCTCGTATGGCAGCATCTCCAGGCTGATCAATTTGGCAATGTGCACGTTTAATGCTTGAGCGTGCGGGTGCGTGGTGGCGTATTTGCCCTTGCACTCCAACGCTTGTGCTAGCGACAGCTGGACGCTGCGCTGAGAGACATTGCTGGAATGGGCCGAGGACAGCGGAGGTGAGGGTGTGGGTGCAGGCCATGAGGCGCTCGTGCCTGTGTCCTGAGAGGGGGGTTGGGGCACAGGGGGAGAGGCAGTCGTGCAAACCGGAGGCGCTGAACGGCCTTCGTCCCACCTTGTGGGGTGCTTGGTCATCATATGCCTGCGCATGCTGGTGGTGGTGAGGCTGGTACTGGTGGCTCCCCGCCTGATCTTGGCGCGACACAGGTTGCACACCACTGTTCGTCGGTCGTCCACGCTTTCACTGAAAAACATCCACACCTTTGAAGACCTAGGCCCCTGCAGGGTTGCTTGGCGCGAGGGGGTGCTTTCGGGAAACAGTTGGGGGAGTCTTCGCTCTGGCCCTGCCTCTACCCCTGCCCACCCCACTGCCTCTTCCAACCTGCCATGCTGTTGCCCTTGCCTCCCCCTCTGAAGACCTGTCCTCAGTTGGCTTAGCGAACCAGGTGGGGTCAGTCACCTCATCGTCCAGCGGTTCTTCCTCCGAATCCTCTGTGCGCTCCTCCCTCGGACCCCGGGAGCTTTCCAAAGGTTGGGCATCGGTCACGACAAACTCCTCAGGTGGGAAAGGAACCATTTTTTCCCAATCAAGGCAGGCGGCCGAGAGCAGTTCCTAGGAGTCTGCCTGCTCATCAAAATGTGTCATTTTCATGGAGTGAGGAGGCTGGGAGGAAGGAGGAGCAGCAGCGAGAGGATTCAGAGTTGCAGCAGTGGACTGCGTAGAAGACTGGGTGGTCGATACATTGCTGGATGCATTTTCTGCTATCCACGACAGGACCTGCTCACACTGCTCATTTTGTAATAAAGGTCTACCACGTGGACCCAAAAATTGTGATATGAAGCTGGGGACCCCAGAAACTTGCCTCTCTCCTAATCCCGCAGCAGCCGGCTGCGATTCACCTGGACCAGGAACTCGGCCTGTGCCCACACCCTCACTTGGACCTCCGGGTCCTCGCCCGCATCCACGGCCACGTCCTCTAGGCCTACTCCTACCCCTCAGCATGGTGTATTTCACATATATAGCAGACACAGAGCGGTGTAAAAAATTAGGCAATTATTTGCCTGCACTTGAAGGCTGACAGCGGTTATGTTGCGCACACTGTAGGCCCCAAAAATTATACGCCAGGTTGCTGAAATGCCTAGCTGGCTAATAGTGAGCCACTACAACTCCCAGCAGCCACACAGAAAACTGCACGTGGTCACATGTAGCCCTAAGGAGGACTTTTTTTTTCAGCTTTTATTTTTGAAAAAGCCAACAGCCTAGATAGCATGTATATGTCTTTCCCTCTTTCAGTGGCTGTGGCCATACGCTGTGCGTGAAGTTGACGGGACGCACAGAGCGGTGTAAAAAATTAGGCAATTATTTGCCTGCACTTGGAGGCTGACAGCGGTTATGTTGCGCACACTGTAGGCCCGAAAAATTATACGCTAGGCTGCTGAAATGCCTAGCTGGCTAATAGTGAGCCACTACAACTCCCAGCAGCCACACAGAAAACTGCACACGGTCACAGGTAGCCCTAAGGAGGATTTTTTTTCAGCTTTTATTTTTGAAAAAGGCAACAGCCTAGATAGCGTACACTGTGTGTGAAGTTAACGGGACGCGCAGAGCGGTGTAAAAAAATTTAAGCAATTATTGGCCTGCACTTGGAGGCTGACAGCGGTTATGTAACGCACACTGGAGGCCGAAAATATTATACAGTAGGCTGCAGAAAGGCCTAACTGGGTAATAGTGAGCCACTACAACTTACAGCAGCCACAACAGTAATGCACACGGTCACAGATAGCCCTAAGCAAGAGCTTTTTTTGGGGTACTTGTTGACAGGATTCTACACTAGCACTGTTCCTACCTCACCAGTACTGCCCGTATACTCTGTATAATTGGCTGCAGACTGAGAACGCAATAGTCTGCAGAGCCCAAGATGGAAAAAAAATTGGTGCAAAACTGCTCCCAGCAGCCACAACAGTAATGCACACGGTCACAGGTAGCCCTAAGCAGGAACTTTTTGGGGGTACTTGTTGACAGGATTCTACACTATCACTGTCCTTGTCTCACCAGTACTGCCCCTATACTCTGTATAATTGGCTGCAGACTCAGAATGCAATAGTCTGCAGAGCCCAAGATGAAAAAAAAAAATTGGTGCAAAACTGCTCCCAGCAGCCACAACAGTAATGCACAGGGTAAGATGTGGTCCTAAGAAGGACCGCTGGGATTCTTGAAGATGCTAATAGCCTAACACTCTCCCTATAGCAGGAACAGCACTCTCCCCAATCTCTGCCAGCGTGTGTCTGAGGCGAGCAGCGGGCAGGACTGATTTAAATACTCGGCTTTCACTTGTTCTCACCAGCCACTAGAGATGAGCGAGCATACTCGTCCGAGCTTGATGCTCGTTCGAGTATTAGGGTGCTCGAGATGCTCGTTACTCGAGACGAACACCATGCGGTACTCGTCTCGATTAAACGAGCACTGACCATTGAATTCAATGGAGCCGGCAATACAGCCGGCTCCATTGAAAGCAATGGCCTGCCGGCGAGCGCGAGATGAATTGTCGGGAAGGGCTTAAATATATAAGCACTTCCCTGCAATTCATCCAGAAATGTGTAAAAAAAATATATATATATACTCACCTTGTCCCGGCAGAACGATGTTAGCCCATTGAATTCAATGGAGCCGGCAATACAGCTGGCTCCATTGAAAGCAATGGGCTGCCGGCGATCGTGGGATGAATTGTCGGGAAGGGGTTAAATATATAAGCCCTTCCCTGCAATTCATCCAGAAATGTGTAAAAATAAAAAATATATATATACTCACCTGGTCCCGGCAGACGGAGTTCAGCGCAGCCAGCAGCAGTCTTCCTGAACTGCTCTGAACAGCTGTGAGTAGTATTCAGCAGCCGGGGATTTAAAATCCCCGCCTGCTGAATGAGCTGCCTCTAATTGGTCACAGCCTGACCAATCAGAGGCAGATTCCACTCACACACCCATTCATGAATTTATGAATGGGTGTGTGACTGCTGCCTCTGATTGGCTCAGCGGGACCAATCAGATGAGAGGCAGCAGTCACTGAGCCAATCAGGGGGCAGCTCTGACTCACACCCCCTTCACACCCACTGCAGGCTGGCCGCACGGAACTCCGGCTGCCGGGAGCAGGTGAGTATATATATATTTTTTATTTTAACACATTTCTGGATGAATTGCAGGGAAGGGCTTATATATTTAAGCCCTTCCTGACAATTCATTCGGCGCACGCCGGCAGCCCATTGCTTTCAATGGAGTCGGCTGTATTGCCGGCTCCATTGAATTCAATGGGCAAACATCGTTCTTCTCTGTCACAGCTGTTACAGCTGTGGCAGAGAAGAAGGATTTGTCTTCTATATGTTCTCAAAGGGGTCGGCGCTGCTGCCGCCGGCCCCATTGAGCGCATATAGAGAAGAGAACAGGAATCGCAGATCGCAGATAGGTGCGATCTGCGATTTCTGTTCTATAATTTATCGGACGAGCGCATAAAAAGCGCTCATGTGTCCGATACCATTGCAAAGCAATGGTTTTATAAAATCGCCGGACGCATGCGCAAATCGCGGCAAAAAACGCCCGTCTGACTAAGGCCTAAAGGAGTAATTCTGAGGATTTATCCCGACTGAGAGTTTTCCGGACTGCGGCGTATATACGCTACAGCCGCTTGTGTGAATGGACGAGAAAAAGCAAATTCTGGCCGCGACTTGATCGCAGCTATTCCTCATCTGAATTTTGCCTTTGATGCGGCCAGCATGAAAACTCATCACTCATGTGAATGAGACCTAAAGGACAGGGGAAGGGGTGTCTTTCTGTCACCCATCGGCACCCCTAGGTGCCAATGGGCTCTTATGATAGCTGGAAGCCTGACAAAGGCCTGCATATCTGCCATGTAACTCAGCTTATTAGGACCCACCTCTAGCATAGTTTAATAGGCTACTGGCACAGGCTTAGTAGAATGCACTATATAAGTAATGCAGTGTACTATCCTAGCAATCGAACAATCACATCCTCAAGTTCCCTTTAGGGACTAAAACATAGTGTTAAAAAAGTTCAATAAAGTTTAATTGGAATAGAAAAAAATCCAGTTAAAAAAATACATATTTTTCCCCACAAAAACTTGTTTTAAATGGATAAAATATGAAAATTATGAAAAATGTAAAAAACAAAACACATAATAGCTATTACCACATTGGTACCGACTCAAACAATGACATTATTTAGTTTTTTATCGAACTTGGTGAACAGCACAGGATTCATTTTAAAAAGTAATTCCAAAATTGATATTTTTCTTTTGCTCGCCTCCTAAAAAATGTAATAAAAAGCAAGTCACATGTAGCAGTAAATGGTACCGCTAAAAACTACAACTCTTCCAGCAAAGATCAAGACCTCACAAAGCTGCCTTGCCAGAAAAATAAAGCTGTTAGGCTACCTTCACACGGGCAAGCGCAATATTGGGTTGAGAGACCTAGCCCGACATTGTGCTTGTCAATGTGTGTTTTACCCGCAGATGCGAGGCGTTTGTCATGCAAAAACACCTCGTATCACTTCTCTGAAATTGTGATCCTCCGGTGCTTGTTTCACGTGCGTCAGAGGATCAGCAAGTGTCTTCTAAAAAACAGGACTATGTGTTATTATAGGGTTAAAATATGCTGGGAAGCAATACATCAATGCGTAATATGTGGATGTGCGCTCCCTGCGTTTCTCCATATTGGTTTCATTGAATGCTCTATATATTTTTGCGCTGTCAGGCATGAAATGCAAAACAATACAACAATTACAATGTGAGGTACATTCGGTTTGACATAAATGGGTTGGGGGTGGTACAGGAGGTGCAAGGCATGGGGAACACAGGCAATAGGGGATTTCATGTGGAAATCAGTTATTAGAAGGCAAACGGGGTGGGGCGCTTTAGGGAGGGGCGGGGGACTAGGTCAGGAGATTTGGTATGCCTCCCGGAAGAAGTGCGTTTTTAAGACGCGTCTGAAATTTCGTGCATCGGGAATTGTCCAGATGCCTTGGGGTAGAGCGTTCCAGAGGATGGGCGCTGCTCTGGTGAAGTCCTGTAGGCGAGCATGAGAGGTTCGTATTACAGGGGTGTTTAGTCTGAGTGTGTTAGCCGATCGGAGTGAGCGGGCTGGGTGGTGTACTGACAGTAGGGAGGCGATGTATGGTGGCGCAGCGCCATGCAGAGCTTTGTGAGTGAGGTAGAGGAGTTTAAATTTAGTTCTGCAGTGGATGGGCAGCCAATGCAGCGACTGGCATAATGCAGAGGCGTCTGAGTAATGGCTAGATATAAAAATGAGTCTAGCTACCGCATTTAGTATGGATTGGAGTGGAGCGAGTCTAGTGCGGGGGAGGCCAATGAGTAGCGAGTTGCAGTAGTCAAGCCGGGAGTGGATGAGCGCAACGACGAGTGTCTTTAGCGTGTCCGTGGTTAGGAACGGACGTATTTTAGCAATATTTCTGAGGTGCATGTGGCATGTTTGGGCCAGAGATTGGATATGGAGGGCAAAGGAGAGCTCAGAGTCCAGTGTGACCCCAAGGCATCGGGCATGCCGTCTGGGGGTTATGATGGTGCCAGACACTGGAATGGAGGTGTTGAGGGGAGGTCGGTTGGAAGGTGGAAAGACAAGGAGGTCAGTTTTAGAGAGGTTTAGTTTGAGAAAAAGGGAGGACATAGTGTTAGACACAGAGGACAAAGCATTAGTGACACTCAAAAATTGCACAAATAAAAATGCAATATTGCTACGATTTTCCTGCGGCGATATCGCGCTCACCGGTGTGGAGGTGCTCTTAAGACATTAGTTGTTTTTTTTTAAAGCAACTTTTTTGCATTTATTTATCATATCTCAGAGCAGTCAAACTGGCCAGCATCAGGGCGTTGTATTCTGACATCTTCTTTGGATTTTTGCTGTATATACAAGTAGAACCATACAGAGAAAACCAGGGACCGCACATCCACATATTATACATTCATCGATTGCATAACGGCTTATTCATACGGGCGTAAATCGGCCCGGGTTTTCACACCGGGCTGATATACGCGGCCCCTCTGATGCATTGGTTTACAATGCATCAGTGCACAGCGGGTGTATCAGTGCTCTTACGCTGCCGCCGGTGGCTGCATAGACTCCTATGGAAGCAAATGACAGCTGCCAGAAAACGGAGGTAGATGACAGTTTAGCAGCGTGACTGCTAAACTACCTCCCCCTTCTCTTCTCCTCTCCGCACCTTGCCACTATTTGCAATGAAAGGGGCGGCATAGTCACATTTTAATTACGTTGTATAAGCCCACTAGCCAAGTAATGGAAATCTCTCTTAGGGGGTCCCTACACTACAGGGCACAGTACCACATGGCGACCCCTCCAACACAACTGCTAGAGGAGCAACCCAGTTGTCCAACAACTCCACTGCTGCCAGGCTCAGCCCCCGTGGGTCACACACCCTGCAACACACCATGCAAACAGGTCTCTAGAGCTTACCTGTCCATATGATCCCAGGACCCAGACTGAGACCCAAGTTGGCCCCCTCACCCACCATGCAGTCTCCTGCTAATTAAAATCACCTGGACCAAACGGGTTGGCATGCTGGTACCGAGAGAAAAATATATAGAGCATTCAATGAAACCAATATGGAGAAACGCAGGGAGCGCACATCCACATATTACGCATTGATTTATTGCTTCCCAGCATATTTTAACCCTATAATAACACATAGTCCTGTTTTTTAGAAGACACTTGCCGATCCTCTGATGCACGTGAAACAAGCACCGGAGGATCACAATTTCAGAGAAGTGATGCGAGGTGTTTTTGCATGAAAAACGCCTCGCATCTGCGGGTAAAACACATATTGACAAGCCCAATATCGGGCAACCTAGCCAATATTGCGCTTGCCCATGTGAAGGTAGCCTAACAGCTTTACTTTTCTGGCAAGGCAGCTTTGTGAGGTCTTGATCTTTGCTGGAAGAGTTGTAGTTTTTAGCGGTACCATTTTGTGCTACATGTGACTTGCTTTTTATTACATTTTTTAGGAGGCGAGCAAAAGAAAAATAGCAATTTTGGAATTACTTTTTAAAATTAATCCTGTGCTGTTCACCAAGTTCGATAAAAAAACTAAATGATGTCATTGTTTGAGTCGGTACCAATGTGGTAATAGCTATTATGTGTTTTGTTTTTTACATTTTTCATAATTTTCATATTTTATCCATTTAAAACAAGTTTTTGTGAAGAAAAATATGTATTTTTTTTAACTGGATTTTTTTCTATTCCAATTAAACTTTATTGAACTTTTTTGACACTATTTTTTAGTCCCTAATGAGGATTTGAGGATGTGATTGTTCGATTGCTAGGATAGTACACTGCATTACTTATATAGTGCATTCTACTAAGCCTGTGCCAGTAGCCTATTAAACTTTGCTAGAGGTGGGTCCTAATAAGCTGAGTTACATGGCAGATTTGCAGGGCCCTGTCAGGCTTCCAGCTGTCATAGGAGCTCATTGGCACCTAGGCGTGCCGATGGGTGACAGAAAGACACCCCTTCCCCTGTCATTTAGGTCTCATTCTCATGAGTGATGCGTTTTCATGCTGGCCGCATTACAGGCGAAAATCACATGAGGAATAGCTGCGATCAAGTCAATGCCAGAATTTGCTTTTTCTCGTCCATTCACACAAGCAGCTGTAGAGTATATACGCCGCAGTCCGGAAAACCCTGTCGGGATAAATCCTCAGAATTGCTCCTTTACTGTCTCAATAGAGCCAGTTGTCATGTTTTTTTCAGCGTTAGACACTGCTAAATTTCCGCCCTCCCTTTTTTATCAGCTCCCATAGAGGCCTATGGGAGCCGCCAGCTTATATCGGTTGAAAGATAGGGCAAGAATTTAACTGGAATGCAAAAAGTTTAATCTTTTTCTCTGTCACCAGTGCTGGACATGTCATTTACATAGTCTACTACTTTACTTGGATTTACTAAGGTGACCAGACGTCCCAATTTAGGCGGGACAATGCCGCCTTGGGACCCTGTGTCCCGCTTTCCACTGGAACCCCAGCAGGACAGCCATTTCTCCCACTTTCTGGACATCGGGTCCCCATTATAGCGATTACCGGCCAGGGTGCCGCAGCTCCTTGGCTGATTATCACTCTATAGCACCGCAGGCCAGATGTACACACTGACAGCAGTGTGTGCATCTGGGATCTTCATCCCTCCTTCCCCCCTCCCCTCTCCTCTTTGGTTCTGCAAGAGGAAACGAGAAGGGAGGAGGCACTGCTGTGGGTGCACACACAGCAGTGTAAAAGCGACCGACCGGAATGCGAACAGAATGCGCTATCTTTTCCAGCCAGGCGATTTTACGCATCAGAAAATTGCCCATCTGATTGGATGCATTGGGATCTAAAGCTTCAGAAGGTCACGATCTTCGTTTTACTGCAGCAAAATAGACCTGATAAAACGCTCGCGTGAAAGTGGCCTAAGGTCGCAGTTTCAAGTTCCCTAGAAGGACATAGAAAAACATTTAAAAAACTTGTTGTGCACTTTTTCTTTTTCAAAAAGAGGAATAAAAAAAAATATGTTTAGAATTGCTGCATCAGTAATGACCCATACGATAAATTGAACACACTTTTTATGCTGCATGGCAAATGCTGTAAAACTAAAGCAAATAGCCTGAGACAATATGATTTTTTTTGTTCATCCTGCCTCCCAAAAAGCTCAATAAAAGTGCTCAAAAAAGTCAAATGCATCACCAAAATGCTACCAAAAAAACCTGCAGCTCGACATGCAAAATACAAGCCTTAACAAAACTTCATCCATGCAAAAATAAGAAAATGATCTATGGGTTTTGCATTAATACAAAAACAACCTATTATTTAATTGTATTTAATTTAAT
Source organism: Eleutherodactylus coqui (assembly GCF_035609145.1). Taxonomy (NCBI): domain Eukaryota; kingdom Metazoa; phylum Chordata; class Amphibia; order Anura; family Eleutherodactylidae; genus Eleutherodactylus; species Eleutherodactylus coqui. The sequence goes on from NC_089840.1 coordinate 247,590,680, forward strand.
TGTTTTATTGTACAAAAGTGACAATCCTTATCAGGTCATTTATGCCGCATACTGAATGTCATTAAAAATAATGACAATATATCAAGTAAAGTGAGTTCCTATTGCTGGATTTGCATTGTAAGAGGCTGACAAGTACTTGTAGACATATCCTATCTACAAAAGCTTTCATTTGTCTTTATCAGATCTTATATTAGTAATCTAATTAGTGACAGACCTATATAGATTTTACATTGTTCTTATTTGCCCTTCATAGCTTCAGTTGAATACAATGGGGGGGATTTATTAATGCTGATAAGTGTTGTGCCAGTATGTCTCCACCATGAAGCGTCCTGTTGATAACTCTAGTAGAGTCTGAAGATAATGGCATACCAGACAATTTTCCTACCACTAAAAAAGTCACATAAAGCACTCATAAATGTCTGCGGCTTGTTATAACTTTGAGTTTGGGCCACTTTTTTGTTGCATTTACTTGAGGGCCCCATATTAAGAGAGTTCAGCCCGAAACAAATGTAATTATATAAATAACGGAAAACAGGCCAGATGCACATATCAACCACTGACAGTGCTTCTTTTTACCAGAGTGTAGTCCCCTCTTAAACTCCTCTATGGATTTTGCCATCGCCACGGCCACAGGGCTCTTTCACACGAGCGTATATCGGCCGCCAGGGGCGTAACTAAAGGCTCAGGGGCCCTGATGCAAAACGTGAGCTGGGGCCCCCCCTCCTCTGTGCCATCGCTTCTGCGTATTTTCTTACATTCACACAGCAGCTCCTCATGAGAATGGCTTTAAATACGCCAATTAAGATTGGGAGTCGATCGTGTTAAAAATTCATTCATGTGAATGCATGGTGTGTATGGGCGAAGATATAAATGCATCCGCTTGTGTGAAGGAGCTCTAAACAATATTGATTCCCAAAGGGATTTTTTTTAACGGGCGTATTCTACACGCATGAAAAAATTGCAGCATGTCCTATTTTGAACCATATCACGGACCGAAATGGCCCATTAAAGTGTATGGGATCATAGAGGACTGCAACAAATACATAGTTGCATTCATTACATATTTATGCATGTTAGGGCTTATTCATGTGAAAGAGCCCCGAGGATGTGGTGATGGCAAAATCCAAAGAGGAGTTTAACCCCTTCCCGCTGAATGTCATGGAGCGGCGAGGTATGTATGAAGAGAGGTTGCATGGCAACCTCTTTTCATACAGTGCGGGTGTCAGCTGTTTATAACAGCTGACACCCGCGGGCAATAGCCGTTCGTGGCTATTAACCATTTAAATGCCGCTGTCAATTCTGACAGCGGCATTTAAATCCTCTGAACGATGTCTATCAAGCCATCTGCCTGTTAAATTGCAGTATGACGTAATGCTACAGCATTACATCATACTGCAGGAGCGATCAAAGCATCGCTGGTTGTAGTCCCCCAGGGGGACTTCAAAGTAAAGTTTAAAAAAAATCAATAAAGTTTTTTTAATTGTAACAAAAAAAAAAAGTTATAAAAGTTTAAATCACCCCCCTTTTGCCATATCTATTATTAAAAAATCTAAATTATAAAATAAAAATATGTATTTGGTATTGCCACATCCATAAAAGTCTAAACTATCAAAGTAGCACATTATTTTTCTCGCACGGTGAACGTCGTTCGAAAAAAAAATTAAAGAACGCTAGAAATGCACTTTTTTAGTTACCCTGTCTCCCAGAAAAAAACGGAATAAAAAGCAATCAAAAAGTCATATGTTTTCCAAATTGATACTATCGGAAACTACAGGACATCCTGCAAAAAATGAGCCCTTCCTTAACTACGTAAACGGAAAAATAAAAAAGTTATTGCGCACACAAAATGACCGCAGAAAATAATTGAAAAAAATTAAATGCCTTTGGAAAAAAAAAAAGAGTAGTTTAGTAAGAAAAAACCTATACAAGTTTGGTATTGTAGTAATCGTACTGACCCATAGAATAAAGTAATCATGTCGCTTTTCGTTTTTTTTCTCATTTTACTCCACTTAGATTTTTTTTTAGATTTTTCAGTACATTATATGTTACTTTAAATAGCACCATTGAAAAATACAACTCGTCCTGCTAAAAACAAGCCCTCATGCAGCGACGTCGATGGATAAATAAAGGAGTTATGATTTTTTTAAAGGAGGAAGGAAAAAACGAAAATGGAAAAAAAAGGGCTGCGTCATTAAGGGGTTAAAACACACTGATCTAAGCTTTAATAGATTTTCCAGGCCTTTAATACTGACAGTGTATCCTTAGGAGAGGCTACAAGATCTGAAGGGGTCCGGGTCTCGTCATGGTGTGAATTACCTGTTTGAAGTGACTATGGAGTGAGCCTTGCTACTTTTTCTTCATTACTGTGATGTCAAATTCACTAATCACATTGATTTTCCACAGCTCAGTCATTCAAATGGATGGTATTAAGCTGCAATACCAAGAATAGCCACAAGACAATGTACGGCGCTGTACCTGGTATGAAATAAAGAGGCCACAGGGGGGGAGGAAAAAACGAAAATGAAAAAAGAAAAAGGGGCCGCGTCATTAAGGGGTTAAGAGGGGACTACACTCTGGTAAAAAGAAGCACTGTGAGTGGTTGCTATGTGCAACAGGCCTGTTTTCTGTTATTAATATAATTACATTAGTTTCGGGCTGAACTCTCTAACTATGGAGCCCCCAAGCAAATGCAACAAAAAGTGGTTCAAATTCAAAGTTATGACAAGCTGCAGACATTTATGACTGCTTTATGTGACTTTTTTAGTGGTAGGAAAATTGTCTGGTAAGCTGTTATCTTCAGACTCTACTAGAGTTATCAACAGGACGCTTCATGGTGGAGACATACTGGCACAACACTTATCAGCATTAATAAATCCCCCCCCCCCCCCCCCCCCCATTGTATTCAACTGAAGCTATTAAGGGCAAATAAGAACAATGTAAAATCTATATAGGTCTGTCACTAATTAGATTACTAATATAAGATCTGACATAGACAAATGAAAGCTTTTGTAGATAGGATATGTCTACAAGTACTTGTCAGCCACTTACAATGCAAATCCAGCAATAGGAACTCACTTTACTTGATATATTGCCATTATTTTTTAATGACATTCAGTTTGCGGCATAAATGACCTGATAAGGATTTTTACTTTTGTACAATAAAACAATTAAATTAAATAGAATTAAATAATAGGTTGTTTTTGTATTAATGCAAAACCCATAGATCATTTGCTTATTTTTTCATGGATGGAGTTTTGTTACGGCTTGTATTTTGCATGTCGAGCTGTAGTTTGTTTGGTATCATTTTGGGGATGCATTTGACTTTTTCGAGCACTTTTATTTTGCGCTTTTTGGGAAGCAAGATGAACAAAAAAATCATATTGTCTCAGGCTATTTGCTGTAGTTTTAAAGCATTTGCCACGCAGGATAAGAAGTGTGTTCAATGTATCCTATAGGTCATTACAGATGCAGCAATTCTAAACATTTTTTTTTAATCCTCTTTTTGAAAAAGAAAAAGTGCACAAAAAGTTATTTTAATGTTTTATTAGAGATGAGCGAACGTACTCGTTTAGGGCGATTTCGCAATCGAGCACCACTTTTTTCGAGTAACTGACTACTCGTACAAAAAGATTCAGGGGACGGAGTGGTGGAGCGGGGGGGAGCAGTCGGGAACAGGGGGGAGCTCTCTCTCTCTCCCCTCCCTCCACTCCCCTCTGCACCCCCCCCTCACCCCCAGCACCCCCCCCCCCGAATCTTTTCGCCCGAGTAGTCAGTTACTCGAAAAAAGCGGTGCTCGATTGCGAAACGAGTACGTTCGCTCATCTCTAATGTTTTTCTATGTCCTTCTAGGGAACTTGAAACTGCGACCTTAGGCCACTTTCACGCGAGCGTTTTATCATGACTATTTTGCTGCAGTAAAACTCTGGCCGAAGATCGTGACCTTCTGAAGCTTTGGATTCCAATGCATCCAATCAGAAGGGCAATTTTCTGCTGCGTAAAATCGCCCGGCTGGAAAAGATAGCGCATTCTGTTCGCATTGCGGACGGTCGCTTTTACACTGCTGTGTGTGCACCCACAGCAGTGCCTCCTCCCTTCTCGTTCCCTCTTGCAGAACCAAAGAGATGGGGGGGGGGGAGGAATGAAGATCCCAGATGCACACACTGCCGTCAGTGTGTACATCTGGCCTGCGGTGCTGCAGAGTGATTACCAGCCAAGGAGCTGCGGCACCCTGGCCGGTAATCACTATAATGGTGACCCGATGTCCAGAAAGTGGGAGAAATGGCTGTCCAGCTGTGTTCCCAGTGGAAAGCGGGACACGGGGTCCCAAAGTGGGACTGTCACCTTAGTAAATTCACGTAAAGAAGTAGACTATATAAATGGCATGTCCAGCACTGGTGACAGAGAAAAAGATTAAACTTTTTGCATTCCAGTTACATTATTGCCCTATCTTTCAACATAGGCTTCTATGAGAGCTGATAAAAAAGGGAGGGGGGAAAGTTAGCAGCGTCTAACACTGAAAAAAACATGACAGCTGGCTCTATTGAGACAGTAAAGGAGTAATTCTGAGGATTTATCCTGACTGAGGTATATACGCTACAGCCGTTTGTGTGAATGGTTGAGAAAAAGCAAATTTTGGCCTCGACTTGATCACATCTATTCCTCATGTGATTTTCGCCTGTGATGCGGCCAGCATGAAAACGCATCACTCATGTGAATGAGACCTAAAGGACAGGGGAAGGGGTGTCTTTCTGTCACCCATCGGCACCCCTAGGTGCCAATGGGCTCTTATGACAGCTGGAAGCCTGACAAAGGCCTGCATATCCGCCATGTAACTCAGCTTATTAGGACCCACCTCTAGCATAGTTTAATAGGCTACTGGCACAGGCTTAGTAGAATGCACTATATAAGTAATGCAGTGTACTATCCTAGCAATCGAACAATCACATCCTCAAGTCCCCTTTAGGGACTAAAAAATAGTGTCAAAAAAGTTCAATAAAGTTTAATTGGAATAGAAAAAAAATCCAGTTAAAAAAAATATATATTTTTCCCCACAAAAACTTGTTTTAAATGGATAAAATATGAAAATTATGAAAAATGTAAAAAACAAAACACATAATAGCTATTACCACATTGGTACCGGCTCAAACAATGACATCATTTAGTTTTTTATCGAACTTGGTGAACACCACAGGATTAATTTTAAAAAGTAATTCCAAAATTGATATTTTTCTGCTGCTCACCTCCTAAAAAATGTTATAAAAAGCAAGTCACATGTAGCACAAAATGGTACCGCTAAAAACTACAACTCTTCCAGCAAAGATCAAGAGTTCACAAAGCTACCTTGCCAGAAAAATAAAGCTGTTAGGCTACCTTCACACGGGCAAGCGCAATATTGGGTTGAGAAACCTAGCCCGACATTGTGCTTGTCAATGTGTGTTTTACCCGCAGATGCGAGGCGTTTGTCATGCAAAAACACCTCGTATCACTTCTCTGAAATTGTGATCCTCCGGTGCTTGTTTCACGTGCATCAGAGGATCGGCAAGTGTCTTCTAAAAAACAGGACTATGTGTTATTATAGGGTTAAAATATGCTGGGAAGCAATACATCAATGCGTAATATGTGGATGTGCGCTCCCTGCGTTTCTCCATATTGGTTTCATTGAATGCTCTATATATTTTTCTCTCGGTACCGGCACGCCAACCCGTTTGGTCCAGGTGATTTTAATTAGCAGGAGACTGCATGGTGGGTGAGGGGGCCAACTTGGGTCTCAGTCTGGGTCCTGGGATCATATGGACAGGTAAGCTCTAGAGACCTGTTTGCATGGTGTGGTGCAGGGTGTGTGACCCACGGGGCTGAGCCTGGCAGCAGTGGAGTTGTTGGACAACTGGGTTGCTCCTCTAGCAGTTGTGTTGGAGGGGTCGCCATGTGGTACTGTGCCCTGTAGTGTAGGGACCCCCTAAGAGAGATTGCCATTACATGGCTAGTGGGCTTATACAACGTAATTAAAATGTGACTATGCCGCCCCTTCCATTGCAAATAGTGGCAAGGTGCGGAGAGGAGAAGAGAAGGGGGAGGTAGTTTAGCAGTCACGCTGCTAAACTGTCATCTACCTCCCTTTTCCGGCAGCTGTCATTAGCTTCCATAGGAGTCTATGCAGCCACCGGTGGCAGCGTAAGAGCACTGATACACCCGCTGTGCACTGATGCATTGTAAACCAATGCATCAGAGGGGCAGCGTATATCAGCCCGCTGTGAAAACCCGGGCCGATTTACGCCCGTATGAATAAGGTGATAGGTGCTGATAGGTGACAGAAAGACACCCCTTCCCCTGTCCTTTAGGTCTCATTCACACGAGTGATGCGTTTTCACACTGGCCGCATCACAGGCGAAAATCACATGAGGAATAGCTGCGATCAAGTCGCGGACAGAATTAGCTTTTTCTCGTCCATTCACACAAGCGGCTGTAGCGTATATACGCCGCAGTCCGGAAAACCCTCAGTCGGGATAAATCCTCAGAATTGCTCCTTTACTGTCTCACTAGAGCCAGCTGTCATGTTTTTTTCAGCGTTAGACACTGCTAAATTTCGCCCCTCCCTTTTTTATCAGCTCCCATAGAAGCCTATGGGAGCCGCCAGCTTATATCGGTTGAAAGATAGGGCAAGAATTTAACTGGAATGCAAAAGGTTTAATCTTTTTCTCTGTCCCCAGTGCTGGACATGTCATTTACATAGTCTACTTCTTTACTTGGATTTACTAAGGTGACCAGACGTCCTGATTTAGGCGGGACAATCCCGCCTTGGGACCCTGTGTCCTGCTTTCCACTGGAACCCCAGCAGGACAGCCATTTCTCCCACTTTCTGGACACCCCATTATAGCGATTACCGGCCAGGGTGCCGCAGCTCCTTGGCTGGTAATCACTCTATAGCACCACAGGCCAGATGTACATGTGGTGGAAGTCCAGTATTCCTATATTATGGATCGGTGGGCTTTGGCAGTAGACAGTTGTCAATTGAACATTCTGTATACATATTTCTGTCTTGCTACAAATATAATGTCTTGCTACAAGTTATGCAATAGGTACTTCCGCTTATATGAAATATCTGTTTTTCATAACTCTGCTGACAAAGATGCTGACAAAGATGGAATTCAGCAATTTAGCCGTAAACAACATGTATAAATATATTTGACTGTCCAGCTGCATGCACTAATACGGAACTAGGAATCAGACATGGACAACCGCAGAAATTTCCCCAGCGACTTTACTGGAAACGTATGCAAATAACATGGGAGGTTTGTGCAATTTATAGTTCATGATGTAACATCCAATCATATCGAAGGAACCCCACGTGGCTCCAAGACAACCCACTCATTTCATCCTGACCCTGATGGCCAATCACAGATGACCGGAGGATGGAAGAATTGCAAGATGCTTATCCAATAATTAAACAATACGTTGTATGCATGTAATTTTTGACCTGCCCAGATGGGCGGATTTGTTAAACTCTTAAAATAGGCTACACGCCGATCATTAAAGTTAGAATTGAGGAAGCTATGCATGCTGAACATCGTGTCAGTGTGGGAACTTCTTATGCGCATTATCAATTCAGAATTAATATGGAGGGCTGTAAACATTCCAAATTGAGTAAGGCGTGGTTCCAAAAGGAAGGTTCCTCGTCAGCTGGTGGCCCGTACGGGGAGTGATCGATAGGTTCCATAGAATTCGGACAGAAGACACGGACATATGCGACCTTGGACTTGGTGGGCCCAAAATATCATCAGAACACGGTGAGATAAATTAATTATCTATACCTGTGTGGCTAAGTTCAGGCTCGCCTATGTGCCGTGCCAGGCCGAATTATTTGGATCCGCACGACGACAGGTACTTCTTTAAGTCTCGATCACTCGATAAGAACCTGTCATAAGATATAAAGGAATGTTTACATGCCTGTCGTTTTGAGAGTACTGGTCGGTTGGCAAGGTCAGTGAATTGCTTTAAGGGAGAGGAAGTCCCCGCAGGGGCCCCCTGCTCGGTTCAGGTTTGGTGTCTAAAACCTTAGAGACAGGGGGACCTGACAGGGTAGTTTGACTAGGAGGTCTTGCTCGGGTCAGGTTTGGTGTCTAAAACCTTAGAGTCAGGAAACGGTCAAACGTCTGGACAGGCACCTCTGCTCCGGTAAAGTCTGGTAAAAGATCTAGGACAGGGGGGCTACCAGACAGTATCCCGAGGGGCAGTTTAGACTAAGCCAGCCGTACTGGTGCTCCGTCTAATTGTCTGTCTATTTGTGTGTGTCCACAAATATTTGTTTATTGTTTAAATGTCCACGAGTAGATCCCTCCGTCTGAGGGTAGATTGATAAACTGTGTAGCGACAGAAATGCTAGAGACTCTAGGGCGGGGCATACTGTGTCCGGCGTCTGAGGAGACTTCTATAATCATAAATCTGGCAGCCATGATTGAAATTGAAAGGCAGCAAACAATGTACCAAGGTTAATTCTTACACCCTCCAGGAAAGTGTGGAAGGGGTGGAGGGTCAAGTTATCATTGATTAATCAAGCAATCTTTCTGTGTGTCCTATCTGTCTTTTATATAAAGTTAGTGTGCTTGTCTGTTGTGTAGAGCTAATCCTGAGTTGTTATATAGGAATAGTTTGTTTGTTGGTCATATAGAATTAGTATCAGTAACTGTAGGAAGGGATTGTTAGCAATGAGAATGCATTGGCTGGGTTATAGCCAAGATAATGCACCGTACACAGCGGCGCGCTGTGGGTTTGGACTTTATAGGTTAGGTTGCGTTATTGGATCCCTTCTAGTAAAAGACAGACTACTAAACTATATTGCTTTCGAATTGTTAAACGTTAATAATAGCATAGAAGCATAGGCTTGTGCCCGTAAGTGTGTTTGGAGAAAGGAAAAAAAGAGCTGCTAACTACATTTAAAAAGAGGAAGTGGAACTCTTAATAGAAGCGGAGCAATTCCTGTGCTGTAATAAATAACTACTGTTGGATGTTAAAACTACTGCGGATGGCTTGTTATGTAACCTAATCCTTCAGACAATACATCCGTCATACAAATGTAAAAAGTTGTATGCCACGCACATCCTGAGGGGGCTCTTAAGAATACAGACTGCGTAGCCCACCAAATCCCAATACACCGTGCCCACAAGAAAATACGTCTATGTTTGCCAAGTCCCCAATAGGTGTTTAGTCCCCAATTCAATTGGAACCACCGCTGTGACAGAAGTTACAACATAATATATGTGATTTATGCATTAGACGTTAGAAGTTCTCTAAGTGTCAGAGAAGAGGAAGTGAAGGTGGGCTGCAATGGCGTCTGTATTAATATACAAAGACACCAGCTTAGTGAATAGAGAGAATTGCAATACATTACCAATCAGATGGAGATGCCCGGCATCTAATACTGCATCTGCCCGGTCGCCGGAAGTCTGGGACAACAACTGTCTACTGGTGTAGAAGATAAAAATTAGCCACGTACTCCCGTTATCTCCCTTATAATCCTGTCGCTGGGCTGTCACATGAGTAAGAGACCTAAAAAGAGGAAGTTACTTGCCCTGTAGTCCCAGCACAAGTAACGTATATTCACAGACAATATAAAATAGATAAATAAACTACAGTAGAGAAGCCAAGGAATAGGAAACAAGCAGGTAACGATAAGGCCAGGTATCCACAGGAGGAACGGGACTGATTGACCCGTAATTTGTAAAATGTAAATTGTGTGATGCATAAGACTTTATCTTTATTGAGTTGTGATGTGTACCCAAGGACCGCTAACATTGAATGAGAGAATAAGGAAGTAAGTGATTAGCCACACTCAGAGGGGTGGAGCTTGATGATGCAAGAACACATCTCTTATCCAAGGAGGGGGTAAGAATCATAGATAGCCAGAAGGAAAAGTTTTGTTTTTTCTCCTGTCCCAAACTCAGCTTTCCACGGTTCCTGACAAATTATGGGACACCTGCAAGACAGGCATAGGGAAATTGAATGTATCGACCATGATAATATATACGAGACCCAGATACACACCCCTGGGTCAAGCAGTATCCCCCTAGATAAAAAAAAAAAAAAAAAAAAAAAGGGTGAAGGGTCAGCCATACATGTTAGGTGCTGTGTGCTGATGCTTTGGAAAAAAAACTGCCAACCGGCCACAATTTCACTGTTAATTTCTCTTGCAGAAGGCTGTAAGGCCTGGAGGCCTCCAAAGACTAACCAAGTTCTGCAGGCCATACCTGTACTTACACCCGTTGCCAAATTCCGCACCTTTCTGGACCTTGTTTCATACTGCCACCTATACGACAGTATTGACACAAAAGCACGGAGGACAACCACAGCCATGAGGGTGGATCCAGTGACTTGAGGAGCTCCCTCATCTGCTTTTGCGGTGGCAGCAGTACAGGCAATGGTTGCCAAATCTTCTAAGTTGGTATTGGACTACCCCCTAGTGGTCCACACCCCAAATGACACCCAGAACATACTCATGCAAGTGCAACCCAAGCACTTATCTCTGGCCTATTAGATCCGACTACAATGTGCTCTTTCCATGCCTCCCCCAATATTGCTCTGAGCTTCCCAATGTTGTAATACCTTGAATCCGGCCACTCTTCTTTTTAATCAGGTATTCAGGTTCAAACGGGGGAGGGGAGGCATAGGTGATTTGAGTATGGCGGATCAGCTATTTTTTAAATAGCTTTATTGTAGTGATGTACACACTGTTAATGATGCATATTTTGAGTTTTCTTTTGTAGATGGTATCAGGGTGAGGATTGATGATTCCGAACCAGATATGCAGAGGTCACACAACAAGATGTCCTAAACGCAGAAGCTCTGCCTCCGCATGTCTCAGGGCAAGAAGCGGAACCGGAGGCCCTCACTGAGGCGTGTGGAGTGGTAGAAGGTAAGTCGGCAACTTTTTACACTGACTCCTGGAATGCATTTGGCATAGCTCATGATTATGGCCCAATATGGAAGGCCAGACAGCTTGTTATCTCAGTAGGACAGCCAATTAAGAATGGTGCAGCGGTGCAGAGTCTCATGGAAACCCTACTACCACTACCTGGCAATGGAGAATCCACACCGATTTCTACAACGGAGAAGCGAGAGATGACACCCTCGCCGACAACACAGCAAAAGCAGCGGCCCTTAAGCCGTGGAAGAAAGAAGAATAGATACTGACAGCATGAGTCAGTGATAAGACTTTGGACTTTGATAAGACTTTGGACTTTGATATGTCAAGGACTTTACAGTTACAAGTCAACGAGGAAAGAAAGCAGATGGGCTAAAATACGGGAGCGACAGCACAGGACGGCGTATGGCGAACAATCAACAGAACTTGCCTACAGAGGTCCCTGTTCCCCATGATGGCCCAGCTGGTACGCAGAATCAAAAGCAGCGATGACGGCGACACTGAACAAGAATGGGTGACACCTGGGTTCTCTGTAGCTGCTGCATCATTTGTCCAGTTAGCATGATCTTTGCCATGTGCGAGTCCGGACAGAAGTAAGGTGGCCATATAACACTTGCCTTGACCACTCTACCCATTTCAGAGATTGCCAATTTGACCACATTCAGCTCACACCTGTTGGGGAGTATGAACATGTGCTTGTTGTTGCTCGAGTCTTTTTCAGGTTGGAGGCCCACCCGGATACTAAGGTAAATGAGCAGATAACCACACAGAAATTCATGAATGAGGTAATCTGCAGATATGGGGTACCAGAAGTGATTGAGTCGAACAAAGGTACACACTTCACAGGTGAAATAATGCAACACATCGTGTCTGTTTTGGGTATATTTCAGGCTTTTCACACACCCTACCATCCACGGAGTAGGGGGAAAGTAGATACGAAAGGCAATAGAGAAAATGGGTAAATTTTGAATTGAGTGTCTTTCATTAGTTTTTCTTTTTCTTAGGAGGATACATGCCACAGTAGCTGAATTTGGGGAATGATTTTCATGTTAATTTTGTCATAGGCCTCTCCAAGGAATTGTTAGTAATGCATTCTGCAGTCTCTGCTTTTCCCCAGGTCCTACAGATGAGTGTCACAATCTAAAACCAGGTGACAGGGTCTATGTGGAAAAGTTTAAGAGAGAAACCCTGTTTGAATGTCCCTACCAGATGTTGCTCACCACCCCAACTGCAGTCAAGCTCAAAGGAAAGCCCACTTGGACCCACATGTTGGCGTTGGAAAAAAAAACTAATGATCCTGCATATCCTTTACATGCTATAATGTGGTACAATTTCTCTAACACACACCTTTGACTACTGTACACTAGCTCCCTGTTTCAGGACAAATTAATACAATCAAATGTGCAATATGAAGCCTACACTGAGGGTGAGAATCCAACACTGCATCGTGCTAAGAGAGACGTTGACGCTCCAGGTGGTAACTTTGATCCACATGTACACATAGATGTAATAGGAGTGCCAAGGGGGGAGCGAGATTAATTTAATTCTAGAGATCAGGTTAAAGCAGGTTTTGATTCCTCATTTGCTTTTGTCACTGTTAATAATAATGTAGATTGGATGAATTATATCTCTTACAATCAGCAGAGGTTTGTAAACTACACCAGAGATGCTTTGCAAGGGTTAGCTAACCAGTTAGGGCCCACTGCATCCATGGCGTTCCAAAATAGAGTGGCCGTGGATATGATTTTCGCAGAAAGAGGTGGGGTATGTAATTTCCTGTACGTGTATTCTCCCTTTAATGTGACCAATGTTTCCCTTGTTTGAAAAAGATGAAGAGCCAGTTCCGATAATGCCAACCAGGTACGTTACCAGAAGAATGGAGAAATGTTCCAGTACTGCGCCTACCTCAGTCTCATAAGATGGACTGTCAGTGGACTTCCCATTTGCCTAGGGAAAGTGCAGAAGACCTTAGGTTCCGGCGAGGGCACACCCTGTGGGGTGTTAACTCGTACAGATAGAGGGTATGGATGCCCGGAAATAAGCCCAGGGAATCCATGGCCTCCTTCTGAGGTGAGGTAGGGATCCCTCCCCTTTTAGGAGTAGGGACTTACGGGCAGTGGGAAAACCCTGACGCAAGGGTGAGGCGAACTGGACGTGTTCACCATTAGGACTATCTCCAGGAGGGACATTGGTGTGGGTGAAGATTAAGGAGTCCCACGCCGTGCGTACCTGTGCACACTACTAGTATGTACTTCTAGTACAGCACATTAGAGTGAGAAGAGAGGCTCCTGGTGATAGTTTTGATCTACACGTATACATTGACATCATAGGATAGCCAAGGGGGGTACCTGACAAGTTTTAAAAATTAGAGACCAAGTTAAAACTAGATTCAAGTCCATTTTCCCGATCATTAGGGTAAATAAATGTTGACTGGATTAATTATGTTTATTATAATTAACAGCGGTTTATAAATTATACTAGAGACGCCTTATAGGGACTAGTCGACCAATAGAACCTACCTCGACTACGACTTTTCAAAATAGAATGGCACTAGGTACGATTTTAGCCAAAAAAGGGAGTATCGGTAAGATGATAGGGGAGACTTGTACCTACATTCCAGACAAAACGTGACCCACAGGTAAAAACGCAGTTGCCATTAAGAAGCTGACCGCACTAACTAAAAAGAGCTAACCTTAGTCTGTTTTCCTCAGTTAGGTACCTAACAGGAGAAGGAAAAAATATAGGAAAATAAGTTTTGGAACATTGTGTATTTAGAACACTGTGATAGGGTTTTGCTAAGACTTTGCTTTATTTTATCTGCAGTGCACTCTGCTTATGTCCACACAACATGCCGGTGTTACAACGCCCCTGGTCCTGTTACCTTGCCGCCTCTGGAAAAGGGAAGTGGGAATAATCACCTTGTAGCTCTTTCCTTCCAGACTAATATATATGATAATGCACTTACTAATGAGACAGGGGTTCAGTCATATTGATCAGTAATTAGATAGCCCTGATTTTGCACTCTTGTTGATGAATCGAGTTAACGTCAAGAAGGCGGGGTTCTATACAAGTTATGCAGTTTTTACCTGAATTAGTGAAAGTCGCACCTCTCCTAACCTAATTATGGTTGTCACCTTTATAGTCATTCTAATTTCTGTTTGTCGTTGCATACAGTGTATTCCGACCCTGATGACTGCCTGGTCCACCTGTCCCACTACGACGTCCAACAAAAAGCCCACTGTCAGCGCAACTGTCGTCATCATGGATCCAGAATGTGATGATGTCGAACCATCCTATACCCCCATGGCAGTAGTAGGCCTAGTCGTCTACAACGCAATGCGAGTCTAGGGTCAGCGGTGGGGGATTGGGGTGGGACGGAGCAGGGCGAGTTTAGTGAAACAGATAGTTTCAAGGGGGGTCTGTGGTGGAAGTCCAGTATTCCTATATTATGGATCGGTGGGCTTTGGCAGTAGACAGTTGTCAATTGAACATTCTGTATACATATTTCTGTCTTGCTACAAATATAATGTCTTGCTACAAGTTATGCAATAGGTACTTCCGCTTATATGAAATATCTGTTTTTCATAACTCTGCTGACAAAGATGCTGACAAAGATGGAATTCAGCAATTTAGCCGTAAACAACATGTATAAATATATTTGACTGTCCAGCTGCATGCACTAATACGGAACTAGGAATCAGACATGGACAACCGCAGAAATTTCCCCAGCGACTTTACTGGAAACGTATGCAAATAACATGGGAGGTTTGTGCAATTTATAGTTCATGATGTAACATCCAATCATATCGAAGGAACCCCACGTGGCTCCAAGACAACCCACTCATTTCATCCTGACCCTGATGGCCAATCACAGATGACCGGAGGATGGAAGAATTGCAAGATGCTTATCCAATAATTAAACAATACGTTGTATGCATGTAATTTTTGACCTGCCCAGATGGGCGGATTTGTTAAACTCTTAAAATAGGCTACACGCCGATCATTAAAGTTAGAATTGAGGAAGCTATGCATGCTGAACATCGTGTCAGTGTGGGAACTTCTTATGCGCATTATCAATTCAGAATTAATATGGAGGGCTGTAAACATTCCAAATTGAGTAAGGCGTGGTTCCAAAAGGAAGGTTCCTCGTCAGCCACACTTACGGCAGTGTGTGCATCTGGGATCTTCATCCCTCCTTCCGCCCTCCCCTCTCCTCTTTGGTTCTGCAAGAGGAAATGAGAAGGGAGGAGGCACGGTTGTGGGTGCACACACAGCACTGTAAAAGCAACCGACCGCAATGCGAACAGAATGCGCTATCTTTTCCAGCCGGGCGATTTTATACATCAGAAAATCGCCCATCTGATTGGATGCATTGGAATCCAAAGCTTCAGAAGGTCACGATCTTCGGCCGGCGTTTTACTGCAGCAAAATAGTCATGATAAGATGCTCGTGTGAAAGTGGCCTAAGGTCGCAGTTCCAAGTTCCCTAGAAGGACATAGAAAAACATTAAAAAAACTTGTTATGCACTTTTTCTTTTTCAAAAAGAGGAATTAAAAAAAATATATGTTTAGAATTGCTGCATCTGTAATGACCCATACGATAAATTGAACACACTTTTTATCCTGCATGGCAAATGCTGTAAAACTAAAGCAAATAGCCTGAGACAATATGATTTTTTGTATTCATCTTGCAATAAAAGTGCTCAAAAAAGTCAAATGCATCCCCAAAATGCTACCAAAAAAAACTACAACTCGACATGCAAAATACAAGCCGTAACAAAACTGCATCCATGAAAAAATAAGCAAATGATCTATGGGTTTTGCATTAATACAAAAACAACCTATTATTTAATTTTATTTAATTTAATTGTTTTATTGTACAAAAGTGACAATCCTTATCAGGTCATTTATGCTGCATACTGAATGTCATTAAAAAATAATGGCAATATATCAAGTAAAATGAGACACTATTGCTGGATTTGCATTGTAAGAGGCTGACAAGTACTTGTAGACATATCCTATCTACAAAAGCTTCAATTTGTCTATGTCAGATCTTATGTTCGTAATCTAATTAGTGACAGACCTGTATACATTTTACATTGTTCTTATTTGCCCTTAATAGCTTCAGTTGAATACAATGAGGGGGATTTATTAATGCTGACAAGTGTTGTGCCAGTATGTCTCCACCATAAAGCGTCCTGTTGATAACTCTAGTAGAGTCTGAAGATAATGGCATACCAGACAATGTTTCCTACCACTAAAAAAGTCACATAAAGCATCATAAATGTCTGCAGCTTGTTATAACTTTGAGTTTGGGCCACTTTTTTGTTGCATTTGCTTGAGGGCTCCATATTAAGGGAGTTCAGCCCAAAACGAATGTAATTATATTAATAACGGAAAACAGGCCTGTTGCACATACAGTGCTTCTTTTTACCAGAGTGTAGTCCCCTCTTAAGCTCCTCTATGGATTTTGCCATCGCCACGGCCACAGGGCTCTTTCACACGAGCGTATATCGGCCGCCAGGGGCTTAACTAAAGGCTCAGGGGCCCTGATGCAAAACGTGAGCTGGGCCCCCCCTCTATCTGTATCTGTACCCGTACCCATACCTAAACCATGCCGCACAGAGACATAACTTGAAGCTTCTGGGCCCCAATGCAAAACCTGTAACAGGGCCCCCAACTATAATGCTTTATTCATAGTACTGGGCTCCCTATATGGAGAAGAGAGGCCTTGTGGACCCCCTAAGGCTCCTGGGCCTGGGTGCAACCGCATCCCCTGCACCCTCTATAGTTACGCCCCTGTCGGCCGCCGTTTTCACTGTGAATAAGCCCTAACATGCATAAAAATGCAATGAATGCAGCTATGTACTTGTTGCATTCCTCCATGATCCCATACACTTTAATGGGCCATTTTGGTCCATGATATAGTTCTCATGCTGCAATTTTTTTCCCTTTGGGAATCAATATTGTTTAGAGCTCCTTCACACAAGCGGATACATTTATACCTTCGCCCGTACACACCGTACATTCACATGAATGACTTTGTGACACTATCGACTCCCAATCTTAATTGGCGTATTTAAAGCCATTCTCATGGGGAGCTGCTGTGTGAATGTAAGAAAACACGCAGAAGCGATGGCAAGCAATGATCAGAATAAAATGCTGGGAATGACAATTAATGCCTAATTATAGCCGGCTGTCTTCTATTCTCAGTGTTGTATGCCGGGTAACTCCCTCCCCCTCCCTTTTTTGCAACTGCCATAGAAGTCTATGGGAGCTTGCTGCGTTACACCTGCTGTAGAAAAAAGGCGGCTGACAAAGATTGAGCGGGTCCTGTCTTTTCTTGAGCTAATATTATGTGCAGAAGAAACACGTTCATCCGAATGAAGTAATTGAAATCCAAAGAATCACATGGTCCAGTGTTATGTGCGACATTTTAGCATGCGCAGATACGGTCGTCATGAATAAGCTCTCAGACCTTATTCACACGGCATATTGTACATCAGTATTTGTGAGCTAAAACCAGGAGTGCGTCCAAAATACAGAAGACAGGCAAATCTTTCCATTAGACTTTCTCTCCACTCCTGGTTTTGGCTCACAAAATATTGATGTAATATATGCCGTGTGACTAAGGTCTTAGACCCGGTCTGATATTAACCCCTTCCCGCTCCAGGACGTACATTTACGTCCTGGAGCGTCGGGGTATGTATGCAGAGCGGTCGCGGGGCGACCTCTCTGCATACAGCGCGGGCGTCAGCTGTTTACTACATTTTTTTTTCTTAAAAGTTTACTTTTGTGTCGCCACATTCCAAGAGCCGTATTAATGTTATTTCCCATTACCAGAGCTCTAGAAGGCTGTGGTTTTTGCGGGATGAACTCCAGTCTTCATTTATCTAATTTTTTTGGAACATGTAAAATTGTGATCGTTTTTTGTTCCATTTTTTCTAGTGGTAAGATTAACAAAATCTGTAATTTTGGCATGTTTTTTATTTTTATTTTTCACTGCATTCTCTGAGCAGTTTAAATAATGTATTGAAGTAATTCTACAGGCCAGTACGATTACGCCACTACCAAATTGTAATCGTTTTTTTTTCTTTTTCACACTTAAAAAAAAAAAAGTAATAAAAGTTAAATCCCCCTCCTTTTTCCATATCTATAATAAAAAATCTAAATCATAAAAGAAAAATACATATTTGGTATCACCGTGTCCGTAAATGACCGATCTATCAAAGTAGTGCATTATTTACTCCACACGGTGAACATAGTTCGAAAAAAAAATAAAGAACGCCACAAATGCACTTTTTCAGTCACCCTGTCTCCCAGAAAAATGCAATAAAAATCGATCAAAAAGTCTCATGTATTCTAAGTTAGCACTAACGTAAACTACAGGATATCCCGCAAAAAATGAGCTCTTGCTCAAGTACGTCAATGGAAAAATAAAAAAGTTATTGTGCGCAGAAGATGCAGCAGAAAAGAATTTTTAAAAATTAAATGTCTTTTAAAAAAAATACAAGTACTACAGCAAAAAAAAACTATACAAGTTTGGTATTGTAGTAATCGTACCGATCCGTAAAATAAAGTTATCAGGTCATTTATGTTGCAGTTTGTGTGCCGTAGAAACAAAACGCACTGAAAGATGGCGGAATGTCATTTTTGTTTTTCATTTTACTCCACTTAAAATTTTGTTAAAGTTTTTCAGTACATTATATGGTACCTTAAATAGCACCATTGAAAAATACAACTCTTCCCGCAAAAAACAAGCCCTCATACAGCGACGGCGATGGATAAATGAAGGAGTTATAATTTTTTAAACAGGGGGAGGAAAAAAAGAAATGGGGAAAAAAGAAAAAAAGGGGCCATGTCATTAAAGGGGTTGTCTCGCGAAATCAAGTGGGGTTATACACTTCTGTATGGCCATATTAATGCACTTTGTAATGTACATCGTGCATTAATTATGAGCCATACAGAAGTTATTCACTTACCTGCTCCGTTGCTGGCGTCCCCGTCGCCATGGTGCCGTCTAACTTCGGTGTCTTCTTGCTTTTTTAGACGCGCTTGCGCAGATGGATCTTCTCCCTTCGGCTGGTCTTGGAAGCATCGGCGTTTTGGCTCCGCCCCCTTGTACGATGTATATTACAAAGTGCATTAATATGGCCATACAGAAGTGTATAACCCCACTTGATTTCGCGAGACAACCCCTTTAAGGGGTTAAATAATGTATTAACTTCCTTCTCTGAGTCATTATGACGCATTGATACCACATGTGTAATTTTATTTTTAATTTTTTACAAAGTAAAGGGAGACAAGTGTTTTTGTTTTTTATTTTTTTAACAATTTAACTTTTTTTTTTTTACTTTTTTTTTGTCCCTTTAGGGGACTTCCACAGAGACCCATCAGGACCCCCTGATCACATTCAGGGGGTCCGATGGTGACAGCCGTTTACATGCTGCAGTCACATAGACTGCCGCATGTAAAGGGTTAACACAGCAGAGAGCGGAGGTTTTCTCTGATCTCTGCTGTAAGAGCTGGTGCCTGGCTGTCCTCTAATAGCCAAGCACCAGCTTTCCCTGCCACAGAGATCATTGGCTTGCTTCTAACAAGCCGATGGTCTCTATGGCAACCTATAAACAAAGCAGTGCAGGGGTTTAAAATTAAAAGCGGGAGATTGCCGGCAGATCGGCAGTATCTCTCAGCTTCTTATTTCAAAATCCTGAACTGCTCTGTGTGGGTCTGTGCAGGCAGAGCCCACTGCCACATCTTGTGGCCTTGTGCTCTGCAGCTCCCACAGTGATACATAGCCCTATATCGCTATCGGCAGTGGAGCTCATCCCGGAAAATTTCCGAGCATGCCACTCAAGGGGTTAATAGATTTTCCAGGCCTTTAATACTGTGTATCCTTAGGAGAGGCTACAAGATCTGTAGGGGTCCGGATCTCGTCATGGTGTGAATTACCTGTTTGAAGTGACTGTGGAGTGAGCTTTGCTACTTTTTCTTCATTACTGTGATGTCGAACTCACTGATCACATTGATTTTCCACAGCTCAGTCATTCAAATGGATGGTATTAAGCTGCAATACTTAGAATAGCCACAAGACAATGTATGGTGCTGTACCTGGTATGAAATAAAGACGCCACAGAACTCACAGTAGTCCCTTCTATCAGCTAATTGGTGGGGTAGCAGTAATAAGAAACCTACTGATCTGATTTTGATGACCTGTTTCAAGGATAAGTCATCAATATCATAACCCTGGAAAGCTATATTCACACTTAGCATATTTGCCATGATTTGTTATTTTAGATAAAATATTTGTAATTTCAAGAAAAAAAATACATCAAAAATTGCTGTAAAAGCTACATACGACTTTAGATTTCTGGAGTAGTTCTTCTGTTGGCTGAATCAGTATGGAGGCCATTGATTTATCAGTAATCATCATAGCAAATTACCTTGGGGTTCTGTTACCATTGGAGCTCACAATCTATTTTCACCTATCTGTATGTCTTTGGAGTGTGGAAGGAAACGCCAGACAAACATCCAAACTCCATGTAGATATTGTCTTTGGTACTCGATGGTGCTCGTTACTCGAACAAACATGAAGCCGTGTTCGACCCCGCCCCAGTTTTTGGCCCCTCCCCGCTGCAATGCAGCGCGCGACAATGGCAAATTTTTTGTCTGGCAGGCAGGGGAGTGAGAGAGAGAGAACGAACCACGGAGCCAGCAGTAACAATTAACATTAGGCATTAATGATCACTTGTTGCTTTAGGAATAGCCTATCATGGTAATGGTTAGCCTGGGGTCACACGGGGTGGATTTGTAGCGGAACTTCCCTTTGGCAAATCCACCTGCGGTCGCTAACCACTGGGTTCACCAGCCATGTGGACAAGATTTGTCAAAAATCTCATCCACACGGGGCCGCAAATTTGTTGCGGCAAAGCCACTGCTAAACTGACACCTACCTCCGTTTTCTGGCAGCTGTCATTTGCTTCCACAGGAGTCTATGCAGCCACCGGCGGCAGCGTAAGAGCACTGATACACCCGCTGTGCACTGATGCATTGTAAACCAATGCATCAGAGGGGCAGCGTATATCAGCCTGGCGTAAAAACCCGGGCCAATTTACGCCCGTATGAATAAGCCGTTATGCAATCGATGAATGTATAATATGTGGATGTGCGCTCCCTGGTTTTCTCTGTATGGTTGTACTTGTATATACAGCAAAAATCCAAAGAAGATGTCAGAATACAACGCCCTGATGCTGGCCAGTTTGACTGGTCTGAGATATGATAAATAAATGCAATAAAGTTGCTTTAAAAAGAAAAACTAATGTCTTCAGAGCTCCTTCACACCGGTGAGCGTGATATCGCCGCAAGAAAATCGCAGCAATATTGCATTTTTATTTGTGCCTTTTTTGAGTGTCACTAATGCTTTGTCCTCTGTGTCTAACACTATGTCCTCCCTTTTTCTCAAACTAAACCTCTCTAAAACTGACCTCCTTGTCTTTCCACCTTCTAACCAACCTCCCCTCAACATCTCCATTCCAGTGTCTGGCACCATCATAACCCCCCGACGGCATGCCCGATGCCTTGGGGTCACACTGGACTCTGACCTCTCCTTTATCCCCCATATCCAATCTCTGGCCCAAACGTGCCACATGCACCTCAGAAATATTGCTAAAATATGGCCGTTCCTAACAACGGACACGCTAAAGATACTCGTGGTCGCCCTCATCCACTCCCGGCTTGACTACTGCAACTCGCTACTCATCGGCCTCCCCCGTACTAGACTCGCTCCACTCCAATCCATACTAAATGCGGTAGCTAGGCTCATTTTTCTATCCAGCCGTTACTCAGACTCCTCTGCATTATGCCAGTCGCTGCATTGGCTGCCCATCCACTGCAGAACTAAATTTAAACTCCTCTACCTCACTCACAAAGCTCTGCATGGCGCTGCGCCACCATACATCGCCTCCCTACTGTCAGTACACCACCCAGCGCGCTCACTCCGATCGGCTAACACCCTCAGACTAAACACCCCTGTAATACGAACCTCTCATGCTCGCCTACAGGACTTCACCAGAGCAGCACCCATCCTCTGGAATGCTCTACCCCAAGGCATCCGGACAGTTCCCGATGCACGAAATTTCAGACGTGCCTTAAAAACGCACCTCTTCAGGAAGGCATACCAAATCTCCTGACCTAGTCCCCTGCCCCTCCCTATAGCGCCCCACCCCGTTTGCCTTCTAATAACTGATTTCCACATGAAATCCCTATTGCCTGTGTTCCCCAACCCCTGCACCTCCTGTACCACCCCAACCCATTTATGTCAAACCGAATGTACCTCACATTGTAATTGTTGTATTGTTTTGCATCCATGTCTGAAAGCGCTGCGGAATGAGTTGGCGCTATACAAATAAAGATTATTATTATTTTCCTGGAAAAAACATGGTGCTAGACGACAGCAGTTGCTACTAGTGTTAAAACTGTATTGTATCGCACGAACATCGCAAGTTCATGCATTGCGATTAATTGGGGGCTCCATAAGGAAACCAAGTTTCATCAACAGTCACCAGTTATTCCCAAACATTAGCACTGGATTCCTCAAAACCCACACACACACAGTGGTCTTGGTGGTAATATTGATCCCCCCGCCACCACAGTGGCCTTGGTGGTAATATTGACACCACCACCACCACAGTGGCCTCGGTGGTAATATTGAGCCCCACCACCACCACAATGGCCTCGGTGGTAATATTGAGCCCTCGCACCACCACAGTGGCCTCGGTGGTAATATTGAGCCCCACCACCACCACAATGGCCTCGGTGGTAATATTGAGCCCTCGCACCACCACAGTGGCCTCGGTGGTAATATTGAGCCCCGCTCCACCACCGTGGCCTTTGTGGTAATATTGAGCCCCGACACCACCACAGTGGCCTAGGTGGGAATATTGAGCCCCCCACCACAGTAGCCTCAGTGGTAATGTTGAGCCTACCCCCACCACCACAGTGGCCTCGGTGGTCATATTGACCCCACCACCACTGTAGTAATATTAATCCACTCAGTAATATTAACTCCACAGTAGCCCCAGTAATACTACCTCCACCCAAGCCGGTAATCACTATCGTACTATACAGCCATCGGCACGTGTGCCAGCAGTGAGTGCTTAATGTGCCCCTCTGGCAAATGTGCCATAGGTACGCCACCGACCCTCGGTCAGAGCCCTTGAGTGTCGTTCAAGAAGCGCCAAGGGCTCCACGGAGCACAGTTTGGGAAACGCTGCTCTAGATGATGACTTCTGTCAAGCGTTGGTAAGCAACATGACCCATCATCACAACATTACATCCTATAGAATAACAGTAAGTTTGACAATGTGTTTGCAGCCCAAGAAGTCAATGCAGAGCAATTAGATGTAATAGCTGGCTGTCCGGCTACAATCCATAAAAGTCAATGGAAATTGAAACTTTTCCATTGGCTTGTATGAGAGGAAAAATAAATTTGTGGGACTCAAATTACACAATGAGTCACATATTTAACATATAACATAATCCCAGAGAAACCACCTTGGAGGGCAATGTGCAGTATGGGTCGCAGAAACCTAGACTGGAGCCGAAGGAGACTTCTACTCTTCCAAGGTGTGAAAGTGATTTATTCGGGTCTTTGTTGCCAAAAGGAAATTGTAAATTCTTTCTAGAAACTGACATTAAATAGAGTTTCATCATAATGGTGGTGATAGGATCAATGCATTGTCATCACTTGCTGGAGGCACAGTCTGTGATCACCTATTATTTTTGTCAATGAAGAGTAAAAACTAATTACAACTATCATGTTTTGCTCTGCCACCGACAACATTTATGAAGATTTCTGGTGTTTTAATCATGTAAACTTAAATTTGTGGTAATATTTGTAATAGGAACCTGCAATTAAAGAGGTCCTGCTATTATTGTCTTCAGAAACTTGTGAAACTTATCAGTTGAATTAAACATAAGCTTGAGTCAAAGTTAGGTTGACTTCATGGAGCTGTACATGATGGGGGGGAAAAATGCTTTTCTTCCAAAAAAAAAAGTGCTAAACCTGTATGTGTGATATCAGACCTGAGCTGCAAAACAAATACAGACAACAATGTCTAAAGGCCCCATTCACATTAGAGAAAGGTCATACGAACCCGTCAGTCTTGTGTATGGTGGCCTCCCAACTCTTTCCCCAATAGATGTTTGACATAAGGGGAAAAGGAATATCGCGCATGTTAAATTTCAAAGCCTAATCCTTTTGTTCTCCCTGGAGAGATATCTGCTGGCATCTTTCTCTCCATTGCCAGACGAACGCCCATCAGAACCAAGCCTGCATGTATGGAGTAGTTGGAAGGAATAGTTGTCAGCTGTTGAAGGGGTGTGGGCATCTTAAATTTAGTTTTATCTTCCTTTAGCCCACAGACAATGAGAGGTCTAACTTTCAGTTATTACCAATGAGATCTATCAAATTCTAAAGTGGTCTCCACAAAGAGTTGGGGTCCTTTTATATGGGACAACTTAAAGGGAACTTATCATGAACTTTAAGCCCCATGAACTACTATGGGGGCTTTTAAAGGTCCGGAAACGGGTTGCCCAGGGAGAGTTGTTTAATATATTCACTGGGCACCCCGTTCCTGCACTATGTCCCTCCAATGTCTATGTGCACCAACAGCGTCACTACTTCTGTGGGTGCACCTCCCGTTCATCTCTATGGGAAATGTGCATGCAGATGCTCTTCATTTTGTATTCCTTTTCTCTCTTTACAGGTACTGTATGTATGTGTTGTGTTTTTTTTTTGTTCCATTTTAATCCAAAATTAATTTAGATGCCATGAAAAAAATAAAATAAAAATATTCGGACAATTCATTGCAAAAATGTACATGAATGGTGTTATTATCATCAACCTCTATGGCAGCCCAGTAATGGCTCCATAAACAGCTAAGCAGTAATATGTCTTGCTCATGAGCCCATTAGCAACAGGTCTTTGCTACTAATGATAACCTATTGTGTATAGGGGTTGGAATGGGGGGTGGGGGGGGGGGGGAAATCTCATGAAATCACATGTCTGCTTGATGGGTGATTTATCCAAATCCAGCATTGCTGGAATTTTTTCGTGATCACATGGGTGGCCATAGCAGTGGCAACACATGATTGCAAATTGTAGTAATCCCAACTGATTAAACCTAAATCACAGTGGTATGAGGTATCTATATAGTCAGAACTAGGGCCGTCACAGATATAGAATTTTAAAAATATAATTTTATTAGAATTTAATTTAAAAAGTCAAGGCCAACCAAACGAACAGATACATAAAACATATAGTGACAGGGCAGACAAACAGAA
This sequence comes from Eleutherodactylus coqui, assembly GCF_035609145.1. Lineage (NCBI taxonomy): Eukaryota > Metazoa > Chordata > Amphibia > Anura > Eleutherodactylidae > Eleutherodactylus > Eleutherodactylus coqui. The sequence goes on from NC_089840.1 coordinate 247,615,937, forward strand.
AAAGATCTAGGAAAGGTGTGGGAGAGGATTATGTATCTCAAGCTCCCACTCAACCTTAGCCAGGATCCTCAAGAGTCTTTTGTAATTCAATTGAAGAGACGAGAAATATCTTTGCTAAGGTGAGTATTATATAACACCTTTGGTGTTGAATGATATGTATGTGCTTCAAAGGTAAGTTATATTTTATAATAGAGGTATTCGTATCGCACAAGTCAATCAACACACTTCTCCTTTTAGGACTCTTGTAGTTTTTTTAATTTTTCAAGCCAATATGGTATGATGTTTTGTTTTCACTGTTTTCAAATTTTCCATTGATATTGCTCACTCTTAGGGTATAGTATGATACAGTATTCATATGTGCTGGTAACTCAAGATGCCTAATTATGCAAGGGCTCTACCAATCATTTGGGTCCCAAGCATGCTCTAGTCACTCATGATTGTCAATATATCTTGGTCCTAAAAGGAGAAGTGTGTTGATTGACTTGTGCGATACGAATACCTCTATTATAAAATATAACTTACCTTTGAAGCACATACATATCATTCAACACCAAAGGTGTTATATAATACTCACCTTAGCAAAGATATTTCTCAGCTCTTCAATTGAATTACAAAAGACTCTTGAGGATCCTGGCTAAGGTTGAGTGGGAGCTTGAGATACATCATCCTCTCCCACACCTTTCCTAGATCTTTTTCTGTTTGTCTGTCCTGTCACTATATGTTTTATGTATCTGTTCGTTTGGTTGGCCTTGACTTTTTAAATTAAATTCTAATAAAATTATATTTTTAAAATTCTATATCTGTGGCAACTGATTAAACCTTGATCATCCTAGTGGGATACGGCAATATCCTAGTGTGCCCTCGCTATTTTTCTAGTATGCCTCCATTGAAGTTAGTGATCAGTACATCGTTTTGGGTGTGGCTATACATAGGAGGGTAATTATTAGAGGGATTTTGGATGCCACTTTTCTGGTAACTTGTCTTCCCTTCTCCAGTTCACAACCAAATTTTATAAAATTTATGACAAATTTTATCAAATGTTGTGCCATGTTTATTGCATCGTTAACTGTGGCGAGATTTGAAGTTACTTTGTGCACCACCCACCACATTGAGGTCAGTTTGCAACATGTTATAAATGTCCCTAAATGTTGGCCAAGCATCAAGCCACGCCCACTATTCATTCTGACTTTAAAAACTGAGGGCACAAATAATTTTGGAGTAAATATGTCAGAAAAAAAGGTACAAGACATTGATAAATAGGCCCTTATATTCTTGCACAGGCTACAGCTTTGGTCCCTGTTTTAGTATGGTGGTTCTGCCTAAGGCCTCTTTTAAACAGCCCAATTGTTGACTCGCCCATTACTCGATCCATGTAAAAGGAACAACCATAAGCTGACAAACTAGAAGCTTCTGACGTGATCGGGAAGATGGACAGTAGTTACGACCAATTGTTCCCACAAGCCATTCTTGGCCAGTGTAAACCCTGGTTTAGACGCAACGATTATCGCCCAAAAGATGTATTTTGAGCAACGTTTTAGCCATAATCGTTGGGTGCATTTATAGGGCAAGGTGATTGCTCAAACTTGATTGACAGTTTTGAGCGATCACCTTGCGCTCCGAGCAGGGTATGCAGAAAACAGCTAATGAAAAAACTGAGTTTTTACTATGTTTGTAGTAAAATGTGGCAAAATACGCATACAGTTTTGCCAATGCACGTTTTGGTGTGGTTTTTATTGCAACCGAACTGCCCCGTGTGAATGGAGCCTAAGGCCTTATTATTCACACTAAAGTTTTGTCATGGCTAGCTTGCTCCGATAAAATGTTGGCCAAAAATGTCAGCCATCTGAAGCATTGGATTCCAATGCATTTGTTCAGATGGGTGATTTTTTTCCAGCACGTAAAATCGGATGGCTGGAAAAGACAGCGCATACGCTGCTGATCCCAGCTGGCCGCTTTTACGCACCCAAAAAAGATAGGTCTTGCCCTATCTTTTGGCCACGATCAGCCGGTAGCTCCCGTAGAAGCCTATGGGAGCTTCTGGGAGGGATTTTAGGAGCGGCCAGTGCTGCTAAACTACCTCCCCCTCCATTTGCCAGGAGGTCCCATAGGCTTCTATAGGAGCTTCTGTTGCCGCAATCAGTCGGCAGCTGCCATAGAAGCCTATGGGAGCTGCCGGCTAGGGTAGGGAGCTTAGCACGACTAGCGCTGTTAAACTGCCTACCCCTCCCTCCCTTTGCCGGGAGCTCCCATAGGCTTCCATAGGAACTTCGATTAACTGGCAAAGGGAGGGGGAGACGGCTTACTATTGCTAAACTCTCTTGCCCCGGCTGACAGAATTCCAGGCTGCGCCATATGTATGCCACACCCGTCCATGTGAAGGAGCAAGAAAATGCGAGATTTAGCCACAACTTGTTTGCAGCTTTTCTCTCATTCATGGGATTTTCGGCCACTATGTGAGAGGATGAAAATCGCAACGCCGTGTAAATAAAGCCTAAGACTGCAATTACATACAATGTCTCTCCATTGCAGAACACAGGCGGGGCTACGCTATTTGCGGCACCTGGTTTCATCAATTCAATCAATATGACGAGTCCAAATCCAAGTAAATGAAAACCTGATTGACAAGCTTCTCAATCAGTATTCGTTACATTGGGTTGTGAATTTGGCCCATGTAAGACCTCTTTCACACGATTGTATGCGTTTTTACATTCGGACGTGTACGCTAAAAAAAAAAAAAATCGCATGAATGAAGAATAGCCACAATCGAGTCCCAATCTTTAGCCACGTATTTTCTGGTTTTCACACGGGCAACTGCAGTTTATCAGCAAAAAACTATGCTGCAGCGCGGAAATCCCTCGATTGGTGAGAATCCTCGGGGTGACTTGTAAGGGTTATATTAAACCACTTGTCTCCGTTTCCCAGTGTTGGACACAAGCTAAACTCCCTTCCCTCCCTATATTTTTCAGCTCCCATTGGAGTCTATGGGAACTTCCAGCATACCTCGGCCATCGATAGGGCAAGACCTAAAATTGGCGACCGAAAACGACCACCGATGTTTTATTTTTGGTGGCGATATTTTTTTTTCCTACATGCCGAAAAATTGCTTATCTGAGTGAATTCATTGGAATCCAATGCTTCAGATGCCTTAATCTGAACGGTTCTATAGGAAACCATTGGTTCTATTTAGATGCAATCTTTTCACGCGCTTATAATGCGCTAAAACAGCGCCAGTCTAAAGAAGACCTAAGCCAGAGATTCCCTTTCCCTACTCCTATAATGGAACAGTTAAAATTGGAATCCATACTAGAACATCTTATTCTATGTAATCTTATCTATAATATCCTGTTTTTATTGGTTGCCCACTAAAGTCTATATTATAGTATGTAAATGAAGTCATTAAGTCACAAGTTAGATCCACATAAGGCTGAAGTGTCTGCACTGAGACAACAAGTCCCATTTGATGACCCTAAATATCAATGCTTGACTTTCTACTCCCATTCTGTAAATAAACCAAGTCTTAGTCATGTTGCTTCTTATCACTGAGCTGTGTATGGGGTTAATGTGGAGACAGTTGACCTAGACAACTCCATGTACTACTAAATGAGGTGTTTGCATTAAATGAGGTGTTTGCATTGAGGGAGGCGGACAGATGACTTGTTGGTCTTTGTTCACCTATTCCACTCTGGATCAGCCAGGCATCTCAATGCCTACTAAAAGCCATGCAGTAGACTTTGGACATGGAAAGGGTTGAGAAGAAGGTCGGCAATAGACATCTTATCTGGAGATCACCTGAGGAGCAGCAGGCCTACTCCACAAAATGTGCAATTAAGCTTTTGATCTACTTCATAAAAACCTCAAGCCATTGACTTTGAAATGCACCTAGAACACATTTGCTGTCATTCTCAATGGCTTCCTCTCATTTCCTATGTTCCTCCTTCCTTAATAAACCACATTTACATTATTCCCTACAAACACAACATGGCTCCAAACATCAGATAAACCCGTCTCTTCTCCAAGTCTTTTCCTGTTTCAGGAACTTCTATGAAATAATCATTGACCGGTCTAAAGCAGCATTTAATATCGAGTTACTCCATAGCCATTTCTGATATACAATAGTATGAGACACAATGGAGAAAATGATCACTTGAATCGAAGACAATGTCTTCAGCAATTTTTTTCATTCCACCCATATCTATTGATGATCTTGGAGACACTTAGTGTTTTTCTAAGTTGGTTGCCCTATAATATGATTGCAATGACTCCAGTATCTTATCTGCAAACAATGAATAACTAAATGCTTTAACAGCTATCACAGAAGACTATCTAAACCTTAAATAATTTGTTTATTTGACAGGTTATTCAAGGCCAGACTTCTAGTAAACTTGGAGCTAGAGTCTTCACAACTGGGGAATTAGGAGGATGTGATAGTCAGCTGACAATAGGCATTAACAGTAACACTCCATAAACCTATTGTTTTTGACAATGACATTATTGCAAGTGTTGACTCATTATTATACTCCCCCTTGGATTGAGGGGGCTTTAAATATGCCTGAGAGACCACAAAAAAGTTAGTTGCACACTAAGGAGGAACTGAAGTACATCTCTAGACCTGGAAATGGCGAGAAGCTCTTATACAGTGGCATGGCTTTCAGAAAGCAGTCACAGGAATACGACTTCTACAAATGTTACTCTTCCCCCTACGCTTTCCAATGTGGATTTATTAATAGACAGGCTGGACCAAGGACTTTCCTATGGAAGGGAACATCTCAATATCTCATTGCCATCGGGAATGCAAAGGCCTACTTCAGGAACAAGCTTCAATGAGGAGAATCACATTGGCAACCAAATCGCACTTTATCAAGCTCCAAGCACTCTGCAAGACTCACACGGTAAGACTATTTTGACCATTGCTTAAAAGGGGTTCTCTGGGAAGTTTTGGGGTTTTTATTTTTCAGTTGATGACCTATCTTCAGTGGGGGTCTTCCGCTTGGGATCCCCACTGATCAGCTTATTCCTGGCACTGCTGTCAGTACGAACAGCACAGGAAGCAGGTAGTGTTGTCTATAGTGTAGTGACATGAGTTGGTATTGAAGGCACAGACAGCTCCCATTGAATTCAATGGGAGCTGTGCCTGCAATACCAACTCAAGCCATTGCACTATGGACAGAGCTGTCTGCTTCTAAAAAAAATCCCCAAAGTCCTAGACAACCCTTTTTTTAATGTTGTGGGTTTTTTTAAAATTTTTGGTTAGCTCTATTATATATTTTATAACGGTCTTTTTATTGCATCTTTATATGGTTACAGTTATTCCTACTACCCATAACATTTATGTAGTTTTTTTTATAACTTATGGTCACGACTAATTTTGCGGTGCCAGAGCAGGTATCTCCAACCTCTGGATCTTCCTGTTATATCAACTCTACAACTCTCAGATAGCCTTGTCCAGAGGTTGTAGTACTGCCACAGGTGGAAGAACGTTGTGCTAGAGGCTGTTGGAATGACCTGTCCATATTTATTGTGAAGGCCTTTCTACATTGTGTTTGATCATCAGGCCACGTAAAAGAGACAGCAATCAAAGAGCGAAAACCCATTTTTTGGCTGATCTTTGCCTTTTATCAATACTTTTTGGTCTGCTGTGCGAACAATGCTTTATATGATCATTAGTGGCCACCCCTATGGAGACAAGTGATAGTTTATAAGATCGTTCACCCTCCTACCAGAAATTCTTGGCCGTTTTGTTGCATTCCTGGACAGCCCCAATGATGTTCGTCCCAAGTAGTTTGCATCGGTCTATGTAAATGGCCTTCATGAGTGCTGATTGACTTGTTATATTGCAATCGGTGCTTGTTTGAGCCAAATGTATTACAACTCTCCTCTGGATACATTTGTGGTAATTCACGCCGGTCCAATCTTTACTTCGGCTGCCATATAAAATGCAGATCCAATATCAGGCTCCTTCAGACATTGCGTTTTTGTGCGCCTAAGCCTAATGCATTTGTGTTATGGATGAGGCGCTCTTGCACTCGTATCGACGCATTTTACTGTACTTCATGCGCTCACAAGGCATATTCACATGGGCGCGTGACACCCCCACCATGATTTAAAGGGCTATTTAGCCTAATGAGATCCAGATGTGTTTCTTTCCCTGCGGTTTTGCGCAGTATTTAGCGCATCCCGTTGTGTATTACTATGGGACCCTTTTAGTACAGCATGTTCTATGCGTGCAAAATACACAAAAATGAGAATCAGCCCGTTGATATCAATGGATTCTATTCACTGCGTACTGCAAACTCAATTTTTGTGTGCGCAAATCCGCACATAAATACGTCCGTGTGAAGGAGCCTTAAGTCAATCTACCCCATGGTCTTTTCAGCACGAACATTGGAGCATATTTACATGGGACCTGAACACACTGCCATAGGCGCAACTGCACTCGCTACTATGGAGTGTAGTCATGCCTGAATGGGGGAAATTTCTTCCCGTTCGCCAGCTTTTCAAGCTTTGCGCATTTTTCTTACTATACACTTCCTGCAAGTCGTGCGCAGTTGCACACACAGTATGCACTTGTGAATTAACCCATTGAAATCAGTGGGTTCTATTTTCTCCGTATTGCATGCACTAAACTTTTGTCCACATTTATATCATACAGGCCTTAACTAAATATGAAGGGCTGCTCGTCCCCCTATTGATAGGTCCCACCCATTTTTTTTTTTTCAAAAAGTGTCCAAGTCAGATGTAAACCCCAAGAAGTCAAAATGATGGCACTTGTGTCAAAACTAACTTTTATTTGCCTCATCATTCCGTTGCAAGACAACAAATGGCGTAATGTATTAGCGGTAGGTCAATGCGGAATGCTGGAACATAGCCAATCACGTTTTCTATGATGTACATCAGAAACTGCTGTACTTTATAGCAGTATTTTTCTATCTGGCGCACAGAGGTACCGCTAGATGAGACAAATGTATTAGCGGGTGTCTCTTGACATATTTCCTCTAAGCCAAGGGCATAGCTTACTTAGACGTGCATTTTCATATGCTGGACTTAGTAAATATGCCCCCTTATGTTTTTTTATGGTAAAGGTTTTTCTCAGTTTTAGTGGTTTGTTTTTTTTTGGTTCATGGTATTTTTAAAAAATCGCCGTATGCTCTGGATGTTTTTTTTTCCTGACAAGTTCTTACAGGCTTCTCTATGGGACAAAAAATATCAAAAAATGCATGGCCCTATATTGCACTCGACAACATGCAATTTCGCCACAGATGCGAGGCGTTTTTTTTTATAATTAAACTGCCTCGCGTCACTTTGGGGAAGTTGCGATCTTCCGCCGCAGCTGACAGCTACAGCCACACGAGTTGGTATGGAAGGCACAGCTCCTATTGAATTCAATGGGAGCTGTGCCTGCAATACCAACTGAAGCCATTGCACTAAGGACAGAGCTGTCTGCTTATGAAAAAAATCCCCAAACCCTTTTTTTTAATGTTGTGGTTTTGTTTTTTGTTTTTTTATTTGGTTAGCTCTCCCCTTGTTTTCAATGAGAAAACCTCACCTCGCATTGCACCACATGTACCCAGCACACAGTGCAATGCTGCCTACAACCCCATTGAGAACAATGGGTGATGCGCTGTGAGAGCACCACCAATGATAGGACATGGCGCGATTTTTTTTCCCCACGCTGCAGTGCGGAAAAAAAACACTTGTGTATGACCGCAATCAAAAGAATGGCGTTCATATTCGTGCGTCTTGCAATGTACAAATCTCACGTGACTTTCTCGCCTGTGTGAAGCCAGCCTAAAGCCGCATAAGGGCAGATTGGCACACAGGAGCCAAAGCCAGAAGTGTGCACAGTATGGAGATGTATAAGCTTTTCCCTTACATTTCCCATATCTTGTGAATCCACGTCTGGCTTTGGCTCAAAAATTACAGAAAAAACCCTTCTTTTTCTTAATAAAAATGTGTTAAGTATAACCTGTTGGATCCATGCCATGTCCAATACCTGACTTTTTGTTTGTTGTACAGCTGTCTCCACATCTAGAAGTGCATTTCAAGAGGTATCGACCCAAAGACCAAGTCCTGTCCAGAACTGTCAGCATCTTGACTCTGAAAATATGACGAGCCCGGGGTCCACATCTGAAGAGGAGGCTGCATCCAGACCCAGAACTAAGTTTACTGCCGAGCAACTACAGGAGCTGGAGAAGAGCTTCAGTGACAACCGCTACATTGGGTCCAGTGAAAAGAAGCGTTTGTCCCAGGTGCTGAAGCTATCGGAGATCCAGGTAAGATTTCTAGAGATGATTATAACCACTGGCGTAACTATAGGCGATGCAGTTGAACCCGGGGCCAGGAGCCTTAGGGGGCCCTTAAGGCCTCTCTTCTCCATATAGGGAGCCCAATACTATAAATAAAGCATTATAGTTGGGGGCCCTGTTACAGGTTTTGCATTTGGGCCCAGGAGCTTCAAATTATGCCTCTGAGTTAAAGAGTTTAGAGAAGTTGGGGGGCCCAAGATAAACTTTTGCACCCGGGCCCATGAGCCTTTAGCTACACCCCTGATTATAACCATTATTGAAAGTCTTCAGATCCTAAGCCTTGAAGTATGTCCAGAGGTTGCGAAAAGTGCCCTGGAAGGTCCAAAGTCCTCTATATACTGTATCTTATTATACCCTTAACATATTTTCATACTATGTTGTCTTTTGCAGATTAAAACTTGGTTTCAGAATCGAAGGATGAAGTTTAAACGTCAAAGCCAAGATGCAAGAGTCGAAGCTTTACTCTCTGGACGGCACTTTCCTCATTACAATTACTTAGACTTTCAGCAACCAAGCTGTTCTGTACAGCCAGATCTCGCCATGCCACTCGCCCCACCCATCCATCCTTATGGAGCACTGCAAGCACCAGTCACTATGCCTGCACTCCATGCTGCACCCATCCCTCCACTAAGTCTTGGATCCTACCCATACCCTCCCGTACTGGTACACCCAATGTTTAGTGATGCAATAGGGCACATATACAACCAATATTGATTCAATAAATGCACATTCAATGGGCAGTGAAAGAAGATTGCACATAAGTTATTCAAAATTATTTTCACTGCTGTATTTTTATTGGCTTTACACTTTATGAAAAAGAATATTTAATAGCTGGCGCTTTATGAGAATATTGTGAACATAGTTCATTGACTGCTGTACTGAATTTTAGGGTAAGAAGTTAAACTTTTACAACTTGAATTTTATAACTTTTTAAAAATGTATAATTTTACAACTTTTTTACAAATAAATTTATCTGAAATCCAGTTCACACTTGTGTCACGCGCATTGTTGTCCCGTCTACATGTTGTGTTAGGATGCACCTTTAGTTAATACGATTGTTGATCCTCACCCTGTTTGCACATACCCGATTTACACACAGATGTGCTGCCGACCAGAGGCGTAACTTGAAGCTCCTGGGCCCCAATGCAAAACCTCTAACAGGGCCCCCAACTATAATGCTTTATTCATAGTACTGGGCTCCCTATATGGAGAAAAGAGGCCTTATGGGCCCCCTAAGGCTCCTGGGCCCGGGTGCAACCGCATTCCCTGCATCCCCTATAGTTATGCCCCTGCTGCCGACAATTTTTTTTCACTTTGCCTACATAAACCAAATGCGATCAATGGTGGCAACAATCAGTTCATTTGGCCAAGAAGTAGCCCTTAAAGGGGTAATCGGGACTAAAATGTGGCTCTATCCTCAGGATAAGTCATCAATATTTCATTGCTACCTGAGACCACACTGATCAGCTGTTTCAAGGTGCCGCAGTAGTCAAGTGGGTGCTGCGCCCTGTTTACTATCAGGCACTGTGCTGTCCATTTCATAGTGGCTGTGCCTGGTATAGAAGCAATGGGATTGATCTGCACATGGGCCACTTGACAAATGAATATGACTTTAATTACCTAAGTTCCAACGCCTCTTCAAAGAGCCCTCTGTGGTCAAATATTAATGACTTACCCTGATCAGGGCCATTTTAATATCCAAGTGGATCCAATGCCCAATTTTTTTAGTGAAAAAGCCACTTGTACTCTCCTAACCAAGGCCCAGAAGGGTGTAATCTTTACTCCAGTCTCCACTCACCTCCGGGTCCAGCAGTTATGTGTCCCTCTACGTGTATGACCACTGCGGCCAATCCACTGCTGCAAGAGGTACCAAGACCAGTGTTTGGGCATAGTGTTCTTGTGCTCCAACGGGCACGCGACTGCTGGACCTGGAAGTGAGTGAAGACCAGAGTGGCGTTTAATGGGTCAATATAGATTTACATTATTTTTGACCTCATCAATACTTTCAACTGTATTTGTGTCTAGAAGATTCGGATACAATTGAAATTTGTGCCGCTATAAAGGGACGTGTGGCCGATACAGTTTGCTCTACAGGTATAACAGCCTTTATCCTGATGGGTCATCTATATTTTAGTCTTGGAATCCCTCATTAACTGGGATAGTAGTAGAAACCCCTTCTTAATACCCCTTCATCAAACTCTGTCAGATACCCGATGAAAGGGCATTAATGCGGGCGTGCCAGAATTTGAAGTTATTCCCTATCCACAGGATAAGGGGATACCTTGCTGATCGGTGGAGGTATCACCAGAGACTTTGCCAATCTCAAAAATGGGATTCCCGTTCTACCTGTCATTGCAGGGGTCACTTCTCCCTCCACAGTGACATCCACATGAAGAAAGTTCTGCCTGCACATTCATGGTCAGCGTTCCACTCATTTTAATGGGGCTGATAGAGATACCTGAGTGGGTGCCGTCAGGTATCTCGGTAGTCTCATGTGAAAGGGAATGGTGCCTTGTATAACCAGCGCTACATTCAGCCACTTCCTTGCTGTAGAGGGCGCAGTAACCCCGCAGTGAGCAAGATGGGGAATACTGGATCCCTGTTCTTGAGATTGGCGGAGTTCTTTTCAGTCCATACAACACCCGCCCATATAACCCATTGGGACATTGGGTACCTCATTTGACAGCTACTGTAAGCCACTCTCACACATACCATCGTCAAAACACCGCGATTTCGATCACAGCGCTTTGACGCAATTTTACTTTAGTTTTCCCCTGCAGGTTCCTGCGGCCGAAAGCGTGTTTTAGCGCACCCATCAGTGTAATGAGTGATGAGGTGCTGAAAAATAAAGCAGACAGCACTCAAAAATTGCGGCGCTGTTCAGCGCCGCGATCGAGTGCATGTTAACAAGGCCCCATTGAAATAAATGGGAGCGTCTAATGCGTGGTCTCATTGGTGCAACCAATTTACATGCAAAATGTGTTTCATCACTTTGTTACCCAAATGTCTGAGATGTGCCGCTCCTTCCCTCAGTAACACCTTCTCAATGAGGGTCTGGAAGACCCCCAGCACCACCATAATACTGTAATACTAAACCTCACTACACAATATTACTGTCCCTCTATTTAGCACAATGTTAGCATTTCACCACATGGCCTCATCTGTAGGCCTCATGCACACGGGCGAATTTTGCGGCGGAATTTGGAGCGGGCGTCCGCTTCTGGGTTCCACAGCATTAACCCTTTCCAATCCAATGTCGGGCCTGCCCCGACATCATAATTTCCCTCCACAGCTCCGATGTCGAGGTAGGCCCGACACTGCATTGCAGGAGTGCATCTGCACCCGATCATCAGACACATCGGGTGTAGATGCACTCCTGCACTGGTCCTCATCAAGGACCCCCGAGGAGCAGGCAGAAAGGGTTTTTAACCCTTTCTGCCTTCTCCTTTACATATTACATAGCGCTAAATTAGCTCTATGTAATGCACGGAGAGTCTGGCCAGCGATCATGTGACCGTCGGTGTCACCTGACCCCCAGCGGTCACATGAACGCCGAGCCGGGAGCCTGCACCATGGGGGGCCTGCTTACCTGTCCGGCATCTTCTGCATTCTTCCCTCTGTCTCCCGGCTCGGCGATCATTTGACCACTGGGTGCCACCTGACCCCAGCAGTCACATGGCCGCCGAGTCGGGAGGCAGAAGGAAGAATGTGGAAGACGCCGAACAGGTAAGTAGGCCCCCCCACGGTGCAGGGAGCACCTGCACCCTCCTGAACTCTGTCAGTTCAGGAGGGTGCACGGAAATGTATTTTTTCTCATCCATTCTCACCAGCTCCAATTTATTTGGAGCTGGGGAGAATGGATGAGAAAAAATAATTGGATTGGAAAGGGTTAAACTCCATAGCATGCTATAGAAAAATCATTCTTCATGCACATGTGCGGAAACCAATTCTGGTTTCCGCACACGGATGAAAGATCGCAGCATGCTCCATTTTGGCCTCATGCACGCGGCACGTCCACATTCTGCCTGCAGCATCCCGCACGGAATCCAGCCCTGACTGCGGCGAGGCTGTCCATGTGGGAACCACAGGAAAATGGAGCATGCTGCCATTTTTATTTTTTTCAGCCGCGAGCGGAAACCGCAATTGGTTTCCACTTGTGCACATGAAGAATTGTTTTTCCATAGCATGCTATGGAGAGTTATTGCTGCATAATCCGTAGGCGGACGTCCGCTCTGGATTCCGCAGAAAAAATCCACCCGGAGACATGAGGTCTTTCGGTTTCCGCACGGAAAGTCAATGGAAGCCGTCCGACCCGCGGCCCTTCTGCAATGTCAACTCCATGGGATAAGCAGGAGTTAACAAAAAAAATCTGTACTGTGCATGTCCGACGGCGAGCCGTGTGGACCATCCGCAGTACAGAGAAACCGGAAGAAGACGTAGGGTATGCAGGGTCACCCGTCGGTGTCAGGGACGGATTCCGTGCGGTATTCAGAAGCCGGAATCCGGACCTGCTGTGTGCATGAGTCTGTACTCAGTGTTGACCAGACAGGTTTTCAATTTTCGCACCTTTCACCTTAGCAATGGTAACTAATCCACATAAAGTGTAAAACCACAACACTCGCTCCAGTGATGTGTACTTGGGGGCTTGGAGAGATCACCCTGGGGGGCCATAATTAAGGAGGGAATCTCAGTTTCTCTGTTAAGTCCACAGCAGAGTATAGTAAAACCTACCAAACAGCAACAGAATACAAATGCTTCGGGCTCCTTCACAAGGACTCGTTTGTGTGCAGAGAATAGAAGCCATTGATTTAAATGCGTTAATTTAAATTCCTTATTTTCTGCACATGCGTTTCTCCCGCATGCAAAAAAACCCCAGGACCTCCTTTATTTTTGTGCACATTTGTGCACCAAGGGTCCCCATAGAAATCTATGGGAAGTCCCCAATGCGTGCGCAGATGCACAATGGGTGGTGTAATTGCATGAAAAAAACACATTTGCATCTCATTATGCTAATTGGCCATTTAAATCAGGGCGTGTTTGTCTGCCCTATGCCCTACATGCACAAAAAGTACAGTAAAATAGGGCTTCGTTCTGCGCAGAATGTTAGTCTTGAACTCTAACTTATGACCTGAAGGTTGCAAGCTCAATCTCCGCATGGTTCAGGTAGCCGGCTCAAGGATGACTCAGCCTTCCACACTTCTGAGGTCAGTAAAATGAGTACCCAACTTGGTGGGGGGTAATAAATAAATTACCTGAAAGTGCTGCAAAATAAGTTGGCGCTATACAAATAACAAGTCCCTTCCTTTCCCCCTACAGTAAAATATGCTGAAACGCACGTGGCACTGAGGGATGTGCAAAACCTCATACGCTGCTGTGAAGGAGCCCTTAGGCTGGGGTCACACGGGACGGAATTGCAGTGGACTTTCTGCATGGCAATTCCGCCCACTGCTTTTAATCCCGGGATTAGCCAGTAAAGTGGACGAGAGTTTGCAAAACTCTCATCCACAATCTGTGGCCAAGCCACGCGGAAACTGACATGCGGGGTGGAATTCAAATCTGTGGCATGTCGAATTTTGTTTTTTCCTTTTCCGCGGCGGCCTCTCTATGGGAGAGATAGCCACAGCGGAATGCAGGCGGCGAAACTGCTCCAAAATCTGCAGCTAAAAGCCGCGGGTTTTTGAAACTGCGCTTAGCTCACGGAAAACTTGCGTTTTTTCCATGCTGTCATTCCGCGAGATTTCCGCAGGATTTTCGTCCCGTGTGACCACAGCCATAAGGTTGATTTAGATGATTCTCCTTTGAACTATCTCGTTCGCTCTCGTGTTGCCTGTTTATACAGGCAGATGCATTGTTGGTTCGCTCAAACGCATTTTTTTTTCGCAAACGTGGAAAGGGTAATGAGAACGGACCCATTGCAATCAAAGGGTTCTATTTTCTGCATACAAATTTACGTGCAAATACGTTCATATGCAGGGAGCTTAAGTCCACAGCAGATCATAAGGGCGGTTTCCGATGACTGAATGTGCAATTCCGCACACTCCAGTGCAACGTATTTGCGCAGTGAACAAGGTTGACTTCCACGCATGTCAGCTTATAGTATTGTAGTTTTTGCGCACGCAGGACCAGTTCACACGCCCACTTGACACACTTCTTCTGTAATTTAAAAGGCTATTTAGTGTAATGAGGTCCAGATGTGTTCGCTCTCCTGCGGAATTGTGCAGTGTATTGCGCATTTGTGTACCTCCCTTGGTGCCCAAATATGCAGGAAAATAGAGCACATCTTTTTTTGTTTGTGTAACTGAGATGCGTGCGAAAAAAACTCTTATGTGAAAGAACGCATTGATGTCAGTAGGTTTTATTCTCTGTGTATTGCACTGACAGATTTTGGGCAAGCAAATACGGTTATCTGAAACCTCGCTAATAAAATCCATCAAATAGCAACAGAATACAAGTGTCTTAGGCCTCCCTCACATAGGAGATTTTACAGCGATTAGCCCGGCACTAATCGCGGTATAACGCCCCCATTGTTTTTAACGGGAGCAACTCAGACAGCCTCTCGATCGCAGTGTTTTTTTCGAGTGGTGTCTGTTCTATTTTTGAGCATCCAGAGCTCCTTATTAGAGATGAGCGAGCGTACTCGGTTCGGGTGTTTTTGCACTCGAGCACCGCTTTTTCCGAGTAACTGACTACTCGGATGAAAAGATTCAGGGGGCGGCGTGATGGAGCGAGGGATAGCAGTGGGGAACAGGGGGGAGCTCTCTCTCTCTCCTCCCCCCCCCCCCACTCCCCTCTGTAACCCCCCACTACCCCCCGGCGCCCCTCGAATTTTTTCGTCCGAGTAGTCAGTTTCTCGAAAAAAGCGGTGCTCGAGTGCAAAAACACCCGAAAAGAGTACGCTCGCTCATCTCTACTCCTTATCAATCAAGCGATGCTGCAGCCCAAAACGAAAGATTTAATTGCGGCGCTTACCACAACGCCTGTGTGAGGGAGGTCTTCTACATGGGACGACTGTTGGGTGCAGATGCCCAACTGGTGATGATCATTCCGGTGCTTTTGCGCAGTAACGAGCATCACTCTGCGAATTGGGGTGGAGTGACCGGAGATCGTTCTGTCCGGCCAACCCACCTCCATTCACAGTAAACAGGCAGTCATTCATAGATGAACGACTGCCTGTTTACACGGGCCGATCCATCTATGCATGCAGAAACTAAGTAAGAAGTGAGAAATGAATGAATTCTCACCCGTAGTACAATTGGTGCATACATTTAGGCTGAATGATAATCGTTCGGATTCCCGCTTATCAGCCCATATGAGGAAGCGCCTAGCTCTGCTCACATCTCGGATATGTCTGATATGGTTGTGATATACGCTGCTGTATCGCCATACATTGCCTACTGGCAATAGTGGTAAAAAAAAGTATACTGCATGTATTTTCATTTTGATCCACTGTATAAAAATGTGCAGCCCGGTACAGCATCCTGTACAGTAGGCCCCATTCACATCTGTGTTTGGGCTCCGTTAGGGCTTTCCGCTTCTCTGTTCCGTTTTTTTTTAACTGAAGTTAAACTGAATTTAAATGGATCAATTTCTTTACCCATTGGGAGACTGAAATCCGCAATTTTGTAAAATAAAAAAAAAAAAGGCGGTATGTTTTTTAAAAAGTGGGCGAGGCCTGGCCTTAGTGGGCGGGGTCACACATAGCCCATCATTTTTGCTATGATGTACATCAGAAACTGGTGTACCTTATTGCATAAGTTGGTGTAGGTTTGTATCCACCACACAAAGGTACCGCTAGAAGAGACAAATGTATTAGGAGGTGCCTCTTGCTATCTTTGTTGCTCTGAGCCAATGGCAGAATTTACTTAGTCCGACATATGAAATGCCAGTCTATGTAAATATGCTCTATGTTTTTTATGGCAGTGCCAGTGGCGTAACTTAAGCCCCTGCCTCCTCCCCCCCCCCCCCAACCCCCGGGCACCCCCATACCCATATCTAAATTGTGCTGCATGCAGCTGCAAAATGAACTTTCATACATAATCTAGCCCCTGGCGTAATCTTTCCAAACATGACTCATTTCCTGTGTTACATGAAAATTTGTTTGCAGCCCCTTAGGCCACTCTCATACACACATCGTTTTTTACCGCTATCAGCGCAGCGTCCTGAGCATTGTGTTACCCACGTTACAACGCACCCATTGATTTTAAAGGTGTTACGCAGACCTGCGCTCGAATGTGGTGTTTCTAATGCTGCGATTTTTGAGAGTTATCTATTTTATTTTTTCGTTTTTGCATTGTTTAATGCACCACCTCACCATCACAATGATGGGGTGTATTAAAAAGCACTGTCAACGCTGTACCATGGATTCAAAAATGCAGCTCGAAATTACGGTAAAAATGCCACGATTTCGAGCTGAGTTTTCTGAACGCATGTGTGAGAGTGGTTTTAGCGTCTGTTCATCTTTTTTGTTGTACTTTTGAAACACAATTAAGCAAAAAGCGCATTAAAAAAACTGCATACACTATTAAAAACCACATGTGTTTTTTATGTGTTTTTTAAATTGTGTGTAAAATGTCCAATTACAGGATATACAGCAGATCTATAACTTATACCAGTGATATGGATGGATGGATAGATAGATGGATAGATAGATGATACCGTAGATAGATATGAAAATAAATATGAAAAAGATTTGAGATAGATAGATACCCCGGACCACTTCTCTGTGTGGGGAGAGCAGCAGGGTGTGCAGACGCAGCCGCCATACACTTTGTCAGCAGGATGATGATGTCATTCTATGTGTCTACCTCCCTCCTCCTCCCTTCTCCTTCCTCTTCCTGTGCTTCAGCTTCCTTTTCAACTTGCACTATTGGCCGCACCACACCAATCACGCGGCGGCAATGCTACCAGCCCGTAATTCACTGAATGTGCATTTGTATATGGTGGAGGGCGGCCTCTGGGCTCCCTCAGTGCAGGGTCCCAGTCGCCACAGCGACCCCTGACGGAACGCCTATACGTAGTGCTTTTTCTTAGAACTGTCAGCTCTTTGATTCTGAACATATGTCAAGCCTAGGGTCCACACCTGAAGAGGGGGCTACATCCAGATCCAGAACTACGTTTATTGCCGAGCAACTACAGGAGCTTAAGAAGAGCTTCAGTGACCACCGCTACATTGGGTCCAGTGAGAAGAAGCGTCTGTCCAAGGTGCTGAGTCTATCAGAGATGTAATAATGTAATAATCAGATGTAATAATATAATAATCACCTCTAGAAATCTTTCTGGTAAGATTTCTAGAGTTGATTATAACCATTATTGGAAGTCTATAAATCCTAAGCCTTGTAGTGTGTCTAGAGATTGCAAAACATGACCTGGAAGGTTCAAAGACCTCTATATACTGTATCTTAATACACCCTTTAAATATTTTCATACTATGTCTGTTTTTTTTTTAGATTAAAACTTGGTTTCAGAATCGAAGGATAAAGTTTAAATTTGCAAGTTTTAACTTGCTGATCAGTGGGGTTCTCACCCTTGAAATCCCTGCAAATCTTGAGAATGGGACTCCCGCATCCAGTTCTGCATGTCACTGTAGGGGTTGCATCTTCCCCAGCAGTGACATCAGCATGAAGGTAGCTCTGGCCGAACATGCATGGTCAGTACTGCATTCATATCAATGGGGCTGATGGAAATACGTGTGTGTGTGCCACTTACATATCTCACTGAATGTGTGCACTTGTGCGACCACTGCTGCATTTAGCCTCCTCCTTACTGTAGGGGGTGCAGTGACCCCGCAGTGAGAATGACGGTGGACCCAGGATCCCTATTTTTGAGATCGGTGGGGGTGTCAGCAGTGAGACCCCTACATATCTACAAGTTATCCTTTATCCTGTGGACAGGGGACAACTTATAATTCTGTTACAGCCACTTTAAGAAGCCTTGAAAACTTGCCTATAGAATCTTTCTGGTTAGCCAATAACGATCTCACCTCCATAGTACAAGAGTATTTAACATAACTCATATTTTTCCTGGCTAACACTGTTCCACATTTTTTTGTTCTGCATCTTAGCACATACAGTATAATCACTAGGTGCAATTAAGTGCTTTTCAGTCAATGCAACACCTGTCCATATAACCCATTGGGACAAATGGGGCTCCAGTCTAAAAGCCCTTTTACACGCAACAATTATTGTTCAAAATTTCTCCAAATGGCCAAAAATGAGCGATAATCGTTACATGTAAACGCGGGCATCGTGCACTTTTCATTTGAACGATGAATTTTAGTTTACTTGAAATTCATAGTTCAGCTGCTGAAAGACTGAGCAAATACACTCCATTTGAATGTATTTCGCTCATCTTTCAATAGGCTGCAGGAGGTTCTCCTCACGGCATGTTTACATTAGCCGCGAAGAGAACAATTTAATGTCCGGCAGCCGCGAGAATGATAGAATGTGCTGGCTGCTGTTTACACAGCTTGGAGTGTGTTTAAACACAAACTGGGCTCTGCAAACAACTCCTGGAGGTCCTTTTACGTGAAAATGATAAAGTGTTAATGGCCATTAATACTTTACGCAGCTAGATTGCTAAATCTTTCAATCTTTCAGTTGTTTGAAAGATTATCTTGTAAAAGGGCCTTAAGGCTTGTCTCAATGGTGAGACCACTTTAAATACACACAAAATTATTTTAAAAAATGAAAAGGCGGCACTCCTTGGTATTCAGAATTAAAAGCAGCACTTTATTTCATATCAAAAAATAGCAGATGCAAAACCAGGACACAGTGCACAAAAAACAGGCGACCTATGTTTCATCACTTTGTTACCCAAATGTCTGAGATGTGCAGCTCCTTCCCTCATAGCACATCATCAATGAGGGTCTAGAAGAGCCCCGGCGCCCCCATAATGCTTTAATACTATACCATGTTAGCTTCTCACTACAGGGCCCTGTACTCTGTACTCAGTGTTGACCAGACAGGTTTCAGTTTTCGCACCTTTCACCTTAGTAATGCTAACTAATCCACATTAAGTGTAAAACCACAACACTCGACTAAACAAAACAAGTGTGGCCACCACAACAAACCATGGGGGCTCTTTGATTACTTCTGCAGTGATGTGTATATGGTGGCTTGGAGAGATTTGCCTGGGGGGCCGTCAATAATGAAGAATCTCAGTTTCTCTATTAAGTCCACAGCAGAGTATACAAAAACTTAAGGAATAGCAACAGAATACAAATGCTTCGGGCTCCTTCACACCAGCGTATGTGCAAATGCTGATCTGAGTTCATTTTACTTGACCAGCATGGGGGGTGAACGTCTTATGGGCACTGGCGTAACTATAGGGGATGCAGAGGGTGCGGTTGCACTTGTCCCTAGGAGCTTTAGGGGCCCATAAGGCCTCTCTTCTCCATATAGGGAGCCCAGAACTATGAATAAAGCATTATAGTTGGGGGCCCTGTTACAGGTTTTGCATTGGGGCCCAGAAGCTTCTAGTTATGCCTCTGCCTGGCGGTACTGTAGACTTAATTGCAGCAATCAATACCAGTCAGCTGCTGCAAAGGTAAATAAAGTCTTGGGATGCATTAAAAGAGGCATAGGGGCAAGGGACAAAAACATTATTTTTAAAGAGTCTACTTACAAGTGTGTTTTTTTTTTTCGTTTTTTTTTTCTCTCCAAGCAGTGCTGCGAGACAGAAATATTGACGCATTTTCTATTTTTCTGCAGAAATTTTGCCTATTGTTTCCAATGGCTGAGAAATAAAATTGCATCGCACTCACGAGCTTTGCGCGAGTGCCGTGTGATGTTTAATTTGTTCAACGGAAAATACATGCTCAGCATAGCAATGTGATTATTTCGCAAGTCGCTCGCAGTATACACGCCACGCTTGTAAAATGCTATCAGTCCGGGTTTATCGGACCGATATTGCACTCGCCTGTGTGATTGCACCCTTATGCAAATACTGAACTGTAAATCTATTCTAGCCAGCTAAATGAGACCTAAGGACTCCTACACGGGAGAAATGCATGTGCAGAGTCAGAAAATGTGTACAAACTAGAGATGAGCGAGCATACTTGCTAAGGCAAACTACTGGAGTGGGTAGTGCCTTATTCGAGTACCTGCCCGCTCGTCTCCAATTTAAGGTGATATCAGTTTGGACGTGCCGTAATATTACTATTCAACTGTTTTTGGTGTAAAATGATGCTTGGATCTTGACTTCCTCCTGTAAGAAACATTACTTTCCCTCTGTAAGAACCAGCAAAAGTCGCCCATCATATTCGGATTATACTTTCCTTTGTAACGGTCTTCAATGACTGAGACGTCTTGTGTGTGGAATACGCAGTGAATAGAGCCTATGTAAGATCCCAATGTAAGGTTATGCACATGGGCAGGAGAAACGGATGTCACCAATGTACACTAAATGGAGTTCTGCTAGGACAAAGTGAGATGGAAAAAGACCTGGGGGTACTAGTGGATTGTAGACTTAACTGGAGCCATCAATGCCAGTCAGCTGCTGTAAAAGCCAATAAAGTCTTAGGGTGCATTAAAGAGGTACAGGGGCAAAGGACAAGAACATTATTCTCCCACTATATAAGGCACTCATCAGGCCCCACATGGAATACTGTGTACAGTTCTGGACACCGGTGCTCAGCAAAGATGTTACAGTGCTTGAGCAGGTTCAAAGGAGGGCAAATAAATTAATAAACAGAATGAACGGACTGGAATACCCAGAGAGGCTATCACTGAAACGCACTTACGTCCATGGGAATGAGCCCCAATAATGACTCCTATAGTGGCCCCAGTAACAGTAGTGACCCCCATAGTGGCCACAGTAGTAAGTGACCTCTATAGTGGCCCAAGTAGTAACAGTGGCCCCTATACTAGCCCCACACATTGCTCCACACTCTGCTCTGCTCCTACTCCACAGTCTTTCTACTTTCTCTGTCTGTCTGACTGACTATCTCTTTGACTGCTTAACTAACTGACTCATTCACTGTCGTACTGCCCTCCAACAGGATGTGCAGGGCCTTAAATCCTTCCCATCCAGAACTTTCTAGCATCTACCAGCTCAACCCCTACTAAGCCAATCATGCTTCAAGTACTTTTCTAACTAAATTCTGCCCATTATGTTACAAAAAAATAAATTATGTACAGGACAGGCCATGGAAAAGTACCGTAGCATGACACTCATGTCTAAATGTCATGTCTTATGTCCAGTGGGTGTTGATTCACAATGGGAATAGGTGGAGCCTTCTGTTCAGTTTTCACTTTCCACCTAGTTTCACAGGTGGGACATTTCTTGACACCACTTTTCTATGCCCCTCTCATAGCGATCCAATAAAATCTGCGGTGGATTGTAGCTTCTGTCATCTGGACACTGAAATGTCCTGACTGGTCATGGTAGGCGGTAAGGACCATATTTGCATCTCTTCATGGATGTCAATTTGTTGGATACAGTTGGCTGTAATGGGGTCTAAGTTGTTATAATACATTAGACCTTTCCCCATAAAGAGTTGCTTCCGCTTTCCCGACAGAAGACTCAACTTTGAATCTGCGTTGATCTGTTCCACTGGTCAGAAACTCTTAGAGTATTCTACTTTCAGTTTGAAGCCGGATCCGCTGTCCTTCCTCCAAAGGTAGTCCTGCACTTACTTCTTGTGGCTGTGATGTAGAAGTTGCACTTTGTTGAGCAACGCAGGCATAGAAAGTAGACATCTCAATATCTTCCCAGAGGTGTTCCTCTCATGAGGGGTCTATTGCTGTTGGCAAGAAGGGCAAGACATCCACATTCTCATTAGTCTTTCTAGTATGATACTTGATCACAAAGTTGTAGTTGGCAAGTCTTGAGGCCCACCTATGTTCTAGAGATCCTAGATGAGCTGTATTCAAATGAGCAAGAGAGTTGTTGTTTGCGGAGAGCACAAATGAGGTGTCAGCCAAAAAGTCCTTGAATTTCTCTACAACGGCACATACAACAGTGAGGAACTGAAACTTAAAAGAACTGTAGTTCTCATCATAGCGTTGTACTACCTTGAGACATCGGTTTTCACCTTTCCCAGCTTGCACCTTGCTTAAGACTGCTCCTAGTTCCTTCAGGCTTGCATTTGTGGAGAGACAAAAAGGCTTGTTGTAATCGGAGTAGCCCAATATGGGTGGCGCAGTCAATTTAGCCTTCACTTTTTGGAAGGCAAGTTCATGTTCCTCTTCCCAATTAATAGAGATTGGTCTTTTCTATCGCTCTTTTGGGTGACCTCGTACGAGTTCCTGTAATGGCTCACCAATCCAGGCAAAATAAGGTATAAATCGCCGGTAATATCCTGCAAATCCGAAGGAACTTCTGACCTGAGTCTTAGGTGTAGGCCAATTCTTGATTATAAAAGTCTTCTCTGAATCTGGCATCACTCCTTCAGCACTTACAATGTGTCCCAATTAACACACCTGAGTTGGCATTTAGAAGGCTTGACTTTGAGGCCATGTCAAGTGTTGTAGGTGACCTTCATAGGACTTAAAGGGGTTGTCCCACGAAAGCAAGTGGGGGTATACACTTCTGTATGGCCATATTAATGCACTTTGTAATATACATCGTGCATTAAATATGAGCCAAACAGAAGTTATTCACTTACCTGCTCCGTTGCTAGCGTCCTCGTCTCCATGGTGCCGTCCAATTTCAGCGTCTAATCTCCCGATTAGACGCGCTTGCGCAGTCCGGTCTTCTCCCTTCTGAATGGGGCCGCTCGTGCCGGAGAGCTGCTCCTTGTAGCTCCGCCCCGTCACGTATGCCGATTCCAGCCAATCAGGAGGCTGGAATCTGCAATGGAACGCA
This sequence comes from Eleutherodactylus coqui, assembly GCF_035609145.1. NCBI lineage: Eukaryota > Metazoa > Chordata > Amphibia > Anura > Eleutherodactylidae > Eleutherodactylus > Eleutherodactylus coqui. The sequence continues at coordinate 247,639,045 of NC_089840.1, forward strand.
CAGAGCCCACGGTGCACCATGGGAGAAGACCTGCGGTCCACCGTGGGTAAGGATCCCGGCGGCCATCTTCGCAAGGTAAGTAAGAAGTCACCGGAGCGCGGGGATTCGGCTAAGTACTATCCGTTTTTTTTTTTTTAAACCCCTGCATCGGGTTTGTCTCGCGCCGAACGGGGGGGCTATTGAAAAAAAAAAAAAACGTTTTGGCGCGGGACAACCCCTTTAAGAGTAAATGATTACATCATCCAAGTATAACTAGACAGCCTCAAAGTTCTTGTGGCTCCATGAGCTTTTAAAAGGCTTCCAGGACATTACAAAGTACAAAAGGTATACAAGTAAATTCAAATAAGCCCTTTGAGGTGGTAAATGTCGTCTTCTATTGGTTTTCTTCTGACATGGGTACTTGCTAGTACCCACTGGTTAAATCCATAGTGAAGGCTGTCAAGGATTCCTCAATGCGTAGCAATAGATAGCCTCTTCAATACGTGATGTTGCTGATCTTTCTATAGTCCACACAAAATCAGATGTTGCCTTGGATTCCCAATTGGGCTTGGCACCACAGCATGGTTTCAGTCCCAGGTTGCAAGATGACTGGTCCCACGTCACAATCACATCAAATCTGTCCTCTGGCATTTGCGATTTGCTGCTGTTGCCAACAACACCCTCATGGAAAAAGAGAGGGGTGAAGCAAACCTGATGGTCTTGGAGGTTTTGGTCCCAGATGAGTGTCTAGAGACCAAAAATGCCTTAGGGCTCCTGTCCACGGGAAAATTTTCACTGCGTTCCCCGTTGCGATAATCCAGCTGTGAGGAACGCAGTGAACGCTTTCCATAGCATTGCTAAGGTAAGAGCAGCCCCCCCCGTCCACGAGCGGAGAATCATAGGAATTCTTCACTCGCGGGCGGCATGTTGCACTTTGCCGCGATTCTCAGCAGTGAGCCTATCTGTCAGATAGGCTCACCGCCGAGAACTGAGAGTTCTTTCCCCTGCTCCCGGGCAGCGGAATATTGCTAGCGATATTCCGCAGCGCCCGTGGACAGGTAGCCTTAGGAAGGGCTGTGAACAATGAATGAACTGTGGAAGTACGGAGAACCTGGGCATGGCAGATGTGTTAGGAGTTACAGAAAGAAAAGATTTGTGGATAGGTGCAACTGTCCAGAAAAGATGGTGGGACAGTATGATGTATTATCTAACTTCTTTTTTATTAAGTATATTTAAAAAAACATTTTCTGGGAGAAATCCTTCTTCAGTCAAGCAGCGTGGGACTAATACATAACAGGTATACAAAGTCATAGGAGTAGTAGCAACATATAATAGATATGTTGAAAATGCAAGAACAGAAAAAGAATAAAAGATGAATAAAACAAGAAAAATTACAGTCAAATTACAATAAAAGAATATAACAAAAATAAATAGGTAAGTACATAGTTAGGTAATAGCAATAAGTAAAACGGCATGTTGTATCTATTATAACATGAATATAAGGTGTCATATTTGGTTATGCAAAAGTGAACAGTACAATAAAAATATCAGTGTCAGGCTAATAAATGCCTGTATGAGTGTATCTTGACGCCACCAGGAATTCCTGGTGGCGTCAAGATTGACAGGGGGTTGACGCCCCCTGTACTTGATTGGCTGCACGGCAGCCTGCCACATAGGTCCTGAAACATGGCAGCATTTGCAGCTAATGATGTAGAATAACAACTATTTTGCACATCACGCACACATCTATCCACACTGTCCTAGAAGGACCTGCGATCCTTGGCCCTATCAGGAGCTGGGGGTGTGGGAGAGGCGTTCCTCCTGTCAAACCACTAGCTTCCAGTGGCGTCAAGATACACTAATGCCATAAATACCCCCGTATGTACCTATTTATCTTAGTTATATTCATTTATTGTAATTTAACTGTATTTTATCCTTGTTTTATTCAATTTTTCTTCTTTTTCTGCTCTTGCATTTGCAACATATCTATTATATATTCTACTAATCCTATGACTTTGTATATCCTTTTTAGTACAAAACTACAATATTTGCTATATGATATGCTTTTACTACAATATTTTCCATACGATATTTGCTATACAATAGGCTAGTTTAAATGCCACATAGCTATCTTCTTGGAGCTCTGGAATTACTCTAGGCTTTTTGAGTAACTATTAAATATCTATACGTTGTCAAGAAAAAGGACAAATGAATACAATGAAAAGAGGCATAAAAGATGGCTAGGAAAAAGGAAAATGGCTACGCATAAGATAAAACATGGAGTCATATCCATTTCACTAACATCCTTTATGTATTAGTCCCACCCAGCTTGACTGAGGAAGGGGTTCTCCCTAAAACGTGTATCATATGCTGTTTTCTTAATATACTTCTTAATAAGAGAGAATTGGATAATACATCCTACCGTCCCACCATCTTTTCTGGAAAGTTGCACCTATCCACCAGTCTTTTCTTTCTATAGTTCTTCAAATAACACTTGATAGTCTTTTGCAGATCTTGGGAAGCTGAAGGCACGGATTTGTAGAGGGCTTTACAGCATCTCGTTATAACAGTTACAGATGACATTCATCCCTAAAACCACAAAAGGGACATCTCTCTCTTGAACATCCACGACAAGTACTCCTCCTTGGGGCATCTTTGTTTCACCTCCAATAATAGCCCAATATGGGTGGCTCAGTCAGTTTTGCCTTCAGTTCTTGGAAGGCAAGTTCATGTTCCTCTTCGCAATTAAGAGAGATTGGTCTCTTCTGTCACTCTTTTGGATCACATTGTATGAGATCCTGTAATGGCTCAGCAATCTGCACAACATTAGGCATAAAGCACCTGTAATATCCGGCAAATACCAAGAAACTTTTGATCTCTTTTACAGTCTTTGCTGAAGGCCAATTCTTAACTACAACATTATTCTCTGGGTCAGGCATCATTCCTTCAGCACTTACAATGTGGTCCAAGTAGCAATCTCAAGTTTGCAGTAAGAGGCATTTAGAATTCTTAACTTTGAGGCCATATCGAATCAAAATCTGGAAAACTGAACCTGGTGATGTAGGTGATCTTCATAGGACTTGGAGTAGATGATAACATCATCCAGGTATAACAAGATCCTCTTCAATTTCATGTGGGATAATCAGCACTCCATGAGCCTTTGATAGGTTTCCAGGGCATTACAATGTCCAAAAGGTATACAAGTCAACTCAAATAAGCCCTTTGGGGTGGTAAATGCTCTCTTCTCTTGGTCTGCTTCTGACATGGGCATCTGCCAGTACCCGCTTGGTAAATCCAAAGTGGAGAAGAAAGCAGCTGAACCTAAGCTGTCAAGGATTCCTCAATGCGTGGCAATGGATAGACATCTTTATGCGTGATGTTGTTGATCTTTAGATAGTCCACACAACTTGGCATACCAGGATTATGGATATCAGCTGGAGGAACAGAAGAAGCATTTTAGACAGGTTTAACAGAACTGGCTTCCTGAGGTGGAGGGCCTGAAGCAGCATATTGGTGTAGTCACGTACTTCGATGCAAAGAAGGGCTGTGGGTTTGTCTTGGACAAGGAATGAAAACATTCACTCAGTGCATGAGAACCCTGTTTTAGGTAGAACGCTGCTAAAAGCTTGGTTTAGCTTGAACCCAAATTGAGCTTTTAGCAAACTTCTACCCGAAACAGGGTTCTACTGGTTCGGCTTGCTCAACACTAGTCTTGAACACTCATGTATAACACTAAGATCCATAAAAGCTCTGTATAACCCTCTCCAGAGTATTATACTAGGCTTTCTTAGACAATATTATATATCAGTTTTAGGGGTTTTAGAGAACTTTCCCTTTCGTTCCAACTAATTCGAACCAAACCAAACTTTGGCAAACCAGTTGAACCGAACTTTTTAAAAGTTCACTCATTACTACCAATAAACGAAAACAAAGGTTGACATTGAGAACAATTTATACATTAATATTTGCACAAACTTAGATATTTTACACAACAAGAGAGATTACGAACAATCAGTTAAAAACTGTACAATTTACCATTAAATTACATAGATATTCATCATTTCATAGAATACATTTATCACAAAATATAATTTATCACAAAACAAAAAAAAATGTGGGAAGAATATTTTTTGACGCCAAAAAGTCCCTACATGTAGTGAGAATTGAAAAATGGACTGTATGGTTCTGGATAGGCATTGTTCATTATAGTCGGGGGTGGTACATGCATAGAAAAGAATCTTGGGTCTGGGGTGTATGATGTCTCTGGGGTTTGATATGAATGTATTGGGGTTTGGTAGAATGGCAGATTAGGAACTGGTATTGGAGGTCCGTGATAGTATTGGAGGGTGTGAGTGTAGTAGACAGAAGATGCGGACAGGCGGTGTTGGTGGTCTTGCATTTGTCTCTTGAGTTTCATCCTGCGATTCTGGAACCAAGTTTTCACCTGTAATGAAATAATACTGTTATAGGTCTATTTGGTGATTCGTCATGTAGGCTTTAGAAATGCTTCCCGTTTTAATATCCCAGATTTTCAAAAGAATCCCCTTAGTAGCTGACTTGTTTGACCTGGTAGGGACTATATACAAATTGCTCCCTAGTGGTGGCAACAAGCAGTCAAAACACTTTAGGCCTCATTCAGTGCAACATATTTGTGCCATGAACGAGGTTGATTTTTGCCCATATTGGCACATTGTAATGTACTTTTTGCCCATGCAGGGCATGTTCAGGTGCACGCCTTTGGCGAACCAGCCCTCATTTAAATGGTAATGTAGCCTAATGTGTTCTTTTTTCTTTTGGGTACTATTCTCTGCCTATTAAGTGTGCAAATATGCCCATGTGAAGGAGCCCTAAGTGTAAGGAAATAGAGAAGACTTGTACTTTAATATTTTTACCAGTGAGTCTGGAACCAGTGGAAATCATTGGGATCTTAGAAAAGATTGGAAAAACATTACATTTTCCCACCAAATTACATGAAAAACTTTCTCACCATTTTCTTACAATCACAATGGTATCAATATCGTCTACTGATAGCTAATAAATAAGATAAAAAACCTCTAGCTATGTGTTTAGGTCAATAAAACATTTCTATAGGTCAAACATCTAGAGAAGGACTACAATTATGAATATCATCAGTTGAATCACTTAAAGGGGTTTTCTGGGACTAAAGGATAGGTCAACAATAGTTGATCAGCAGGGGTCCACTGTTAAGGATTCCTGTAGATCAGCTGCTTAAAGTGACAATAGTGCTCAGGTGTCACTTCAGTTCACACCAGGCACAGCACCATACATTGTGTAGTGGCGGTGCCTGGTATTGCAGCTCAATTCCATTCACTTGAATGAACTGAGCTGTTCTTAGGCCATGTGACAGATAAACATGACATCCTAGGCCGGAGAAGAGGCTGAAGTGCTCACCTGAGTCTTCACTCAACTGATCAGTGGGAATCCCAAGTGGTGGACCCCCACCAATCAATTATTGATGACCTTTCCTGAGGATGTAGAGAGGAGTAGACCGAATGGAGTGGCGGTCAAGCATGCATGGTGCCGCTCCATTCATCTGCAGAGATGCACTTGCACTAAGCTTCTTCCATCAGCCCCAATGAAATGAATTGAGTGACAGCCACACATGACCATCCACCGCTCCATTCAATATCCTCCTCATTGCGCAGGGTGCGATGAGAAGGAGAAATGGATATAGGACCCCTGTTCTCAGGATTGGTGGGGGTCTCCTCAGCGAGACTCCGCCATTGATCAGACTTTTATGTAGATAGGTGATAAAAGCCAATTTTGGGATAATCGCTTTAATCCACGGGTTGGCTTGGTCTGTGCTAAAGCAGATAATAGTTGTGATTTTAATTGCTTTAGTGGACAATATGTGGACTACTATCACATGTAAGAGAACTTTTGTTATTTCATTTTTGATTAGCGTTGTAATATATATATAATACATATAAAATAATTGATGCACTATATAATCTATGATTTTGTCCTCTAGCATAAGACAAATAGTTACCTGAATTTCAGACATTTGCAGGGTACTTGCTAACTTATTCCTTTCCGAAGCCCCGAGATATCTTTGCTTCTTGAACATTTCTTCAAGCTTGCAGATCTGCTGGGGTGTGAAAGCTGTTCTCATTCTGCGTTGCATCTCACTTTTTGGACTGGTGCTCCTAGGGTCGTCGTCATCGTCGTCTTGAAGTCTGCACTCTGGACTGCGAGAACAGGCCTGCTCACTCTCATCCTCAGAACAACTGGAAGTAGATTCATCTGCACTTTCCCAATCTCTTTCAGGAGCTGTGGAACAAAGAACATAAACAATCAAGTAAACATTCCAAACTGTAAACAAACCTGATTGTTGAAGCATTGGGTGGGCGGTACAGATCTTCAACAGTCTTTAAAGCCCCCCCCCCCAGGACTTTTAACATTTTCAAAAAATACTAATGAAGCCCAATAACAAGAATAACAAGTAGAGTCTATGAGGATTGTTGATATAATTGCTTAAATAGGAACCCCAAACTGGGACATTTACAGTGTGCAAAGCTTTTGATTTGTAAGAAGACACAGAAAATCAGTGATCGACCAGTCAACGGGCCAAAGTGTCCATATACATATGAAAATTATATTCAAGAACGTCAAAAGGGAAAAGAGATTTCCTGAAGATCTAAGAATGGCTATATTAAAGGGCTTCTCCCAACATATGAGCTCCACTCGATAGGGGATGAATGTATGGTTGGTGGGGTTATGACCATTCGGACAATGAGAATTGCGGCCCGAGCATCCATGTTTAGGTAAAGGATGAGTTCATATATTGGTAAAACCCCTTTTAATATTTTTGACTGAACCAAACCAGTACAACCCTGTTTCGGGTCTAACCTTGCTAACTTTTGGTTTGGAACAAACCCGGAACGAGCTTTTAGCAAAGTTCTATCCGAAATAGGACTCAACTGGTTTGGTTCGCTCAATACCTAGTTCTGTACACTGTTGTACTCCACCGTCTAAGAGCCATGAAAGCCCTGTTATAATACTCTAAGTGTTCTATAGGGCTTTAATGGGTCTTAGACATAGGCCGCCTGCACACGACCAGATTTCAATTGCGGAATCAACGATCATCACCCGCGGTATTCTGCACCCATAGAACATTCGCAAGTCCGCTCACTTATAACGATTGCGATTTCCGCGAGCGGATTGAAAATCGCAGCATGTTCAATGTTTTGTGTGGACTCTTCACGGACGGCTTCCATTGTAGCCCATCCGCAATTGATGAATATTTAAGAAAAAAAATCTGTAATGCGCATGACCGAGGGCAAGCGTCCGCAATCATCCGCAATACAGAAAGCAAAGGTACACAGGGTCGCCAGCCATGTGCCAGCGGCCATATACCTTTTTTTTAGGTTTTTTTTGTCAACTTCCAGTTCACTTTGAACTAGTTCGGTAGTTTGGGCTGAACTGAAGTTTTCAAACGTTTGCTACTCACTACCCTCTAAAACATTAATACAATGGGATGTTAAATACTTTTGTGTCTATGGGCAGCTTCATACGACCGTATGTGAAATTGCGCATGCTTTAGTGCAACGTATTTGCGCAGTGAACAAGGTCGATAAGGTAGCTTTGTGCACATATCAGCGCATAGTACTGTACTTTCTGCTCATGCAGGGCCTGTTCACATATGCACGCAAAACACACCCGTCTCGATTTAAAAGGCTTTTCAGCCTAATACAATCCAGATGTGTTCTCCCTTTCATGGAATTGTGCAACGTATTGCTCATGTTCCTGCGTTTTGTGCACCTTCCACAGCCTTCTATTTTTTTGCATACCCACAAAATGCATACGCAAAAACCGCTCATGAGAACCAACCCATTGATATCCATGGGTTCTGGTATCTGCACACTGCGCCTGTACATTTTATGCCTGCAAATATGCCTGTCTGAAGCCGTTCTAAGGGTGCATTCACACATGGCAGATTTTGGTGCAGATGCACACCAAGATCCAAGTCACAATCCATACCATTTTCTGCAGATTTTGGCTTTGATCCACAGAAGATATCACTCTTTCATCTACAGGGGTCAAGTCTGCTTCAGATCTGCTTCAAATCCTATGACACGGGTTTAGGGCTTGCACAGATGGTTTAAGTCCTCGGTTGTAAGATTACTGGTCTCACGTCCCGATCACATCAAATCTGTCCTCTGGCATTTGCGATTTGTTGCTGTTGCCAACAACACCTTCATGGAAAAGAAGAGGGGTGAAGCAAACCCGATGGTCTTGGAGGTTTTGGTCCCAAATGAATGTCTAGAGACCAAAAATGCCTTAGGGCTCCTGTCCACGGGCAAATTTTCACTGCATTCCCCGTGGTGATAATCCAGCTGCGAGGAACGCAGTGAACGCTTTCCATAGCGTTGCTATGAAAAGCGCAGGCCCCCTGTCCACGAGCAGAGAATCATAGTGATTCTCCACTCGCGAGCGGCGTGTCGCAATTTGCTGCGATTCTCAGCTGTGAGCCTATCTGTCAGATAGGCTCACCGCAGAGAACTGACAGTTCTCTCCCCTGCTCCCGGGCGGCAGAATATCGCTAGCGATATTCTGCAGCGCCTGTGGACAGGTAGCCTTAGGTAGGGCTGTGAACAATAAATGAATTGTGGAAGTGCTGCCAACCAGGACAGTGGGCATGGCAGATGTGTTAAGAGTTACAGAAAGAAAAGATTGGTGGATAAGTGCAACTGTCCAGAAAAGATGGTGGGACAGTACGATGTATTATCCAACTTCTTTTTTATTAAGTATATTTTAAAAAACAGCATACACGTTTCAGGGAGAAATCCTTCTTCAGTCAAGCAGGGTAGGACTAATACATAACAGATATACAAAGTCATAGGAGTAGTAGCAACATATAATAGATATGTTGAAAATGCAAGAACAGAAAAAGAATAAAGGTTGAATAAAACAAGAAAAATTACAGTCAAATTACAATAAAAGAATATAACCAAAATAAATAGGTAAATGCATAGTTAAAGGGAAGAAAAGGTGTGGGAATCCGGACACATGGATAAAATTTTTCCTTTGCTTTATTTCCTTATCAGGCTTGCATAGTCAGATACATGGTTTCACAGATACATGGCTTTACAAGTACAAGAACGCGTATTGGCGTAAAGCCGAGGTGAACAAGGCTTTACGCCGATACGCGTTCTTGTACTTGTAAAGCCATGTATCTGTGAAACCATGTATCTGACTATGCAAGCCTGATAAGGAAATAAAGCAAAGGAAAAATTTTATCCATGTGTCCGGATTCCCACACCTTTTCTTGCTAATGAACAAGCCACAGGACCGAATGGCTCAGCGGATCTAAGGTTGTTTTTCCTTTGGGCAGACAAACTACAAGCACCGCAAAGCTCTCCTAAAGGTGAGATAATTTTTTCATAGTTAAAGGGGTTGTCCCGCGAAACAAAGTGGGGTCATACACTTCTGTATGGCCATATTAATGCACTTTGTAATGTACATTGTGCATTAATTATGAGCCATACAGAAGTTATTCACTTACCTGCTCCGTTGCTAGCGTCCCCGTCTCCATGGTGCCGTCTAATTTTCAGCGTCTAATCGCCCAATTAGACGCGCTTGCGCAGTCCGGTCTTCTTCTTTTCTGAATGGGGCCGCTCGTGCCGGAGAGCGGCTCCTCGTAGCTCCGCCCCGTGCCGATTCCAGCCAATCAGGAGGCTGGAATCGGCAATGGAACGCACAGAAGCCCTGTGGTCCACCGAGGGTGAAGATCCCGGCGACCATCTTCACAAGGTAAGTATGAAGTCACCGGAGCGCGGGGATTCGGGTAAGTACTACCCGTTTTTTTTTTTTTATCCCTGCATCGGGTTTGTCTCGCGCCGAATGGGGGGGCTATTGAAAAAAAAAAAACCCCGTTTCGGCGCGGGACAACCCCTTTAAAGGGGTTGTCTCGCGAAATCAAGTGGGGTTATACACTTCTGTATGGCCATATTAATGCACTTTGTAATATACATCATGCATTAATTATGAGCCATACAGAAGTTATTCACTTACCTGCTCCGTTGCTAGCGTCCTCGTCTCCATGGATCCGTCTAAATTCGCTGGTGGCTTGCTTTTTTAGACGCGCTTGCGCAGTCCGGTCTTCTGCTCTGAGCACGAGCCGCTTCAGTGTGCTCGCCGCTACAGCTCTTCTGCGCATGCGCAGACGAGCTGTATCTTCTCGGGAGCGCGCTGGAGCGGCCATTCTGCTACCATCCTCTCTTAGAGGAAGGTGCAGAGCCGCCCAGCCGTGCCGAGAAGCCGCCCAGCAGAGCCGCCCAGCCCAGCCCAGCCACCCAGGTAAGTGATGAGTGACGGACTGACGGGGGTGACACGTGACTGACTGCCGCCGTGGCCCCGGAGCCTACCGTTGTGGCCCCGGAGCCTACAGCTGGGCCCCGGGGTCTACCGCTGGGGAGCCTGAGCCGACCGCTGGGCCCCAGGGCCTATCGCTGGGGAGCCAGAGCCTACCGCTGGGCCCCGGGGCCTACCGCTGGGCCCCGGGGCCTACCGCTGGGCCGCCGGGGCCTACCGCTGGGGAGCCGGGGCCTACCGCTGGGGAGCCGGGGCGTAGCGCTGGGGAGACGGGGCGTAGCGCGGGGAAGCCGGGGGCTAGCACGGGGGAGCCGGGGGCTAGCACGGGGGAGCCGGGGGCTAGCGCGGGGGAGCCGGGGCCTAGCGCCGGTTACCTGCTGCCTGGCGGTGGGTGACTGGTCGGCCGCGTTCAATCCCGGGGTCCGGTCGGCGGCTGCGGGGCGTCTGGTTGTCAGGGAGACACAGCTGGTAGCGTCTCGGGAGCGCGCACGTCGGGCTACAGCAAGCGACGGGAAAAGAGCCGGCGGCCATCTTGGGGAAACTTTTTATAAGTTGCTGAAACGCTGGAACTGTAAGTACAAACCAGCTAGAAAAGTCATTTACAGGGGGGCTTAGTCATGTATGCTTAATTAGGGGGACTGGCCAAAAAAAAAATTTCACTGCTTCCTCGAGACAACCCCTTTAAAGGGGTTGTCCCGCGCCGAAACGTTTTTTTTTTTTTTTCAATAGCCCCCCCGTTCGGTGCGAGACAAACCCGATGCAGGGGTTAAAAAAAAGAAACGGATAGTGCTTACCTGAATCCCCGCGCTCCGGTGACTTCTTACTTACCTTGAGAAGATGGCCGCCGGGATCTTCACCCTCGGTGGACCGCAGGTCTTCTGTGCGGTCCATTGCCGATTCCAGCCTCCTGATTGGCTGGAATCGGCACGTGACGGGGCGGAGCTACGAGGAGCCGCTCTCCGGCACGAGCGGCCCCATTCAGAAAAGAAGAAGACCGGACTGCGCAAGCGTGTCTAATCGGGCGATTAGACGCTGAAAATTAGACGGCACCATGGAGACGAGGACGCCAGCAACGGAACAGGTAAGTGAATAACTTCTGTATGGCTCATAATTAATGCACAATGTACATTACAAAGTGCATTAATATGGCCATACAGAAGTGTATACCCCCACTTTGTTTCGCGGGACAATCCCTTTAAGTAATAGCAATAAGTAAAACGGCATGTTGTATGAAATATTACATGAATGTACGGTGTCATATTTGGTTATGCAAAAGTGGACAGTACAATAAAAAATATCATTGTCAGGCTGATAAATACCTGTATTAGTGTATCTTGACGCCACCAGGAATTCCTGGTGAAGTCAAGATTGACAGGGGGTTGATGCCCCCTGTAGCTGATTGGCTGCACTGCAGCCTCCCACATAGGTCCTGGAACATGGCAGCATTTGCAGCTAATGATGCAAGAATAACAACTATTTTGCACATCACGCACACATCTATCCACACTGTCCTAGAAGGACCTGCGAGCCTTGGCCCTATCGGGAGCTGGGGGTGTGGGAGAGGCGTTCCTCCTGTCAAACCACTAGCTTCCAGTGGCGTCAAGATACACTAATGCCATAAATATCCCCGTATGTACCTATTTATCTTAGTTATATTCATTTATTGTAATTTAACTGTATTTTCTCCTTGTTTTATTCAATTTTTCTTCTTTTTCTGCTCTTGCATTTGCAACATATCTATTATATATTCTACTACTCCTATGACTTTGTATATCCTTTTTAGTACAAAACTACAATATTTGCTATATGATATGCTTTTACTACAATATTTTCCATACGATATTTGCTATACAATAGGCTAGTTTAAATGCCACATAGCTATCTTCTTGGAGCTCTGGAATTACTCTAGGCTTTTTGAGTAACTATTAAATATCTATGAGTTGTCAAGAAAAAGGACAAATGAATACAATAAAAAGAGGCATAAAAGATGGCTAGGAAATAGGAAAATGGCTACACATAAGATAAAACATGGAGTCATATCCATTTCACTAACATCCTTGATGTATTAGTCCCACCCAGCTTGACTGAGGAAGGGGTTCTCCCTAAAACGTGTATCATATGCTGTTTTCTTAATATACTTCTTAATAAGAGAGAATTGGATAATACATCCTACCGTCCCACCATCTTTTCTGGAAAGTTGCACCTATCCACCAGTCTTTTCTTTCTATAGTTCTTCAAATAACACTTGATAGTCTTTTGCAGATCTTGGGAAGCTGAAGGCACGGATTTGTAGAGGGCTTTACAACATCTCGATAACAGTTACAGATGACATTCATCCCTAAAACCACAAAAGGGACATCTCTCTCTTGAACATCCACGACAAGTACTCCTCCTTGGGGCATCTTTGTTTCACCTCCAATAATAGCCCAATATGGGTGGCTCAGTCAGTTTTGCCTTCAGTTCTTGGAAGGCAAGTTCATGTTCCTCTTCCCAATTAAGAGAGATTGGTCTCTTCTATCACTCTTTTGGCTCAGCAATCTGAACAACATTAGGCATAAAGCACCTGTAATATCCGGCAAATACTAAGAAACTTTTGATCTCTTTTACAGTCTTCGGTGTAGGCCAATTCTTAACTACAACAGTCTTCTCTGGGTCAGGCATCATTCCTTCAGCACTTACAATGTGGTCCAAGTAGCAATCCCAAGTTTGCAGTAGGTGGCATTTAGAATTCTTAACTTTGAGGCCATGTCGAATCAAAATCTGGTGCTATATCTAATAAAAATAAAAAAGTTCCTGCGCTCCTTTAGGACCCAATTCCACCGGGGATTGGAATTACCAGTGTATAAGTAAATTAAAAACTTTCTTTATTCCATATCCAAGTGCAACGCGTTTCGTCGCATATAGCGACTTTCTCAAGCACAATCATCAAATTCAAAATCTGGAAGACTGAATCAAAATCTGGAAGACTGAACCAGGTGATGTAGGTGATCTTCATAGGACTTGGAGTAGATGATAACATCATCCAGGTATAACAAGGCCGTCTTAAATTTCTTGTGGGCTAATCAGCACTCCATGAGCCTTTGATAGGTTTCCAGGGCATTACAATGTCCAAAAGGTATACAAGTCAACTCAAATAAGCCCTTTGGGGTGGTAAATGCTGTCTTCTCTTGGTCTGCTTCGGACATGGGCATCTGCCAGTAACCGCTTGTTAAATCCAAAGTGGAGAAGAAAGCAGCTGAACCAAAGCGGTCAAGGATTCCTCAATGCGTGGCAATGGATAGACATCTTTATGCGTGATGTTGTTGATCTTTAGATAGTCCACACAACTTGGCATACCAGGATTATGGATATCAGCTGGAGGAACAGAAGAAGCATTTTAGACAGGCTTAACAGAACTGGCTTCCTGAGGTGGAGGGCCTGAAGCAGCATATTGGTGTAGTCACGTACTTCGGTGCAAAGAAGGGCTGTGGGTTTGTCTTGGACAAGGAATGAAAACATTTACTCAGTGCATGAGAACCCTGGTTTAGGTAGAACGCTGCTAAAAGCTTGGTTCAGCTTGAGCCCAAATTGAGCTTTTAGCAAACTTCTACCCGAAACAGGGTTCTACTGGTTTGGCTTGCTCAACACTAGTCTTGAACATTGGTGTATAACACTAAGATCCATAAAAGCCCTGTATAGCACTCTCAAGAGTATTATACAAGGCTTTCTTAGACAATATTGTATATCAGTTTTAGGGGTTTTAGAGAACTTTCCCTTTGGTTCCAACTAATTCGAACCAAACCAAACTTTGGCGAACCAGTTGAACCAAACTTTTCAAAAGTTCACTCATTACTACCAATAAACGAAAACAAAGGTTGACATTGAGAACAATTTATACATTAATATTTGCACAAACTTAGATATTTTACACAACAAGAGAGATTAAGAACAATCAGTTAAAAACTGTACAATTTACCATTAAATTACATAGATATTCATCATTTCATAGAATACATTTATCACAAAATATAATTTATCACAAAACAAAAAAAAATGTGGGAAAAATATTTTTTGACGCCAAAAAGTCCCTACATGTAGTGAGAATTGAAAAATGGACTGTATGGTTCTGGATAGGCATTGTTCATAATAGTCGGGGGTGGTACATGCATAGAAAAGAATCTTGGGTCTGGGGTGTATGACGTCTCTGGAGTTTGATATGAATGTATTGGGGTTTGGTAGAACGGCAGATTAGGAACTGGTATTGGAGGTCCGTGATAGTATTGGAGGGTGTGAGTGTAGTAGACAGAAGATGCGGACAGGCGGTGTTGGTGGTCTTGCATTTGTCTCTTGAGTTTCATCCTGCGATTCTGGAACCAAGTTTTCACCTGTAATGAAATAATACTGTTATAGGTCTATTTGGTGATTCGTCATGTAGGCTTTAGAAATGCTTCACCTTTTAATATCATAGATTTTCAAAAGAATCCCCTTAGTAGCTGACTTGTTTGACCTGGTAGGGACTATATATATAAATTGCTCCCTAGTGGTGGCAACAAGCAGCCAAAACACTTTAGGCCTCAATCAGTGCAACATATTTGTGCCATGAACGAGGTTGATTTACGCCCATATTGGCACATTGTAATGTACTTTTTGCCCATGCATGGCATGTTCAGGTGCACGCCTTTGGCGAACCAGCCCTCATTTAAATGGTAATGTAGCCTAATGTGTTCTTTTTTCTTTTGGGTACTATTCTCTGCCTATTAAGTGTGCAAATATGCCCATGTGAAGGAGCCCTAAGTGTAAGGAAATAGAGAAGACTTGTACTTTAATATTTTTACCAGTGAGTCTGGAACCAGTAGAAATCATTGGGATCTTAGAAAAGATTGGAAAAACATTACATTTTCCCACCAAATTACATGAAAAACTTTCTCACCATTTTCTTACAATCACAATGGTATCAATATCGTCTACTGATAGCTAATAAATAAGATAAAAAACCTCTAGCTATGTGTTTAGGTCAATAAAACATTTCTATAGGTCAAACATCTAGAGGAGGACTACAATTATGAATATCATCAGTTGAATCACTTAAAGGGGTTTTCTGGGACTAAAGGATAGGTCAACAATAGTTGATCAGCAGGGTCCACTGTTAAGGATTCCTGTAGATCAGCTGCTTAAAGTGACAATAGTGCTCAGGTGTCACTTCAGTTCACACCAGGCACAGCACCATACATTGTGTAGTGGCGGTGCCTGGTATTGCAGCTCAATTCCATTCACTTGAATGAACTGAGCTGTTCTTAGGCCATGTGACAGATAAACGTGACATCCTAGGTCAGAGAAGAGGCTGAAGCGCTCACCTGAGTCTTCACTCAACTGATCAGTGGGAATCCCAAGTGGTGGACCCCCAGCAATCAATTATTGATGACCTTTCCTGAGGATGTAGAGAGGAGTAGACCGAATGGAGTGGCGGTCAAGCATGCATGGTGCCGCTCCATTCATCTGCAGAGATGCACTTGCACTAAGCTTCTTCCATCAGCCCCAATGAAATGAATTGAGAGACAGCCACACATGACCATCCACCGCTCCATTCAATATCCTCCTCATTGCGCAGGGTGCGATGAGAAGGAGAAATGGATATAGGACCCCTGTTCTCAGGATTGGTGGGGGTCTCCTCAGCGAGACTCCGCCATTGATCAGACTTTTATGAAGATAGGTGATAAAAGCCAATTTTGGGATAATCGCTTTAATCCACGGGTTGGCTTGGTCTGTGCTAAAGCAGATAATAGTTGTGATTTTAATTGCTTTAGTGGACAATATGTGGACTACTATCACATGTAAGAGAACTTTTGTTATTTCATTTTTGATTAGCGTTGTAATATATATATAATACATATAAAATAATTGATGCACTATATAATTTATGATTTTGTCCTCTAGCATATGACAAATAGTTACCTGAATTTCAGACATTTGCAGGGAACTTGCTAACTTATTCCTTTCCGAAGCCCCAAGATATCTTTGCTTCTTGAATATTTCTTCAAGCTTGCAGATCTGCTGGGGTGTGAAAGCTGTTCTCATTCTGCGTTGCATCTCACTTTTTGGACTGGTGCTCCTAGGGTCGTCGTCTTGAAGTCTGCACTCTGGACTGCGAGAACAGGCCTGCTCACTCTCATCCTCAGAACAACTGGAAGTAGATTCATCTGCACTTTCCCAATCTCTTTCAGGAGCTGTGGAACAAAGAACATAAACAATCAAGTAAACATTCCAAACTGTAAACAAACCTGATTGTTGAAGCATTGGGTGGGCGGTACAGATCTTCAACAGTCTTTAAAGCCCCACCCCTAGACTTTTAACATTTTCAAAAAATACTAATGAAGCCCAATAACAAGAATAACAAGTAGAGTCAATGAGGATTGTTGATATAATTGCTTAAATAGGAACCCCAAACTGGGACATTTACAGTGTGCAAAGCTTTTGATTTGTAAGAAGACACAGAAAATCAGTGATCGACCAGTCAACGGGCCAAAGTGTCCATATACATATGAAAATTATATTCAAGAATGTCAAAAAGGAAAATAGATTTCCTAAAGATCTAGGAATGGCTATATTAAAGGGCTTCTCCCAACATTATGAGCTCCACTCGATAGGGGATAAATGTATGGTTGGTGGGGTTATGACCATTTGGACAATGAGAACTGCGGCCCGAGCATCCATGTTTAGGAAAAGGATGAGTTCATATATTGGTAAAACCCCTTTTAATATTTTTGACTGAACCAAACCAGTAGAACCCTGTTTCGGGTCTAACCTTGCTAACTTTTGGTTTGGAACAAACCCGGAACGAGCTTTTAGCAAAGTTCTATCCGAAATAGGACTCAACTGGTTTGGTTCGCTCAATACCTAGTTCTGTACACTGTTGTACTCCACCGTCTAAGAGCCATGAAAGCCCTGTTATAATACTCTAAGTGTTCTATAGGGCTTTAATGGGTCTTAGACATAGGCCGCCTGCACACGACCAGATTTCAATTGCGGAATCAACGATCATCACCCGCGGTATTCTGCACCCATAGAACATTCGCAAGTCCGCTCACTTATAACGATTGCGATTTCCGCGAGCGGATTGAAAATCGCAGCATGTTCAATGTTTTGTGTGGACTCTTCACGGACGGCTTCCATTGTAGCCCATCCGCAATTGATGAATATTTAAGAAAAAAAATCTGTAATGCGCATGACCGAGGGCAAGCGTCCGCAATCATCCGCAATACAGAAAGCAAAGGTACACAGGGTCGCCAGCCATGTGCCAGCGGCCATATACCTTTTTTTTAGGTTTTTTTTGTCAACTTCCAGTTCACTTTGAACTAGTTCGGTAGTTTGGGCTGAACTGAAGTTTTCAAACGTTTGCTACTCACTACCCTCTAAAACATTAATACAATGGGATGTTAAATACTTTTGTGTCTATGGGCAGCTTCATACGACCGTATGTGAAATTGCGCATGCTTTAGTGCAACGTATTTGCGCAGTGAAGAAGGTCGATAAGGTAGCTTTGCTCATGCAGGGCCTGTTCACATGTGCGCGCAACGCACACCCGCCTTGATTTAAATGGCCTTTCAGCCCAATGAAATCCAGATGTGTTCTCCCTTTCATGGAATTGTGCAACGTATTGCTCCTGTTCCTGCGTTTTGCGTGCGCATTTACACACCTCCCACAGGCTTCTATTTTTTTGCATACCCACAAAATGCATACGCAAAAACCGCTCATGAGAACCAACCCATTGATATCCATAGGTTCTGGTATCTGCACATTGCGCGTGTACTAGAGATGAGCGAGTATACTCACTAAGGCACATTACTCGAGCGAGTAGTGTCTTAGCCGAGTATCTCCCCGCTCGTCTCTAAAGATTCGGGGGCCTGCGGGGGGGCGGGGAGCGGCGGGGGAGAGCGGGGAGGAATGGAGGGGAGATCTCTCTCTCCCTCTCTCTCCCTCTCTCCCAGCCGCAACTCACCTGTCACCCACGTCGGACCCCGAATCTTTAGAGACGAGCGGGGAGATACTCGGCTAAGGCACTACTCGCTCGAGTAATGTGCCTTAGCGAGTATACGCGCTCATCTCTAGCGTGTACAGTTTATGTCTGCAAATATGCCTGTCTGAAGCCGTTGTAAGGGTGCATTCACACACGGCAGATTTTGGTGCAGATGCACACCAAGATCCAAGTCACAATCCATACCATTTTCTGCAGATTTTGGCTTTGATCCACAGAAGATATCACTCTTTCATCTACACGGGTCAAGTCTGCTTCAGATCTGCTTCAAATCCTATGACACGGGTTTAGGGCTTGAACAGATGGTTTTGTCCCATTATGTGGCCGTGAAAATCATGGCTGCATAATAAGACAAAGCAAAACCATTGATTTCAATGGTTTAGTTTCCACTATAGGGATTCTCGGACGAGGATACTTAATACTACGCCCAAGAAAAGATAGGACTTGCCGTCTCTTTTTCACACTTTTTTTTTTTTTCAAACTCGCGCGGAATAGTGTGGACTTTGGAAGGGAAAAGAAGAAAAAGATTTTTACCTTGTCCATGCGCAACAACGCTCCGCAGCAGCGAGCTAAAACAACAAAGCATTATAGGAGTGATACCTCATTTCTTAACCTGCCTCATGAAAGGGGTTCTTGTACTCCCAAAGCTTCCCAATGTAATTTTTCTGATTAGCTGATAAGGATCTCACTCTTATAATCATTTTCGTGTTCGCTAACACTAAGGTATTGAACAAGCTTTTCTGGCCAACTTGTAGATACATTATAAAATTATCCCCTCCAACAAAGTTGGTAACTTGACATGGAGTAGATCAAAAAAAATCCAATCTATTTAAGAATTACTTTTATCCATACTATTATGTTCTATACTTTTTTTTAAATTGAAAATGTATACATTTTAAAAGCCTACTCAAATCTAAAAACAAAGTAAAAAATATTAAAATTATACAAAATTGGTACTTACTGGCTGTGGAAGCCGGATCATATTGTAGACAATTTTCGGGTTGATCGGGGAGGTTCTGGAAGGTCTTGGTATCCTCAGCACATTCTGATTCGTCATTACTCTTGAATTGGCCGGTTGGCCTTTTGGAGAACTTGCAAGGAGCTAGTGGCTGTGGAATACAAGGGACGTGGGGTCTTGATGGCTGTATGTCAGACATGGTCTCCTCTTTACTCCCCGTTAGAATATAGTCTATAGAAAAGCTTTGCCTCACCATGTCGAAGTCCAGTTTGTTTTTTGGATTGAACAAGTCCACTTTGTTGCAGCTGGAAGGGCCAGCTTTGTCCGGTGTGTTTAAGTTTGTTGTGGCCATGGTGAGCTTCTTTTATAGCTCATTGAATACGCAAGTGTGAACCACATCAAAAAGGAAACAAAAACCATGGATAATAGCTGTCAGAAAAATATAATTAACATAACCTTTCCAGATTCTCACTTCCAACAAATGTTGGACAAGGCTCCAAAAAGTCTGCTGGATTATGGTTGTCACCCCCGAGTTTTGGTCCGCACCTACAGCATTGCTGTAATCTAATGGTCGCAGATAGACTATACAGACATGATGGCTCATCCCAACACTTTTCTTTCATACCTTTATTTTATTTACGAGGCAAGTGATAAGATGAGTCTTTTGTATTTTCTCCACTTAGACTCATTTATCTCTAATTATCACTGATAAGAGGAAATCATAAAAAATTAAACATTTGTTTAGAAATTAAAGGATGGGCTAAATCAATAAGGCCATACCAAGGAGTTAGTAGAATGCGAGAAGATCAGATTTTCATTTAACAGGAACAATATATTACATAGTTGTGCAACCTAATGTATCACCAATTATCTAATTATCTTCATGCCCACAAATACATTAGAGTTTAATCGTCCAAACCCGCCGACAACAGCAGAGCCGGACGGCTTCCTAATGGAAGAAACTCAACTTTCCCAACAGATGATGTCAGGCATTGATTTTCAATGTGCAATTCTTTTGTTCAGCAGCTTAATGACTCTTCTACATGGGACGATTATCGTTCAGATTTCCGTGTCCCCGTGGTAATTTGAACGATCATCGTCCCGTGTCCATGCATGAAGCCACTGAACGAGAGTTGTTCAGTCGTTCATTTTTTGCAAACAGTATAAACAACAGTCGTTCACTAGTAAATGGTTGTGCACTTACTGCAAATGGAGGCGGGCTGGAGAAGAACGCTTCCTGGACTGCTCCATCTCTATTCCAGCAGCACCGAAAGTGATACCAACGGTACTCGCTCCTTTGTAATAGCACTGAGATGGTGTCGAGCATTGTTTGCCTGACAGCTCGTCCCGCGTCTAAAAGGACCATAAGTCTCTAAACGCATGAATTCGCGGCCGAGATGAACTTTCACATGTATATGGGGTCTGTGGAAGCAGCTTTTGGATGAATGATTGCTGAAGGTGTATGGATACCATTAGAAGGTCAGAAGGCTACAGGCATAACTTAAAGCTCCTGGGTTAAAATCTGTAACATGGCCCCCATGTGCTATTTATTATACATGTCGTAAGGTGCCTATACACTTTGGTCATCGACTGAATGTTCATTTGGCCAATTGATTCTACTCAGAATTGTCATATTCCTACAATTTGGACATGGCCATCTTAAAGGCCAAAGATCTTCACAATTTGGTTGTCTTTGAGTGATTTTATCAATAACTGGCTGGAATTTAATTTAGTTTTAAATACTCACTTATCAGTATCACTGATCACTAATCTTGAGACTCACAAAATTATGAACTCCATTCTTTCGTGAAAAATCGTGGCATGTTCTATTTTTTCATGTTCCTTGGAACGCATCACCCATTTATTTCAATGGGACCTTAACCCCTTAATGCCACAGGGCATAAGTGTACATCCTTAACGCAACAGGACGTACACATACGCCCTGTGGGTAGCGCAAAAACAGAAGAGATCCCGCGCCATCAGGCAGTGAGAGCCGGCTGTTACCGATAGCTGACCTTCCACTGCAGCAGCGGGGCTGCATAACGATAGCGACCCTGCTGTTAATCCCTTTATGTAGATTGCGCCTTGTAAAAGGTTCACAGAAGGAGCATGCTTCCTCTGTGACGTAATCGGGCCTCCGCAATTTAGTCACGGAGGGCCGACGGGTTGCCATGGCAACAGGACGCTACATACAGATGCCCTTTGCCAGTGCCTATGATCACTATAACAAGCAATAAAGCATTGCAGGACAGAGGTATCAAAAGTGTAAAAAAATAAGATAAAATTAGTGTAACAAAAAATGTAAAAAAGCCCCTTTTTGTGCCCTTTCCCCCTATTAGTATAAAAAATGATAAAAAAATTAAAATTCAAAATATTTAGTATCGTCATATCCGTAATTCGAGATGAGCTAGAATACTCGTTAAGGGCAGATACTTGAGCGAGTATCGTCTTTTTCGAATACCTGCCTGCTCGTCAGAAAAGGGTGGCAGCGGGGGGCGGCGGGAAAGAGTGGGGGGGGGAACGGGGGGAGAATTCTATCTCTCTCTCTCCCACCCACCCCACCCCGCTCTCCCCGCTCACTCCCGCAACCCACCGCTCACCCCTGCTGGCACCCGAATCTTTTCTGACGAGCATACTCAAAAAGGACGATACTCGCTGTATCTGTAATGCTTATTTTTTTTCATTTTGCCTCCCAAAAATGTGATCAAAAAAGCCGTATGTACCTCAAAATGGTACCCCTAAAAACTACAGCACATCATGCAAAAAACAAGACTTCACAGAGCTCCTCCGTCCATGGAAAAAAAAGGTTATAGGACTTTGAAAGCAGCGATTTAGAAACACAAATCACTTCCAAAAAAAAAATGTTTTTGTATTGTGGAAAAAACTAAAAAAAAATAAGAAGAATTTTGGTATCGTTGTAATCATACGGACCCGCAGAAAAAATGTGTAATTTATGCTGCATTATTAACATTGTAAAAAAAAAAAAAACTCCAAAGAACAATGGCAGAATTGATGCGTTTTCTCTCCCTGCTATCATAAAAAAATTAACAAAAGTTTTACAATATAGTCTATGTAATCAAAACTGGCACTAAAAAAACTACAGTTCGCCACGCAAAAAGCAAGCCCTAATGAAAATCCCACAAAAATTGTTGCAACCCCAAAATAGGCCGTGTCCTTAAGAGGTTCTTGCATGCCGTACAATGTGCATGCAAATGCGATGCGAGGTTTCCCATTTGAAATCAATGGGAATCCCTTCCGATCGTCTATCATGAAACTCATGCGAGAGGATCAGAATTTCACCAAAGCGCTATACAGCGTTTTTGCCTTAAATTCGCCATGCATCTGCAGGTAAAGCATACGTTGATGAGGGCGATATCGGACCGAGTTTCTTGGCTAATATCGCGCTCGCCCGTGTGCAGTTAGCCTCAAATTTAGTTTATTTAGATTTATCCACATTTGTTTTGGTAGGGCTTTTACATAGATGAATAGTCATCTGAAGCCCTTTGGTTTCTCTGTAAACTCTGACTGTTGACTCTTCAGCCGAATTCATAAAAAGTTACCAAGGAGTATTATGCATAGAATGTACTTCTCCCATGTGCAAATCTAGCACATGGGAGAAGATTGACTACTGTGTTGTTCTCATTGTCTGACAGCACTTGCCCTTCACTCACGCCCGCTCTGTGGGCTTTTATGGAACTGACTTTTGTGCTGTTTGTTTCGAACGGTTGGCTAGACAGGTGAATAACAATGCTCCCCTGTTGATCTGGACACATACTGGGGCATACTACTGGGATTATGGTCATTTTCATGGTCATCTAATCAGTGTATGCAAATGGCCACTGACCCTAACCCTATTGTACAGGGTCAGATTTGTTTGCACTATGGGAACCACCAATTGTTCATCCATATACAGCTTTTTCCTAATGGACTGAATGAATAAGGCTATTGAAACCAGTTTTTAGTTCCATACTTTATTTCAATATTTTGGAAAACGTTACCATGGGAGGGGGTTAGTTCTCCTTCAATGGAAGGGTTCAAACAAAGGCTTTATCAGGGATGATTTAGTGATCCTGCACTGAGCAGGGGGTCGGACCCGATGACCCTGGAGGTCCCTTCCAACTCTACTATTCTATGACTTTTTTCTAAAAAATGTCCTTTTTTTCCTTCATATCCATGTTTTTGTTTTTTTTCTTCTCTCTCTGTTCATATACTTTCTCCTTCAGTCAACTCATTATTCCGCATTATTGATCATGCTGCCATTTTCTATATTATTATTATTATCATTATTATTTTCATCCACATTTATTATTATTTTAATGTCTTTGTTAATTTACAATTATCGTTCCATAATTATTTATCCAATTGGTTATCATTATTTTTGTATTTTTGCTATGAACCGTTTATAGGTCTGCGTTCAGAGTTTTTATGAATCAGTCATTTATATACAGGAGTTTTTTATTAATGTTTTTATGCATATTAGTGTTCATATGGTCAATTGTGTAACTGTTTTTAGATCCGGGATCTTGTTCATAGACTTATTCATTTATTTGATCACTTACTTGCCTTACATGTATATGTATTTACTTGTGTTCTTCTGGTCACTCCATCCATAAAATGTGACTTGTAAACTTATCCCTGCATAAAACGAACGCTGGGCGAGAAGCGAATGATTCTTGTTCGTCTTTCAGTTGTTAGATTGAATTTTACGAGTTCACTTTTGGGATGATCGTTTTGTTTAAAATCCCCTTAAGGCCTTAGTCAGACAGGCGTTTTTAGCCGCGATTTGCGCATGCGCATGCGTCCGGCGATTTTTTAAAACCATTGCTTTGCAATGGTATCGGACACATGAGTGCTTTTTATGCGCTCGTCCGATAAATTATAGAACAAAAAATCGCAGATCGCACCTATCTGCGATTCCTGTTCTCTTCTCTATATGCGCTCAATGGGGCCGGCGGCAGCAGCGCCGAACCCATTGAGAACATATAGAAGACAAATCATTCTTCTCTGCCACAGCTGTAACAGCTGTGGCAGAGAAGAACAATGTTTGCCCATTGAATTCAATGGAGCGGCAATACAGCCGCTCCATTGAAAGCAATGGGCTGCTGGCGTGCGCGGGGTGAATTGTCGGGAAGGGGTTAAATATATAAGCCCTTCCCTGCAATTGATCCTAAAATGTGTTAAAATAAAAAAAAATTGTATACTCACCTTTCCGCTGCAGCCGGAGTCCAGCCGCGGCCGCTGTCAGTTCTCCTGAACTGCTTCTTGGCACTATTCAGCCGACGGGGCTTTAAAATCCCCGCCTGCTGAATGATCTGCCTCTGATTGGTCACAGCCCTGACCAATCAGAGGCTGAAAACACTCACACACCCATTCATGAATTCATGAATGGGTGAGTGACTGCTGCCTCTCAGCGCTGAGCCAATCAGGGGTAGGTCTGACTCACATCCATTCATGAATTCATGAATGGGTGTGAGTGAGGCATGCCTCTGATTGGCTCAGCGCTGAGCCAATCAGGGGGCAGGTCTGACTCACACCCCCTTCACACCCACTGCAGGACGGCCGCGCGGAGCTCCGGCTGCCGGCAGAAGGTGAGTATACAATTTTTTTTTTATTTTAACACATTTTAGGATGAATTGCAGGTAAGGGCTTATATATTTAAGCCCCTACCGACAATTCATCCCGGGCTCGCCCGCAGCGCATTGCTTTCAATGGAGACGGCTGTATTGCCGTCTCCATTGAATGCAATGCGCTGGACAGCTCTGGCCCGTTTCTAATGAAACGCGGCTAGGAGCAGATTTTCGGGCGATTTGCGGGCGACTTGCGCGCACCGGTCACGCGATTTGTGGATGCGCATCCGTCATGCGATCCGCAAATCGCGCGAAAAAACGCCCGTCTGACTAAGGCCTAAGGCTGCATTCCCACGAACATATATCGGCTCGGTTTTCACGCCGAGTTGATATATGTTGTCCTCGTGTGCAGGGGGGGGGGTGGAAGAGCCAGGAGCAGGAACTGAGCTCTCGCCCCCTCTCTGCCTCCTCTCCGCCCCTCTGCACTATTTGCAATGAAAGGAGGCGGGGTGGGGCTAATTCTCGGAACTTAGCACTGCCACGTCCCGCCTCCTTTCATTGCAAATAGTGCAGAAGGGTGGAGAGGAGGCAGAGAGGGGGCAGGAGCTCAGTTCCTGCTCCTGGCTCTTCCATCCTCCCCCCCTCCCTGCACATGAGGACGTGAAAACCGAGCCGATATACATTTGTGGGAATGCAGCCTAAGGGTGCATACTAGAGATGAGCGAACGTACTCGTTACGAGTACTTACGCACCCGAGTACCGCCATTTTCGAGTACTTCAGTACTCGCGCGCAAAGATTCGGGGGGCGGCGTGGCGGCACGGGGGGTAGCAGTGGGGAGTGGGGGGGAGAGGGAGAGAGAGAGGGCTCCCCCCTGTTCCCCGCTGCTACCCCCCGCACCGCCACTCCTCTCCCCGCCCCCCGGCGCCCCCCGAATCTTTGCGCGCGAGTACTGAAGTACTCGAAAATGGCGGTACTCGGGTGCGTAAGTACTCGTAACGAGTACGTTCGCTCATCTCTAGTGCCTACCCACTGGCGATTTTTTTTCCTGCGATGCTAAATTGCGTTTTGCGTTTTTTCTGAAGAGCAATTAGCATAGAATCTGTTCTTGTCCATTTGGGTTTTTTTTTCGTTTCGTTGCAATTTTTCATATAGGAACTGTCAGTTGCATATGTGTCCTTATTTTTCTCTTAATGCACCCATGATTGTCAATGGAAATTAACGAAAAACGCTGCGAAAAAGGAGTGAAAAACGCTGCGAAAAAGGCACGGAAAACACGCGAAAAACGCTGCGTTTTTCACGCACGAAAATCGGCAACGCCAGTGGGTAGGCGCCCTTAGGTGTTTTTTTTTAGCACATTATAGGCGCCCAAAGAAAGCTCTTCTATTAGAGCCAATGCTTTCCTATAGAGGCGTTCAGATGAAGGAATATTAGATGCGCTAAATCCTCGCACCTAACAAAGACAGGACATGCGACTGCAAAGCTCGCGTCTAAGGTCCGTGGTGCGTGAAAAGATGGACCTGACCTATCTGTGGTGCATGCTTTCCATAGACTCCTATTGAAGCTTGATAACACGCACCTCTGATCGTGTGAATGGGCAATTTCAATGTTAATTAAAATAGCTGGAAATCACCCGTTCATGCAATCTTTAGTGCAGTATAGCCGCGATATTTTCACGCACCTATTCTGCGCTAAATCCATGCTCGTGTGAATAAGGCCTTATATAGGGAGACATGGAGCTGACCAGCAAGCATTTCTATACTTGTCTATCTGTCAGCCAACAAATGACCATTTGCTCACTCATGGGGCGTTTTCACATCGGAGTAAATACGTTCGAACGGTGGTAGCGTTTAATCGCCCAAAAAGCTTATTGTGGCCTCCGCCGTATTTCGCCCAAAACATAGTTCCAGAATTATGTTTTGGCCAAGCGTATATGTGCCGGCTGCATATGTTCTATTTTCCACACTGCTGGCGTATTTACGCACAGTATTGTCGCCTGTGTGAATGATTGCATTGAAAATCTATGCCTCTCATGGGCTCGTATAAACGCCCGGGCGTAAAAACGCGGCGTGTATGCGCTCGTATGAATGAAGCCATAAGCTGATGGTTGCTCCCTTTATACAACCAATTAGTCGGACGGATAAGCATTTGGAGGAAAGCTCAGGCCTGATAATTGGCCCGTGTAAAGGGTCATTAGTTGCACTTTTTTGTGCAAATCAATTTAGACAAATTTACTATTAACTTGCCCCAAAAAGAACAGATGTTACGCCACTCACTCCAGTTTTCAAACATGTGTGTAGCTTGCTGCTTGACCAGGAGTTAGAGACATTTATGTAATTTGATTTCTTAAAAAAAAAAAATTGCAACATTTGTTACAATCTCACTCCAGTAGCTGGGTAGTGTACAAAGTGCTGGACAAATATCTGTCTGGGATGATTTAGTAAATCCTGCACTGAGCAGGGGATTGGACCAGATGACCCTGGAGGTCTCTTTTAACTCTACCTTTCTATGAACTAGATCTAGCATCATTAATTGGATGGTAAAGAGAACATAATTTTTTGAAATCACCCGTTCACATGATTTCTGCACAAGCAAGATGCAATGTTTTAGTGCGGTTATTTGAGCATGAGAACAGCTCTCATGTGAACGAGAGTGGTCAGTGCTATGATTTATAATAAACTTATTAATCACCCTATTGATTGTCCTTGATTGGCTCCAGTGTATATTGATCTGGAGAGATCTATTTTCAAAAATAAAAATCTATCTTCTTTAGGCTGCATTCAGACGACCGTATATCGGCCGGGTTTTCACGCCCAGCCGATATACGGCGTCTCTCTCTGCAGGGGGAGGAAGCCGGAAGAGCCAGGAGCAGGAACTGAGCTCCCGCCCCCTCTCTGCCTCCTCTCCACCGCCCTGCACTATTTTTAATGAGGAGAGGTGGGACGGGGGCGTGGCTAATTTCCAGAACTTGGCCCTGCCCCCGTTCCGCCTCTCCCCTTTGAAAATAATGCAGAGGGCCGGAGAGGGGGCAGATCACTGCTCCTGGCTCTTCCAGGCTCCCCCCCCCCCCCCACAGAGAGAGACGCCGTATATCGGCTGGGCGTGAAAACCCAGCCGATATACGGTCACCTGAATGCAGCCTTAGGGCGCCCACCCAACGGCGTTTTTTTTTCCTTTGCGTTTTGCGTTTTTTCTCAAGAGCAATTAGTTTTGAATGTGTTCCTGTCCACTGGCGTTTTTTTTTTCGGTCCGTTGCGTTTTTTAACATAGGAACTGTCAGTTGCATATGTGTCCTTATTTTTCTCGTAATGCACCCATGAATGTCAATGGAAATGGCGCGAAAAAGCCGCGAAAATGCCGCGGAAAACGCGCCAAAAACGCGCCGAAAACGCTGCGTTTTTCACGCACGGAAATCGCAAACGCCAGTGGGTGGGCGCCCTTAAGCCGCTTTCAGATGGGCAACACAATCGCATGATTTTGCCATGAGGGAGGTAGCGCTGCTATCTCACTCCATACAGCGCAAGCGTCAGCTGTTTATTTCAGCTGACACCCGCGGGCAATAGCCGCGCTCGGCCGTTCGGCTGATCGTGGCTATTAACCCTTTAAATCGCTGTTCGGGGGTCCCGCACGCCCCCCCGCGGTGAGATTGGGGGAGCCGTGCAGGTGTCATGGCAGCTGGGGGCCTAATGAAAGGCCCCAGGGCTGCCTTAGCAGACTGCCTATCAAGCCATCCACACAGAAAGACTGCCTGTAAAAAAGCAGTATGACGTAATGCAATAGCATTATGTCATACTGCAGGAGCAATCAGCGCATCGCATGTTAAAGTCCCCCAGGGGGACTTCAAAGTAATGTATGAAAAAAGATCAATAAAGTTTTTTTAATTGCAAAAAAAAGTTATAAAAGTTTAAATCACCCCCCTTTTGCCATATTAATTATTAAAAAACCGAAATCATAAAATAAAAATATGTATTTGATATCGCTGCTTCCATAAAAGTCCCATCTATCAAAGTTGTGCATTATTTTTCCTGCACGGTGAACGTCGTCTGAAAAAAAAAAAAAGAATGCCAGAAATACACTTTTTTAGTTACCCTGTCTTCCAGAAAAAATGCAATAAAAAGCAATCAAAAAGTCGTATGTATTCCAAATTGATACTATCGGAAACTACAGGATATCCCGCAAAAAATGAGCTCTTGTACAACCATGTAGACAGAAAAATAAAAAAATTATTGCGCGCACAAAATGACCGCAATAATTGACCACAAATAATGACCGCAAATAATTGAAAAAAATTAAATATCTTTAAAAAAAAATTCAAGTACTACAGCAAAAAAAATACTATACAAGTTTGGTATCGTAGCAATTGTACTGACCCATAGAATAAAAATATCAGGTCGTTTTTGTTGCAGTTTGTGGGCCGTAGAAACAAGACGCACCGAAAGATGGTGGAATGTCGTTTTTTTTCCATTTCTCTCCGCTAAGAATTTTTCAAAAGTTTTTCAGTAAATTACCGTATATACCGGCGTATAAGGCGACGGGGCGTATAAGACGACCCCCCAACTGTCACCTTATACGCCGGTATTCAGTGGAGAAAAAAAAAAAAGGCGCACGTGTTAGCAATCACACTATTCAATGATGTCATTGAATAGTGTGATTGGCTGAAGCCACGTGCGCTTTAGCCAATCACAGCCATTCAATGATGTCATGGCTGCCGGCGTGTGTATTAGCTTTCTGGAAGCGGGGATTTCAAGCCCCGCATTCAGAAAGCTATGCTGCGCCGGGGACGAGGAGCGAGCGACAGCCTGCCGGAGCGAGCGACATCCTGCCGGAGCGCGACAGAACGCCGTGGGAGGTGAGTAATGAATTTTTTTTTTTTACACTTTTTTTTTTTTTGAATTACCGGCGTATAAGACGACCCCCGACTGCAGAGCAGATTTTTCGGGGTTCAAAAGTCGTCTTATACGCCGGTATATACGGTATATGGTACAATAAATAGTGCCATTGAAAAATACAACTCATCCTGCAAAAAACATGCCCTCATACAGCGACGTCGATGGATAAATAAAGGAACTACGATTTTTTAAAAGGGAGTAGGAAAAAACAAAAATGGAAAAAAGCAAAAGAGCTCCGTCACTAAGGGGTTAAAGAAATACAAGTAGTACCGCAAAAAAAAACTATACAAGTTTGGTATCGTAGTAATCGTATTGACTCATAGAATAAAGTTATTATTGTTGCAGTTTGTGCGCCGTACAAACAGGACGCACCGAAAGATGGCGGAATGTCATTTTTTTTTTTTTCATTTCTCTCCACTTAGAATTTTAAAAGTTTTTCAGTACATTATATGGCATAATAAATAGTACCATTGAAAACTACAACTTGTCCTGCAAAAAACAAACCCTCATACAGCGACGTCGATGGATAAATAAAGGAGTTACGATTTTTTTAAAAGGGAGGAGCAAAACGAAAATGGAAAAAAGCAAAAAAGCTCCATCACTAAGGGGTTAAATGTCCCTGTCAGACTTGACAGCGAGGTTAACAGCTGAGCTGTGATGGAGTTATCCTGCTGTTGTAGGAGGGTGTCAGCTGTCAAAGACTGTTACATAGACCTCCTGAGTTATGTGACTGCTGACCTCTACAGGTCACATGCTGTAATGATCTACCAGACACGATAATTAGCTAGCTTGTTACAATGGGTTGGCAGATTGTTAGAAGTAGGCATGCAACTACTTAGGCAAGTAAGGAAGATAGAACAATACCTCTGCAGCGCCACCTATTGGATGGCAGCATTCCTGAAAATTAATGCCCGGCCCTTTATACAGGTCTTTTTAACAATAATTGGGAATGGTAAACCAAGCCAGAATCCATACACAGACAGCTATTTAGGGGTGTTTGCCCCTTAGTGTGCTGTAGGTTTTTAGCTTTGCTAGCGAGAGGCCTATGATGTGAGTCGGGAGGGGTATAATCACTCCTTAGGGGAGAGCACCAAGAAGGTGAGTGAGGAGAATTTTAAGGCCATTCATGCTCCTCTGGGAAATATATGTAAATAAGGAACAATACCTCTGCAGCGCCACCTATTGGTTGGCAGCTTAGGCAAGACAAACAAGAAAGAAGTTTGAGACCTGGTAATTTGTGATATAATCTTTAACCCCTTAAGGAATCGGCCTATTCTGGTCATGAGGACGCAATGAATTTTTTGGATTTTTCATCTCCACTTTTCAAAAGCCATAATGTTTTTATTTTTCCGTCGACACGGCTGTATGAGGGATTGTTTTCTGCGTGGTGAACTGCAGCTTTTATTGGTATTATTTTTGGGTACATGTAAGGTGTTGTAAAACTTTTAGTATTTTTTTTTTAGAACTGTGAGAGAAAATGCATCAATTGTGCCATTGTTATTTTTTTAGCAGCGTTAATCATACAGCATAAATGGCATGATACTTTTTTTCTCCGGGTCAGTATTATTACAACGATAGCAAAAATATTATAATTTTTTTTAGTTTTTTTCACTTTTACACAATAAAAATTAAAAATATATATTTTTTAAAATTATTATTATCTTCATATCACTGCACTCAAAGTCCCAAAACTTTTTTTTCCCATCGTCGGAGTTCTGTGAGAGCTTGATTTTTGTGTGACAAGCTTTACTTTTCTAATTGTACCATTTTGGGGTGCAAATAGCTTTTTTGATTACTTTTAGGGTGAAGTCACACGAACGTATATCGGCTCGGTTTTCACGCCGAGCCGATATACGTTGTCCTCGTGTGCAGGGGGGGGAGGATGGAAGAGCCAAGTGCAGAAACTGAGCTCCCGCCCCCCTCTCTGCCTCCTCTCCGCCCCTCTGCATTATTTGTAATGGGAAGAGGCGGGGCAGGGGCGTGGCTAAATTCCGAGAATTAGCCCCGCCCCCGGAATTTTTATTCCGTACAAGTGGGCAATGGGTCCTGGAATTTATTCAGTTGTACCCTGCAATCCAACGGGTGTTCCCTCCATTATAGGCCTTGCCATGTTTCCTGTAAGTAGATTAGGGCCACAAGGGGTATGTTTTTGAACACGGGACAAACGGGGGTATCCATTTTCGGGTGAACATCTTCATTCCTATGTACACTGTACAAAAAAACTGTTTTTAAATTGACAAAATTGCCAAAAAATAAAAATCGTAATTTTTTCCTTTTGCTTTGCTTAGATTTATTCAAATAATGTGGGGTCAAAATACGCAGTACACCCCTAGATGAATTTGTTAAGGGGTCTAGTTTTTAAAATGGGGTCATTTGTGAGGTTCTTTATCGTTTTGGCTGCTCAATGGCTCTATAAGTGGGCGATGGGCCTGGAATTTATTCCGTTGTACCCTGAAATCCAATGGGTGTTCCTTCCATTATAGGCCTAGCCATGTGTCCTTTAAGTAGATTAGGGCCACTAGGTGTATGGTTATGAACACGGGACAAACAGGGGTATCCATTTTGGGGTGAAAGTCTTCATTCCTATGTGTGCTGTACAAAAAAACCTGTTTTTAAATTGATACAACTGCCAAAAAAATGAAAATTGTAATTTTTTTCCTACTGCTTTGCTTAGATTTATTCAAAAATTGTAGTGTAAAAATACACAGTACACCCCTAGATAAATTCGTTAGGGGGCCTAGTTTTCAAAATGGGGTCATTTGTGGGGGTTCTCTGTCGTTTTGGCCACTCAAGGGTTCTACAAGTGGGCAATGGGGCCTAAATCACCTTCATGCTAAATTTCTGTTCTGAAAGCCACTGACTACTCCTTTCATTTTGGGCCCCATTGTGCATCCAGACAAAAGATTAGGGCCACAATGGGTATGTCTCGGAACACGGGAGAAACAGGGGTATCCATTTTGGGGTGCAAGTCTTCATTCATGTGTGTGCTGTACAAAAAAAGCTGTTTTTAAAATGACAGAATTGACAAAAAAACGAAAATCACAATTTTTTCCTTTTGCTTTGCTTGAATTTATTCAAAAACTTTGGGGTCAAAATGGGCAGTACACCCCTAGATAAATTCCTTAAGGGGTCTAGTTTTCAA
Organism: Eleutherodactylus coqui; assembly: GCF_035609145.1. NCBI lineage: Eukaryota > Metazoa > Chordata > Amphibia > Anura > Eleutherodactylidae > Eleutherodactylus > Eleutherodactylus coqui. Next base: position 247,671,924 of record NC_089840.1, read on the forward strand.
AATGGAGTCACTTGTGGGGGTTCTCCATCGTTTTGGGCACTCAATGGCTCTACAAAAGTGCTATGGGGCCTAAAATGCCTTCAAGGAAAATTTATGTTTTGAAAACCACCGACTACTCCTTTTGTTTTGGGCCCCGTTGTGCATACAGACATAAGATTAGGGCCACAATGGGTATGTTTCTGAACACGGGAGAAACAGGGGTATCCATTTTGTGGTGTAAATCCTCTTTTTTATGGGCACTATAGGAAAAAAATATGTCTTTAAAATGATATATTTGCAATAATATGAAATTTTATTTTTTCTCCTCTAAATTGAATTAATTCCTGAAAAAAACTGGTGGAGTCAAAATACTCAGTGAATACATTAAGGGGTGTAGTTTTTAAAAATGGGGTCATTTGTGGGGGTATCTATTATTCTGACACTCATGAGCCTTTGCAAACTTGGCTTGGTGCAGGAAAACAAAGTGCTCCTCAAAATGCTGAAAAGTAATGTTAAATTTGTACCTCCTCTAAATGGTTAAAAAAAACACAAAAGTTTTTCTAATGTGCATTCAGAATAAAGTAAACAGATGGAAATATATATCTTATCAAAAATTTGTACCGTATGTTTGAACATATTTGAGATATTACGGTTGAAAATGTGAAAAAATGACAATTGTTTCAAAATTTTTCCAATATTGGTACTTTTAATAAATATACACAAATTATATCAGTCTCTTTTTTCCACCTAAATAAAGTACAACATGTGGCGAAAAAACAGTGTCAGAATCACTCGGATATGTAAAGCCTTTACAGAGTTATGCTACGTTGAACGACGCATGTCAGATTTCCAAAATTTGGCTCCGTCACTAAGGCGCAAACAGGCTTCGTCACTAAGGGGTTAAGTTTGGTCTAGCCAAAGAAATCGTTGCATGTCCTCTTCTCATTCACTTGCATCAAGCAAAATAGTACATCCAATATGTATAATTCATGAGTGGTGGGCGGTGTGCTTTCAATGTGTTTTGCATCCGATTTTTCATGGGCGCAACATGTGAACGCAGCCTACTGTAAGTCACATAAGGGGCAGACAAATACAGCAGAGGGCTCCAAATAAAGAACAGTAAGTCTCCTCTTACATATGACGATAATTGCTCATATTCTTGTTGGATCCTATGAATCTAAATGATCATCGTTTAATGTAAATGATGGCGGCAACTGAACGCTGACGTTAATGCGTTCACTTACCAATCGTCACTCAGTTTCAGTAGTCATAAAAGTCAAACAATGCTCAGCCAGTGTAAACAGGCAGTCCTTCATCTACATGCCCCAACATGCTGTCTCTTGTCTATTGAGTCATACTCCATGAAGGCTGTGAAAACACAGCAGGCCATTGGCTCCAACATTGTTCCGTTCATAATTGCAAATGCTTAGGTCATTATATTAATTGATAAGGTGACACAGTGTTGCTAGACCAACCTTACTTTGTGATCTGATATTCATATCCCACCCTCCTCTTCAAGGCCAGTCTTTAGCTGATTTGTATGTGATAATATACAGTAGATGACATAACCGTTAAGTCAAGAAGAGCACCACTTAACCACTAACATCGGACTGCATGGGACATTATAGATCTATGACACATCCAATAAACTAAAAAAAGGATTTGTGGGATTGATCAAAGAGTCTCTTAATGGGAAACTCTCACCTCAACCTGTTTAACTTTTCATTGTCTTCTTCCATGTCGGCTGAGTGAAGACAATGGGGTAGAGCATTTAAATGGGTCATTTAGAATAGCACCTAATTATCTGCCATGAATGGAGCCAGCATTTAAATATGACTGATAAGGAAATTGATGACTGCTTGTTGCTGTGCTCTCTTCTTGAAGTGCTAAACCATTTATGCTCTAGGCTGTTCTACCGACTCCGGTTTTAATAAGCAGTGACGTCACCCTAGGAGTCAGGGATGACTCGGTGCTTGCCCCAAGGGACTTTACCTTTACCTTACTTTTCACTAAAATATCATGAAGTCATTCATTCATATCTCAGTATCTTGCTTTGTGGCTAGAGATGAGCGAGTATACTCGCTAAAGGCAATTGCTCAAGCGAGCATTGCCCTTAGCGAGTACCTGCCCGCTCGAGACGAAAGGTTCGTGTGCCGGCGCGGGGGAGCGGTGAGTAGTGGCAGTTAGCAGAAGGGAGGCCCGCTCTCCCCCGCAGCTCCCTGCCCGCCGCCGGCACCCGAACTTTTTGCCTCGAGCGGGCAGGTACTCGCTAAGGGCAATGCTCGCTCGAACAATTGCCTTTAGCGAGTATACTCACTCATTTCTATTTGTGGCTCATCTATATATCAACTGGGTATTGGAGTCAAGATACCAAGAAGAATGTACTCTGTTAAGCTCCATTTAGCCGGGGCAAATGATGCCCTATACTCTTCCCTGTGTGTCCTCGCTCCCGTCCTGCTGCACGGGAGCTATTTTTGTTGGCTCACAAAGCGACCAGCCGGGAGGGGGCGGCTGCAGGAGATTTCTCTCCTCGCGCTTACCCACCTCTCTCCATTGACTTAACATAGCAGACGTTCGGAACTGAATGGCTGCTATTTACACTGAACGATGATCATTCAGCTCATCGGCCATCGTTTATGCTGCATAAACGATGGACGATGAACAGTGTAAATAGCGGCCGTTCAGTACTGAGCAGCCGCTATGTTATGTCAATGGAGAGGGACGGGGGAGAGTGAGGAGCGAAATCTCCTGCAGCCTCCCCACTGTGAGCCAGTGATACTAGCTCCTGTGCAGCAGCACGAGGGCGAGCATGTGCCTGGACGAGTGTCAGCATTGTTTGCCTGTCACTCGTCCCGTCTAAATGGAGCTTAAAGGGGTTGTCTCGCGCCGAAACGTTTTTTTTTTTTTTTCCATAGGCCCCTCGCTCGGCGCAGGACAACCCCAAGGGATGTGTTAAAAAAAAAATACATATTACTTACCCGAATCCCCGCTCTGCGACGTCTTCCTTCTTCCTTCACCAAGATGGCCGCCGGGATCTTCAACCACGATGCACCGCGGGTCCTTTCCCATGGTGCACCGTGGGCTCTGTGCGGTCCATTGCCGATTCCAGCCTCCTGTTTGGCTGGAATCGGCACACGTGACGGGGCAGAGCTACGCGATGACGCGTAGAAGGGGGCGGAGCCAGAACGCCGCTCGTGCCGGACAGAGCAGAAGGGGAGAAGACCGCACAGCGCAAGCGCGTCTAAAAAAGCAAGAAGACATCAGAATTAGACGGATCCATGGAGACGAGGACGCTAGCAACGGAGCAGGTAAGTGAATAACTTCTGTATGGCTTATATTTAATGCTCGATGTACATTACAAAGTGCATTAATATGGCCATACAGAAGTGTATAACCCCACTTGCTTTCGCGAGACAACCCCTTTAAGAAATTTATTTTTTCTTGCCATAGATAAGATGATTTAAAGGGGTTGTTACAAGATATGAAGTACCCCCTATCCATAGTATAAATCTCTGATTGGTGGGTCTGGACGGCTGGGACCCCAACTGCTCAAACACTTATGCCCCTGTGGATAGAGAATACATTCATCTCTTGGGATAACATCATTAAATAGTGATAAAAAGGATTTGAAGACAATAGTTTGTGAGTCGAGATTATTGAAAGCCTACACAACACAAGGCCACAAATTTGATAGCCACACCTTGAGCTAAAGCACAAATACACATTAGACAAAAGCCGTCTAAGCCTGCCGATTTCAGTCTGTCATTTGTATGTGGGGTGGGCCTCCCAGCTCTCCCTTAACAGATGATGTAGGGTGAAAGAAGAATTGGGTGCATTGAATTCCAGTGCCCAATCCTTTTTACCCAACCCCCTGGAAATAAGCCATCGCCAGAACAAGTGTTTGGCTAACAGCCATTGAAGGTGTATGGGCACCTTAACTTCTCTCATCAGTAGAAGGTCATATGTATTAAGGTTGCCTTATTTAAAGCTACAGTACATTGCAACGTGTATGGTATTCTCCTCGTAAAATTACTTGTGGGTCATAATGAGAATCCGTGAGAGTCTTTCATGGACCTTGAGGTATTCTTTGAGCTTTGAAAATCCCCTAAACATGACCAAAGTATAAAACATAGAATAACGTACATAACATGTTGACATTGGCAGTTATGGCAAAGCTGGGAGGCCCCCCCCCACTTACAAATGACAGTTGTCCGGTTCCACTGAAATGGGCAGGTTTAGACACCTTTTGTCTAATGTGAAGATGATATAGAGCAGTGTTTCTCAGTTCGAGTCCTCAAATACTCCCAACGGGTCAGGTTTTTAGGATCTCCTTAGTATTGTACAGGCGATGTAATTATTGTCCGTGCCTCAGACATCGCCACAAGTGTTCTCTTTATAGGATGTCCTCAAATTATGACTTGTGAGGGAGCTTGAGAACTGGAATTGGGAATCACTGATCTAGATGCACCAGAATTTCATGCTGTCCCAGACTGTTTCACCATTGAATGACTTTGATCACACAATTCATTATGATGTTGCAGGGTTTCATCCTTCATTTTACATTAGTAGAGTTAAGGAAGCCGTAGATGCTAAGTTTTCCCTTCTTATTTCATGGGGGGGTTTTTTCTCTTTGGGAAAGGGCTATGTAGATATGAGTACATATTTCCTATACTATGAGTAATTGTTACTAGGAAAAAAATGTATTAATGAAAACATTGTATCTTTCTATTGCTTCACGTAGTCAACTTAAAGTTGACTACGCTATTCTGTTGTATAAAGTAATGGAAATGAATGGAAACCATATCAAATGGAGGCCAAAGCTGGCACCTTTGATGAATTAAAGTCAATGGTTCTGTACAGGGTTCCCCTGAATATCAATTTTGACTATTCAGACAGAATCATGGGATGGAAAGGCACAGTGTACACTGAAACAGTGTGTGAAAGCAGATTTACTGCTAAAACATCTTAGGTAGCCATACACATTAGATACGGACTGGCTGATTTTCTAATTTGTATAGTGGCCTCCCAAATTCAGTGGCAGATGTCAGGGATGACTAGGATTGGCATTTGGATGGTAACTGCCCAATTCTTTTGTTCTCAGTAGGCAAGCCACTTCCAGAGACTTCTTCCAGCTGCTTTCTTCCCTTTGCACATTGAGAACACATGAAGGCATGCAAGTGTATGGTTGGGTCATGAGAAACAGCTGTAGACTGAATGAACATTCACCAACAGCTATCTAATACATATTGGCAGCCTTACCATCAATATATTCTCTTGGATCATAGAGCCATTGAGGGTATTAAAGCCTATATAGGTGGGAAGGGAGCTCTTCTTGCCAGATGCATTCTTGACTTGTTGGGGGTGCCAGTCATTGGCCAACATTATCCAACTCAACAAATGAGCACTATTATTATTGAGACTCCTCAACTGCATGTGACTCAAACTTTGAAGATGGTCACTGAAGAAATTGGTTATCAAAACCAAAATTTCCTTTCAAAATACTATGGATTTGCAGGAAGTACATGCCCCAACATGCTGTCTCTTGTCTGTTGAGTCATACTCAGTGAAGGCTGTGAAAACACAGCAGGCCATTGGCTCCAACATTGTTTCATTCATAATTGCAAATGCTTAGGTCATTACATTAATTGATAAGGTGATACAGTGTTGATAGACCAGCTTTGCTTTGTGGTCTGATGTTCATATACCACCCTTGTCTCCAAGGCCAGTCTTTAGCTGTTTCACACAGTCCCAGTCTGCCCCATGTATACAGCGAAGGAGCAAATAGGCTGAGATATAAATGTTATCACTCTTTAGGACTGTTTGCCATCTAATTGGCCATCAAAGGGTGAGATAATATGGGGCAATAAGATCTAATGTCTTAGATGTGTGAGATGGGACTAGATTAGCAAGTAACACTTTGGTTTGCAAATGTGCTAATCGGTGGCTCCACTCTGTCTGCTGGGTCTTTTCCACAATCTGATGTGAATCTTGAGGACATCTCCTGCACTTGGATGGCGGGACATCCTGGAATAGCAGTGTATGATGGGACTCACCTGTGAACATAAACTACTCTCACTACAATTTTTCCCATTTATGTCATTTTTTGGGGGGTCATAACCTAAGCAGCACTGGAAGTACACAACAACCACTTATTTCCCTCTTTTTATTGAATAACATGCATACTATACTGGGTGAGATGCAAGTTAGGCCCAATGCACTCGTCCGTATTTGAAGTGTGGAATAACTGCCGCCTAGAAACCCTATTAGTGCATATGGATGTCATAGAGAAGGGTCCTTAATTGGGGACTTCCATTCGTAAGCCATAGTGGAGAGACGCTAAGAAGTCTTGGGTCTCAATTTGACCAACTTGGGTCATCCATGTATTATGTAAGGAAGCAGGTCCTATCTGCAGATTCAAGTGGTGCGGCCACTTCATGCAAAGCCCTGTCCTCTTGATAACACAGGCACGTGCCATTTCACTAGAGGAACATACCAGTCCCCTTCTGATGACACCACTAGCATCAAAAGAAGAAAATTAGCCAGGGCCTACAAACATTTCAGTTGCTCTCAGGCCTGGTGCTTATGGAAGGTCAAAGACCCACATAAGAAGACATCAGTGTTCCATATGGCACGTGGTAGGTGTGGACCCTTTTTTGCAGATTTTCCATTGAGACACTGAAGCTTCAAGTTGCACCTCTACAGAAAAGCAAGTAATCGTGTATGCTAGGACATAGATAGGTTAATTGGTATTGTATTAAATTGGATCTAATGCTTCAGTGTGTGTTGAAATAGTGAAATTAGACCGTGCCAAGGACTTTCATTGTCATTGAAGAAAGAAGGAAGGGTCTACCTATATGTTGTAGCATGAGGCAGGGAAATGTCGCACGGACTACGGCCCTTTTACACAGAACGATTGTTTTCAGATAATCATTGAATCTTCCAAAATTAAGCAATAATGATTCAGTGTAAGCATGGCCAACGATTGGGCGATGACCGATAATTCATTCATTTTATGTGGACATAAAAAAATCATCATTGGCTGTTTGCCGGTCGTTACATGCAAAAGGCAATCGTTCAGTTATTTGGTAACCATTCCCAGGCATTTCCAGACTAAAGAAGAGCTGAATGAGCTTTGAGAAAAAAAGAGGACAAAAAAATTTGAACGATTAGCTGCGCATGTAACGACCCGTTTGCTTTTTCCAGCAATGAATTGCTCCATGTAAAAAAAACTTAATAAAGCAGATTGCTATTCCAGGTAGACTGGCCGACACATCTCCCCTTCTTTTGTTTATTAAGGGGGAACTGTAGGGTAGCCCCTGAATGGGTTCACATGAAGAAAGGGGATTAGGCTAGCTAGAAATTGGGGTTCTCTCAAGGACACCATAGCAGTTAAATGGGCAGGCTCTGTGCTGCATGTGTTCTTAGGTATTAATATTAAATCATGAGTAAGGGTCTCATTAAAGGGGTTTTCTGACCTTTAAATATCTTGCCCCACTGTAGGGAATGGAAACAAAAAATAAAATAACCATCATTACTCAATCTTCCACTGTTCCTGTAGTCCAGCGCTACCGACCAATTACCATCCTCTTAGTCCCCTCTGAAACAAGAAGCAATGACATCATATTCATTGCTCACTGTAGCCAATCGCTGGCCTCAGAGCTCATGGGCTGTTCATGCTCACATGACCACCAAGGCAAGGGATTGGCAGTAGCAGCTATGTAAGCAATAAACGTGACATAATTGTTTCCTGTTTCAATGGAGATTGGAGCAATTGAGACTGGATTGGCACACATTGCAGGGATGAGCAATGCATATTTAATTTTTTATGCCAGTTCTTACCCCGGGTGAGTTTTTTTTTACAATCAGAAAATCCCTTTAACAGGACAATTTTTTAGATCAGTTTAATAACCAGGCAAGGACCAAGCTGTCTACTGGGAGATATTAAGCAGTTCCACTAATTCAGACTGTATTATAGTATCACACAGCAACATTTTCCAAAAAAAACTCCTTCTTTAGCGTCCCTTTGAAATAATGTGAAAAAGTTTTTTATTTTTTTTCATAACAGGTCTGCACTTTTCTAGCTGTTGTAGAAATGATCCTTTCCAAATTCTGAACAGATCTGGGAGGCAGCTGCAAGCGATGACATCTTGGTGTAATTTTGCATTTATTATGTACATATTTATATTTCCGTTAGCAGGTATTTAAAGGTCGTCAGAAATACACATAATTGGTCTCTGTAAGCATAATATTAAAATATGTATGAAACATCAGTTATCGGCAAAACTGCAAATATTGCACCTCAAAGTAGGGCATATGTATCATAGGGGAGACTTATAATATGGCTATGGGCACATGAGCACCAACAATGGGGGGACAAATCATCTTGAGCACCCCAATACCATCTAGATGTTGACATGACCTGGATTTTATAATATTAGCCCTTTCCAATCCACTGTCTGACCTCTGAAGACATTATGATTTAAGGCTGTACAGCTCCAATGCTGGAAGACGTCCGTCGGGGTTCTCTTACTGTATATTGCCAGCCTCTCTGCTGTTGAAGCCTATCCAACGTGTCACCTTATGCAGTACTGGCTTTAGCCAGCAGATAGCGCTATTGTATAACAGCAGAAAAAGACTAAGCCCCCTAGGAAAACCAGGATACAAATTGGATTGGAAAGGGTTAAATTGTTTTTCCATTTTGCGCTGGCACTAATTATGCAAATAGGGAATGGACAAGTACCACCCCTATGTCACCTATTGGAAGGTGATGTCCCTATAAGTCCCTCTCCTCAAAAAGAAGCTTTATTTCCCTATGCCTCTGCAATAAAATCTACAAGATGGTTAACTATCCGCCCTCTGTAATTTTCTTTATAACTTAAAAGGGGATGTCCACCTCTTAATTTTCTTATGCTTAGGATCAGTAGTTAATCGGGTAGGTTCTCCAGCTTGGGATCTATTTACAGGGTTATTGTGAACAGGAAGCAGACAGCTCCATACGGATTACAGTGGTCAAGGTTGGTAATGCAGGCACTGTTCCCATTGAATTTAATGTATTACCAATCCAGGGCACTGCATTGTGTACAGAGCTGGAACCTGCAAAAATACTTCCAAGCATATAAAAACATGGGTAGGACTACAACTAAAAAAACCTATAACAAAGGCAACCAGATGACAAAAATGGCCCCATCATATAGGCATCACCGAAGACATGCACAGAACTTGTGCGCAACGTATGCATCAGCAAGTAATATATATATACCCAAATACACGGTTCAGGTGATGGTAATGACTATTAGCCAATAAATCCCACAAATTTGGTGGCCTACGCCAAGTAATACAGAGATAACTGGGTAAAACTCTGTCTAGATCAGCATCTGCTAGCAAAATAGGCCAATGCTTCAGAAGAACATTCTCCCTTAGGGCGCCCACCCACTAGCGTTTTTTTAATGCGAAATTCGCAGCGTTTTTTTTTTCTGCAGGGGTCTTTGGGCTATGGGACATGCAAAGCTAAAATCGCGATCGCGCAAAATCGCGATATCGCGGTAAATCGCGATTTTGCGCGATCGCGATTTTTACATTACAAGTCCCATAGACCCCCTGCAGAAAAAAAAAACCTGCGAATTTCGCAGTGAAAAAAAACGCCAGTGGGTGGGCGCCCTTAGACTGCAACTAGTGTAGAATAAAACAGTTTACCCCACCTTACTGTTCCCCATAGAAAAATAGTGTCACAATGTAACAAAAAAAAACTGATATTCACCTTCCACAATTAATCTAGTGTCTCAGTCTCTTCAGGTCTGCAGACTATGAAATGTATGATGAAATTCCTGCACAGACTGTGTTGCAATGACATCAATGCATAGATTGCTGGTTTAAAGGGGCCTGTGGTCTATGAGAGAGAATGGCCGAGCGAGATGCTGATAGCTTTCCGCTTCACCATAGTATTCAACTGTATTTCTATCCTCAGGATACAAATACAGTTGACGGTAGCAGTTGATCGGAGGTCCAGGGCACCAGGGCAAAGATCTAGCCTTTGCTCCCTGGTTGCCTGGTGCTAACAACGCCCCTGGTGCTGGATCATATTAATTAAGGGAAAACCATCTTCAATTAGGAAACACTAGCTTGACAGGAATGTAATGGCAATAGTAACCCCAATGTCATATGGTAAGGTGACCAGACGTTCTGATTTAGTTGGGACAGACCCGCTTTGGAACCCGATCTCCCGCTTTCCGCCGGGACCCCAGTGGGACAGCCATTTGTCACGCTTTTGGGACATCTGGACACTATTAAAGTGATTACCAGCCAGGGTGCTGGCCGGTAATCACTCTACAGCGCAGCGGCCGGATACACACACTAACGGCAGTTGTGCATCTGGGATCTTCCTCCCCTCACCTCTACTCTGGTTCTCTCAAGAGAGGAGGCGGCGCTGCTGCTGGCGCCCACACTTCCGCTCAGAGGAGCAGCGGCGCTATGAAGATCAGAGGGAGGATAAGTATATGGGTCTTAGGGGAGTGCTAATAATATTGGGACTACTGTGAGGGTCACTATTTTTGCTGGGGCTAGTATAGGGGAGCGCTAATTCTACTGGGGCTACTGTGGGGGATACTATTATTGCTAAGGCTGGTATGGGGGAGCGCTAATATTACTGGGGCTACTGGGGGTCACTATTATTCTCAGGCTGGTATAGGGGAGCACTATTACTCCTGGAGCTACTGTGGGGGTCACTAATATTGTTGGGGCTGTTATAAGGGAGCACTAATACTACTGGGGCTACTGTGGGAGTCACTATTATTGTTGGGGCTGGTATAGGGGAGCAGTATTACTCCTGGGGATACTGTGGGGGTCACTATTATTGCTGGGGCTGATATAGTGGAGAACTAGTACTGCTGGGGCTACTGTGGGGATCACTATTACTACTGGGGCTGCTATAGAGGACACTATTACTACTGAGGTGACCCTGCATGTGGCAGCATACCTCAAGCTGACTTAGGAGATGTTTATACATAGTGGAAAAGCTGTGGAATGTCTGCAGCGGAAATTTCTACAGCAAATTCTGCATCTAAAAAAACTGTCAATATCCCTACCATTGGTGCAGAGCTTGACTGGAAACCAGCACATATCCGCAGCTGGTTTCATACTATGTGGTGCTCCCCCTCACCACCTCTGAAGGCTTCCCACTGGCAGCACTCCACGGCTTCCGGTTCCTGGTCAGGTATGGCTCCGCTGGTAAGGTGCAGTGCCGCTGGTTAAATGAAGCCACTACAGGTCGCTGGGAGCCAGAAGTCGGGGAGCGCTAACAGCGGAAAGCCTTTGGAGGTGGAGGGGAGCTACACATAGTATGAAATCTGCTGGGGATACGCAGCCGATTTCTAGTCAAAATCCGCAGCAATGGTACTGATTTTGACTGGTTTTTGGATGCAGAAATGCTGCTGAATTTGCTCCCTGTCTTTTGTTGAAACAGTCCTGTATTTTTTATAACGACAGAGGTAAAATCATACATTGTCATAAGCCCCACCCCTGACCACACCCCTTTGTCCAGCTTTAACCCCGGCAAAATCTGGTCACCTTATGTATAGTTCTCTAGAACCTTAGTATGTTCTCTAGATGTCCCATATGACTCTTTCACATGATTTCTGGTTATTGAGTAGTCATTTTTTGGCATTTTTGCCCCTACCCTATGCAAGTAATACAAAGGAGGACAAAAAAAACACTATTTAAAGCAACTTTATGTGAATACTGCAGTTGCATTTAGAGGGATATTCCAGAGGCTGGTAATCTTTTCATTTATCCACCAGATAGGTAAAATCTAATAGATCAGAAGGGGGTCTTATCCCTGGGGCCTCCAGTCATCCCAAGAACGGGGGTTCTGTTTTCCCCATCCTCCTCTCTATAGCCCTGGCAGCAAGGAGGAGTTTGAATGGAGCGGCGGCCGTACATACATAGTGCTACTACATTCATTTTCAATAGGAATGTCGGAGATAGCAAAGTACAAAGCGCTCAAATATTTCAGTAGGCCCCATTAAATAAATAGAGTGGCACAGCCAGTGCTTCATTCAATCTACTGTCACTGCTGGTGGGAGAAGCCATCTGGAATTGAGGAGGAATGGGTAAACGACTCCTGTTCTTAGGATTGGTGGGGGTTCCAGCAGTTGGACCCCACCCCATTAATCTATCAGTTTTCACCTATCCAGTGGATGGGAGAAAACATGAAAAAAAATGTCCATTCTCCAGAAAACCCCTTTAATATTCTAATGAATAAAGTAATAATATGGTGAGTACCCTTAGAATAATATCCTTACATGACAAGGGTAGTAGTATAAGGGTACTTTCACACGGGCCAACTGTCAGGCTCTTAAGCTCACTTACCTACCCTATCAGGTCCCTAATTGCTCTTACTTGGGCAATGCCGGCCCATGTAAAAGTACCCTAAGCCTTAACCCTTTCCAATCCAGTCTGCCGTCTTCCTGCATTCTGATTGAAGCTTGTACAGCACCAATGTCAGAAGACGTCCGACAGGGTATTCTTACCCTCTATTGCCAGCCACTCCGCTGTCAGAGCCTCTCTGGCACACACACGCTGGCTTTAGCCAGCAGATGGCACCGTTGTATATTTCAATAGGTTAATTGTAATGCAATGTACTTAATGGGGGCCACTGAATATGAACCCCCTATAGATGTCTGTAGGGGCTTCATAAACATTAGCCACCTTCTGCTGGAGACTATAGGCCACCATAACTCTACTACTATTGTGTGAAGAGTTTAATGTAACCCGATAGACCAATTATACGTCAATGAGATCCAATGGCTTCTTTATTGATAGAAGACATGATGCTAATTTGAACTGAGCTTAATTAACACAAGTGCATCTCATGACATACAAAATAATAAATACACCATTTATAATTGAAATTAGATTTTCAAAAATTACTCAAAAGCTGCAAAAAAGGCACATTTAAATAAAATCTTTATTAAACCCTTTAGCCATAATATTAATAGTACAATTTATTACATATATTTAAACTGCCGAATACAAAACCTGAATATAAAATCTTTATATCTATTCAATATGAATAAAGTGTGGCAGAAAAAATATCTCCTTCTAAGATAAAATGTTCGATATATCTCTTGGTATTGCAAATCCCACAAATGAAAATTCAGTGCAAGTATTTCTTCTTTCCTCAAAAAGAAAAATAAATGGGAAACTCTTTCTTAAAAGTCTTATTTCAGTTCAGACTCGGAAATAAAAGTTCAATCCTTTATGCTAATACCTCACAAACTGCTGCTTTTCATGGTGGACTGCAGGGGGCAGGAATGGAGGCTGGGGCAGGTACATCATTTGAACAGTGGGTGAGCTGAAAGTATTTGTAGAGTCAAACACCACAGGATGGCTGGGGTAGTTGTAGGACATGGGATCCACCACGGGGTTATGAACATGGAGCTGCTGCCCAGGGTGGGTGTACTGGTAGGTTGGCATGTGTTGAGTTGCATACCCATACATGCTGTAGAACTGTGCTGGATGAAATTGCATTTGTCTTCCTTCCTGTATTTCTCGCTTGTGTTTCATTCTTCTGTTCTGGAACCAAGTTTTAATCTGAAGAAATAAAGAAAGAACATGGTTAATATCATATAATAGAGGAGATATCACATAACCTTTTAAATTAGTGAGCGATTAGCAAACTTTTGGAAAGTTTCAGTTCATTAGTTTGCTGAACTTTTGCAAAACGTTCTGATCTGTCCGAATTAGTCTAAACAAAACTGAAAGTTCACCAGTAGCCCTAAAAGTGGCATATAACACTGTTAAGAGCGATAAAAGACCCATAAAACCCTATAAGAATGTTAAACAGGGCATTTATGGCTGTTAAGACAGTGTCATTCATTGGTGTTGAGCAAACCAAACCAGTAGAACTTGGCAAAGTTTGACCCAAAACAGGGCTCTACTGGTTCAGTTCACTCAACAATATTTTTGACAATGACTAGAGTATAACTACATAGCTTGGAATCAGGGGCGTAACTATAGGGGGTGCAGAGGATGCGATCGCACTTGGGCCCAGGAGCCCCATAAAGTCTCTTCCCCATATTGTATATCAATGAAGCTCTATAGCTGGGGGGCCCAGTACCAGTTTTTGCACTGGGGCCCAACAGCTTCAATTTACGCCTCTGGCTTGGATCATAACTGAAGAGTAGGTAACATGCTTTACATGAACTAGATAATACATAATAGGAAATAAAAAAACGACATACCTGGACTTCGGATAGATGGAGCTTGTCTGCAAGTTTGCGTCTCTCTGAGGCCCCCAAATATTTGTGTTTTTGGAAGGTGTTCTCCAGCATGGTTATCTGCTCTGTGGTAAAAGCTGTTCTCTGTCTTCGGCCTATTTTGCCCTCTTCATCAGATGTGTCGCTAGACTCCTCTGACCCACCACTTACTGGGGTTGTGGAGCTGGAGCGACTGGATTCACTGTCATAGCCAGAATCAGTGCTAGGACTGCTGCCTATTGTAATAAAAAGAATAATTAGTTCACATAGATCATAAGTATAAGAAAAAACTCTAATGATGAATTAACTAAGAGACATCATTACTTGACAATATCTATCTGGGACCATTTTAGTAGATACTGGCTAAGCTTGTACTATAGCTATTACAAAGTATGGTATGGTGCTCATTAACTTACCAGGATGGGCAAAGTCCTCATTAAGGTTTGTTTGTTCTTCTTGATTTTTAGAAGACCCTTGGCTTGATGAAGGAAGATCTTGCGAAACGTTGGAGCTGAGAAAATTCTCTGATGCCTTGTATTGTCCGTTATAACTTGGGGTACATGATGTTTCCACATCTCTCTGAGGTAAGTCATTCAAGGCAGATACTTTTTGACCATCCAATGTGTAGGAGGGCACCTCATATTCAATGGAATGAGTAGGCTGCTCATTGTCCCGTAGGTAGGATGATACATGGTTATTTTCTGTATGAGCCAGTCTCTGGGTTGCTGGATATGGAGCCATATGGGCAATTTTTGGAATTGGTGTTATTACCGGACTCCAAGGATGGAATGTAGTTTGCTGATTCTTTAAGATCGAGCTGGTCTTCTGGTTGTCCTCTTTGGAGCTGCTTTGAGAAAGCCATTCTACCGAAGCAAAGGACTTGCTGGCCATTTCTTCTGTGTCCTTGTGCTGTGCAAGCTAGCTGAGGAAATCTTTGAATGGCTGAGTAGAACAAGTTCAGCCTTTTTATACCCCAACCCCAATGAAAGGCAATGATTGTGCAAATACACATCAAAGCAGAGATCAGTAACACCTAATTGTCATCAATTACCTCAAAGAAAAGAGTTTGTGTCCCTGTATTCACACATACTGCACCACACTGGGGCCTGGCTCCACTGTGTCTGACTTCAGTTGTCTCTCCCAGTAGTACCTGATTTACATTAAATGTTATATCCTTTCCTATATTCCTTTTGACCTGCCTATAATTCTCACATTTGCAACAATGTCCATTGCCAAAACCCATAGCAGCATACACATAGGGTCCATGTGTACATTGTATATCATCTCATCACTTCTAAATAGAAGATAGCTGTGGAATTTCCTAAATAAGTTAGTAGTAATGAGGGCTGAATGTCATGGCTTATGGTCATTTTATATGGGCCAATTATTGGGTACGACCTTTCCTCCGAATGCTCATTCGCTCAACAATTTGACTATATAAAAGGCTTCCGCTCCAAACTCTGTGTATTTGGAGCGCTGACAGCATGTGCCCACTCAACTGATCGGTCAGGGTCCCGAGCGACGGACCGCAGACGATCAACTATTGATGACCTATCCTGATGAAGGTAGTTGGCGCTTGTGCAGAGCATTCAAACCGAATGTCCTGCTGGCGGCTCGCCAGGGATCTAGCGAGTGCTAATGAGTTTTTTTAAGCTGACTTAAAAGTTAGCTTAAACAACTGTGAACGACAAGTGGGCGATTATTTTTCGCTTCACACTGAACGATTTTCGCTCATTTGAATGAATTTTGAGCAATAATCATTGGGTATAAATGGGCCTTTAAGCAGATTTTCAGCCTGTATGAAGGAAAATGAAGTGAGTGCCGATTAACATGCTTTTTAATCGACGCTCATTAGATTAGACCGAAAACTTGATGAATCTAAAGGACCTTTAGACTACATTCACATAGTGCTTGGAACCCATCAGAATTTCCGTCCCAGGGCTCCATCTGAATGGCTGAAAATGGCACCCATGGCACCCTCGATGGCCCCGTAGACTGCTATTAGTAAATCAGACACCAAAGCTGAAAGCTGGTTTTAATTCCACCATAGTTGTAAAGTCTGTAGACAGAATGTGTGTATATATACACAGGTTCCAGTAGGATTCTTGTAGGTATGTGTATATGTATATATACATACACACACACCTACTGGAACCTGTGTATATATACACACACATATTCTGTAACATCACTGTATATATGTGATGTTACAAAATGCGTATGTATATATACACAGGTTCCAGTAGGTGTGTGTGTGTATATGTATATGTGTGTGTGTGTGTATATATATATATATGTATGTGTATATGTATGTGTATATGTGTATGTGTATGTGTATATGTATATATATACACACACACATATATATATCCAAGCAGCAAGCTGTGTGGGTTGCAGGTCTAAAATTTGCTTTAGGGACCATTTGGTTTTAGCCATACCCCTGTAGGATAGTAAATATTGCAATATACTGTATATTAATATAAAATGTATAATATATAGATAGATAGATAGATAGATAGATAGATAGATAAAAGTATGGTAGCAAGCCTATGCTTTAATTGAACTTTATCGACAAGCCATGTATAGCAATTTGATACAAACAATCTAAGTTCTACTTATATATTTCCCTACATTATACTTATATATTATAATTATGTCATATCTTTAAAGAAAGTCTTGCAGTATAAGTAAAATAAATAAATAATAGACACCGGATATACAGATAAGCCTCTGTTCCCACCCCCATTGGAGGCTCCAATTGGAATCTATGCATCAGAGTCCATCCAATAATGTAGCATGTGGCATAATTCTGTCCTGTAAAGTGACAGACCCCCATTATAAGTCAGTGGGGTCCTTTAGGCACCATAGGTGACCTTTACACAGGGGATGCAGAGGACGCGGTTGCATCCGGACCCAGGAGCCTTAGGGGGCGATAAGGCCTCTCTTATAGGCAGCCCAGTACTATGAATAAAGCATTATAGTTGGGGGCCCTGTTACAGGTTTTGCATTGGGGCCCAGGAGCTTCAAGTTACTCCTCTGCGGTAAGGGGTTAAGAGAAGTTGGGGGCCCCAAGATAAACTTGATAAACTTCACGTAATAGAGCCAGTACTTCATCATTTTCAATTTTCTGCTCGTATGATGGAACAGAAAAATTGAACTGATAGAACTTTACATGGCTAGATTATCAGACCCAAATGTTCATTTTTCCAATAGTTGGCCCCATGTAAATGTGAAAAAGATCCACCTGGTGAGGGCGCACCTATGTAGTCTGCAAGATGCATGCAGCTGTGGCTTTGCAAGAGGGCAGTGGGGGAATGCCGAGGAGGGTGAATATATAAGTTACATCGCCTCCCGGCACTTCAGCTCCTATGAGCCCCCATAACTTTAGTTTATGGGTCTCATAGAAATTGACAGATTCCCTTTAAAGACTCATCATGTGCCCCAGTGTTGGATAGGCTACATTCTCCATAAGCCCCCCCCCCCCCAAAAAAAAATCCAATTGACATTTATGGACTTTCACAGGATCACAATGAGAACCTTATCTGAATGTAAATGACTAGAAGTAGAATGAAACTATGAAGCCTGCAGCAGAATCTGTTGGGCGGCAGCCAGAAGCCATGACTATAAACACCAATGTATATATATGCAGATCTGTAGACTTTGTATGCCCAACAAAAACCTACTGGAACCGTAAACAGTAAATATCCATGTCTATCTCATGGAAAATACATTCACATGCCATAGTGACAATGCTGACCAAGGCAATTAATTACAACCAATAAACAACTCAATATTTTGTCTATTGGGATGATAGGGGAATTGAACCTGGAATAAAACAATCGAATGGTAGGGCAGAACAATTTTCAAACAAATGTATTCATAGTACAAAGTTACTATATGCCAGTTCATGGTTCACTAGCTTATCTTGTAGAGCTACATCCATGGGTGAAGAGAGAACATTTTGGGGACAGTGAGGATGAACGATCATTACGTAATTGCAGCAATACGCATTTTAATCCACATTGGCTGCTCACACTGGCCATGCGTATTCAATGGCACCTGATGAAGGATGAACGATCTTTCCTAGACAGATTAGTTGTGTAAGAGCTGACTGCACCATATACTAGCAACTGTCTTACGGAACTTTCAAATGTGGCCAACTTCTTTGAAGATGTTGACTCTCTCTGTCATCAACTGGCCAAAACTATTGGTCTTTGTTATATTTCAGCCGACAAAGAGTCATTTTGGTTGGAAAAGTCCTTTTTGTTTAGCTTTAGACAATCACGCAAGCTGAATGATCTTTAGGATAGCCATACATGTTAGATGCAAATTTGTCAAATCCGCTGATTTTCATGGGACGAGCCAATCATCTGATGTATATGAGGCCTCTCAACTCCCCCAATGACAGATGTTTGCGGTAGATATGGACCAGGTAGTTGGATTTCAACTGTTTGTTCCTTTTGTTCTCGGGGAGATAGGTTGCCACCACAGCAGGCTGGAAGCCACTTTCTACCTTCTCTCGATGTTCAGAGCACATACATGATCAGCCAAGCGTGCATTGTGTATGGGAAACTCGGGAAAGAGAGCTGTGAGCCCAACAAGCCTTCAGCCAACAGCTGTCTAAAATGTATGCACAGCCTTATGGTAGCCATACACATAAGAGAAAAGTAGGTTGATTGCTGAACAAACACTTGCCATACATATTTTAGTCCATACTGACTGTTACAGTTATGCAAAATGCCCGGACGTGTTCAATGATTTCAGGCAATTGATGAAAGATCTTTCTGAGATGGATCATTCATCCAAAAATTTCAGCAGACTTCTTTCCAGCAATGAGAGTCTGCCATCTCATCTATTGACTAAAAAGACCGTTCTTTGTTATATTTCCCCCATCGAGCGATCACTTTGATTGAAACTACCCATTTTAAGGAACTTTGAGTATATATATATATTAGATAGAAGTAGACTGATGGTTGAAGCACCATTGAGCAATTGTCTGGTTTCGCCAACTCAGCCATATACATTTTAGTCCATATTCGCTGTACAAGTTGTTCAAATTGGCCATACATGTTCAATAGCACCAGGTGACAGACAAATAATCTTTCTGAGAATGTTCTTTCAAAGAAAGATCGTTCATGGGCAACAGATGGTTTATGAAAACAAAAGATCTTTCGACCAACTACCGAATGAAAAATTCAAGCTTGGTTGACGTATTTCCAGACTATAATGGTATGTCATCACTTACTTTTCACGGCATATGACTGTTTTAGTTTAAATCTTCCGCTTCCATCAAGTTGAGTCTAATGTCTGTGGGCACCCTTAGGGTCCTTTTGGCAGATAATGTGCCCGTGCAAATGACCGATGACCGACAATGAAGATATCAGTCACCGCTCATTCCCTCTGTGTACATTGCCAGAATATCTGCTCCATAGGGACGACCGATTGTTAACACGATCATTCACCCCTATACAGCTGTCATTGATCGTCTGCACATCACATTTACACATGAAGATTAGAGATGAGCGAGCATACTCGCTAAGGGCAATTGCTCAAGCGAGCATTGCCCTTAGCGAGTACCTGCCCGCTCGAGAGGAATGGTTCGGGTGCCGACGCGGGGGAGCAGTGAGTTGCGGCAGTCAGCAGGGGGAAGAGAGGGAGAGAGAGATCTCCCCTCCGTTCCTCCCCGCTCTCCCCCACAGCTCCTTGCCCGCCGCTGGCACCCGAACCTTTTCTCTCGAGCGGGCATGTACTCGCTAAGGGCAATGCTCGCTCGAGCGATTGCCCTTAGCGAGTATGCTTGCTCATCACTAGTGAAGATGTGCAGCCAACCGGCGAGGATTCTTATTCTCATCCACATGACACGATCAGCCGATGAACTTGCTTGTTCTTCAACCGATCATCTAACTTTTTATGCAGCCCGAACGTTGCTTAAATATGCGTGTTTCTAAGTTCGGGTCTAATAATTGGCCTATGTCAAGCAACTTTTACTATATAGATGTTAAGACAGATTTAGTAATTCCATCTAATAGTTAGTCCAGACAGTCTACAAATTTGCCAAATTTAGTAGAATGGTTCAAGTTGGGTTATTAATTTGTCACATCTTTGGTTTAGCTTTATATCACCAATTGGCTGACTTAAATTTTGCCCTAATTTTGGCAGACTTTGTCACATTTAAGTCACGCTATTATGTATTGCAACAAGTGCTAGGCGCAGTCACAATGGTCAATCTGCCTATTGTTGAGATCGATACTATACTTATCCAGTAACATTAGTGCCATTAATGAAATGACAGAACCATGAATGTAGATGTGAATTCCATCGTCTCCCAGACCTCTTTCGGCCAGACTCCTGACCTGTCCTATTAGGTATCATTATGATGGCTGGACGCTGTAGCACTTCACATTCACATTCCTAATCACACTTGAACTACCCCTGCCATTATCTTTTAAAGATCAGTTTCCTAAATTTAAGGAGACAATAGAGAAGTTCTCAGACACTTCAGCGGAGACTCTTTGAAATGCCTTTTCTGTGATCTTAATCTGCAGTCTCTGTACTAAAGGTGCTTTTATATGGTACGATTATCGCTGGATTGTTCGAATTTGATATAATTCCATGTAAACATGTCCCGCGATGCACGAGGAATGATAATTTATTTACTTATGTGCCGCAGAGTGTCAAGGCAGCAGAATACAGTCTTAAGCTCTCACTCATGACCAGAAGGTTGTGAGTTCAATACCCACATGGTTCAGGTAGCTGGCTCAAGGTCTACTCAGCCTTCCATACTTCCGAGGTCGGTAAAATAAATGCCCAGCTTGGTGGAGGGTAATAAACAAGTTACCTGAAAGCGCTGCGGAATAAATTGGTTTTATACAAATAACCACTAGTTTCCCTTCCCTACTAATCGTTCATTTCATGCAAGCATGAAAATCATCGTTGGCTCGTACGCTGATCATTCGGTTTAACCATCGATTGCGCAGTCGTTCTCATTCACTAATACAGTGAACTGAACGATCCTGTTAAAAAAAGCAAAAGGATTTATACTTGTGATTTCCACAATGTCCCTCCTAATCTGCAGCCACCTCTTCCACCTCCTTTTACAGCTCCATTACATACAGACCAGGACACTGGATTCAACTACCACATAATGTAGTGAACACAATAAAGTACCATTTGCTCAAAGGTCATGACAGGTTCCCTTTAACCCCTTAATGGCAAATGACGTACGTTAACATCCTGGCAGGGTGGTACTTACCTCAACAGGACGTAAACTTACGTCCATGTGAATGGCACAGGGTCAGAAGTAAGCCTGCACCATCCAGCAGTTGGAGCCGGCTGTGACTGACAGCAGGCCCCCCACTGCAACAGCGGGGATCCGTGAGAGCACCAATCCCCACTGATAAGCTCTTACATGCTGCGATCAATGTAGATCATTGAGCATTACTGTGTGAGTCAAAGGAGAGGATATATCAGCAGAACTTCCTCCGTCCATGTATGGTGAGACGATATTAATGCCATAACCACTATGGATCCCAAATCAAGGCTTCAAATCAGGGTAATAGAAAACACATGTGGCAGCATAGGTGGTGTGATAAAACAGCAAAATTCCTCTTTATTCCTCCATAATGCACCCAGCAACATTTCAACCCTTATGGGTCTTTCTCAAGAAAGACCCATAAGGGTCGAAACGTGGCTGTGTGCATAACAGTGTGAGTCATTCTTCCTCCTCTCCCTCCCCTCTCTATAGAGTGCATTTAAAGGGGTTGTCTCGAGGAAGCAGTGAATTTTTTTTTTTGCCCAGTCCCCCTAATTAAGCATACATTACTAAGCCCCCTGTAAATGACTATTCTAGCTGGCTTGTACTTACAGTTCCAGCGTTTCAGCAACTTATAAAAATTTTCCCAAGATGGCCGCCGGCTCTTTTCCCATTGCTTGCTGTAGCCCGACGTGCGCGCTCCCGAGACGCTACCAGCTGTGTCTCCCTGACAACCAGACGCCCCGCAGCCGCCGACCGGACCCCTGGATTGAACGCGGCCGACCGTGGCACACAGTCACCCACCGCCAGGCAGCCCCCCCCCCGGCACAGCGGCAGCCCCCCCCCGGCACAGCGGCAGCCCCCCCCCCGGCACAGCGGCAGCCCCCCCGGCCCAGCGGCAGCCCCCCCCCCCGGCACAGCCGCAGCCCCCCCCCGGCACAGCGGCAGCCCCCCCGACCCATCACTTACCTGGGCGGCAGGACGGCAGGACGGCGGGACAGCTGGGCGGCTTCTCGGGACAGCTGGGCGGCTCTGCACCTTCCTCTAACAGAGGATGGTACAGAATGGCCGCTCCAGCGCGCTCCCGAGCAGTGACAGCTCGTCTGCGCATGCGCAGAAGAGCTGTAGCAGCGAGCACACTGAAGCGGCTCGTGCTGAGAGGAGAAGACCGGACTGCGCAAGCGCGTCTAAAAAAGCAAGCTGCCAGCGAATTTAGACGGAACCATGGAGACGGGATCGCTAGCAACGGAGCAGGTAAGTGAATAACTTCTGTATGGCTCATATTTAATGCACGATGTATATTACAAAGTGCATTAATATGGCCATACAGAAGTGTATAACCCCACTTGATTTCGCGAGACAACCCCTTTAAGGGTCCTTTTACATTGCTAGATATATTCCAAGTGATGAGCGCCAATCAATAAGACTGAAATAGAACAGACATTATATCATTATGTGTTCTACTAGTTTAGCAGTTCACCTGGCAGGCAGATGGGGATCCACCTTGCTACACACCGGTTTGACTTTGAGGTATCTGTGGAGGCAGCACCTGGGGAACCCTAGTTTTCACCCTTGACCCCTGCAAGCGGGATAAAGTCTTTGATGCTGCAAGATGCTACTTACTCAGATAGTCCCAGTAGTGTGACTGCTAATGTGGCACTGGGCCAGGCATGGTTCATGAAGGTCTGAACAGGAGCGTAGCAGAAAGACAAGCTGCATTTAGGGCTGGCAGCACCAGTGCTATAACACGGTTCAGGATGTAGGTGAGGGCAGTTAATAATGAAATCTAGAGTACAGAGTTGAGGTCATGGAGCACAGAAGTCAGAATAGTCAAAGACAGGCCTATTCTATCTCAGGGAGACCAAATTACTAAGGCAACCTCCACGAGGAGAGAATGCTGAACATAGCCAGTGATGCTGTGCAACTGGGGGTGGGGAGGTGGGTGGGCAGTGGAACCGAATTAGAGAACAAGAGCTGGCCCTTTAGTAAAAGGGACAGGAGCACATAGGAGCCCGGTGGTCAGAGACTAGAGAAAATGAGGAGAAAGTATGTTGAGCAGGACATGGAGAATGGCAGCATCCAACCGTAGCTCCAGTGACAGGTGAGCCACGGCGGCAGTGCACCGTGACACAATTATTTTAGCAGTTTAGCAATTAAGCGGATATTCCAGAAACATGTTTTAAAAGTTTTCACCCATCCACTGGATAGATGAAAACTGATAGATCAGTGGGATTCCGACCACTGAGAATCCCACCAACTCAAGAATGGGGGTCCGGCTGGTCTCTAACGGAATTGAGTGGAGGTTGTACAGACATACTGCTGCTCCATCCATTTCAATGAGAGCCCCAGATATTGCCAAATTCAAGTGCTTGGGAATCTTGGGCGGTCTCCTTAAAATGAATGAAGCACCAGTGTGCCTGTGGGACGTCCGCAAGATTCCCTTGGAGGCCAACTTGACCCCCGTCCTTAGTATTGGTGGGGGTCCCAACGGTTGGATCCTCACCAATCTATCAGGTTCCCCCTATGCAGTGCATGGGTGAAAACTTGAAAAAAGATTAAGTCTCTCTTTAAGTTTACTAGTGTAGCAATTAAAGAACTCCATGAAAGTTTTCTTTTGCTATTAGTGGTAGCCTATGGTGAAGCAGATGCTCCTTGGCCAAGTTTATTTGTGAAAGGCCCAA
This sequence comes from Eleutherodactylus coqui, assembly GCF_035609145.1. Lineage (NCBI taxonomy): Eukaryota > Metazoa > Chordata > Amphibia > Anura > Eleutherodactylidae > Eleutherodactylus > Eleutherodactylus coqui. The sequence goes on from NC_089840.1 coordinate 247,696,088, forward strand.
CATTTGGTTTTGTCTTTGGACAACACTGGGATAAAACGTCATAAACTATCATGGCCCCATAGATGGTGGAACCATAAGTTATGGTAGAAGAAGTGATGGCCATCAACTAGACAGCCTCATCACACTTGAACTATTGGCTCTATTAGATCACCTTCATCAATGTGAATCACGGACACTTCACCGGAGACTCTTTGAAGTTTACTCACTAGGGTCCCAATCTGAAGTCTCTACCCAATTGTGTTTTGTTCTCACCAACTTTGCCCATACAGTCAACTTCAATATACTTTAACAACAACTTCACTTAAGGGGGAAAGGGATGATGAGTGTCTTACAGTAACAGGACTTTGTATTTGCTGACTATAAATGGTGGAGACAGGTGTTTATTCTGGGACAATCTTGTCACTTACAGTGGCTTATGCTAATATCCCTATAATAGACCAAGCTCTCTCCGCAGGAGGCTGGAGCCGGCGTCCTTACCATAGCAAGAGAGAGACACTAACAACTTCCTATTCTAAACTGTTTACATCAAAGACATTAGATAGGAATTGCCAAAGTGTTTAGCACCTATAATCCAAACAGCAAATCAAAGGAAAGCAACTTCTGCAAGAGCCGGTGAGATCTGCTGCTGTGGACATGAATCATATGGAGCACCAATCCTTCCCATAACAGCTAATAATGACCCCTTCCCTCATTATATGTATATATCAGAGACCATAAAACTATTTCATGTGTCATTCCAAGGCCCCGGCTCTTCCATTAACTTTGATTTAATTGCTGCCATAAATACAAAAAGTTAAAAAAAAATTTGTACAAAGAAGCTGAAATTATTGTAATTTATGCCGATTTCATTGAAACCGTCTTCTCTGGAGGACGACGCTACAATTCGTAAGGTTTGAACAAGTTTACTCCCAGACTACAGAATACGACTGAATATCATATATAATAATAATTAAAAGGGATAATTATGATTCCCAATGCATTATATATTTGGGAACGGCTTTGGTTAGACATCCTTTACGTTTTTTTCACACGACCGTATTTGCGAATGTCTTTGTACACCTAAAATATACATAAGCTAAATATAGAGAATAGAACGCATTTATTTTAATGGGTTTGTTCTCAAGAGTGTGTTTTGCGCACGTGGAGAAAAAGAGGACCTGCTCTATTTATCTGTGTTTTGACCAGCAAAGGTCCCCATAGACGTCTATGGGAGGTGCGCAAGGGGAAAAGTGAAACACTGCGCAAAACTGCATAAAAAAGAGCACAACGACGGAAGGGGGATGCAGCGTGTGTGTGTGAAGAGGCCCTGTGTGCGCAAAATGTACAGTACTGTGCGCAGACGTGAGCACAAATGTACCTCATCCAATCTCGTTAATGATTGGGTGAACGTTTTTGTGCATACGCTCATGTGAAGAAACCCTTGAATTGTAATGGGGTACGCCGGTAGCACAGAACAGCAACCATGAATAATAATGCCCGCCTGTAGTCGGTGTCCTATTTAAAGCCCATATGTTGCTGCACATTTGATATTTTTCATCATTAGATAGATAGATATGAGGTAGATAGATAGAAGATGAGAGCAAAAGAAAAAGAGAGAAAGAAAGAGCGAAAGAGTGAGAAAGAAAGAGCGAAAGAGAGCGAAAGAAAGAGAGCGAGAAGGAAAAAAACGGAAGAAAGAGAGAGAAGGAAAAAACGGGAGAAAGAGAGAGAGAAGGAAAAAACGGGAGAAAGAGAGAGAGAAGGAAAAAATGGGAGAAAGAGAGAGAGAGAAGGAAATAGAAAGTAAGAGCGAAAGAGAGAGAGAAAGAAAGAACTAAAGAAAGAACGAAAGAAAGAGAGAAAGAAAGAGAAAGAAAGATAGAAAGAGAGAAAGAAAGAGAGAAAGAAAGAGCAAAGAAGGAGAGAAAGAAAGAGCAAAGAAAAAGCTAAGAGGGAGAGAAAGAAAGAGAGCAAAGAGGGAGAGAAAGAAAGAGAGAGAGAAAGAGAAAAAGGAAGAGAAAGCAAAAGAAAGAGAAAAAGCAAAGAGGGAGCGAAAGAGAGAGAAAAGGAAAAAAACGGAAGAAAAAAAAAGACAGAAATAGAAAGAAGGAGCGAAAGAAGGAAAGAAAGATAGATATGAGGTAGATAGATAGAAGATGAGAGCAAAAGAAAAAGAGAGGGAAAGAAAGAGAGAAAGAGAGAGAAAGAAAGAAAGCGAAAGAGAGCGAAAGAAAGACAGCGAGAAGGAAAAAACGGAAGAAAGAGAGAGAAGGAAAAAACGGAAGAAAGAGAGAGAGAAGGAAAAAACGGGAGAAAGAGAGAGAGAAGGAAAAAATGGGAGAAAGAGAGAGAGAGAAGGAAATAGAAAGTAAGAGCGAAAGAGAGAGAGAAAGAAAGAACTAAAGAAAGAACGAAAGAAAGAGAGAAAGAAAGAGAAAGAAAGATAGAAAGAGAGAAAGAAAGAGCAAAGAAGGAGAGAAAGAAAGAGCAAAGAAAAAGCTAAGAGGGAGAGAAAGAAAGAGAGCAAAGAGGGAGAGAAAGAAAGAGAGAGAGAAAGAGAAAAAGGAAGAGAAAGCAAAAGAAAGAGAAAAAGCAAAGAGGGAGCGAAAGAGAGAGAAAAGGAAAAAAACGGAAGAAAAAAAAAGACAGAAATAGAAAGAAGGAGCGAAAGAAGGAAAGAAAGATAGATATGAGGTAGATAGATAGAAGATGAGAGCAAAAGAAAAAGAGAGGGAAAGAAAGAGAGAAAGAGTGAGAAAGAGAGAGAAAGAAAGAAAGCGAAAGAGAGCGAAAGAAAGACAGCGAGAAGGAAAAAACGGAAGAAAGAGAGAGAAGGAAAAAACGGAAGAAAGAGAGAGAGAAGGAAAAAACCGGAGAAAGAGAGAGAGAAGGAAATAGAAAGTAAGAGCGAAAGAGAGAGAGAAAGAAAGAACAAAAGAAAGAGAGAAAGAAAGAGAAAGAGAGAAAGAAAGAGAGAAAGAGAGAGCAAAGAAGGAGAGAAAGAAAGAGCAAAGAAAAAGCTAAGAGGGAGAGAAAGAGAGCAAAGAGGGAGAGAAAGAAAGAGAAAGAGAGAAAGAGAAAAAGGAAGAGAAAGCAAAAGAAAGAGAAAAAGCAAAGAGGGAGCGAAAGAAAGAGAGAGAGCAGGAAAAAAACGGAAGAAAGAAAAAAGGACAGAAATAGAAAGTAAGAGAGAAAGAAAGAGCGAAAGAAGGAAAGAAAGAACAAAAGAAAGAAAGAGAAAGAAAGCAAAGAGGGAGAGAAAGAAAGAGAGTAATAAAGAAAGAGAATACTCCTGTAGTACACTTCTCAGTAGGATGGAGCAGCTCTAGTAGTTGGTGATGTATTTTTTACAAGGCCCGTTCTATAGAATGGAGCCTACATATAAGGCTGTGATCTGGTATTATAGAGGGGGTGGTGATGGGGGGAGACTTTGCGGTTAAGATTTCGCTTTGACTTGGATCATTTAGCTGAAGTTTCTTTACTAATCGCTTGATAATATGCTACATTGAAGGACAAAGGAACTTGCTAATTGGCACTCCATTTTCCAGAAGTCTTCCTTTGAAAGAGAAGCTGTGCTTACAATTCAAGATAATCTGCTGTAGTTAATGAGTTATTTAACATCTCAACAGGAAGCTGATGAGATGTGAAGCTCAAGTCTCTGATCTCTGTTTAGTATTCAATTAGAGGGGCTTTGAAGGGCCCCACACCTTCAGTGACTGGCAGCCTGATGTTCGCCCTCCAACACATCCAGCCATTGTCTCCAGCACTCACATGAAAGGGGACAGATTCTCCACATTGCAGCCATAGACCTTAAGATTGTCCCCAGATAGGACCCGAGCTCTGATCTAGATGCTCACCCAGAAGGGACAAATACATATTTCTCTTCATATTTCCCCATGGAATACTCTTTGTGTCATGGGAAAGTTCATACATAGTCGCATTAACCCCCATGTATTGTCTTAGGTGTGGTATACCTTCTAAGAGTGGAAGGTATCATTCGGTTGTCATGGCAATACAGGACTACCATGTACTTCTACCTGTGGCCTCTTGGCCCATACTAATAGAATGCCGGCAGTTAGACCACGTTCTGCAGTACTGAAGTATTGCAGTATATGGTATGTCAAGGGTGTCAAACTCATTTTCACTGATGGCCACATCAGCCTTATGGTTGCCTTAAAGGACCAATTGTATTTGTAAGACTATATAGTAATAGTGATCCCCCATAATAGCTGTAGTAGTAATAAGTGTCCCCCATAATGGTCCTAGTAGTAATAATGACCCCCAAAGAGAGCCTAGTAGTAATAGTGACACCCATAGTGGCTCCAATGATAATAGAGACCCTCATGGTATCCTCAGTGGTAATAGTGACTCCTGTAGCAGCCCCAGTAATAATAGTGACCGCCATAGTGGCCCCACTAGTAATAGTAACCCTCATATTTGCCCCAGTTGTAATAAGTGATTCCCCCCATAGTGGCCCCATTTGTTATAATGACTCTTTTATTTGCCTCTGGCTGGGCAGCTCAGGTCCATCAGCCTCTGCTGATTTTGTGACCGCTAACCTTCGGCACCTGCGCTGTATACAGGATGGAGCTGGGGGGGGGGGGTGAGGTTAGCAGTCACATACTCTGCAACACCGCCGAACTGCTGCTGAAGGCTGGGTGAGTGGGATGTCTGTAAGGTTGCTGCGTGGCCTACGGGCCACATAACATGAGGTGGCAGTCCGGATGCGGCCCGCGGGTCTTGTGTTAACATGTGTGGTATAAGTGATGAAACAATCGCAAGTTTAAGTCCCCAAGATGGACTAAAAAAAGGTAAAAATAAGTAGAAGAAAAGTTTTCTAATATTGTAAAAAAATGAAGGATATTAAGAGTTAAAAACATATCTGGTACTGCCACATCTGCAAAAGTCCGACCTCTCAAAATAATGCATTATTTATCCTGCACGATGAACACCATCAGAAAACAAAAAATATACAACGCCAGAATTGTGCTTTTCGGTCACCCCTTCAAGAAAAAATGTAATAAAAAGCGATCAAAAAGTTGCATGTACTCCAAATGGTACCAATAGAAACCAAGTAGTACAGCAAAAAATAAATAAATTTAGCATCACCTGACTGGCGGCCTTTAGTAGCGGTTGTCGGGTGAGGGATACGAGGACTACTTCGTGAGGGGCTGCCGATTGCGAGGTGGGAGGAGCATCAGGCCGAATCAGCTGCAGATGTGCACCAATTATTTTGATGCAGAAATGCTGCAGAAGTTTCCACTGTGGACGATCCACATTTCCTCTCCATGTGAACGTACCCTAAAAAGGTGTTGTCTTCTGAGAAAAACCCTTCATCTTTGCCGTTTCTGAAAAATGTCTAGAAAATAATAGTTGACAGAAGAAAATATGGCAGTAAGAACTCCTCACAAGAATCTCTGTAGGATACATTGAAGTCGTAAAAGAAAATATTGGTCCTGAGCAAACTCTCCAGCTTCCTAATGCTACATCAGCCAAATCCTCCAGCTGACTGCTGCCACCTACTGGTGCATGGTGTCCAACCTTGGCATGCGTCTCACATCCTGCGTCTGCGGTGGTTCATTCACTCATAGTGAAGAGTAAACTCTTCAAAAATTTAGTTGGGAAGATTGACAAAACTTCTGAAAAAAGTTCGGTTCGCTCCAAATGAAGGCCTCTTTCACACGAACGTCGTGTTTTTTCGCTTAGCAGATTGCGACCAAAATCGTGTGACTGGACGATTTTCCACTAACAAGTCCCAAGGTTAATTAGAGTTTTCTCCTCCATTCACATGGCCGGGTGTGAAGTATTGCCGAAAAAATGTGTTGCTGATTGGAATTCCCTCGGTTGGCTCCTTCTCCCTCCTTTTTTTTTTTTTTTTTTGCAGCTCTCATAGGAGTCTATGGAGGCACCAGTGTCCTACTTTTTTCTGCATGAATGAAATGCGCTCATAAGTAGGGTTGCCACCTTTGTGACCAAAAAATAGCGACCATGGTTAAAAAAACGGGGCGTGGCTTATGGGGCCAAAATTGTGTTCTGCGCATGAGCAGCGGCCGCGGACAGGGGGCCATAAAGAATCACACATTGGCGAGCGCGACTAAAGGACTGACTGACTAAGTGAAGGATAGACGGACTAAAGGACTGACTGACTAAGTGAAGGATAGACGGACTAAAGGACTGACTGACTAAGTGAAGGATAGACGGACTAAAGGACTGACTGACTAAGAGACATACGGACTAAAGGACTGACTGACTAACTACGAGACAGACGGACTATATGATTGACTGAGAGATGGACAGACTATAGGACTGACTCACTAACTGAGCGACACACTGCCTATAGGACTGACTGACTCTCTCTTACACCTGACAAAGTTACTGAGGCAGGACTTCCCACCAACTGCCCCCCATAGCGATACCCCTCCCCCACTGTCACCTGTCGCCATCCTTCTCCGCAGCCCCCCGCAGTTACCATACACCAGCTTCTTTATCCACAGGCTGTTGTTCTCCTTCTCTGGGGCCCCCATTGGGCTGGTACCACATTCAGCGGCAGGAGAACAGAGGTGAGCCTGCGAGGGGGAGGGAGGGGAAAGGGGCGACGACATGGTGACCTCGGCATATATGTGCCGGAGCCCATGCCATGTGAACGGGTGCACAAACTGTAGATTTGTGTGCCCGTTTACGAGCTTCTACGCTCCATATGGTTGCCTATATCGTCCGACTGTGAAAACGCCGGCCGATATACGCTCGTGGGAAAGAAGCCTCAGACTGTGTTATACACCAGTGTTCAGGACTAGTGCAAGTAGAACCCTGTTTCGGGTTGAACTTTGCTAAAAACTTTTAGCAAAGTTCAACTTGAAACAGGGTTCTACTTGTTTGATTCGCTCAACACTATCCACAGGCAAACAAGCTTCACCGCCCAATTAACCCCCTACATGAATTTAGTATTATAGCTTTGGGGACACAGGGCTCACCAGTGGTGGCCAGACCTTAATGACAAGTCTAAAGGAGAAGTCAAAAAGTCAATTAAAAAAAAGCTGCTATGAAACAAATCAGCAGATGACGTTACATTACAGGAGTGGGTGGGAGTTAAAGGGGTTGTCCCGCGCCGAAACGGGTTTTTTTTTTTTTCAACCCCCCCCCCGTTCGGCGCGAGACAACCCCGATGCAGGGACGTACAGACAGCTTACCGGAGCGCTTACCTTAATCCCCGCGCTCCGGTGACTTCTATACTTACCTGTGAAGATGGCCGCCGGGAACCTCTTGCTCCGTGGACCGCAGCTCTTCTGTGCGGTCCACTGCCGATTCCAGCCTCCTGATTGGCTGGAATCGGCACGTGACGGGGCGGAGCTACACGGAGCCGCTCTCTGGCACGAGCGGCTCCATAGAAGATTACAGAAGACCCGGACTGCGCAAGCGCGGCTAATTTGGCCATCGGAGGCCGAAAATTAGTCGGGCTCCATGGGAACGAGGACGCCAGCAACGGAGCAGGTAAGTATAAAACTTTTTATAACTTCTGTATGGCTCATAATTAATGCACAATGTATATTACAAAGTGCATTATTATGGCCATACAGAAGTGTATAGACCCACTTGCTGCCTCGGGACAACCCCTTTAAGGCTCCATGTATTCTTTTTTTGTCCCACTTAGCTTATTCACATGGGGTTATGCAATCTTAGGTCTTATTTACCCGAGTGTATATCAGCCAGCGCTTTCACACCCGGCAGATATACGCTTCCATCGGAGCAGTTCCCCCCTTCCCGACTCTCTGCCTCTCTCCTCCACTCTGAGTGGCCTGCAATAGGAGGGTTGGGATGGAGGCGGGGTGGAGCTAAGCTACAGCCCCTCCCCGCCCCTTGTCCATAGCCAGCAATAGGAGTGGGCGGGGCAGAGCACAGCTTAGCTCCACTCCCTTCCCGCCCTTCCCATTGCAAACGCCGGACTGGAGGAGAGAGGCAGAGAGCTGATGAGGGAAAGGGGAATGGGGAGACTGCTTATATGGAAGCATATATTGGCCAGCCGTGAAAACGCCGTCAGATGTACGCTCGTGTAAATAAGTCCTCAATCTGTAAAAAACTCACCGATCTTAACGCTTGTGTAAACGCACGTTGTATGTGTTTTGTTGCAGTTATTTTTACACCGTGTCATCCATTTTTCATCTGCAATATACCCAAAAAAGCAGCGCATGCATGTAATATCCTTGTGCGCTGCCTTTTTTTAATGCTCCCATAGACTTTTATGGGTGATTTTTGGTATGGGAATCCGGACCAAAATAGGACATGTTGTAATTTATTTAACTTATTTATTTATTTTAAGTTAAATCGGACCACATAAAAAAACCACAGATCTGAATCCACCAATTAACTATAATGAGTCCCGTGTTATCTGTATTCAATCAGTAAAAAGATGCAGACATAAAAAAGCACGTGTGAGGGCGCTCTTATGCTGGGTTCACGCAGGGCGGATTTGCCGCGGAAATTCCGTGCGGAATTTCGCTGTGGCAAATCTGCTTGCGGCCACAAATACCGGAGTTAGCCAGCTATGTGAGCGAGATTTGTCAAAAATCTCGTCTACACGGGACGACCAATCCATCGCGGCAAAGCCAGCATTGCAGCGCGGATTTCCCGACCGCAGCATATCTATTTTTTTTCCCGTTGCAGCCATGCTCTCCTCTATTGAAGCGCCGGCTGCAACGGAAAAGCATGCGGCCAAGCCGCTTCAAAGCCTGTGGCTAAGTGTCGCCGTTTTGCAGCTGCGCTTTCCTGTCGGAAATTGTTTTTTTTGCTATGGCAAAACCGCAGGATTCCGCTCTGTGTGAACCCGGCCTCACCGTATGTTGGACATTTAATTATGGGCACAGTAGAACGATGGACCTGTACAATTAAAATACAGGAGATTTTCACACGTGTAAAAACCGCAGTTTCAGCTATGCGAATTTCTGACAAACTGCAACGCACCAGCAGTGAACATTGCAATTTCACAAGCGCAATATCGTCCCTAGAAACTCGCACTCGGACGTGTGAATGAACCCTGAGGCCTCATGTCCACGGGCATAATTGAATTGCGGATGATCCGCAGTTCAATATGCCGCATTGAGCATCCGCAGATAATTAAATATCTGCGGATATCATTCTTCCCGATGTGCGGATCGCACTTGCAGGAAAAAAAAAAAGCGTCGTGCTCCATTTTCTGCATATTCCTGCACGGGCGGAAGCCGTCCAATCCACGGCAAACTCTCAGCTGACTCTGCGGGAAAGCAGACATTTGGGGAGGAAAACAAATGCACAGTGCATGCACGCGGCACATCAGTAGTGCAGAAGAAAAAAGATCCAGCTGAGACAGAGAAGACCCGCACCGCATCCGGACAGGTGACTAAAATGTCCATGGCTGTGGGCACGGGTGGATTCCGCTGCGGATTTCTGCTGGGTTCACATGGGGCAAAATTGCCACGTGGACTTCTACTTGTAGTCTTGCACCTGAGACTAAGCGGCAAAGTGGATAAGATTTGCAAAAATTCTCATCCACACGCTGCGAACAGCCCGCTGCGCTGAAACTGACACGCCGTGCGGAATTCGAAGCCGCGACATGTGAATTGTATCGCCGTTCCCGCTGCAGGCTCTCTCTATGGAGAGAAATGGCCGCAGCAGAATAAGCCTCTTTCGCAACCCGCACCAAATGTCTCGGGACTTCAGCTGCGGAAATCTCGCAGAATTTCCATGGGGTACGGCTGCAGACATTCCGCGAGATTTCCACCCAGTCTGAACCCAACTTTAGGAATTCTGATGTCTCTGGGGATGTCTTGCAAGGTTAGACTGTACGCGGTGTGGTCCACTGATTTTCCCTACGATGCTATGAGCACTAGGGGTGTCTGAGCGCCGCTTATCTCTACTTCTGCGTAAGGCCAACTACACACAGCCAAGTGCAATGTCGCGTTCATGATCGTGCAATGTACCCGTGGATGCGAGGTGTTTTTCAGTCAAAACCGCCTGCCATGAATCCTGGGTGGTTGCGATCCTCCGGCGCGCCCTTCAACCGTGGAGTTTTGGTAAGTGTTTCCCATTGTTTTTAATGGGGAACCTCACATCGCAGGCCGTGCCATGTGTTTTATAGTCCCATTGAAAAAAATGGGCAATACGTTCCGAAGACTGCAAAAAGTCAGAACAAGCCACGGGAAAAAAAATAAAATTGCTCATGTCTATGACTCCATTTAAAAAGGGTAGGGTTTGTATTCGTGCGAGATTGTAAATTATAAATGGTCACTCCTCAGGATAGGTCATCCTTTGCAGAGTGTCAGGGGTCCGTCGTCCAGGACATCACATGGGCTTGTGTACTCGTACTTCCCACTGCAGTGGCCAAACCTGGTATTGCAGGCACTGAAATGAATGGGAACTTGGTCTGCAATACCAAACCTGGCCTCCGCAAGGAGAACAGTGCAGTCTACTTCCTGTAGAAATCACTTGAGTGCAATGGACCTAGATAACAGCTGATCAATGGGGGTCCTTTGTAATGGACCTCCACCAATCTGCTATTGATGACCTAGTTTAAAACCGGACAACCCTTTTAAATCCACGTAAGAGTAGGTTATGTAGAGTCTGCAGATTTTCTTTTCTTTCTGTGTAGGAATACAGCTGGATGCGTGAGAAGTTCAGCAGTCCGCTATCAGTCAAAACACATTCATTGTCCAACATTCATTAAACTCAAGGTTGGAGATATCACAGGGAGATAGCCAGAACTTCCAGGAGCGGGAAACTTACTGCTAGTAACACAGAGTTAACACTTCACAGACCGACGCACCAGGAATATGGAGAACGCCCCACAGATATTCCAGAGCATTTAAAATGCATGATACATTAACCCCTTCCCGCTGGCATCTTTTTCATTTTCTTGTTTGCCACACGGGATTAATAATGCGATAGTTTAATAAATTGAATTTTTACAAATGCCGCCATACCAAGCTTTTATTTTATTCTTTGATGTAATGACTCGGAAAAGTTTTTTTTTTTTTTTCAACTCTTAGTATTTTAACTTTTCTTTTTTTCCTGTGATTGTGTGTACAGTGTAAGACCATAGAATTGCATTATACTGCATTCTGACAAGTGTTCTGTTAAGACATGCCACTGGATGGTCTTAATAGGCACTCACTCATTACAGCCATGGGGCCTTTAGAAGGACCCAGGCTGCCATAACACCCAAACAGCATCTGGCAATCTCAGCATGTGTCTGAGGGGGGGGAGGGGGGGGGGTTGTAGCTGCCCGTCCTTGAGAACCAAAAGGAGCATTTAAAAGGCCACTTTCAGAATTGACAGCAGCATTTACAGTGTTAGGCCGGCTTCACACGAGCGTGACAGGCTCCGCCGCGTAATATTCCGCAGTGAAGCCCGTCACGGCGCCCCCCAGAGACCCCATACTTACCAGCGGAAGATAGCGTGAAGACGCTTCCCCGCCCACCGCCGTCGCGTCATGTGACACGCCCACCGCGTCACATGACGCGGCCGGCCGTATCACGTGACGCGCCGGCCGCGTCATATGACGCGGCGGCGGTAGGCGGGAAAGCGTTTTTTTACGCTATCTTCCGTTGGTTGCAGCGGAAGGTAGCGTGAACAGACGGCTTCCATTGACTGCAATGGAAGCCGTCAGCGCGTACACCCGCAGCAAATAGAGCATGCTGCGGGTGAGGACGGGAGATTTCACGGTACGAAATTCCGCGGTGGAATTCCGCACCGTGAGCATTGTGCTATTAGGTTCAATAGAACCTAATAGCAGGGGGCAACGCAGCGGATTTTTGCCGCGAATTTACGCGGCGTAAATCCGTTCGTGGGAAGGAGGCCTTAGGCTGGGTTCACACTGGGCGGATTTGCTGCTGAAATTCCTCACGGCAAATCCGCCTGCGGCCGCTAATCCCGGGATTAGCCAACCATGTGAACGAGATTTCTCGTCCACACGGGACTGTGAATCCGCCGCGGCAAAGCCGGCGCTGAGGCGTGGATTCGACAGCCGCAGCATGTCCATTTTTTTCCTCCTTCGGCTGTAACTGCGCTCTCCTCTATGGGGACGCCTGCCGCAGCTGAAGAGCATGCGGCCAAGCGTCTTCAAAACCCACGGCTTAAGTGCCGCGGGTTTTGAAGCAGTGGATTCCTGGTAGAAATCTCGCAGTTTTTCGCTGCAGCCAAACCGTGAGATTTCCGCCCAGTGTGAACCCAGCCTTAATATTCGCAATTGGCTGTTATGCTGATCAAGGCTGTTGGGGGCAGGCGTCAAAAACAGCTGATGCCCACTGTATATGGAATAGGCTTGGCTCCCAACCATGCTTGAAACACAGATACCGGATGTGCACCATGTACAAACGGTGCATGTCGGGAAGAGGTAAAGACTGATCAGATTTAGGCATTGAAGAGTAACTGCACTTTGAAAAAGAAAAAAAAATAAACTTTTGAGATGCCAGAACATGTTAAAGGTCTTGTTTAGAGGGGGGCAAGGTGCTAAGACCCCCACTAATTGCTATGCTAAAGGGGTTGTAGTGCTAACCTGAGTACTGTGCCCCTTCAGCTGTCCATTTGCTCTACTTGTCTATAAACGTCTATGCATCCATATTCAGCTGCCATTTATATGCCAGACTTCAGTATTGTTGACACCCAAAGGGGCATAGCATTTGAAGAGGTACTGCAACCCAGAAAGCATCTGTTCCCACCCCAGAAGCTGGCCAGCCTTGGTATTACAGGCCATTCCCTTTAATGGGAATGTTGCCTGTAATACCAAGCCTGGCCACTGCAGCGAGAACAGAGCTGTCTGCTTCCTGCAGAAACAAGCTCAGTGCACTAGCCTGGTGAACAGCTGATGAGCACGGATCCCAGGTAACAGATCCCCACCGATCTTCTATTGATGTCCATTCCCCAGCTAGGCCATTAATAGTTTATGACTAGACAACCCCTTTAAGATTGCACTATAAATATTATATATAATGGAATTTTTTTAAGCACTTTTGCAAAATGAGCCCACCTTCTATGAATTTTTTTAGTTTAGTTTATCACTTCAAGGTTATAAACTGCACATGTGCCCTATGATGCTTGTGAAAGGGTAGTGAAACCCATAACGGCACGGTCAACATAAAAAAGCCAGGTTCTTAGCACATCATTTTATATGTGTTTAGTGTATACAGCGGTGCATTAAGTGTTTGTGAGTGCTGAAGCGTGTGTTTGTCACTACAATTGTGGAAGCCTTAATGTACACTTTCACACAATTTTTTTTTTCTCCATCTCTATAGCAGTGGCTGCCTGCATGTGTTGTGCGCTGCATTCACCCAGCTGTCCCCGGTAGTTCATTAAGGTCTCATGAAGACGAGTGTGTTTTGTGCGCACATAATGCACGCTTCTAAAAGAACTAATGGGTTCCTATAGAAGAGTTCATATGAGAGGAATTTGAAGCACAAACCAGCACGCACCTAAAACAGATGGGACAGGTACACGTTTTGCAGGAGTTTCCATTGACTCCTATGGGAGCAGGAGTTAATGGAAACTCCTGCGCAGGGAATACCTTCCCCGCTGCTTACATCAGGGCATTTAAAAGGTGCTTATGGCCAGAATATAAGCCGTACCCCGAAAATCATCCCTAGCTGTAGAAAAAAAAAGTTAACTCACATATGAACGCCGTCCGGCTCTTCTCCTCGGTAGTCTTCTGTATTCTGGTGGCTGGGGATTGAAAAATCCCCGCCTCCAGAAAGCACTGCCTCCGATTGGCTGAGTGCTGTGATCAATCAGAGGCAGCACTCAGCCATTCATTTTTTTTTCTGCAGCTAGCGAGGGGGATAAAAAATAAATAAAAAATTTTTTAAAAAATCACTGCGGGGGTAGCCTTCATCCCATTGCTTTCAATGGGGCGGCAGCAGTGCCGGCCCCATTGAAAGCAATGGGATAGCATTGGGATTCTCTGCCACAGCTGTGGTAGGGAATTCTTTCGTCCCCGCTGCAGTCCCACTACCACTGAACACTGACAGTGCTGTCACAGTGTTCAGTGATGAGGGGACCTTCGTGGAGCAGCTGCTCCAGTGAACGGGGACAGCGGGGAGCACATTTTTTCCACGCACATAGGCAAGCAAAAAAGCACGCTCATCTGAATGAAGCCTAATAGTATAGAGCCAGCTTTTCCATCCCAGTGGAGGTTTTTAGGGCCAAACGGAGGCTTCTATAGAACCCATCCATTAAGTTTCTCCTGGATGTCGCGGATGGGCCTACATAGCTTGATCAAATTATGCGTTAAGAACCTTGCATTTTGTGATGCGGCTAGCATAAATAGTTGTGCATTTTTATGTGGATATTAACCCTCTCCAATCCACTGAATATAAGAAAAATGAAAAAAGATCCAGCGCTCCAGAGAAACCTTTCTGACTCAAATTAATCAGAGGCTCCTTGAATATCCATCCATACTTTTATTGAAAATGTATCCAAATATGTCCGACGCGTTTCGTCGCCTAACAGCGACTTTTTCAAGTGACATATACAACCATTACTGACCTTATATACTCTCTTAGAACAAGTCTTACCTAAGAGGCATGATCCGGAAGTACTCTGTAAACCCTCCGATGCGCCGGATGCGACTCGGGTGATTGATCATGGAATGAACGCCGGGTGCCTCTTAGGTAAGACTTGTTCTAAGAGAGTATATAAGGTCAGTAATGGTTGTATATGTCACTTGAAAAAGTCGCTGTTAGGCGACGAAACGCGTCGGACATATTTGGATATATTTTCAATAAAAGTATGTATGGATATTCAAGGAGCCTCTGATTAATTTGAGTCAGAAAGGTTTCTCTGGAGCGCTGGATCTTTTTTCATTTTTCTTATATTCACTGATACATCGTCGCATCACCACCCAGTGGTGCGACAGATCCCTGCTTGCTCCTTGTGTTTTATTTTATTTTTTCTGGACTGGAGGGAGGAGTTCTAGGAAACTTGGATCAAGGAATTCCAGTAATATATACAACGCCTACCAGGACGTGGGGGTGTTTGGTGGGGGGGGGGGGGGGGGGTCACATACCAGGCCCACCCACCTACACCGGGTAAGTCCCATTTATATATTTACCACACTAACAATATACCACAGTGGGAGGAGCGCTGTCTCACAATAGTCTTTTTGTTTTTGCTCTCCAATCCACTGTCTGACGTCTAAAGACATTATGATTTAAGGCTGTACAGCTTTGATGTTGGAAGACGCCCGTCGGGGTTCTCTTACTGTATATTGCCAGCCTCTCTGCTGTCGGAGCCTATCCAACGTGTCACCTCATGCAGTACTGGCTTTAGTCAGCAGATAGCGCAGTTGTATAACAGCAGAAAAAGAGCAAGCCCCCTAGGAAAACCAGGATACAAAATTGGATTGGAAAGGGTTAAAGTGTATATGAGTGCTGAAGCATTGTTTGTTACTGTAAATTTCCTAGGCTGTGTGAGATTATTACATGGACCCTACCAGAGAAACTGTGACAGGAGTATCTGTCCCTCTCTAGGCAATTACTGATGATGCTCATACAGCTCCTGTCACACAGATATAATGGAGATCACAGCTCATCCTCCTGACTGTATACTTATGGCCTGTAGCTTATTTATGTGAATACAGAAGGTAATAATTAAACTGTCTTCCCAGCAGGCAGAAATGGTACAGCTAATGCTGTGCATAATGCGAGTGATCTGAAAGTGAAAGCAAAAAATCTGACCATCAAGATGGTGCCTGATAAGCATCAGACAAGGGTATGCACTGCATAGAAGTGGCTGCAATATACAGAGGAGACCTCCAGAGTGTGACGGGCAGCAGGAAGAATGTGTTTTTGCCAGCATGGCCCTTTAATGAACTGGATAAGAGGGGGCAAACCGTGGCATGGTTTTCCAAAACCCTTATAAAACAAGAATGAGAGTACAGAGGCATGAAAATGCAAACACCAACACCTAACAAGTGAGGCGCATTTATTTTACATATACACAGATCAGACATGACAAGTCAGCATTACACCAGGGAAACTAAACAATAACCAAATCCATTGGAAGAGAGATTTATTTTTGTTTCTTTTCAACACATAATACTGAGCAAAAGGATCATACATACAAGAGAAGTACAGACAAGGGGTTAAAAAGGGGCAGAAAACACAAAGACTAGAGAGCATTCAACACATTACGTCTGTTTTATGGGACATGGATAACAAAATCATACAAAAATAACAATATAACCATAATCCTCATCATGGAAGGTTCCTGTCCCGGCCCGCTGTACCGGCCTCTTCACCGGGAGTCACACTCTACATACAAAGCCTAGCAATCCTTTAGAAGCCTTTCACACACTGAAGACTCACCAATATCTTGCAGATCTCGGTTCCAGTAAGACAAAAATATTTCTGAAAGTTACGCATTACCTCATGCTGATCTCAAGCAAAAAAATATCGATTTGACTTTAGTACCAAAATATTAAGAAACATGCTCGTCATTGTCTATTGGATCGCGAATGTGATTTCCCGTTCACATCCAGATATGTTCACTCCGGGCCAGTTGTCGAGTATACAAAAAATATTTATTTTATTTTTGCTTCATGTCTTTTTCACTTTTTTTTGTCAGGACAAGTATGGCTTCTTCTTTATGGCATATTATATTTACACTATCCAGGAAAAGGTGAAATTGGAATAGAACATGCCAACAAGATTTTGCCTCTTACTGTTCTGAAGTCGTATCCGGCACAAGTTTTCTTTTTTTTTTTTTTGCAGAGTGCCAAGCATGTATATTCTTATAGTTCATACATACACAGAGAAACCAATGGGTGTTATAGGCTGCACGTGTTAAAAGTCTTCGAGATTCATGCCCAGGGTAAAAGTGTACATACCATAAAGGCAGACCATGCAGCTGCTATGGAGAGAGGGGGTCTCCCACTTAGTTTTTCCATTCCCGTTGGCCATCGAGTGGTGGAAACCAGTGCAGGATTCCTCTAGACTGTACTTTTGGCAAAAATGGAGGTAGGGAATCAAACCCTAGACCCTTTTGTTCTAGGTTGCTAAACCGGACTTCATAACGTAGGGCCTTTTTGGAAACGTTGTTCTAGGACCCCCTCTCTTCCACGTATGATACTGTTCTAGTGTGTACATTGTAATATACATTATATTTTACGCAAGTATAGAACCCTGGAAACATGCACTCATAAGCCAAGAACAATTGTAAGAAATGCAAGATGAAAAACTTTAACATAGGTTTTCACTTCTTGGAAATCCTAGAATACCATTTGGCCCCGCCCATGAGGAGTCAGGATGCTACATATTCTAAGGAATAGGCCATTCTTAGCAGTTTCCTGCTTTGTACAGCAATTGGTTAAATTGATTTGTTCCTGTCTCTCTAGGCTAAATGTTATATAGCCATCATACAAAATACGAGAATCTGAATGTGGAAGACGATTTCCTTGTAAACGTTGGATTTGATCATGTAATCCTATGGGCTGAAGAACCTATAGATACACCTGAAATGTCATCAATGAAACAAAAGCTTTCAATACAAAAGGTGGCCACACATGGTAAGGGAGTCTCTGAGCATCAATAACACCTAATACTGCATATATTACCAAATGCTAGAAAACATCCATGTGTTGGTTCCTATTAGTCACAAAGGTCAATCGAAGTTGGAAATTTGGACCTACACCGTGCCAAAGGCTCAGAGGATAAGCTGTTTCACCAAGTGTTGGTGAGATAGCTTAAAGATGTATGGCAAGCTTAAAGGGATGAAGGAAAAGATCGCATCATTTCAGTCTATGAACATATTTGAATAGGTTGAGTGAACTATACAAATGGCACTTCATGAGTTAATACTAAAATATCTGCCACTTTATAAGCCAGAACATCCTAATATTATACAGAACATCCTAAGTCCCCGTCATTGCCATGCAAATCTATGCACATGGACTCTGAAAAGGATTTCTACTCACAACCTAAAAAATGGTGGTCTCCCAGGCATCTTAGTTATTTTAGGGATTTGTATGTATTTAGACTATTTTAAATGGGGTTTTCCAAAATCTCCACCAAAGTGGTCCCATTACTGACTCCCAATGGATAAGTAGCCACATGTTACAAGTCTTTTCGGAATATCCCTTTAAATGTATTACCCCTAATCATGCTTGCTAAAGTATACAAGCACAATTATTAACAGATTCAAGCAGGAAGAGGTTATATCTCTAAGTAACATTAACAGTCAGTTAACAGTCAAAGCTCGAATTGCCGAGGAACGCTGAACAAGAAATTTCCATGTGGTTCCATAAGGTCTATATGAAACACTTTAAGTGCAAATGTTTAGGGCTGGAACATACCTAGAACAGGCCAACATTAGGAATCTTAAGCATCTTCCCTTTAAGTCCATATTAAACAACGCCGGAGTGCGATATCTTAGTATCTGCCCATCATTGTTATATTGGTATGTAATGATATCTAACAACTCGAAGGGGATTCCAACATAGGATTAAAGAAACCTCCCAACGGTATGAAAACTCTAAAGTGCATCTTCAAAAAGAAAGTATATTCTCCTACTTGGTAACATACAGATTTTAGTTCATAGGGGGCATTTTGCTTGGCCAATTGATGAGTAGGCTTGAAAAGTGACAACCACTTATCCGAATCAGAGGTCATTGTGACTTCCTCTACCCAACACCTCGTCAGGTCACACATAGTGCACTACAGGCCTCATGTATCAGGGATAATACTGCCAAAAAGTGGAGCAGATGCCAATTACTTCCCCTCTTATATACAGCAACTTTTCTTTACTCCAGTATGTGAGGATTGAGGTATGCTGCTAATTTTCCATGTACCCAAAATATCCCCATTCTGGATTATCAGGAGTTTAGAGATAACACCGCATCTGTATTGTAGCCTCCCAACACATATGCAGACAATGAGCCATGTAGACACATGTTCATGTCAGTATCAGGGCTGGTGGCTGTGGAGGAGCACCGGATGACCTATGCTATGACTCCCCTCCAATCATACACAGATACCTCCTATATACCGGCACTGTGGTACTGGCAAATAATCATTTACGCTTCACTTTTTTTTGGTGGTGACCTTTCTATGCAGTAATTAATTTTTACATAAAAGTTAAAGAGGTATTTCCATCACTTCCCGTCTGAGGTGAAAAATGTGCAGCTGGTTTCCAGACCACCTCAACGGGTGTTACAGAACCCGCCGAGCACGGCAGCCTTATTAGTTTCCGTAACTCCCATTGAAGTGAAAGCGTAGCGCAACGTGTTACAATTTTTTCGTAACTCCAATGTAACAGAAACTGAGTAGCGCACTGTGCTACACCGTTTCTGCAACTCCCTTACACTTCAATGGAAGTTATGGAAATGGTGTAAGGCTGCCGTGCTCGGCTGTTTCTGTAACATCCGGTGGGAAAACTAGCCAACTGCATTTCAAGAACTACATCATCCAATTACTATGCTACTAATATCCCAAATGCCAGTATAGGAGATATCCCAGTAAAAAGGGAAAAAAAAACATTTTGTAAATGGCGATGCCAGCTATTAGCCTAGACTTCCTACTGCTACAGGACAATCCTATATTATATTGCACTTTGCCGCTGGTTGAAAGACGACTGTCAACACAGGGTGAACAGGATAATCAAAAAAAGTAAAATAAAATATTAACATGCAGCAAGTCTGCCATTAAAATTTTGCGCATGCGCGGTTTATCCCCAGCACATGCGCAGCACATAAGGGGAAAGGGGCAAATGCTGGGTGGGACTAAAAAATGGACAATCGGAGCAGTTATTGGAATTGTGACTGCCTTCAGGGTACTTGCCAGCTAACTTGCATATGGAATAAAACCTTATGAAGGGTAACAAAGGTCTCAACCTGTGTAGAAGTGCCCTACCAAGCGCTGGCAGTTGTTGCATGGGCATAATTTTGCTAACAGACACCCTTTCATTAAATGAATGGAGTCTGCAGGTGCCTATCCTAAGAGGTCATCACTCAAGGTATGTTTAACAGTGACCCTCCGGTCCCAGACAAACCAAGATAGCAGTTTTTGACTACATGATACACTCTGTTAATCAGTAGTCAAAGAAACTACACGCTGCTCTGATTGGCCAATGCTGATCACAAAAGAAGCAGTGTGGCCCTCATAGTTTGTCCAGGATCAGAGAGTTGCTGTAAGAAAATGTAAGCAACAACCAACCCTCTGGTACTCTCACATTTGCTCTCTGATTGCCAAATATAGGGTTTTTTCCCAGAAAAAGAGTGAAATGGTGACAAATACTGAAGGTTTTCCTCTGAAATATTTAACTTTTTTTTCCTATAATCTGATTGACATATTAAAATCACATTTTTAGAATTATTTTCAGTTTAGCTTGTGTTGGCAACCTATGGATTGAATTTAGTTTTCATCCTCATAACCAAGACTAATGAAGTATGTCACTTGAAGCCAGAATATTCTAAAGCTCAATGGACATGGGTAATGCACAGTGCTACATGTCCTTACTGATCAAGCAGAAGCCAAAAATAAGACTGAACATGATCTGAAAAACGCATAATGAATTACTGTATACAAAATATATGAGAAACTAGTCCAGACCTCCTTCAATAGTTGTGTAAGACGTAGTGACATGGTCACCAGTAGAGAACCAGGAACCAAGTATATATAAACCAAGTACAGTACGTAACAGAGAGCCTACATTAAATATGAGCCCTTTGCGAATATTTGTGTCCCCCAAACCACTACCAATATATAGACAAAAATAGCCCATCCAACACCCAAAACCTTGGTCAGTTCTTGGTTTACTCTTTGGTTCTTTTGAAGGGATACAAATGTGCAGGTACAGGAATGTCTATGGCTTTCACTGAAATGTTGCCTTCATCCTGCGCAGAGTATCCTGTATCTTACGAGAATGTTTCTCGGAGTTCAGATGATGGAAGTTGGCGTTGTTATCAGCAGCCAGGACGGAGATATCTGCATCGCTGAAATGGGAAATGCGCTGGCGGAAGTAAAACTGTAATTCTGGATCTGGAGTGAAGGAGTATGGGATTTCCTGAAATGCGTGAACCTGGCTCACAACTTTTGCAATATTCCTGTGGAGCAAAAGACATGAAGAAATTTCTTGGGGATATTCCAAAAAGAGACTGTTCTAGAAGGTCAAAAGTAGGAAGAAATAACCTCATTTTTTTAGGGACTTGTGTTATCATGGCATCAATTCCTGAAAACAAATATTTGATAAAGTTTCCATACTTTGTATTATTGTTTTAACCACTTTAGTGATTATTAGTATTGAGCGAACGGAACCAGTAGAACTCTTGTTTCAGGTTGAACTTTGCTGAAGAAGATGATGACGATGGTCTTTTACTTTTCCTCCAGGGGAGGAAGAAGAAACATGGCGGCTCAGTTGTTAGCACTGCTGCTTTGCAGCACTGGGGTCCTTGGTTCAAATCTGACCAAGGACGATTATCTGCATAGAGGTCGAATGTTTCTTCTTCACCACCGCCACCAATTGTTATAAACTTCCGGTTCAAACTAATTTGCACTGAACCAAAGTTTTTGATGAAATTTGGTGAACTGACCGAACCAAATACTTGAAAAATTCGCTCATCTTTAGCACTTCTTAATAAAGCAGTTAAATAAAAAAAAACAAAAAGTATGGATTCATTTTATAATGCACCTTTATAAGGGTTATCATTCAGGTTTTTTGTTATAGGGCTTCAAATCCTCTATCTAGCCACAGAGAGTCTCTAAAAGCCCATTTACACTGAAAAGATAAAATCGCTCAAACGACAGTTTGAGTGACAGTTTTGAGCGGTCATCTTTGCATAACTCTAAAGTAGCTAATTAGCTACTTTAGAGTTAATGCAGGTGGAGAGGGACATCACCACAATAGCTCCGAGAACAAAGCAGCTGTTTTGCATATGAAAACAGCTGCATTGTTCTCGGAGCTTTCAACTAGTGTGCCGCTGAGAACTGCCAGCGGGATACCAGCTGAAAGAATACTATCAGCACTACCCGCTGAGAAAAATCAGCATGCGGCGCTGAATAGATGCAAAGATTATTGCTCAAAAGATGGCTTTTGACCGAATTTTGAGCAATAATGGTTGTGTCTGAATGGGCCTTAAACCTTAATGCACATTTTATATTCTTCTCACATTGAGGTCAACAATAAAAATAAATAAAATCAGTATGCAGTAAATTTAGAGCTTTGATTTCTGTTACACAACTCCAGTATACTCCTATATAGCTAAAGCGTACCTAAACTTTCAGGTAAGTTTTCAGAATAAGCTGCTTTGTGTATATGAGGAATAATAATTTCTGAATGTTAAAGGACTTGTATCCTGGATTCATCACCCGTTTTCTCCTTTGCACGCTTCATAACAATTTCTTATTTTGCCCACAGCTTGTGGGAGAATAGCTGCTATGTCTCCAGTAGGCCCCCTGCACACGGGCGGAAATTCTGCAACGGGATTTCCGGCAGAATTTCCGCCCATGGCCGCTGCCATAGGATTGCATTAGAAAACGCAATCCTAGGCAGACGGCCGCGATTTGTCTGCGGAAAAAAAAATGCGCGGAAAACAAATCGCGGCAAGCTGTATTTCTGTGCCGGTCTCGCAGAGGCCCGCACAGAAATGTCAGTAGTGCCGGACTGGCTCCTCTCTGTGCATGCGCTGGCTGGCCGTCAGCCAGCGCATAGCAGAGAATGAAGACGCCGGGAGCGGGTAAGCCGCAGGCCTCTGCAGGGGCACGGGTCCGCATCCCACTGTGAGAATTCTCGCAGCGGGATCCGACCAGCTGTCTGCAGGCGGCCGTACACAGAATTTTCTCTTCTCTGTGTACTGCTTTCCGACCGCTGTCTCTCATATGTAAAGAAGTAGCAGCAGCAGCATGGAGGTCATTATACAGCAATACTGAGCAGTGTAGATGTGATTCCAGTAGTTGTGAGACAGTAAAACACCTAACGTTAGCTACAGCCCACATCTCTATGCAGAACCCTCTGCCTCTGCTCCCCTCTAGCAGCTCTCTCCTGCTCTTCCTTACCTATCCATAGACTTCTATAGGCAGCATGAGATAGCAACAAGTAACCCCCCACCCTGCCTTATAGAAGAGGCAATAGAACTTACAATCAGAGGCTCAGTGGTAACCCACCCAGATATCTTCACTCAACTTTCTGCACTCTTCCCTCTGCAACAGTCATTCAAGTTCTTGTGAACTTAAAAAAAACATCTTTCTGAGTTAGTCAAACTATTTGCAGTAGGCTGTAAAGTGATTTTCTTTCAACCAATCAGGAGTGCAGTGTGTTTAGCCACTAGAGGTCAGCAAATTAATAAAAAAACGATATTATATAACTTCTCTTTACTTGACATACTAAAAAACAAATAAAGGATTGTGTCCTTTTAAAGTTGGTTGGCATGTTGAATTCCGTGCAATATCGGTTGCTACCAATGGCGGTGATATACTGTACCTGCATGTAACGGTCATCGGTTTAACCCCTACCACCCCTGTAGAAAGCTCATCCTTGCAGCACTCACCTTAGCTTATTCCACTTAAATGCTCCGTTTGCCATAGTAAAGCCACCGGTCTCGAGCTGCTGAATATGCATGGCTAAGAGGTACGCAGAAGGAATTGTGGGTAATGTTCTGAATCTGTCTCCTTTCATCAGACACAAGCTGTCACTCTTTAAAAACACCTGGCGAGAAGCAAGTTGGGAAACACGGCCGCTGATTAATTATGCCACGTGAAATGTGTCGCTGAGGACGGGACATTGACAGAGAACTCAAAAACTACCAGAGGCGCCGCGGTAAACATTGTCATTATACATATGGAACAGGCGCAATTATACATTTCCATGGAACTCGCATTTCAAAGATTTTAATTTTATGTAAAATAAATGTTTACAAGAACATTGAACAAGTAATTAGAGTGGAAGCGTCAGTCGTCAAAACCGCACAGCGGAAGGTGGGGGAGCAGGACTACGGGACACCTCGTTATTGGTACGGGTTTAGGTTTTCAATGGACTTGGGTTCTATTTTAATAGGAGAATAGCAGTGAAATGGAATAAGCAAAAAAAACAAACAAAAAAAAATAGCTTATTTTTTTGTTAACTGCAGCACTACAGGCATAGCAAATGTTAAAGGAATTGTCCAGTTGTAAACGATTGATGGCCTATCTGCAGGATTGGCTGTCAATAGTAAATTGGCAAGGACCTGCTGTCAGGGTCCCTTGCAAGGCTGGTGTGCTTTTGCACCGAGATATTTTCTGCAAGAAGCAAACAGCTCCGTTCCCACTGTAGTGGTCAGGTGTGGTATTACAGGCAAAGTTCCCATTGAAGTGAATTGGAAGGTTGCCTGTAACACGAAGCCCCTGCAGTGGGCAGTGATGAGCGAACTTTTGAAAAGTTCAGCTGACTTGCTGAATTTCAGCAAAAAGTTTGGTTTGGTCTAAATTGGATTGTACCAAAACGTCAGCTAACACCCCTAAAACCAATGTAGAACACTACTGAAGGGTCAAAAAAGTCCTGGGAAAAGGAAACCGAAAAAGGAAAAGAAACAGGATGAAGCAGTTTTCTTCTTCCACTTTTTTTAATGGGTTCAGCGGAGTCAAAGTGTCTGAGGTTCGGGGTCATGCCAAACTGAAATTTTGGTAAAGTTCAACCCGAAAAAGGGTTCAACTGTTTCACTTCGCTTAACACTAGCAATGGGAATACTTCCTATAGAAATCAACTTAATACATGAGTGCCCTGGTCCAGCGAACAGCTGATTGGCAGGGGTCTAGGGTGGTGGAACCCCACCGATCTACTATTGTTGGACTACCCTACAGTCTACAGCTGGACAACCGCTCTAATAGGACTGGAGCATTGGAGTGAGTTAGCTTGACACTTATTGTGTTATGCTAACTGCTGCTACATCTGTCACTCAAAACTCAGACTAGCGGTCCTAGAAACATGGAATTAAATGGTTCTGACTACTGAGCATTCTGGGGGATATTTATTATGTTGGGTTTCCACAGAGCATTTTTTAGGGAGGTAGTGTGAAATCATACGCAGAATACCATTGTCATGGAGCAAATCTGGACGAGGCACTTCTGTTACGTGCTTCACCTGTTCTTGCTACAAGAAGGTGATGCACAGCACAATATAAAGGTTGGTGTAAAATGCATGTGATTTTGCTACTTCGATGGCACAAGCCTGTAGTACTCAAAATGACCACTAGAAATAATGCAACACTCTGAGTATGGACAGGTATGTGTTCAGATGTAAACACTGAAGAGACTGCAGGGCTCACACAAGCACCATGGCTCCTTCAAGCAGCTGATCGATGGGGATCCCAAGCAACACCCCCACTGATCAGATATGGATAGCCTATCCTGAGGGGAGTCCATCACTTTTTAAAGGTTGGATAACCTCTTTAATAAATGTAACCCAATAATGGCCACTCTCCCCTTCCCACTGGACCCCATCCATTTTTATCAACAGGTTTCAAAAACAGAACGTGCAGAGAAAACCAGCACTGATGAAATATAAGTTCCCCCTGTAAGTCAATTTTGGAAGAAAAAAAAATGAATTTGTTCTCCCATCTTAAAACAGTTTTCTATAGGTCCTATGAGGGTCTTTCATCACCATAGGAGTGGGTCCAATGCAGAGGACCTGCTCAGGGCTATTGCAAAGAGTGGCTTCTGCTCCAGCAGACTCAATGTGACTAAAGAGGGATCTTCACCATCAATGTAATACGATGTGCAAGAAACCTGGCATGGGTAATAATGACGGATTACCGGTAGTAGAGTACTCCAAGTCAAAAGATTAAACCACCATCCCCCTTACTAAAGGGATTGATTCAAGATATAAATTATCCTCTATCAACAGCTTAGGTGTCCGATTGGTGGAGATCCAACCACTGGGACCTCACCGATCAGGAGAACAGGGGTCAGTGTTCCATATATGAATTGGCAGATGGACAACCATGTGCGCTTCTGCTCCCTAGAGCTACGGGAGCTAGAACTTTGCCTCTCTTTGGCAGATTGATGAAGATGAACCTAGCAGCACATATGCCCAGATACTGTTCCATTCATACAGAGCGGCATGAGGGCCCCCATTCTTGTGATCAGTCGGAGACCCAACGATCAGATCCCACCGATTAGACACTTCCTGTGGATAGGAGATACATTCTTATCTTGGGACAACCCCTTTAAATGTACCTTCACACATATGTGAACTATATCCAAGAAAGGTAGACAAGTCTCACCACAAGGAGAGAGATGTCATTTTGATAAAATTTGGAGTAATTTGCACAATTTTTGACGAATGTTAAAAAGGCAAAACTATTCATAGATCTTATTAGGGTGCCAACAATAATATTACCTCCACAGCTTTGAGTTCCTCCAGAATTTCTGCCACCTTTGTAGTTAAATTTTTCCAAGCCTTAATATATAAAAACAAAAGATGATACATTTTATGTTAAATAAAAAATATATTAAACCCGTTTGTTAGGAGCAGAAACAGATCTCACCGGTAGTTGCCGCACAATAAGGTTTTCAAGTCCCCCGAGGATTTGAATAGCGGTTGCGAAGTCTCGTTGCTCGTAGCATAATTTGGCAACGAGAAGAAATTTAGTCAGGATGCTCGTCTGTAACTAAGAAGCAGAAAGACTAAATAAAAGGATAAACTACATGAAAAGGCTATAAAACAAACAGCGCGGCCTCCTGGGAGCCGATACCTCGCTAAATACTGAATTATTCAAGGCGAGATTTTCTTTTTAATCCCTGGACAGAACACTTCAATAATACATTTATATAGACTAACGGAATCTGTAGCGTCTAGACTATGTAGATGCACACAATGGTCTGTATGTGACCAAAAAAAGGAAGCCCAGAGGGGGGGGGCAAAAGAAGGGTGGCCAGAGGGGGCAGAAGAAGGGTGGCCAGAGGGGGCAGAAGAAGGGTGGCCAGAGGGGGGGGGGGGGGGTGGGCTACGGAGGGAACAAAAGGAGGCCAGATGAGGGGCTACAGAGGGAACAAAAGAAGGAGGCCAGAGGGGGGCAAAGGAGGGAGGCCAGAGGGGAGGCTACACAGGAAAAAAAGGAGGCCAGAGGGGGGCTACAGAGGGAACAAAAGAAAAGGGCCAGAGGAGGGGCTACATAGGGGAAAAAGGAGGCTACTGAAAGATAAAAGGGAGAAGAGGCTAGAGGGGGCACAGAAAGAAAGGGGGCTACAGGGTACAGCCAGAGGTTGCTAAGGGTAAAGATTATAGATGAGCGAGTATACTCGCTAAAGGCAATTGCTCGAGCGAGCATTGCCTTTAGCGAGTATCTCCCCCGCTCGAGACGGAAGGTTCGGGTGCCGGCAGCGGGCAAGAAGCTGTGGGGGAGAGCGGAACGGATGGGAGATCTCCCTCTCTCCCCCAGCTCCCTCCTGCTGACAGCCGCTACTCACCGCTCCCCCGCGCCGGCACCCGAACCTTCAGTCTCGAGCGGGGGAGATACTCGCTAAAGGCAATGCTCGCTCGAGCAATTGTCCTTAGCGAGTATATTCGCTCATCTCTAGTAAAGATACATCTCAATACATCTGTGTTAAAAAACTGAGTCCTAAAGAACTGTACTCTGGGCTAAACCATAAAAGCATAAAAATAAAAAAGATGTACAAGTCACTCAGTGAGACAATGTGGAAAAAGCAGTTTTGATCCAATTATTAAGATTAAAGTAACAAACATATGAAACATGTGAACCGACCTTGGATGTGTGGCAGGTTACGATCTCCGCTGCCACCCACGTACTAACATTGTCTGCAAATCGTAACATCTGTAGCAGATACTTGTCCTGCGTGCAGTTAGGGGAGAAGAGACTGCAGACGTCGACAGGAAGCGGCTCCATGGAGAAAGTTCTATCGAGAAATGCATAAAAACATACAACATGGGGTGTCGGCATAGTGATATTCAGCAATGGAAATAGAAAGCCAAATTCTACTAAAGAATCTTAGATATTATTGTATATACTACATAACGGTGACAGGGCTAATAAGCGTCTACCCAGTGATCGTCCGGCTTTCCTGCAATGTTCGGGGTCCATGCGGCTAAACGGCTCGAGATGGAACCCATTGACTATAATAGAGTCCGTCCGCTTTCCACTCAGTTGCCAAGCTTTTGCTCCCGGAACTTTGAGCCAGATCTGTGATGGAAGGTTCCGGCACAGATGTCCAACCAGCCCTGCCCCATGTTTCTGGTTTGTAAAGCTGTTCGAATTGCGTGCTGGTTATAATTACATTTCTATAAGGACTTTATATGATGACATTTGCAAGATATAGTTATGACACTTGGGAACTTTGGTTGCATAGTAGATTGTTAATGTGTCCGTACATACAGATGACTTTTCAGAATAAGCGACCACAAAATAACAATACTTTGAGCCATTATATGAATGCTATATGGTATTTTCACCAGTTTACCAATGTAAACTGGTGAAAATACCATATAGCATTCATATAATCCGTATCTCTAATTTTCAGTCTTGTGAATGGGTGGAGACTAGAGATGAGCGAACGTACTCGGTAAGGCCGATTTCGCAATCGAGCACCGCGATTTTCGAGTACTTCACTACTCGGGTGAAAAGTACTCGGGGGCGCTGTGGGTGAGCGGGGGGTTGCAGAGGGGAGTGGGGGGGGGGGGGAGAGGGAGAGAGAGAGAGCTCCCACGTGTTCCGCGCTGCTACCCCCGCTCCACCACGCCACGCCCCGCCCCACAGCGCCCCCGAGTACTTTTCACCCAAGTAGTGAAGTACTCAAAAATCGCGGTGCTCGATTGCGAAATCGGCCTTACCGAGTACGTTCGCTCATCTCTAGTGGAGACTTCTGCTAAGAGGTCTTCTCCAGACTTCATATGGATAAAACAGCAAATCCTGCTCCCTAACTCTCTGTAGCACACACACAAAGACAAAACAGCGTTTGGCATATCTGACTCCACTGCGTTATTTTAGGTCGTCTAGAGTCACCAGCAGCGCATATTGAACATTTTGCAAGGTGCATTAAAAAACTTGCAATGGTGCCTTTTTTTGTAAGTGGATTTAAGTGAGAATTTTCCATTGTGAAAAATCTGCACCATTTCCGCTACGTGAGAACGCACCCCAACTGACCCAAAGGTCACAAAAGCTGGGCTATAAACCGGTCAGACATGACAGCTCCATTTACAGAGGGAATCAGAACATTGGTTGGGGTGGGGTAAATAGGCTCAACTAGAAAGAAATATGTCTTTTTTAGTCTAACATGGGGTTGTTGATCCAGGAAATATTCCCAATTGCCAGATTGGAGTCAGGAAGGAATTTTTTCCCCCTTAAATGGTGGAAATCGGCTTTTACCTCATTGGGGTATTTCTTTGCCTTCCTCTGGATCAACATTGAAAGGGGGGGGGGGGGGGGGGGGTGAATAGGCTGAACTGGATGGCCATACATATCTTTTTTCGGCCTTACATACTATGCTATGAGTGTATACATACATAAATAAAAGAAAATTAATACAATACTGAATGTGTAAGACCTCATTTACAAGACAGATGATCACTCAAAAGTTGCTCAAACGATAGTTTGAGTGACAGCTTTGAACCATCATATTTTCATAGTCTATAGTAGCTAAGTAGTACTAAAGAGCTATGCAGGTGGAGTGGGACACCACCGCTATCACACGGCGAACAATACAGCTGTTCTGCATAAGCAAACAGCTGCATTGTTCTCCGTGCTTACAGCTTGCGTCCTGCTGTGAACTACCCGGGCTGTAAGAATCTTAACAGTGCAGCCAACTGTGATAACAGCCTGCACCGCTGCTAAGAGTTCATTGCTTTATTCAAGAAAATTAGAATTGAACGATGAACGACTCGTACACGAAAACTGCACGGTGTCCATGCATTTAGACACAACGATGCTTTGGGCCAATTTTGAGCGAGAATCATTGGGTCTGAATGGGCCTTTAAACGCCACCAATCTTATCCAGTCCTGATGGAAATTTCCTGAACCCAAAATATCAAAATAAAATGCTAAGTTTAATTTAAATAAATCAGCAGTCTAATAATAAAAACATCAAAAACTTTTTTTTTAAATTGTAGACCCCAGTCACCGTGAGTGTTGGGGAAGGGGGGGGATGTTCCGTTCATGAATACAGTAGTCTGTGTATTCTTTCATCACTCCTATCTGCCAAATCACACTGCCGAAAGGGTGCAGAAATACTAATATAATGACATATCATGTAAGCTAGAATCCCCCCCCAATCTCTACAATAAAGGGGTCATACCGTTCTCATGAGCACCGTGCCCCTCCAGCTCCACATCATTAGCGCACACCACCTGCATCAGGCTGGCATATCTCACTTGGCCCGACACTTATCTTCCTCCCCCCCCAACACAACACCGCTCCATGATGTGCCGACTTGACCTTGGCTTGCTATCTCCAGACTTACTTGGGAACATTGCTGGATTTGTCTTTAACTCCTAATGCCCGCGAGTTCAGGAAGTTGACAGGGTGGCACTTCTGAAAGATTTCCTACCAAACATACATGCAAAAAAAGCGTAAGAAATCATTAGATTGTTTAGTAATAATTACCCTTGAGGAGAAAAATCAGATGTAATGATAGCATAATGGCAGTATAATTAGGCTGAGAGGTGGCGGTCGGGTACAGCAGCCGTCAGTTACAGAGTCATTTCCATGATTATAGCTAATAATCTGTAAATGGAAGTAGAGCTGTAGGTCACCATCTGCATATTCAATTACCAACGCCTGACACCTATTTGAGTGTAAACCCACTAAATATTCCACTTTTCACTCCGTAGATCTATTGGTCCTTTCTCTTCAGTTTATAAGGGTACCAGATGGGGGTCTTCACAGCGTACAGACCAATATTATCTGTCAACTCTTCAGGTAGTCAGTGCAGGCGCTGCCGACAGTCAGTCTGCCGTTTGGTGAACGGCGCCTTTGCGGATTAGGGATGGCTGACGTGGGCTAAAGTGCCTAAACCGGCGTCCACACCTTATCTAAATGGCGAATGAGAAGCGAACGAATTATGCAGCATTTACACTAAGGCCTCAGGTCTACAGCATAGATTTACAAAGTCCACGTGGGTCTCGCGCACGCAAGATCCGCGCCCATAGGGAATCATTCGGCAGCCGCAGGTAAGTAAATGACTGCGCATTTTATTTTTCCCCAACGTGTGGATCGCACGCATGGGGAAACTACAGCATGCTCCATTTTTATGCGGTTTTCCAGCATGGACTGCTCTCGCAGCTTCCATTGAAGCCAATGGAAGCCATCTAGATCTGCGGCATGTCCGCAGCTGTCACTGCGTCCGTGCTGCGGACTGCAGGAAGCAAGATTGAAAAAACAAATAAATAAAAGGCAGCACGGCGAAAACAGTGCGGGCCCGTGGACATGAGGCCTAAATGATTGCCTGCGAGAATCTGAAGGATTGGTCCGTTAGCCCCCCCAAGGCCTCACGTCCACCAGCCGCACAGTTTCCCCTTGCAGAATCCTGCAGCGAACTCCACCCGGCCCGCAGACATGAGGCCAAAAAATACATTATACTTGTCTGTCCGGGCGCTGCGGGGCTCTCCTCTACAATGGCCGGATCTTCTTTCTTCTGCCCAGCGGATGTGCTCGGGACGCCGGCGGCGTGCCAGGCGTATGCGCAGTCTTTTTTTTCTTTTAAATTCCTGGACACAGTGTCAGCTGCGTCTCTGTCGCAGGGTTATGGCTTCCATCGACTTCAATAGAAGCCGTGGAAGCCATCTGTGCAGAATAACAGAACAAAATGGAGCATGCTGCAGGTGTTTTCCTGCACGTGTGATCCGCGTGCCGGGGAAAAATGACATCCGCAGGTATTTATTTACCTGCAGATGCCCAATGATTCCCTATGGGCGCGGATCACGTGACATAGTATGTAAGTCCGAATGAAGACAATGTCCATCTAGTTCAGCCTGTTTCTCCTCCTATGTTGTTGATCCAGAGGAAGGCAAAAAACCCCAAGAGGCAGGAGCCAATTAGCCCATTTGGGGGAAAATTCCTTCCCGACTCCCTAATGGCAATCAGACTGTTCCCTGGATCAACCCCTAATCATTCCTACCTGCCTGTAAACCCGGATTAACAATTAACCTAAGATTTATATCCTGTAATATCCTTCCTCTCCAGAAAGACATCAAGTCCCCTCTTAAACTAATCTTTGGATTTTGCCATCACCACATCCTCAGACAGAGAGTTCCACAGTCTCACTGCTCTTACAGTAAAGAACCCTTTTCTGTGTTGGCGATGAAACCTGCTTTCTTCTAGACGTAGCGGCACGTGCAGATTTTTTATGCCGCTATCTGCAACGGATGCAATGCAAGTCATCATTAAATTGATTTTTTTTTAAATTGCTTGCAGATTTTTTTTTTCTCCTGCGCAGAAAACCCCCCCAAAAAAACGCAATCCCACCTTCCTAATGGATTTTAACCTTCAAATCCGCAGTGAATCCACAAATGTGTCTGCAGATGCACTGCAGATTGTAAGCTCCCATAGAGATGAGTGGAGCACATCCACACGTGATGCTCGGTAAAGTGAAGCATGCTGTGATTTACTTATCCATGTGTGGAGTCCGCAAATCAAATAAAAACACATCTGCAGGTGTTAAATTAAGTGACTCCCTATGGGCGGCTTGGTTTGCGGATCTCACTCACGTATTCCGCAAATCATATCCGCCCGTGGACATTGGGCCTTAGTCCACTGCTTCTGTTCATCAGTCCAGTTTAAGACCAGCGCTACCTGGCGCCCAGTAACTTCACAATCTAATAGAAGTTACTGTGTTTGTGTCGCCATCTTGACTCCATAATGACAGTCAGAATAATCCCTGGAACAACATTGGAAAGTTCCTACCTGACTGAGACCTGGATCAAGAAACCAGCTGGTCACCTAATGTCTATGTCCTGTAATACCATAGTGCTCTAGAAAAAAATCTAGCTCCCTCTTAAACTCCTCTATGGATTTTGCCATCACCATGTCCTCAGGCAGAGAGTTCCACAGTCTCACTGCTCTTACAGTAAAGAACCCCCTTCTATGTTGGTGATCAAACCTACTTTCTTCTAGACGTAGCGGATGCCCTCTTGTTACCGTTGCAGTCCTGGGTATAAACAGATCATGGGAGAGATCCTTGTATTGTCCCCTCATGTATTTATACATAGTTATTTGGTCGCCCCTTAGCTGTCTTTTTTCCAGGGTGAATAATCCCAATTTTGATAGCCTCTCTGGGTATTCCAGTTCCTTCATTCTGTTTATTAATTTAGTTGCCCTTCTTTGGACCCCCTCAAGCACTGCAACATCCTTCCTGAGCAGCGGTGTACAATACACTGGGCAGCACTGATCTGTGGTCACGCATCCTTGGCAGCGGGCAGCCCAGTGTAAACAACGGTCGGTGGTTGCAGTCCAGTGTGATCACGGCCTTTACTTTCCAGGTAATAAAGTGGATTTGGCTTCCAAGTGTTTTGTATGATTTTGCCATCAGGCCGGTTTAGCATTTCATTATGAACATGATGGTTCACAGAAGGACCATACAGGTGTTTAAAGGGACAGCGTCAGCACACAACTGCATCATAAACTAAGTTATCGTGCTGTAAAGGCACCACGTGATGTATTTTTTATGCTCGCCTGCTCCCGGGTTTTTGCGCTGTCACCCACTGAAGATGGTGCACCGCAAGGCAAGGTGACTTCTTAGATTGCCGTTTGCACACTCTTCCATACAAGTCTATGGAAAAGCGCGCACATGTCAATCTGAGAAACGTCTGGCTGTAGTCACGGGGACAATTTTCCTGTACAAGTTCTGTTCCGATTGCGATATGTACGGAACTGGCGCATTAAAGGGACAAAGAATTTATTCACAAGTGATTTTTGTTCTCGGAGAGATAGTCCAAGATAAAAAAATAAATAAATGAATAAATAAATAAAATATTTTATTTTAATGCAATTCATTGCAAAGAATTGCGCATGATTATCTATGGGATCTTCAAAAACAAACTATAGGGCACATTTATAAAATGGTTTATACCAGAAACTGGCGTAAAAAAAAAAAAAAAAAGGCTAACATATTTGCACAAATTGGGTATTTGTGCAAAAAACTGCAACTTTTCCTCTTTTCGTGCAAGCCCTGCCAGTTTTTTTTTTTTTCTTGTAAGTGGGCGGAGCTTGGTGAGAGGGTTGTGGGCGCCTAGACCGGCAGATTTATGTATAACATACACCGGAAACAGGCGTAAAATATACCAAAAATTTACACCAAGCCAGACCTGGGTAAAATTCTCTAAAGCTGCATGGAGGTGCCAAGATATGCCTAATACATGGAGAGGCGTGTGCACCGGGGGAATCGTCCTAAGCTGGGCGCCGGCAGTGCAAGGCTTTTTTAATCCTATATTAACTATAGAAACATCGTGCAGTTTTTTTCATGCGCTTGAATGATGCCATCCGGTTTTTTTGCACTCACTGAAAAAATTGCAGGTTTGAGTGTGCGATATTGGTATTGCCCTCACCTGTGTGACTGCAGCCTCCCACCGCCACGCTTCGGTGGGCAACCGTACAGGAACCAGGCGAGAATAAAAAAAAATACAGGGAGGTGACAGGTAGATGTCATAGTGACATGTCAGGTTTTGATCAGTGGAGCTGCGGGTGCCGAGACCCTCACAATACTAAAGAAGAAGGGGCAAATCTGAGCTAAAAAGGGGTTCTCTGGGGTTTTTCCTACTGCAGTCAATGGGAGGTGTACCTGTACTACCGAACCAGGCCGCTGCAATGTTGACAGCGCTATCTGCTTCCAGCACTGTTCGCCCTGACAGCGGGTCCAGGAATCAGCTGATCGGGGGTTCCCCAAGTGGTGGACCTCTGCTGATCAACTAGCCCATCCTGAGGACAAGTCATCAATAGTAAAAGTCCCAGAGACTCCCTTTAATCCACCATCAGCCTCTCCCGGGAGAGTCCCGATTAGTTTTGTACAACACCCCCACCAATCAAGACTATGAATTTTCTTTCAAATGGTAGAAACCATTTAATAAAGCGAACAGCGCACAAATGAAGCGGCTGTTATATGTGTAGCAGTAAGAGGGAACCTTTAGCGCCCTCTAGGGGTTTTAAAATATATTACATCTGCTCTGTTAATGAATTAACAAAAAAAAATATATATATTTTTTTTCCCCTGGAAATTTAATAGAAAGGTGATTTCAGAGACCAGCCCAATCTTATATGCAGCAGAGCAAGACTGCAGCTACTACATAAGGAGTTCTCCTCACTGTTCTGAACGCAGGTACACGCTACATAAAGGGGGATGTATCAGAAAAAATGCATCCCCCTTATCAACAGGATAGGGAATAAGTGTCGGAATAGTTGGGGTCCGACCGCTGCCACTCTGCTCCCCCCAAAATACAGAAAGTTGGCTTCCACCCCATAGGGTGTTTTTGTCTTCCTCTGGATCAACACTGCAGGATAGTAGGCTGAACTAGATGGATGTGTGTCTATTTTTAAGCCACAGGCCCAATTTACACGGGCAAGCTCGATATCAGACCGATATGGTGCACCGAAACCTGCAATTTTTACTGCAATGGGATTTGAAAGAAAATTGCATTGATTTTCCGGCGCATGACAAATCGCATGTTACTTTAACAAGCAAGATTAAAAAATTCTCCTTGCACTCGCATGCAAATCCCATATGAGCGTGGGGCAGTTTTTTTTCTTTTATGCTTCCATAGGAAAGAATGGGCGATATCACCCCCTGAAAAAATAGGACATACTGCTGGGTAATTTTTTGTGTGCGATTTCTGTGCATCTCGCAACGGACAGAGATTGTGCATGCAATGCGCCCTACTATACTATTTTAACCCCCTCCACCACCATATGAATGGAGTGACAGCTGAGCATGGCTTATCTCTATATGAGATGGCCATAGACAGAGTAGAACACTTGGATATGTCCAGCAGTGCCATAGAGATGACTCAGCTGTTGCTCCATTAATAGAGGGGGCACAGGACCCCCAATCTTGTGATTAGTGGATGTCCACTAATAAGACACGCTTATCCAGCAGAAAGGAGTATATCTCTTCAGAAAACCCCAACCCAAATCACATTAAAGTACCCCCTAGGCTATGATCATATTTAGAGATGAGCGAGTATACTCGCTAAAGGCAATTGCTCGAGCGAGCATTGCCTTTAGCGAGTACCTGCCCGCTCGAGACGGAAAGTTTGGGTGCCAGCAGCGGGCAGGGAGCTGTGGGGGAGAGCATGGCGGAACGGAGGGGAGATCTCTCTCTCCCTCTCTTCCCCCCGCTCCCTCCTGCTGACTGCCGCTACTCACCGCTCCCCCGCGCTGGCACCCGAACCTTCCGTCTCGAGCGGGGAGATACTCGCTAAAGGCAATGCTCGCTCGAGCAATTGCCTTTAGCGAGTATACTCGCTCATCTCTAATCATATTCTATGCTGTCTGTTAAAAGCCCCAAATGAGCATAGTACAAGTACCCCAAGAGATACTGCAAGTACCCACCGGAGAACAAGTACTGCAGGTTGGAAGTCTAGGGTGTGCCAGCACAGGAGGGTAAAGCTGCCAAAACATTGGGGATTTCAGATGGTCGTTGAATGACTTCATGGTTGGTCTAGGACAGTTCTCCTAGGGGACAACATTTTGCCAAGAGATCCCTGCCGTGCTCTGGGCTGATGGGATGCAGATGTGCGATTCGGCATGAACAACTTTCCAACAACTAATTGCAACTTTCTGACATATCTGCGCCAGTAGGCAAAAGATGGTCCAAAATGAGCTTTACAGCTATTTTTTGACACCTACAGACTAAAGCCCCTTTTAAACTGCACGACTGTTGTGTGTTAAAGCACCCAGGAGCGGTGCCAGCGATCATCGGTTAGGCGGAGCGGGTTGGAGAACGTTCTGGCCCGCCTGCCTCAAATCACAGTAAGCAGACTGTTGTTCCTAAATGGCGGAATATAATAAATAAGCTCATAATCGCCTCTCCTGGCAAGCACCCAGTCAGCGGCTCTGGGAGTCCCGCATGGTCTACAGGCTACAGCAGCCTTTGTATGGAACGTCACAGGTTGCTGAAGTCAATGACAGAGCTCAGCCCTGGACTCTACAGAGGCTGCTGCAGCCTGTAAGATAAATACGTCACAGAGACCCGAAGCAGCCAACTAGGGATTTACGGGGAACCGGGAGAGGTAAGCATTAGCACCTTTACGTTATTTTGCTGTAAGAGTCCGAAAAGAACTCAGAACGCCCCTATACCTACCAGAAAGCTGTCTGGTTCCAAGTAAATTAGCTCATTGAGTCGATGCTTGTCTATTGCAGCGTTTCCCAAGGTGCAGTCCTCACGAACCCCCAACAAGGTCATGATTTGAGGATATCCTACAGAGAACACCTGTCTGAGGTGCTGACAATAACTACATCACCTGTGCAATACCATGGAGATCCTGAATACCTGACCAGTTGGAGGTTGTGCCGAATGGAGCTTGGAATAAGTGGTCTAATATTTGTAGACACCTTAGAAGGACCTTCTTAGTGGTCTTCTGATGGATATCCCTTCACATTCCCATATAGTGGCATACAAGTACATACTAACCTCTTGGAGTAAAGTCAATTGCGTGGCAATTTGCTGTACACTACACTCCTGTATAGAGTACGTTCCACACTCCTCTCCCTTGATATAGTACGAGGACAGGTCGTCAACGAATCCAGGGTAGCACGGCCGAGGCAAGGCTGCAGATATGGTGTACTGTTTATCCCGGTGATGAGGTATATGGAGGCCATTACCCTTGGAGAGCCTCCAGTTAAAGCTCTGAAAAAAAAAAGGACTTGGTAAATCTACATTCACAGCAAACAATGAGGGGCGGATGATATTTCCATTATCACCCTTCTCTTACAAATGGTAGCAGTAATGTAGTTCAAGCAACGTTTGGCTGAAAAATATCGTCTGTACGTCCTGTGGACAAATCTAACACAGTGTTATGCCCAACGTAGGGCCTGAGGGGCCAGTGCACGGCACAGGGATCCTCACTTTGGGGTTCTTCACATCCCAGTGCCTTGCACTGCTGCACTAGATTTAACAGGGTGGAGCAGAATTACTAAAGTATTCAGACTGTTAGAAAATGTGCCAAACGTGTTACAAGACATCTTAAGACACATCTGTACAGCAAAGGAGCCAAAAAGATGAATCAATTTAATAAGGAGGTGCGGCTCATTGGAAACCGGACGTGGCAGAGGTAGAATGGGACATGGTTTAAATGGAATGTGCGCCAAAATTTTAGAATGCAGATGATACTAAATAAAAGGTGGCGCAGAGTTCTGCTGGATTCACATCAGCATTTTGCTTTCCGTTTTTCTGTTCTGTCTTCACGAACCCCCAGCATGTGCAGATGGAAAACTAGGGCTAAAAATTAAAACAAAAAGTGATCCCTTAAAAATTGGGAAAAGAAACTTTAAAACAGATTCATGAAAAAAATTGGTTCTGTTTGTATCAATCTGTCAGAATACCAGATCTGTTTGCTTCAGCTAGGCTCCATTCACACTGGGCAGTTTGGTTGTAATAAAAAACACACCACAGTACATTTGCAAAACTTTGTGTGGTTTTTTTTGCCACATTTTACTACAAACTTAGTAGAAACACACATGGTTTTTACCTATGCACATTTTCATCGAGGGCCATATCAGCCTAATGGGTGCCTTTAAAGGGCCGATAGTAATTGTAAGACAGTATAGTAATAGTGACCCCCATAGTGGCCGCAGTAGTCATAGTGACCCCCGTAGCTGGCCCATTAGTAAGTGACCCCAGTAGTGATAGGGATCCCCATAATGGCCCCCATAGGATTGTAACCCCATAGTGGCCACAGTAGTAACAGGGATTCCCATAGTGACCCTAGTCATAATAGTGGCCCCAGTAGTACGCGACTCTAGTAATAAGAGTGACCCCCATAGAGGTCCCAGTAACAATGACTCCCATAGTGGCCTCAGTAGT
This sequence comes from Eleutherodactylus coqui, assembly GCF_035609145.1. Taxonomy (NCBI): domain Eukaryota; kingdom Metazoa; phylum Chordata; class Amphibia; order Anura; family Eleutherodactylidae; genus Eleutherodactylus; species Eleutherodactylus coqui. Next base: position 247,735,012 of record NC_089840.1, read on the forward strand.
AATAGTGCTACCCATAGTGACCCTAGTAATAATAGTGTCCTCCATATTAGCCCCAGTAGTAAGTGACCACAGTAATCAGAGTGGATCCAATAATAAGAGTGGCCCCAGTAGTGATAGGGTCCCCTATTGTCTCAGTAGTAAAAGTGACCGCACTGGTAAAAGTGACCGCCCCCCCCACCTCCCATAGTGGCCCCAGTAGTAACAGTGACTGCCACAGTAGTATCGACAGTAATTATGGCCCCAGTAGTAACAGTGACCCCCATTGTGGCCCCAGTGATAATAGTGACCCCCCACATCAGCCTCAGTAGTAATTGGCCCATGGCCGGCCAGCATTCCTACAGACATTCCACTCGCCCAGCCTGTAGCTCCGGTCCGGCAGCAGCCGCTCCAGAGCCTGCAACCTCTCCTCTCGGCATCCTCGTTGCATACAGGATGGCACACAGACACGGCAGGGAAGAGGTCAATGATCACAGACTCTGCACTACCACCGGACTGGAGCTGCAGGCTGTGTGAGTGGACTGCCTATTTGGTTGTTGCACAGCCGGCGGGTCACATAAAATGTGGCGACGGGCCGGATTCAGCACGTGGGCCTTGTGTTTGACACGCGTGGTGTAAACACTGCCAGCGACTGAATGACGAACCAGAATTTGTCAAGTATAAAAATCAAACGATCGGCACATATGAACAGGCAGTGGTTCATCTATGAACTGCCTGTTTACTGTAAATGGAGGCGGATGGCCAGAAGGGATCTCACCTCCATTCACAGGGTGATAATCATTCGGGAGAACAATTGTTCAGGGTCCTTTTAGATGAGCCGATTCTCGTTTGAACAAGTGAGTGATGTACCGCTAGCTCGTTCCTCTTGTGCAGCCTGTTTAGGCAGGCAGATGCATCGCTGGCTCATTCAAACAAGAATCGTTCAGTCTTTCACATTCGCTGTATAAGTGCATGAGAAGGACTGAACGAGCGCTGGTTAAACTGAGTAATTAGTGAACGAGCCAACGCTGGTTTTCATGCCTGCGTAAAATAAACGAAGGAACGGTGAACGACTCCTTAGTTCGCATTTAGACTGAATGATTTTCATTCACTTTCACTCGTTTGAACGATTGTTGGAATAGGAATAATCCTTCTATCTAAACGCAGTTTTCACGTCTGGCCGATATACGCTATGATCTGAGGAATAAAAGCTCGTTAATGAGCGCACAAATTTAATGTTAGTGCGCCAGTTCAGACGGCATGGGCCCCGACGCATATACGCCAAGGCCGCCATGCCGTCGCCCCTTCCCCTTCACTCCCCCTCACCAGCTCACCTCCTCTCTGGCTGTTTGCAATGGGAGGGGTTAGGAAGGGAGTGGAGCTAAGCTTCCACCCCCTCCCCACAGCCAGCAATGAGAGGAGGCGGGGCTGCACATAGCTTTGCCCTCTCCTATTGCAATCAGCCGGAGGGGAGAAGGGGGAGTGAGTTTAGCAATCACGCTGCTGAACTCCCTCCCACCTCCGGCCGCTGTCATTGGCTCCCATAGGAGCCCATGCAGCGGCCGACTTATTCCGGCTGGAAAGATAGTTCCATGACTAACTTTTGGGCCCGACGTAAAAGCGCCCAGGGCTTTACTGGCCACGGCCGAGCGCTTTTACGTTGTGGGAATACAGCCATGTGATCTAATGCATTGGAATCCAATGTATCAGGTCGTAGCGTATATCGGCCGACCCTGAAAGCAGCGGGCCGATGTACGCTCAAGTCAAAGAGTCCTTAGACAAACTTTCCTGAATTCATCATGCAGCTTGAGACGATCTGATCGATTTGATGAGTTTTCTACTTTTTTTCTACTGCCTAGACAGGAGGAGTAAATGTGTTGATCCTGGAGGATCGTTTCTTTAATAATTAGTAAAATGTGACCCGTCTGTTATTAGAGAATCTCGTTAAGGAGGCAGAAAGTTTCCAAGAAAGTACAAACCTTTCTAGAGATGCTATCTTCAGAGAACTTGGTGCACAAGGAGTGCAATGATTTGGTGTCGTCCTTCTTCTCGGAACCATGGGTGGGAGAGGAAATGGTGTACTTCTTACTGGAGACTTCCTGCAGCAGCGACGCCAGGTATTCGCCGCGCTCGTCTTTTGGAAGAACCTGAAATGTTTTAAGGAGATGTTCCTAAGCCTTCATAGTAACATCCACGTGCCTATGTACCATACTACATGAAACTGAAATTCAGAAGATATACTTAAAGGGGTTGTCAGAGTTCATAGTTTTTGGTAAAGCAGTGTTCCCCCATGTGTAAACACAATACTATACTCACCTGTCCCGGATTCCTGCTGTGTCCAGTAGTCTCTCCTCCGACGAGAGGTTGACAGGCTGCAGTCAGACTGTGTACAGGATGTCGCAGGCTGCTGCAGCAATCACAGACCTCGATACTTGAACATCAAGGTCTGTGATTGTTAACAGGACGTCACAGGCTGCTGCAGCCAGACTGACTGCAGCCTGTGAACTCTGCAATCATTGTCAATCACTGCATTTAAAAGCATGCACACTTTATTTTCTAAGGGTACGTCTATACAGGACACAAACTGTTGATGTGAACGAACCCGTAGACTGGTTCCACACGAGCGTTTTATCGAGGCTATTTTGCCGCAATAGAACGCAGACCCAAAATCGTGACCACCTGAAGCATTGGATTCCAATGCATCCGTTCCACGGCAGCGTAAATCGTCCGTATCGTTCCCATAGACTCCTGTGGGAGCCATCAGAAAAGGGAAGGGGAAGGGAGTTTAGCAGCGGCTCGCGTTGCTGAAGTCCCTTCCCATCAGCTCCCATTGGGTGGGGTGAAGAGGGGGAGAAAGTTTAGCGTACTAGCTCTGCTAAGCTCCCGCCTCCTTCCTTTGCCGGCAAGGGGTGGGGAGGTGGAGGTAGTTTACGAGAGCTGAACTCTTTCCCCGGCCGTCTGAATGGGCGAGAAAACGGGAGATGCAGCTGTGACTTGGTCACGGATGCCTCTCATTGATGCAACTTTCAGCCACGATGCGGACGGCCAAAAATTACAGCGCCCGTGTGAAAGAACCCTTAGACGTATATTAGCTGAAACTGCAGATTTCAGCAGTTCAGACTAGTATTTAATGTCTATGGGTGCGTCACTCTCCCGCCAGGCAGGTTATGGGAGAAATAAGGATCAGATACTGGATTACACCAACCCTGATACTTCTGTTCTCGAGAAGATGGCCAACACCAGAGATGCCTGCAACGACTGAAGGCACTTTTAATTGGAGCGATTCATTCAAAAAAGCATCACAATGATAATTGTTCGGTCTAAATGCGAGCCAACGATAATTCTCATTCATTTTCTGCAGGCATAAAAACCATCGTTGGCTCGTTCACTTATCATTGTGTTTTACCCAGCGCTCGTTCGGCCCTCTCATCAATTATACAGCGAATGTGAAAGAGTGAACTATATCTGCTGTATAAACAGGCGGCCCGAGCAAACGAGCTAATTGTTACGTCACTTGCTCATTCAAACGATATTCAGTTAGTCTAAAAGGACCCTTGAGGCCCATTTACATGTAACAATTATTGCTCGAAATTTGTTCAAACAACTGCAAATGAGCGATAATCGTTGCACGTAAACGAGGCTATCGTGCACTTTTTGTCTGAACGATGATTTTAAGGTGAGCTTAAAATCCATCGTTCAGCCACAGAGGGATAAAGTATCTCTCAACAGACCATATGTTGTGTTTTTTGGTGGGAGATAACATTGTATGCCTAGGAAAACAAAGCAGCTGTGTGCAGAGCCCAGCCTACGTGCTAAGATCTGCAAACAGCTCCTGGTGGCCCTTTTACACGCAAATGACATTAGTGTCCATTAACACTTTATGCAAAATGATCGCTAAAACTTTCAATCTTTTGAAAGATTATCTTTGCGTGCAAATGTGCCTTTACGTGGGACGACTGTCAGGAGCTTAGGCATCTGATAGTCATGCTAATGATTATTGCTCCTGGGCTTTCACACAGGAGTGACGATTATTCCGAGTGGAGATCTCTTTCAGCCAATTGCCTCCAATCAGTGTAAGGCGGGCTTCACACGACCGGATTCCTATTGCACAGTCAGTCATTGGCATCTGCAGCAAATCGCACGCATGGAAAGGTATATAACTTTTGCTTTTTCCTTCACACTTGCAGATATGAATTGCACATTCTACAAGCGGAGGAAAAGGCACAGCATGCTCTATTTTACTGCAGAAAGCCTCCATTTACATCAATGGAAGCTGTCGGACCCGCAGCCCTTACATAATTAATATTGCATATGGGACACGGGTACCGCTGTCATTACCTAGTGACACCGCAGAAATTACAACTATCGCAAAAAATAAATTATATATATCTGTACTACACATGGCTGACTGCACGCCTCCACGGTCATGCTCAATAAAGATAATTTAGCTACGTGGGGTCGCCAGCGGGCGTCACGAACGATAAGTGAACAAATTATCGTTCGATTGTTGCCTATGTTTACACTGAACAATCATCATTCAGTTTCACATGATCCAAAGATTAACTGAACGATGATCGCTCCGAGTTAGGCTGGCTGCACACGGCCGGATTTGCATTGCAGAATACGGAGCGGACGTCTGTCACAGAATGCTATGGCAAAGCGAGATTTCCTCTACACGAGCGGAAATAGATTGCGATTTTCTGCTCGCATCAGAGAAATCGCAGCATGCTCCATCTCTGTGTGGATTCTGCATGGGCGGCCTCCATTGAAGTCAATAGAAGCCGTACGATCCACGACCCTTCTGCAATCACATTGCAGAAAGGTCGGGGATTCCAAGTCATTACTAGGCGAGGACGCGGGAAAAGCAGAGATTTAAGAGAAAAAAATCTGTACTGCGCACGTCCGACGGCTCGCCGTGTAGCCCATCCGCAGTACAGATAAAAAGACTTCAGGACAGGTACGGGCGGATGCCGGCTGGGCACAGGGTCGGATTCAGCACCCGCCTAAAAGGGGTCTTACTCCTCTCACTCAAAGCAGAACGCATTGACCTTTGGTAAGGCGGGATGAGAGTGGCGGTAGAGATAGCTGTAAGCCGAATGAGTAACTATATAATGTACTGTATGTATAAGGGACCTTTCGCATGGTATGATTGTTGGGCGCCAAAGTGCCCGACAGCCATCCCGGTGATCATCGCTTCTGCGCTTTCACATAGGGGTAATGAATGCAGGTGGAGCGGCCGGAGATCTCTTCAAGCCTGCCCACCTCCATTCACAGTAAACAGGCAGTCACTCATAAATGAACGACTGCCTGTTTATACAGGCCAACTGTCATTCATTCGCTGGCAGTGTTTACACTATATGACCATCATTCAGATTTGCAGACCTAGTGAGAAGCTTAATGATAGCCGCTCCATGTAAAGTGGCGCCCTTAGGCCAGTGACAGACTGTTCAACGTCAGTGTAACAGTGTAGTTGTTCTTCCATCAAATCACCTGAGAATGACTCAAGTCTTCGAGCTTGTCTAGAAGATCTGGATTCATGGGAAAGTCAATGTGCCAGCATTCTTCAATCCAGGCTTGTAGGAGCACCAGTGACCGATGATAGATCTTGGCATCCATACAAGAGGGGTCCGTATCTTCTCTGGAATCATAGAGAACAGAATACTGTAAACTAATGACAGCCGTATCCTATTACCTTATATACAGCAACACACAAGCCAGTGCAGCCCCCTCCTTCCTCTTAGACAAGGCAGCAGCGACATTTCCCATGTGGCCAGCCTGTAATGTCTTTAACATGGCCTTTTTGGCCGACAACCAGTAATCTGGTACTCATTAGCTGCACGGTATAAACAGCACTGCAAGCTGCGAGCGCCATTTTTAAGTAAAATTCCGCCTTTTATTATTACTGTATGTTGTATTAGGGTCTAAAAGTCTCTGCCGATTAATTTCTTAGCACCCCTTTATAGGGGTCGAAGTGTTTTTCCGCAGGAGTTTAGTGCATACTGTGCTATTACTGAGTTCAACAAGCAGTGAGCGCCCTCTGGTGGTGGCTGGAAGTTATACAGGGGATTTGAACAATTAAAAACTAAAAGCTCTAACTGCGATAAGGATTCAGGTCAAGTTTCATTTCTTAGGCGTTTCCTTTAAATGATGCTGTGGTTTTGCATCAGTTCAGAGAAATCATGGCAAAACCTACCACCACCTGACCACAATCTAGGAAACCCAACGATATATCACATCACAGGTGCGCTCAGAGAATAACATGGTATTTAGAGGTAGACATTATTAGTATTTTTTTATTTTTTTTAAGAGTGAAAGGACAATTAATTTTTTTGAAGCGTTGCTTGCAAAACGGACAGACCGGGAATAGTTAATTCTGAATTCGCTATAGCATCCGTTTTTTAAAGGGGTTGTACTATAATAGACTTATCACCTATTCATAGGATAAAAGTCTGATCAATGGAATTTTACCGTTGGGACCCCTGCCGACCCTGAGAACGGGAGTCCTATGTCCCGCTCTACTTGTCACTGCGGGCTTGTTGTGCTCACGTACAATGGCGTTCGATTGAGCGAAGCAGCGGTCTCACGGTGCGGCGCCATTCATTTTGGTGAGGCTGATGGAATTAGCCAAAGACAAGTGCTCGGTTATCTCCGGCAGGCCTATTATAAGTGGATGGGGCGGCAATATGTATTCTGTTCTGCTACTACCGCAGGCTCGGTGAGGGTTTGATCAAGGGGTTATTTGGGAAAAAGAGGTCTCAACACCCAGCTGTCTAAGTGTTCATTCATTTCTAAGAGGAATTACAGAGGAACGACAGCACAGAGTTTAGGGCGAAATGCTCCAGAATTGTTGTTCCGTAGGGAATGCAAGTATTCATCACATGGAGAAGATCCGGCAGCAGAAAACACAAGACTTTATTTAATCCGTCAAAACAGCAACTTCCCAACTCCTCCGCACTTTTAGCGATGACACTCTTACTCCGAGAGCGAGGAGGGCTGACCGACGCCATGGATATTGAAAAACATAACACACATGCCCAATAAGACCTCGGAGCAGGAATCCATTCCCACATCGTGAACCCTTGAAGGACCACAAGATAGCTGCTAGTATATAACAGATGAGAAGGCATAAGAAAAGGAGGAATAAACATTTTTTTTCCTTTTTTCGCTTTATGGCAAACATAACATAGTATGTAAGGCCAACCAGTTCAGCCTATTACCCCCCATTGTTGATCCAGAGAAAGGCAAAAAAAAAAAAAACCCTGAGGTAGAAGCCAACTTTCCCCATTTAATAGAAAAAATTCCAATCTGACAAATCGGTATAATCCCTGGATCACGACCCTTCTGAAGTAATTAGTGACTGCAACGTGTAATATTGTATCACCAAGAAAGGCGTGACGATATATCATGATGCCAATTACATAACTTGACACATGTTCTCTATTAAATTGGGTTGTCCAGGAGCTTTTTTCCTATAAAACACAACTTCTCCTGCCATAAAACAAAAAAGGCATATACCCAGCCCTCCTCGCTGTGTACTGCTCAGTGCTCGCTCCTGTTGCTCCAGGCTGCAATCCTGCCTGGTTAACTGGATATCACAGGCTGCTGCAGCCAATGCGCGGAGCTCGGTTATTGGCTGCAGCAGCCTGTGACGTCCTGTAAATAGGGGGGCAGCCTGTAAACGTCACAAGGGAGACCTGGAGCAGCAGCTTGGATCCCAGGGGAGAGGAGGGTATATGCCGGTTTGTAGCTGGGTCTTATAGAGAAAAACAGATCCCATTTAAGACAAATACAACACAAAAAAAAGGGGGGGGGATGACATTTTTCATCTTTCCCATCATATATACCCCTATATAACATATTTAGACTATCAATTATGCTGTGATTCTTCAAGAGTTAAACGGTTTTAACAGCACTACACTACTGATGATGTAGCCTCAGGATAGGCTGTCAATAGTTGATCCCTGCTGATCAGCTGATTGAAGGTTGAGTGACAGTGCTGCCAGACACAGCGCCGTATAGAGTATAGCAGCAGTACCTGGTATTGCAGCTCAATCCCACCACGTCCAAAGCTTTAGAAGAGGCCACAGCGCTTACTTGAGCGTCACTGCTTCCTCACTCTGCAGATCGGCAGGCATCCTGAGCGGCAATCAGCTTCTGATGAGCGATCCCGAGAATGGGCCATCAATAGCAGTGTGTTGGAAAACTTCTTTAATGCTGTGGAATGTGGTAATTCAGCATGTGATTGGTTCATCGAGGGCCGAATTGATTGGCTGAGCAACGACGCTCGAGAACCAAATCAGAGCCATCGCATTGAACTGCTGAGCAACGGCGCCAATCAGAGCCATCGCTTCCTAGGAGGTGGGGTTTACGAACTCCGTTACCAGGAACTGGTCTTCTGTCGGCTGCCAAGGACTACAAGCAAGCTGCCGGAACTGCAGAGACCAGCAGGAGGGAGTCGGACGGCGCTTACTAGGTAAGTATTGCTTTTTTAAAATGTAGTGTAGCTAGGGCTTATTTTCAGACTAGGACTTATATTTCAAGACCTCTCTCCCCGAAAATTAGGGTAGGGTTAATTTTCCAGGTAGGTCTTATTTTCAGGTATATATGAAACACGGTATATATGGAAAGCCGATTACCGGATGGAGAGATGTATTCTCTTTGGACATATTTACTAAATTAGACCTGCCAGCAGATACGACAGATCCTCTTTAACAATCCAAACATGTCATGAGCGCAGCCAGCTTTCCTGGGAGGACGACACAATGATGGATATTCCATCCCAACGTGAACACAGACATTTCAAAATGATCTTTTAACACATGGAAACAAAACCTTGGCAACGTGTGGTTAATTCTGTCAGCAAGGAACTGCAGAAGATCTTCCTGGGAACAGAAGTATCGGAAGACGTAGAAGAACTGCTGAACGTAGCCGTCCACAACTGCGTTCCTAGAGGAAAAAAAGAGCATTGAGCACAATGACAACCAGTAAGAGAGCAGCAATGACCAGATCATGATAGGGCAAGTAATGGTAACACTATCCCTAGCCAACTATGGCATGGCAGACCCTGCCTACAAGCAGGGCAATCGCCCCGATAGTTTAATCTCCTATTGCTTAAATGGACTTTTCAGAACTAGAAGGAAAGGTCTGTATGCTAGAAACAGCGCCACATCTGTCCATGGGCTGTGTCCGGTACTGCAGCTCGTACTGGAAAAACAACAGACCTGTGAGCCCCTTTAAGGCCTCATTCACACAGTATAAATCTGCAATGAAAAAACCCGAACGTGGAATTCAATAAAAATTTGCATCAAAGATCCAGCGTGAAAGTTTTTTGTCACTGCTGCCCGCTTACTGAGAAAGAGTCAGTCACACGGAGAGTCAATGGTGCCCACCAGCCTCTCAGGGACAGAGCACTGGAACTGGGGCACCCGGTAAGTATGAGACAGCTCCCAAAGGCTCTACACTTCTTCACCCAAAACATAGTTTATAGGACTCAAAAGGTGAGGACAGGTTCCTTTAACCCCTTAAGGACCAGGCTTTTTTCTACCTTAAGGACCAGACACTTTTTAGAGATTTTACCAAATTTAACTGCCCTATTTTCTTTCCTTCAGCTACCAAAATTATTTTTGCTGCGTTTTTTTTTCCGTGACATATAGGGCTATTTTTTTAATGCCCTTTTCAATCACTTTTTTCCTCGTTTTTTAGTATTTGGGGGGCAAAAAGCTAAAAAATAATGATAGTCACTGGCAGAGCTGATCGGGGTCTACTAGGACCCTGCAGCTCTGCTGTGCCAGGGAATCCTGGCGGTCATGTGACTGCCGGCTCGTGTAGTAGAAGAAACATTTCCACTTTGAAAGCTATGTACCCAAGAAGGGGGATGACAGAAGTGGTTAAAAAACCCTCCTACCTTCTCCTCCGGGTTATCAGCTATGACTAACTGCTGACAACCCGTCCTGCTTCTGATTGATTGCAGGAGCAGAGGCTTTAATCCCCCTGCCATATTTTTTACTATCAGGCGGGATTAAAGCCCAGGACCAAGCGTCGTAAATTTACGGTGCTTGGTCCTTAAATGGGTTAAAGAGTTATTTAGTCATTCTTAGGATCCGCACAGCCAACAATGATGCAACTGTTTTAACCCGATTAGGACAGATTTTTACCCCCTAGGAATAAACAATGTAGGTGATTCTTGGAAATCACGAGGAATTGATATCTTTCCCTATACAAAGAACATTTAGTGTATTGGGTGAAAGTAGAATACTCCTTTAAATACTTCACACAACAGGACAATATACACTGAATGGTCATTTTATTAGAGACCCCCACCTAGTAGCAAGTTGGACCTCCGCTGGCCTTCATAAATGCAGGAATTCATTGTGATATAGATCCCACTAGTTGTTTAAATCGTTCTGCAGGAATATTGGCCCATGTGGACAGGAAGCTTCTTATAGTTGCCAAAAAGTAGCTGGAGGTACAGACACGTTCTGGACAACTGACAAGAAGGGGTCATCGATTCATGCTGCTTGTGTCAAATTCTGACCTCCCATCAGCATGTTGCAACAGAAATCTGGATTCTTCTGACCAGGTGATGTTTTTTTCAACTGCTTAGTAATCCAATATTTGCCCACTGGAGTCTCACCCTTGTGTTTCTCTTAGGCAACAATGGAGCTAGAACTGGTTGTCTGTTATAGCCCATCTGAGCTAAGGACTGGCAGAAGTGCAATCAGACATGTTAGTTGAAGCACCCATGTTGTATTCAGCTACAATTTGCTTGACTGTGCACCGTCTTTTTATCAGAATGATTCCCGACATCCTCCTATGACCCCTTTTATGACACGGTTTTCCTCCATATGAGCCCCTTTTGCTGGATATTTTCCCTCGTTCACACCAATTATGGTAGATTTGCCATACTGAAAAGCCCCACAAAGGTGGCAGTATATAATCTAATCTAGGAACGATGACCACACGCTCATATTACTGGATTCATCCATTCTAATGTGGATTCCCACTAAAATGATCCAACAGAAAACGGTTTCATGTGATTTTATGTTGAACTCTGGGGTCACGGGTCTATTTTTCGTACAGGGAAGCTCCGATTGTGAAAGCGCCGCAGTTTCTAATAAAATGGCCATCCTATGTAGAAACCATGTTGATTTTTTGCTCTACTTTAGGGGAAAAAGATATAATCAAAAGCAGTTAGAAAGCGAACAACACAAAGATAAAAGTTTAAACTCTGTCATTTTCAGCACTGTGGGTTTTTTTTTTTGGCAGCTTCTGTCAACGGTTCGTTTTTCAGCGTTGCAGGCTAAACTATACAGGGGAGATGTTTATTCCACAAACGCGGCAGATCTGAGACTAAAGCCGGAGATGAAAACGTAATCAGAGCCACATTACCGATATTAGATGTGATGTCTTTTCAGCATCAGAGATTATTTGCTGTGTTGTAACTCGCGTGATTTGCGCTGTTTTTGTGGAGGTCTCATGGGGCTTCGGAATATTAAAATGATAAGAGGAGGCAGAACAAACACTTGTGTCAGGTTATTTGTAGTTATCTCTGTACTGCAGCTCGCTAGAACCCAACAGAGAAACTCCACGGCTTGTGTTGCTGTATTTAAATTGGATCCATTATTTAAAGGGATGGATGACACATACGGAAACAATGTTGCATCGCGGCAAACTAGAATAATCCAGCAAGTGCTGCGTGCTTCATACAACTCACAGCTCTATCGAGAAACTCTTAAAGACGACCTAGATTCAAAAATTGGTGGATAGCGTTATTTTAAAAGCACCCCCCCTACACCAAAAACATACAGACCTTATTAAACGCTATGTGGACCCTTGCACTTTTTTTTTTTTTTTTTTTTTTTTAAATCAATACATTCTGGGCGTGGCCTGGACGGCTTTAATGGCGGCTGCTTTTCACTAAGCTCCGTTTGGAATACCACCCCAAGCAACTTCTAAGCTACTAAGAAGATCCCCGAGGACTTATAACTCACAGAAAAGGTGTCGGAGGAGCGGCTGCACGCACCGATGAGCAGGAGAAGGCAGAATAGAACGGGACCTAAGAGGCTGACTGACTTCTTCCCGGCGCGCGGTGCTGAAGGGGAGCTGTCAATGGAGGACAGAGCACTGAGCGGTGAGGAGGCAGGGGCGGCGGGAGGGGGGGACCTTGCTCCTGACAGCGGCGGGAGGCGGGCTTCCCCCGGCCCCTCGCCCCCACAGCAACCCAAAACAAGTAAAAAGAATAAAAATCAGAGCACTTACATACCTCCACAGGAGCAAGCTCCGGCGGAGCGGCAGGAGCAGGAGAGGGACATGACAACCCGGCAGAGCGCAGTGGAGGGAGAAGGAGGGGGGCTCACAGGCTCAGCGCCATCTTTCCCCTATCCCCCACTGAGTATGCAGCACCAACAACCCCTCCAGGCTGCCTCAGAGGAGGAAAATGTTAACACAGACTCCCCCAGCACAAGTCCAGAAAAGAGGAGGCCAAGGAGAGAGGAGCCTGGCCAGAATATGCCCTTATTTAATAAAATCACTGGGGAAGTTACATCAGACCCCATACTAAGCATAGCTTGCTCCAGCCAAGCCGCCTCTGAATTTTTTATCAGAGATATGGTGCTGGCATTAAGAGGATCCCTCAAAAATGATTTATCTGCGCTCAACACACAAGTAAGCTCAGCAATTAACGGCCTGGGTGAGAGAGTCGATCAATTAGAAAACAAAACAGGCGAGATAACAAGCTCTCACAATGAACTCATCGACGCCCACTATAAATTAAAGGAAGAGGTGGAGATGCTGAAAAACAAAATGGCCGACATGGAAGACCGCAATAGGCGCAACAATATTAAGTTCAGAGGGATCCCTGAAGATGTGGGCCCAGAGAAACTTAATAGCTATGCACAAGATATTATTAAAGCGCTATTGCCAAATTCCAAACCAGAAGAAACCATCCTAGATAGGATACATAGGCTCCCCAAGCCCAAAAGCCTACCAGACAACATCCCTAGAGATGTGATAGCCAGAGTGCATTTTTATCATATTAAAGATGAACTGATGCGGGTCTCCAGGAACTTAAGAGAATTCCCGCAACCCTTCATTAACATTAAACTGTTCTCGGACTTTTCACAAGTCACCATGCAAGCCCGGAAAAAACTCTCCCCTATAACAGCAATACTGAGAGACAATAAGATCCTGTACAGGTGGGGCTTTCCAACAAAGCTATATGTAAACAAGGAGGGCTCCCCCAATATCATTACCTCATTCGAAGAAGGCGCATCTCTACTAAAGAAATGGGGCCTTCAAGCACCACAAGAAAATGCTCCCTCCTATGTACCCAGGGACTGGTCACACAAACAAACCTCCAGACCCAAAAGACAGCCACCGGCCCACCGCTAGGGCAACTTGCATAACATTACCTCGGATAGAGGTCCTCGAAAAATTTGAAGGGGTGCCATCCGTCCAGTGGCCGAATCTCAAATAACCCCCTTTCAATGGCCTTTATTTGCAGGGCCATGGCAGGCCCTAAGATCTACAAAGGTCCTTTTTTGTTATATTCTCACGGGAATCCAACCCAACCACTGAGAATCCAAAGCAATACTCCGTTGTTGAACCTTATCCTTTCCCACAACCTACTTCCCACCAAGACCCTGTCAAAAGAACCACAACTCAACAGGTCCTCATTCGACCTAAACAAACCTAACCAGCCAGGAAACACCCGGGGAAACCACAAGACATCACTAGCTCACAACTCCACGCATAAATGGAGTTGAATCTTCTATCAATAAACGCCAGGGGCCTCAACTCCCCCTATAAGAGATCCGCACTATGGAGAGAAGCATTGGCCGCCAGGGCGGACATACTTTGTGTCCAGGAGACCCATTTTGCAAACGACAGGGCCCCCAGCATGACACACCGCAAATTCCCGAAGATTTTTCATGCTAACGCCATCAGGAAAAAAGCAGGAGTACTAGTTGCAGTTAGAGACTCTGTGGACTTCCATCTTATAAAAGAAATAGCAGACGTAGAAGGAAGGTATCTAATTTTGATCTGCAAAATAAGAGACATTCTTATCACTCTGGTAAACATCTACGCCCCAAATTCTAAACAAATTAGTTTCCTGAACAGAGTGATGAGGAAGACCAAGAAAGAGCAGAGAGGTGATCTGATCATATGTGGGGACTTCAATCTTGTTGCAGACGGGACGGTGGACACCAGCTTCTCGGGCAGACGAAGAGGCCCTACCCTATCGCCTTGGATCCAGAAGACAGATATGTATGACTCATTTAGATGTTGCAATGCGGGCTCAAGGGAATACACCTACTATTCATCCTGTCATAGGTCCTTCTCCAGGATCGACATGTTCCTGGTGGACTTTCAAATTCTTAAGAGAGTGCAAAAAGCAAACATAGGCGTAACATCCTGGTCGGATCATGCACCGATCACTTTAAAGCTAAATCTAGGTACCCAGGTTCCCATTTACGGAAACTGGAGAAACAACACATTTTTAATGAAAACCCAAAAATTTCAGGAGAAAATTCACAACGCACTCAAAGAATATTTCGAGCTAAACGACTCCCCAGGAACGTGTCGATTCAATTTATGGAACGCTCATAAATCTGTGATTAGGGGGGTGATGATCCAGCAGGGGTCCATATACAAAAAAGAACAGGGAAAATTACTTAAAGATACCCTTTCAAAACTAGCCACACTAGAAGAGGAGCTCCAAGATTCACCATCCCCTGGTAAACATGATTTGCTAATAGAAACAAGACTAAAAGTTAGAAACATCCTTATAGACAAGCATGAAAAAAATTTGAAACACTTAAGATCCACATACTACATGAGTAACAACAAATTCACGCGAGTAATGGCTAATAGAGTCAAACAAAAAAGGATCAAAACAAAGATTCCCTACATAATAGACCCAGCTTCAGGTAACAAAATATCCAATCCACTAGAAATAGCGGAAATATTTAGGAGGTTCTACGAGTCACTGTATAACCTGGATAGGGAGCCCTCAACTTCGCAACCTACAGAGGAGGAAATAAATCGCTTTCTGTCCTCCATCCAGTTGCCAACTCTTAGCGAGTCCCAACAGGATAAACTAAACGCACCTATTTCCCTACAAGAAGTAGTACAAGTTATAAATAAATCTAAGAGGGATAAGGCCCCGGGACCGGATGGTTTTTCCTCCGAGTACTACAAAACATTCCAAAAACAATTGGCACCCCACATGCATGACATGTTTAACCAAGCTATGCAAAAAGGCTATCTCCCCCAGGAGATGTTGCAAGCAAATATAGTCACACTACCAAAACCAGGCAAGGACACCTCATCCCCTGCCAATTTTAGACCGATATCATTGCTTAACAATGATACCAAATACTACGCAAAAATTCTAGCCCTACGACTTCTTGAGGTGGTCCCAGACCTAATCCATAGCGACCAATCGGGGTTTGTGAGGGGAAGACAGACATCGGACGCCACTAGGAGACTGCTGGACGTGTTGGGGGAGGTGGAGGCCTGTCGGACGCCTTGTCTGCTCCTCACTTTGGACGCGGAGAAGGCGTTCGACAGGATCCACTGGGGTTACGCCTTTTCGGTATTGAGGAGGTTGGGTTTTGGGGGAACATTTTTGGGGGCGATCCAAGCCTTATACGTAAACCCAACAGCAAAAATTCTTATCAATGGAGTTATATCAAACACATTCACGATTACGAACGGAACTAGGCAGGGATGTCCTCTATCCCCCGCCTTGTTTGTATTAACAATGGAACCCCTGGCCGAAGCAATTCGCATGGAGGCCAACATCAGAGGTGTCCCTTTATCCTCCAGACAACATAAGGTGAGCTTATTTGCAGACGATGTCATCTTAATGCTAACATCCCCCATTGAGTCTCTAAGAATAGCCTACGACCTACTACAAAAATTCGGGAAGATTTCATATTACAAAATAAACCCAACAAAATCCAAAATCTTAGCTTTTAACATACACCCAGAACTCCAATCCCAAATTGGGAAGGAATTCCCATTTGCGATGGAATCCAAAGAAATACAATACTTAGGTATATCAGTGACATCGCCGGTGAGGAATATAATGAAATCTAACATCACGTCCTTGTTGGAGGAGATTCAGGGCGACCTCCAGAAATATAGTGGGGCGGAATTCTCCTGGATAGGGAGAATTGTATTATACAAAATGCTAGTTTTGCCAAAAATACTGTATAAGTTCCGCACACTTGCAATTAATTGTCCCTCCAAACTCCTTAAGGAACTACAAAAGCAGATGATGAAGTTCATTTGGGGAGGAAAAAGACCAAGAGTAGCGGCATCTATTATGTACAGCCCTAGAAGACACGGAGGAATGGGAGTCCCCAACTTAACTGCATATTACAATGCAAACATAACCTCCCAACTAAGAGCATGGTGTATACCACAACCAGGGATTAGCTGGCCAAACATAGAGCAAAGCATACTGGGGAAGAAATCCCTTAAAAACCTACTCATGGCGACAAGTTTAAATCCCAATCTCAGACCAACAAAAAACCTTTTGATCAACACAGCATTAACCACATGGAAACTTTTGATACAAAAATCTGGGAAGCACGCCCCTAGGAGATCGGTTCCCCTCCCGATAGACATACTAGAATATTGGTCAAAAAACCTATGCGTACGTACGTGGTCTAATAAAGGCATTAAAATAATTTCAGATTTAATGGAAGGAAATGGAACAACCATGAAACCATTTTTATCCTTACAAAAAGAATTTGGTCTTACAGAGGGGGAGTTCCTAACATACTCCCAAATTCGAGGAATCCTAGCGTCAGCAACTTCTTGGAAATTATATCTACCATCCTATCTATACAGCTTTATTTTCAACCCCCCACCGTATAAATTAAAGCTTAAATACATTTACGAAGTGTTCTGCGGGGAGGCAGACTGCGACCCCAACCTACAAAAGAAAATCCATATTCTGAACTGGGAGAGGGAAATAGGCCAATCCTTTCCGACAGAAAAATGGAACACTGCTCACCAGGGGGCCATGAAAGCATCCTCAAGCGCATCATTGTTAGAGGTCCACAATAAGGTGATAACCAGATGGTATAGAACACCAGTCAGGCTTTCGGACTTCTTCGCAGAAGTGTCTGACAGATGTTGGAGAGGATGCGGAGGCCGTGGTTCGCTCCTCCACATCTTTTGGGGTTGCCCCAATATCCAAACATTATGGAAGGAGTATTTCACTCTTTTCAAAAGAATCACTGGAGTGGGAGTGCCACCCATACCTGAACTGGCAATCCTTCTACTGGGAATAAATGAGATCCCAAGGGAAGTTAGAAAACTGGCGTCGCACAGTCTTCTTTCCATTAAACTATTAATCACAAGGAACTGGGGAACGGCCCATGTACCTTCAATAACTGAGTTAACCCAACTACTCTCCGAACACTGCATTTATGAAAAAATTTTTGCTTACAGAAACAATAAAGTCGAACAGTACGGGGAGATGTGGAAACCCTGGCTGAACCATACCCAACTAAACGACTTCCAACCTCAGTAAACAACATCCTAACCCCCCCGGGCGGTACATGAATCACCAGCATAACAGGATACACTAGGGAAAGTCTAGGTTCAACACATAATAGATAAACTCTGAGTTGTGGTTCAAATCATCTGACAGCACCCCCCCCCCCCAGCCCCCCCCCCCTTTTTCCTACTCCACCCCCCCCCCCTTTTTTTTTTAGCATCTATCTCTAACGTTCTATTATGTTCCAGCCTATTAGTAGATGTAACACAATATCAGAATCAAGAAACAAATGTACACGAACAAAGCTTATAGTATCTGGATTGTTAAACGCAAGGAACTTTATGTCAAAAGAATTGCATATGTTTGAATGTTAAGTCATATTAATATCCAATTAAACTTATTGAATAACAGAAATATGAGGAACTGTGACGATCAATGTGAGACCACATAGTATGGATCCCATTTACCTGTTCCCCAGCTCCCCTAACCTCCCCCCCCCCCCACCCCACATCCCACCCTCCGCTCACCCCCCCCCCTATAGAGTTCAAATATAACAAGTTATTTGTAAACAAGTTTTATTTTCCAGTGCACATACGCATGTTAAGAATATTACAGCTCAAATTGTATTTGTATTTTGTATGTATGCACCATCCTTTTTTTACAATAAAAATCATTGAACACTAAATCAATACATTCTCAGTTGCGAATGTACATTCACTGCTTTTCCATTAAGCTATTAGAGGGCTGCATGACAGTGCCGTGGAATAGGGGAGGAGATCAGAAGGACGAAGAGCAGAGAAAGCTACTATTACAGAGGGCTGGAATTCATTCCGGGTGAAAGTTTTGCTCTGATTAGCAGTGAGAAGGAACAAGCCAGCAGCTACTTAGAGAGGAGGAGACAAAAATAGAGGTAGCTGTGTAGTATTGCGTGGGTGTGGTTATGCTACACAGCCTCTGAAAGAGGAGAGGGACGGGCTTGTACTTGTTCATTAGAGAGACCGGCTGATCAGTACATCCAGTAAAAATTTTAAAAAGGTGTGCAGAGAGGTCCATGTAGTGACCTTACCCACGTATATAGCGGATGTCCCATTGCGTACAGCCTATGAGACACCCACTGCCATAGTGGATCGCATTGCAACATGGTCAGAAGCATGGCACGGTAAGCCTCTACCATAGCCGATTGCCTTAAAAGGAGATCTCAGAGTTCTGGAGCTGAAACAGCAATCTTGAGACTCTACATCAGAGGTGATGTAATCTAGATTGGCTTGCCGATATACTATTTGTATCTTTTGATCTTACCTGTCTTGCATCTTTCTTGATATCTTGGATGTCTTTTTAGATCTTGCACGTAGATCTACTTTTATCACTTTACGTAAACTTGATTAATATTTGGCCAGTGTGTATATGAACCCATTTATTCCTGCCATGGAACTCGCCATAAAGCACATACAGAGTATAGACACAAGTGCGGCATCCATTGTCCCACTGAACCTACTGATGTAACAGAAGATTCCTCTGTACCCATCTCTTATGTAAAACTCACAAGAAGTATAAAATAAGCGACGTGCCCTCCGTATTCATCCATGCAGCTTCATCTTCGACTTTCACTCCTGATCCCTTTGAATGTTGACTTCCCGCAGGATCAATCCCACTTAAAACTATATGGTCTCCATATGATTAATCTGCCTCACACAGTAGACTGTACCTGGAGTAGAGATGTACCAGCAACCCAAGAGGGGTCCCGGCCTGGAGGTTCTTTGATGTATTGTCTCGCTTGTGACCTTTTTCATTATACATGAGCAGAAAGGCGTCATTTTCAGAAGAGCTCAGAGATGCAAGACTTGCAAGGTTAGCCGCTGTAGGAAGGTCCCGTGACTCCAAGCCCCACTGCTCAGCATAGGAAACCTCCAAGTAGAGAGAATGCAATTAATGATGGAATGAGGAGACTCAGTCATTGCAAATCTATTACACAGCATTGCCTAGGATTTACCAGGTACATGAAAGGCCTCATGTTTAGTGCAATTAAAAGGGGTTTCTGAAATTAGGAAAAACAAATAGTCTTTTTAATTTTAACTTCCAGATGTTTAACATTTTTAACCCTCTAAGGCCTCATGTCCACGGGCAAAATAGCATTTTAAATCCGCAGCGGATCACCCGCACGCGGATCCGCACCCCATAGGGATGCATTGACCACCCGCGGGTAGATAAATACTCGCGGATGGTCAATAAAAGTGATTTTAAAAAAATAGAGCATGAAAAAAAATGGACCATGCTCCATTTTCGTACGGGTCTCCCGCGGGGACGGCTCCCGCAGGCTTCTATTGAAGCCTATGGAAACCGTCCGGATCCGCGGGAGACCTAAAATAAGAATTACTTACCCGCAGTGGACCGGGCAGATCTTCTCTTCTTCACGGCCGGATCGTCTTTCTTCGGCCCGGCGGATGTGCCTGGCGCATGCGCGCGGCACGCAGCCGGCGTGCCGAGCACATCCGCCGGCCGAAGAAAGAAGATCCGGCCGTGAAGAAGAGAAGATCTGCCCGGTACGCTGCGGGTAAGTTAATTCTTATTTTAAGTGCTCATGTCCGCGGGGCAGGAGGGACCCGCTACGGAGTCTCCATGGAGATTCCGTAGCGGGCCTGATTTTCCCCGTAGACATGAGGCCTAAGGGGAACGCTCCCCCCCCCCCCTTTCCTCCATTTTTGGTTTCTTCTCCCCACTTTTCAAAAAGTCGTAACTCTCATTTTTCTGTAAACGCAGCCGTTTGAGGACTTAGGGATGAGTTGCATTTGTCATTGGTACTATTTAATGTCCCATATAATGTACTGAAAAACACTAAAAAATTTCTAAAGTGAAGTGAAATGGAAAGAATCCAAAATTTTGGCATCTTTAACCCCTTTCCACTGCAGTGTCGGGGTATATATGAAGAAAGATCGCGGGGCGATCTCTCTTCATACAGCGTGGGCGCCGTCTGTTTCTTACAGCAGACACCAACAGCTCCAATGAGCCGCAACGCTCATCGGTGCTGTTAACTTTTTAAATGCCGTTGTCACTTCTGACAGCAGCATTTAAATCCCCCGAATAATTGTAGGGAGCCGTGGGGTGGCTTGATAGACTGCCTGCCCAGATTGCAGGGAGCCGTGGGGTGGCTGGATTGACTGCCTGCCCAATAGCAGTATGATGTAATGCTATGGCATTACATCATATTGCAGGAGTCAAAGCACTGCAGTTGTGGCCCGTACCAGGTTGTGACCACAGAAAAAAAAAAAAAAGGGAAAAACGAACAATAAATTTTACTAATTATTAAAAAGAATGTTAAAAAAAAAAACAACCTTTTGCCATATTTACAATAAAAGAATCTAAACAATAAAACAAAAATACATATTTGGTATCGCCAAGTCCGTAGAAGTTCGATTCATCAAAGTAGCACTTTATTTACCCCGCACAGTGAACGTCATCCAAGAAAAAAAAAAAAAAAAAAGAACGAACGCCAGAAATGTGCTTCTTCGGTCACCCAGTCTCCAAGAAAAAAAAAAAATGCAATAAAAAGCGACCAAAAAGTGCTATGTACTCCAAAATGCCACCAACGCAAACTACAGGACATCCCGCAAAAATTGAGCCCTCACATAACTATGTCTACAGAAAATAAAAAAGTTATTGCACGCAGCAGATGGCGGCAGAAAATAATTTTAAAAAAAATTAAAAGGTCTTTGAGAAAAATAAAAGTAGTACAGAAAAACAACCCAAAAAAAAAACTACAAAACCTATACAAGTTTGCTAACGTAGCCATCGTACTGACCCATGGAATAAAGTTATCAGGTCATTTTTGTTGCAGTTTGTGCGCCGTAGAAACAAGACGCAGTGAAAGGTTGAGCAAAAAAAAAAAAAAAAGTGCAATTCTGGCATGAATTCTTTTTTCCTATTTGATGACGTGCACTATGTGGGATACATAATGCGCTATTTTCATAGATCAGGCGTTTTTACTATTAATTATAAATATGGAAGAAGGGTGGGTTTTATCAAGCTTGATAAAGACTCCATACGGGGGTCGAAACGTCGCTGACCATGGATGTGAGGATGTCCTGAACAGATCGCTGACCTGTCATTGTCCCTTGTACGACTACTAGGGGTGACCAGCTGTTGTATGCGATTGCCCTGCAGACCATCACACCAGTAGGGGGCAGTGTGCTGCTCCACAGCAAAGGCAGGATTGAGGCGCTTCACCATAGGTCTCCAGACATGAACACATCCGTCGTCATTGCCCAAAATAAAGCGCGATTCATCGCTGAGGACAACTCTGTTTCCCTCCATAGCAGTCCAGTATAGTTGTTCACGACACCACTGCTAACAGAGGCGACTGTGGGTGTCATAGGCAGTACATATAATGGGTGCCGTGAGACCAAGTGTCCTTCAGACAACTGCCTGGAAACGGTTCCGACAAACACAAGGGCTTGCAACAACAGTGCCACCTGTCTCTGGATGGTGGATAACGAAACACCCGTGGGACAATCAGACGATCCTCTGTACTAGTGGTCTGTCGGGGGTCCTGAGCCCGGTCGCCTTGTGTGCCCTCATGCATCTACTGGTCCTAACACCTCCTAACAGTCTGGTCAGAACGGCCCGGTGGGGGACAATTCATCCATACGACCATCCAGCTTCTCACATCGCAATACTGCGCCCCCCCTTGGACTCTGGTAAGGGGGTGAAATCCCTTCTCTGCTTCGCAGAGACGTCTAGTGGTCAACAAGCCCTACAAGAGCGGAAGAAGAGGTCACTACACACAAGGAGCCTCTGAGAGCCTTTTATAGGCCAAGGGTAAACAAGTTTTAGGACCTCAGGTGACAAGACCGTTCATCTAATCACCCCACAACTCTGATCATTTGTATAGCTGCCTGAGATGTAAATACAAAGTAGATTTACTAAAACAGGGGTGTTACAAGTCCTATTAAGCAGAAGGATTTATGACAATAGCCTTACCTGAAGTAACTTTTTGGCCAGTTCAAGAAATTGCACTTTTGATTTCATTTCTTCCAAATGACCTTTAAGCTTGGGTAACAATTCTTTTACATCTGAGCCTACGGAAAAAAAAAATATTAAAAAGTCTGGATGATGAATACAAGGTGTCAAAATACCACATTTTGAGATTGTTTTAATTTAAGGAATAATCTGGCGATGGGACTTTTTCTCCAGTTTTTACTCATCAACTAGATGGTTGAAAACTGATAGATCGGTGGGGGTCTGACCGTGGGGACCTCCACCAATCCCAAGAATGAGGGACCTGTGTCCCTTTATTTCACAGTTCAAGATACTCATTTCTGTAGTGCAGTGGGTGAATGAAGCCGCTGGTCACACATGCACCGCAGGGGATACATTCGCCTCAATGGCGCAAGCAGAGAGCGGAGTGCTGTTTAACCTATTAAAATGAATAGAGCATTGCCGCTCCATTCATTTCAATTGGGCAGACAGAAGTAGCCAAGCAGTATACTCGACTCTGCCTGCTACATTAATTTCAAGGGGCACAGGAAGGTGAAATTCCTTTAATCTGGCATACAGCAACCTATAAAGTAATAATAATAATATAAAGTATAATAATTAACCATTTGTTTCCAGCTGCACTTTGAAGACTTTCCTAATTTTCTTCTGCATCTGGTTATCTTAGATTTAGGTCTATACAATAGTTTTCCTGAAAGCCCCTACAACTGGGTTTTATATAGTTGCCCCTTGTCTGCCCAATAACCCAGAGTATCTGATAATCTGCCCACTGATCTCAGATTAAAGGCTTTCTACCCTGGGCACCCCATGTCCCACAATCCTGTACGTGACGCCATCATTGCAGCGCCATTTACCTTTATTCCTCTTTCCCTTCAGCATCAGGTTCTGGTAAAGTTTTACGGTTTTCCTGTAGTTTTTTGTTTCGATCATCAGCTGCTGTTCAAGTTCCTGCAAAGGGAAATAAAATTACATTTGCAATTTCACATGTATAAAAATACCTCAGTAGAAGGTAAAGGTTCGGCCCCAGCAGAATATTACCGGATTATTTTATTCTCCTTATTTTATGAGATCATGCTAATTTCGCTGTGATGTTCCAGGGACAAATCCCAGAGGACCTAAACCTGGATGCAATTAATTTTTACATCAGCGTGGCACGACTCTATACCACAAGTGGTTTCAGCTGCTGTTGCCGAAGTGTTATATGATGGTGTTAAATATTAACGAGAAGGGGTATTTTTAGGGTGTTGTAAATGACAGGCTGACAAGTCACCTATAACCGAGTACAGCTATATGGAGATGTATTTGAGAATTATAAACTGTGTATATCATCGAATTGGACAATAGTGAGAATCACCACACAGGGCCACTGCATTTGTGAACAGTGGAGGTTCCAGAGGTCCGGACCCAACCAATCAGGTACTTATCTCCAGTCCCTAGTATATGTATGGGCACTTTGGAGGGGTGATCTCAATATATGAACACATCCCTTAGCCACAATCACATTGAATGGCTGTGATTAGTTCATCGAATGCCGCAGTGACTGGCTAAGCCGCGACGCTCGAGAACCAATCAGAGCAATCGCTTGCTGGAGGCGGGGTTTACAAAGCCTGTTACCAGCAAGCGATCTTCTATCGGCGCTGAGAACTGCAAGGAAGCCTGCCGCAACTGCCGAGACTAGCGGGAGAGACCCAGATGGCGTCTGCTAGGTAAGTATTGTTGTTTTTTTTAAATGTAGTGTAGCTAGGGCTTATTTTCGGGGTAGGGCTTATATTTCAAGCCTTCTTAGTTAATAAGAGGGGTCCTTTGTTCAGGAGCCTCATCTCTTGGCCGGAATGGAGAATTGCTACAAAGAGTGTCTTCTGCTCTGGTGGACTGTCCTGTCCTGTATTACACAGAGAAACAATGGATTTGAATAAAAATAGTGTAATGCTTCATTTGCCCTGTAGAGGCGCCACAGGAAAACTACTACCAGGTTTCCCCACAGATTATTTGTGATAAGCGACCTTTATGAAAAGAAACAGGAGAGCTACCATGAGACGGACACAGAAGACCAAAAAGTCCAAAAAGGAGGTGATAAGGGGCAGAAGACAGACAAGAAAAGGTCAATACTTTGTTCAGTAAGGTCTCAAAAATGGCTTCCTATGGTTGTAGAGGTTGTTTCAGAAAAAGAAGTATCTGATCAATCGGATAAGTTATCACCTATCCTGTGCATCGGGGATCCAACTACTAAGATCCTCACCAATCATGATAATGGAGGTCCATAGTGACCCTAAATGAAGTACAAAAAAATCCTGCGTTCCTAGGATCGCTTCTTCAATTGGATTCATCCATAAATAGCTGTATCCCGGCACTTACTTTGAAGGAGGGGGATATGTACAACACAGAAGCCCCCTCCTAGTGATGGTATATCAGGTAAACGTGAATGGTATAAACACGATCCGCTAATCTGTATACAGATGAAGTTAGTTCCCTTGATTGGACAGACACAGATTGCTTGATAAAGGTGTGATTATGCACAGAAACGCATTGCCATAGTTATGTCTGCCAAATAAAGGGCTTCTGTGTTGTACATATCCCCCTCCTTCAAAGTAAGTGCCAGGAGTACCCCTTTATACAGCTATTTATGGATGAAACCAATTGAAGAGGCGATCCTAGGAGCGCAGGATTTTTTTTGTAACTGTTGCTTTATTTCTCATTTATGTGCTGGGGGGAGCCTCAGAGAGGTCCCCCTTAGCCCATGCAGCTCCCCTCTTTTACAAGTGGATATCATTGACATAGGATGGAGCCGATCAAGTATACTTCCAAGACCACAGGTGAGACACCTGGAGACCCCCACTGGGTCCAGGTGTTCACACCAGGTGAGTCTAGACCTCAGAATCTAATCATTTCTGTAATATACTTGCATTAAAAATGTTGTTGCTTTACCACTGTAAATCCCGTTTGAAGCGGCTGCCACTAGGGGTCCCATTCCATCTTCTCTGCAATATACTGCCTGTCATTAATAACAGAGCTTCTGTAGTAACAAGGACACAGGGATTTTTTTTTTAGCAATGAGAATTGGGGGGAGTGGAGCATCTTCACAGATAGCTCCTCAGCAGGCTGACAGATCTGCAGACACTGTGATAATGATCACTACAATCTCTGCCTCTCCTGAGGGTGTGTCTGTGTGCACACATTTGGTTTACTCACCATTTGGCCAGAATGCCTGAATTGTCCTGGGAAATTAGAGGAGTGGCTATTCAGATACTGCTCCCCTACCGATCAGACCATAAACTATGTAATGCAGCATGGGAAATCAGGGCAAGGAAGACAGGACAGTGAACCACTGGCAGAATGCTAGGCTTGCTACATGCCCCCTACATAAAAAGTGGATTGCAAACAGAAAAAAATGGGGAATACCACCTGAAAATCTGAACTTACAGCAGCAAATAAGAGGGTAAGGAGAACCTGGTGTGTTTTAGAAAACTTGGTACACTTTTAATGAGAAATCCAGGAGTAGAAAAAGAAAAAAAATAGGTGCTTTCTTCCAAAAAACACACAATATCTGGCCACAGAATGTGTGGTATTGCAATTCTGCACCATTCCCCTTATTAAGCTAAGCTGTAATACCGGAAAAAAAACAATCCATGCACAGGTGCAGAACTTTTTTTTTTTCCCCAGGTAAAGAACAGCTGTAATGCCTGCCTGCAACTTATCTGCGCTTACGAGAGTGCAAGTCTGAAATCTATCTCTGGTCTCATCACCGACAGTGGACCTGACTCTCCACCATGCTTTACACTACAGCTGTCAGTTTGCAGTGGTACAGTATATAAAGAATCAAAGAATTATGAATTACAAGCCATTAAATAACCAGTGAACAAAGTGGATGAAGGGGACCATTTTAAGTTCACTGGGGTGAAGGGACCCCCTTTACCTAAATCCATATTAGTTGCATGGGCTGCACTAGGATCTATGCGCTGCTGGAGCATAAACCATAAGCACGAGCAGCAGTAGACACACTCACCAGCCTCTTGGCCTCCATACTCTTTGAGCACTTCTCTTTTTGCCGTCCAAGTATAGTTACGTAATGCTGGACATCAGGGTCAAACATCTCCGCCCCGCAGAAGGCGCTGGACCACCCAGGGCTGCACTTGTACACCTCAGACGGGCTTATGGACATGCTCTCACGTTGCTTCACTTCTTCATTTTCTTCACTGAAATCCGGGCTGACACACAGACTGTTACAGTCCTGGAAGGCTCTGTAGGCGCAGTTCTCCTCGCTTCCCGATGGCACTCTAAGGGCCTGTGGCTGCCGATCCTTATCAGTGGTCTGCGCCAGCGAATCAGTCATGTCTGTCTCATCAAATGAAGAGCGACTCTCTACGCCAGACGCCATCTGCGTCTCAAGACCTTTAACGGGAACAAGGAAAGGTCATGTGTGGGAGAAGTCATACTGGGATTTCTTCAGAAGACCAAATGCCATAAAATAACAGAGCTAAGTCACATTATGCGCTTGTCAGGAAGAGGAATTTACGGTTGAGCAACCAAACAAGCGCAAAAAAAAAAACAAAAAACACAACTCGCCGGCGTTCAGATTGCAATGCGAACTATAAATTAGCAGCAATCGATCCTCCTTAATCTACTTCTGTGAGAATTGATATTATTAAAAGGGGTAGTCGCAGATTAGAAGGAATAAAGAATTCTGCTGCCCCCCTAAACAGTGCCACTCCTGTCCACAGGCAGTGTCTGGTATTGCATATCAGCCTTATTCACGTTAAGGGGTTATCTGAGGTTTTTTTTGTTAAAAACTTGTTCCCCATTCAGTAAGATAA
The DNA here is from genome assembly GCF_035609145.1 of Eleutherodactylus coqui. Taxonomy (NCBI): domain Eukaryota; kingdom Metazoa; phylum Chordata; class Amphibia; order Anura; family Eleutherodactylidae; genus Eleutherodactylus; species Eleutherodactylus coqui. The sequence goes on from NC_089840.1 coordinate 247,762,303, forward strand.
CTTACTGGTATATGTGCACCTCTGCCCGTTCCCGGCTGTGTCCCAAGCCACTGCTCGGTCCTCGGCACCACTGTTTAAAGGTTGCAGTGCCACCTGTTTATGGAACGTCACAGGCTGTTGCAGCCAATGACAGAGCTTAGGTGGACGTAGCCATTGGTTGCAGAGCCTGCGACGTTCCGGTTGGGGCAGCCTGTAAATAAACAATGGAGCTGAGGACCGAGCAGCGGCGCGGGACACAGCAGGGAGCGGGGAGAGGTGTGTATATGTCGCTGAGTTATTTTACTGCATTGGGAACCCGTTAAAAAAAAAAAAAATAATAATAATAATTTGGAAAACCCCTTTAAGGTTACCCACTCGTTTTGTGACACAATTCTGTCCCAGGACCGGAGAATGGAGGGGGTATATTACCTGCACTTGTATTTATGGACCTACAAGGGTCTTTACGAAGCCAGAACTCATACTGCCCACTTCTACATGTGTTCCGCATAGAATATGGTTATCACGCTTTTAAAGAACACCCCTTGGGTTACAGGTCAGACGCCAGGAGTAGCGGCACGAGACGGAGGCACGAGCGAGCGGGGAGCTGAAGGGGACAGCGGAGCAGCTCAGCAGCCGAAGCAGGTGCGGGGGCAGCGGCAGCCGAAGCAGGTGCGGGGGCAGGAGTGACCAGTGGGACCGGAGCGCAGCAGCCGGCGCCAAGAGGCCACCAGGAGTTCAGCGGAGCAGCTGAGACAGGAGGGCAGAGTGAGCGGCCGCCGGGACAGCGGGTGACGTCACCAGGAGGAGCGGAGGAGCTGAGTATCTACCTCTGTGTGTGTTTGTGAGTTGTGTGTCTTCTGTGTATCTGGTTAGTTGTGTCTTCTGTGTGTGTGTGTCTGGGGGTCTAAGTGTTTGTGAGAGGGGGGAAAAAAAAAAAAAAAAAAAAAAAAAAAATTTTTGACTGCTTGCGCATAAGTGTCAGCGGGTAAGAGGTTGCGTGAGAGAGGCAGCGGGTGAGGGGTTGCAGCAGCGGGTGAGGGGTTGCAGCAGCGGGTGAGGGGTTGCGGCAGCGGGTGAGGGGTTGCGGCAGCGGGTGAGGGGTTGCGGCAGCGGGTGAGGGGTTGCGGCAGCGGGTGAGAGGTTGCGGCAGCGGGTCAGCGGTTGCGGCAGCGGGTCAGCGGTTGCGGCAGCGGGTCAGCGGTTGCGGCAGCGGGTCAGCGGTTGCGGCAGCGGGTCAGCGGTTGCGGCAGCGGGTCAGCGGTTGCGGCAGCGGGTCAGCGGTTGCGGCAGCGGGTCAGCGGTTGCGGCAGCGGGCCAGCGGTTGCGGCAGCGGGTCAGCGGAGTGTGAGCAAGTCTATCTTCACTACTTCCACAAGTAATTGTAGATCCCCATTAGGATGAGCTCCATGCCTGGCAATGTCATCCAGTGTGCTACTTGTGCAATGTATGCGGTCCTTGATCAGCCGATCGAGGGTGCATACTGTTGCGCAAGATGCATGCACGTTGCAAATTTAGAAGCCCAAATTCTGGATCTAAATGGGCAACTGGCAACACTGAGAGCCATTGACATCATGGAAAGGAGTTTGGTGCTCACTGAGCAGGCACTCGCTGGGGTAGAGGCGGGGGCGGATGGCAGTACGGAAGTGCAGGGGGAGCAGGCAGTCAGCTGGGTGACAGAAAGAAGGAGGGATAGAGGGAAGAGAACCAGGGAGGCTAGTCCTGAACTGGCACAACCCAACAAGTTTGCACGATTGGCAGATGAGGGGGTTGCCATTACAGAGCCAGCACCGCTGCAGCACGACACGCCCTCTGAACGCCAGGGGGATGACTGCTCCAGTGAGACGGGGACGGGGAGCGCAGGGCAGGCTAGACAGGTTCTAGTGGTGGGGGACTCAATTATTAGGGGGACAGAGAGGGCAATCTGCCATAAAGACCGGGATCGTCGAACAGTGTGTTGTCTTCCTGGCGCTCGAGTTCGACACATCGCGGATCGGATTGACAGATTACTGGGAGGGGCTGGTGAGGATCCAGCAGTCATGGTGCACGTTGGCACCAATGAACAAGTTAGAGGTCAATGGAGGGCCCTCAAAAATGATTTCAGGGACTTAAGGTCCAAGCTTAGGGCGCGGACCTCCAGGGTAGTTTTCTCGGAAATACTACCTGTACCTAAAGCCACACTAGAAAGGCAGCAGGATCTTAGGGAGGTAAACAAGTGGCTCCGGAGTTGGTGCAAGAAGGAGGGATTTGGGTTCCTGGAGAACTGGGCTGACTCTGCGGTCGGCTACAGGCTCTACCGTAGGGACGGGCTGCATCTAAATGGGGAGGGTGCAGCTGTGCTGGGGGAAAAGATGGCTAGAAGGCTGGAGGAGTGTTTAAACTAGGGACTGGGGGGGGAGGGTAAAATGAGAAATAGTGGGGTAGCCAGTGTAATTAGCGACCTGGGTCCAAGCAAAGGGAATGGGGGACGAGCAGGGGGTGGGGTTAGTACAGTTAGAACTGATAGATCAGCCATAAGTACGAATAGCAACAAAACAAATTTAAAAAACAAAAAAAATGAAATAAATTGTATGATCACGAATGCACAAAGTCTGATCGGTAAAGTGGGCGAGCTTGAAGCAAGAATGACTGATGAAAGTTATGATATAGTCGGAATTACTGAAACATGGCTTGATGATAAGTGCGATTGGGCGGTGAATTTGCAGGGGTACAATCTCTTCAGAAGAGACCGAAGGAACCAGAAAGGGGGAGGGGTATGTCTGTACGTCAAATCGAACTTGAAGCCGAGGCTACGGGAGGATATATGGGTAAGAGAAGAACAGGTGGAATCTCTGTGGGTAGAAATACAGGGAGGAAAAAATAACAAAATCCTGATAGGGGTCTTCTATCGACCACCAAAAGCAACAGAAGAAACTGAAGACTTACTACTAAGGCAGATAGAAGAGGTGTCAAAACGAAACGAAGTAATTATCATGGGGGACTTTAATTACCCAGATATAACATGGGAGAACGAAACCTGCAAATCTCACAGGGGTGATAAGTTCTTGAGAGTAATTAAAGACAATTACCTGAACCAACTTGTGCAGGAACCAACAAGAGGGAGAGCCATTCTGGACCTAGTGCTAACTAACAAACCGGAACGTATAAAGGGGGTGCAGGTTGAGGGGCACTTGGGGAACAGCGACCACAATATAATCAACTTCCAGTTGTCAATCAATAGGAAGCCTTATCAGGGAGTGACAAAGAAACTAAACTTTAGTAAAGCAAAATTTGATGAGCTTAGAACTACTATCGGTAACATTAATTGGGACAACATCCTCAAAAATATCAGTACGGAGGAAAAATGGGAAAAGTTCAAAAGGATCCTAATCGCCTCATGTGAGCAGTTCATTCCCTTTAAAAATAAAAGAAACTCAACTAAAAGGAAACCAATGTGGCTCGACAAGACGGTACGAGGGGCAATAAACGAAAAGAAGAAAGCGTTCAAACTACTAAAGCAACAAGGCAGCGAAGAAGCGCTAAAATCATACAGGGAAAAAAACAAAATATGCAAAGATACGATCAAAACTGCCAAGGAGGAAGCAGAAAGACGGATCGCAAAAGAGAGCAGAAACAACCCGAAGCTATTTTTCAACTACATAAACAGCAAAAGGATTTGCAGGGAGAGCGCTGGCTCTTTAAAAAACAATGCAGGAGAAATCATGGATGATGACGAAGGGAAAGCAAATCTACTAAACAGTTTCTTCTCAAGTGTGTTCACCAAAGAAAAGGAAATGCCATACGAGATGCAGGGGAATAAAACGAACCCCTCACAAAATATCTCATACCTAACGCAGGAGGAGGTGCGGAAGCGTCTAAAGAAAACTAAAATTGATAAATCACCGGGCCCAGATGGATTACACCCAAGGATACTAAAGGAACTAAGTGACGAGATAGCTAGGCCGCTATACCTAATATTTCTAGACACTATCAAGACCGGAGTAGTACCATTGGACTGGCGCATTGCCAACGTGGTCCCAATTTACAAAAAAGGGAGCAAAAGTGAGCCTGGTAACTACAGGCCAGTAAGTCTCACTTCAGTAACGGGAAAAATTTTCGAGGGGATTCTGAGAGACGCAATCGATGAGTACCTCAAGGAGATTAAGGGAATAACTCCTCACCAACATGGATTCATGAAGGGTCGCTCATGTCAGACAAATCTGATCAGTTTCTACGATGAAGTGAGCTCTAAGCTGGACCAGGGAGAATCTATTGATCTTGTATATCTGGACTTCTCTAAAGCCTTTGACACCGTGCCACATAATAGGCTAATATACAAAATGAGGCAGCTCGGACTGGGCGAAAACGTGTGTAAGTGGGTAAAAAATTGGCTCAACGATAGAAAGCAGAGGGTGGTAATAAATGGTTCGTACTCCGATTGGACCACAGTCGCTAGCGGGGTGCCACAGGGTTCAGTATTAGGCCCCACTCTGTTCAACATATTTATCAATGACCTGATAGAGGGGCTGCACAGCAAAATATCAATATTTGCAGATGATACAAAATTATACAATATAATTAATGCAACGGAGGACAATGTGCGGCTACAAACGGACCTGGATAAGCTGGGGGCTTGGGCAGAAAAATGGCAAATGAAGTTCAATGTTGAAAAATGTAAGACTATGCACATGGGCAAGAGGAACGGATGTCACAAATATTCACTTAATGGGGTACCACTAGGGAAAAGTGATATGGAAAAGGATCTGGGGGTATTAGTGGATAATAGACTAAACTGGAGTAACCAATGCCAGTCAGCCGCTGCAAAGGCAAATAAAGTCTTGGGGTGCATTAAAAGAGGTATAGGGGCGAAGGACGAGAACATTATCCTTCCATTATATAAGGCACTTGTCAGACCTCATATGGAATACTGCGTACAGTTCTGGACACCGGTACTCAGGAAAGATGTCACAGTGCTTGAGGGGGTTCAAAGAAGAGCGACTAAACTAATACATGGAATGACGGGACTGGAATACCCAGAGAGGCTGTCCAAATTGGGACTATTTACTCTAGAAAAAAGAAGGTTAAGAGGCGACCAAATAACCATGTATAAGTACATGAGGGGACAACACATGGATCTCTCCCGCGATCTGTTTACACCCAGGACCACGACGGTAACAAGAGGACATCCGCTACGATTAGAGGAAAGTAGGTTTCATCACCAACACAGAAAGGGGTTCTTTACTGTAAGAGCAGTTAGACTGTGGAACTCTCTACCGGAGGAAGTGGTGATGGCAAAATCCATAGAGAAGTTTAAAAGGGGACTTGATGTCTTTCTGGAGAAGGATATTACAGGATATAAATTTTAGTTTAAGTGTCAATCCTGGTATATAGGCAGGTAGGAACTATTAGGGGTTGATCCAGGGAACAGTCTGATTGCCATTAGGGAGTCGGGAAGGAATTTTTTCCCCAAAAGGGCTAATTGACTTCTGGCCTTGGGGTTTTTTGCCTTCCTCTGGATCAACACAGTAGGATAGACAGGCTGGACTAGATGGACAATGTCTTCATTCGGCCTTACATACTATGTTACTATGTTACTATGTATTGCAGGAGGAAGAGGAGCAGAGAGCTCTTATTGTTATACAGGAAGTGACTGCAGGAGGCAGGCAGAACAGGAAGTCAGTGTGGTACAGCTTCAGCCAATAGCCGCAGACCAGGAAGGGAGGGGCGTGTCATTTTGGCCATTTGTCCTGTACAGCCCAGCAATATTCAGTCATTTTAATACTGCATGTGGTTTTATAAAGGGGTCGTACCACAATTATAAGTTATCCCCTATCCCATTGGGAGTCTCTCCACTGAGACCCCCACCCATCCCGAGAACTGGATCCCATATACCCCTCTTTCTCTCATCACTGCTGGGACACTTTACACACCCACAGTGATGTCAGAATGAATGGAGTGATGGCCAAGTATGTGAGGCCAGCACTGAATTTGTTTCAATGGGGCTGACGAAAAAAAAACTTGATCGTGTGCCGCTCAGCTATCTCCGCCAGTCCCACTGAAAACGTATGCACTGGCAATGCTTGTGCGATCCGTGCTTCATTCTATCTCCTCCTTAGTGTAAGGGGATGCACCAAGCCTGCAGTGAGGAGTATAGGGGACACGGGACCCCTGTTTTTGGGATCGGTAGGGGTCTCAGCGGTGAGACTGCTACTGATCAGCAAGTTACTCCCTATCCTAATTCGGGCATAGCCCCTTTAAGAAACTTTCATGTAAAGAGCATCTTGGAAACTTGAATTTGATGGACCAGTGTAAGAGAATTAATTACAATTCAACAAGTCTGATATTTTTCTAGAGTTCCACTTTAGCCGCTTTGGCCACAATCATCAGCCACTGAGAATTCATGTCTACTAGGTGTGGGCTGTGAATGGAGAACGTGGCAGCATCAATGGGTGTAAAAAATAGCAGAAAATGTATTCTCCCATATTACAGAAAAGGCGACGTTTCGTAATACCTGGTGCTTTTGTTTCTACTGTAGCGTCTACGTCCTCAGGCGACAAAGAATAGTGCGACTCAGATGGCGATTCCTGCTGTGCAGCGTGTAAGGAGCTGTCGGTGGCTTCTTCTGCATCTGAAACATTGGTGTGTTCGTTGGTTCTCGGTCTTCCTTGCTTATTTTTGCGTGTTTTTCTCTGCATCTTCTTTAGAAGTTGAGCAGGATTGTTGTTGAGAGTAGAATCGGTTGACGTTTTTCTGTAGAAAACAAGAAAAAAAAAAAAGTAAAAGATATTTTATGGACAAAAGCATATAAAAAAAAAAAAAGGATATCTGAAACTAGTGATGATGGTAAAGATAGGACATCACTTTATGATAAGTGGGAGTCTTACTCTGGGACCCCCACTGGTCCTGAGAATGAAGGGGTTGCAGTGCTGATTCAGTCCTGACCTCCAGCTATGAATGGGTCAGCTGCAGTACTGGGCACAGCCAGATGGGAGGGAGTGTCACTGCAGTGAAAAACTGTGGAGGGGCCACAATATTGGATCGAAAGGTTATAAAACGCAGCTGGGAATAGACAAGCCGCTGTTGCCAAATCCTGAAAGCAGAATGACCACGTCCTAACCATGAGGGTCAATGGGAGAATCTGAAAATTTCCGTGGCTCCTATTCAGTGTGAATGGGTTTGTTCAAAGAAAGGGACTTTTGATTCTTTATACCCAGCAACACTAAAGCGCTATTTACATGGGGCGATTATCGCGCAAAATTTGTTAAAAAGAAGAAAATTTGCGCAATAATCGTCACATCTAAATGCACAGCCATCATGAACTATTTGTTTACAGTTTGTTGGTCGCTCACATTCAACAAGCAAGAAAAATAATTGCCGACTTCTCGCTGCGTGCAAACACTTCCCGCTAAGCGCTTCACATAGAATGTGAAGCGCTGAGCGAGAAGCCAGCGAGAACCCAACAGTGAACTGCTTGTCTAAATGCTCTGCATGAGCGCCAACAACTAGCCGTGACGTCAGTGCTCGTGCAGTCGTTTACTCTATTCCAGTCTAAATGGGACAAAAGGTGTCCCAGATATCTATCAGGATGTCTCAGATAAGGCTAAGCTGCAATCCCATGTACAGCCCTTACACAAGAGTGGCGCTGTTTTTTTGGGGAAAAAAAACTCCTTTTTCTCCAATGCCAGAAACAGCCATTATTGTGTTTCAAAGTCTAAAACAGCTTTACTACTTTCTAATGGGAATTATTCTGCTCTGCTTTGTTCCCCCCACAACAACTATATGGAGTAAAGGACTGACAAGTGATTTCAGTCCATCTATGGATTTGTTATGCATGTCACTAATCCACCCATTATTATGGGGGGAAAAAAATCCATTAAATTGAAACTCTACTTTAATATCAAAATAATGATCGTTTTGAGAACTAGAAATACTGATTTTTGTTGAGCTTCAGAAAAATAGGTTACATGTAGCGCACCTTATGGGAGGAGATTTGCCGTTGATAATCTTGTAAAGGTTCTCCAGTAGGTGGTCATCCCAGTAGAGGTCACAGAACTTTTCACATATAGCACTACAGAAGGTTGTATGCTGGAGACCCTTCAGGGCAAAAATGTATTCACCTATATGAAATGGGAGAAACCGAAGAGGAGAAAAAGTGGAAGGAGGGGCGGAGGAGGGGGAAAAGTGGAAGGAGGGGCGGAGGAGGGGGAAAAGTGGAAGGAGGGGCGGAGGAGGGGGAAAAGTGGAAGGAGGGGCGGAGGAGGGGGAAAAGTGGAAGGAGGGGCGGAGGAGGGGGAAAAGTGGAAGGAGGGGCGGAGGAGGGGGAAAAGTGGAAGGAGGGGCGGAGGAGGGGGAAAAGTGGAAGGAGGGGCGGAGGAGGGGGAAAAGTGGAAGGAGGGGCGGAGGAGGGGGAAAAGTGGAAGGAGGGGCGGAGGAGGAGGAAAAGTGGAAGGAGGGGCGGAGGAGGAGGAAAAGTGGAAGGAGGGGCGGAGGAGGAGGAAAAGTGGAAGAAGGGGCAGAGGAGGAGGAAAAGTGGAAGAAGGATGGGAGAGAAGAGGAAGGAGAATTAGTTACACATCTATCAGCTGTAAAAAATGTTGAGTTTAACCAGCTTAAAGGGCCACCACATCTAAGGTCTACAGTATAATGGGGTAGAGACTTTTCTGGACCTTCAGCCAATGCCGTTATTGAAGAATACAACACAGGCAGTCTCTCCCTCGCCTGAAATTATTGGTTACATGCAACAACTGATTGTGCGCCCCTTAAGGTGGCCATACACCTTAAGCAGACTGTCAGCTTAGCTTATGGGCTCAAAGTAGCTGACCCACTGATTCCGAGGAGGTAGGTTTTATAAATCACCTTTTCCATCATTCACCTGTTGTCAGTGCAACACTCAATACATTCAGCAGTGGGTTTGAGCACCAATCTTCCTCCCATTCTATTCGGAGGACAACTTGGTACATCGCTCAATGTGCTGAAGATCTACTATTGATGACCTATCCTAAGGATAGGCTAGAGTTTACAGCAGAGCAACATCTTTAAGTCCTAAGACTATCTGGTTACTTACCCATTGCAAGATCTTCAATGCCATTTTCTAAGTAGCCGTCAAATGCAAACTCCTCATGTAAAAGGTTCACCACTTTCTGCAGGGGAGAGCATGTGTTCCTTCTAGGTGGCGATTCTCCATTAACCAAAGTCTCATGTGAGGTATTACTGGAGGGGGAGTCTTGTTTCTCCTGTGTGCCATTTGTCGTAGAGAACCCATCGGTGAGCGCGCTTTGTGATTCTTTACATTTGGCAAATGAGGCTGTCGGAGGACTTCTGGAGGACTCATGGTCATTACTAACCAAATCTTTATTTATGGTCGTTCCAGGAGGGGGCACAGCGGAGGTGTTAATGGTCTGAGAGACAGGCTCAGCTTCCAGAGACACACTTGGGATATGTTCTGGAATACTGAGCTGTACACGGACAAGGGTAAGAGTCCCAGTTTTAGGGTCCTGCTTTAATAAATAATTATTTACAATGGGGCTGCTGGTGAGGGTTGAGGAGTTTGAAGTCACTGAAGAGGTTCCCGAGGGGCTTTTCTCTTTCTGATCATATGAATAGTCCAAAATACTGAAGTCTGGTTTAAAAGAAACTTTGGTTCTTAAGGAGTTTCTGCCAGATTTTAGTACTTGGCTTGTTTTATCTTCGGCCAATTGGTTCTCCATCTCCATCACTGATAGGTCTTCTTCTATGTGGTCGAGGTCTCCTGAATTGACATGTGGTTTCGGGCAAGGCGATGGGCTTGGTACTTCATTGCTGGAAGAAATTTACATATATTTAGATTAAAGATCACAAAATGTACATGAGGGCTGGTAAAAGTTATGACATTTGTACCTGTTAAGGTCTGTGTTTTGCATAATAACGATAGGCTTAAAATACGTGGCTGGAGATGTAAACGCAGCAGGTAAATTAGTAGGGAGGTCCTTGAGTGGAACTGGTCCTTTTACTGCCATCAGTCTAGTATGGGTGGTCACTGGAACAAACCCTATGAATACAAACGCTTTTTTTTTATAGATATTCAGAAAAACCACAAAACAATGACTAGCTAAGGGTCAAATCACAGCGTGTCTGCAGTGCATTTCAGAGCTAAATGAGAATGTTCCCATGTTAAACGTATACCAAGATATTCCATATAGCTGAAAGAAAAAAAAAAAAAAAGAGGTTTACCAAAATATATCAACCTAATTAGGGCCACAAGGATACGCTTTTGGTCTCTGTTCGGTGAAAAGAAGCTTATAGAGAATATTATTGTATATATGCTAGGAGCTTTCCCGAAGCAAACGGCAAATGGACACGACAATCGCGGTGTGATTATAACTAGAGATGAGCGAGCACACTCGCTAAGGGCAAGTGCTCGAGCGAGCATTGTCCTTAGAGAGTATCTGCTCACTCGAGAGGAAAGGTTCGGGTGCCGGCGGGGGGCAGGGAGCGGTGAGTTGCAACAGTCAGCAGGAGGGAGCGGGGGGGGGGGGGGGGGGGGGCACCCGAACCTTTCCTCTCGAGCGGGCAGGTACTCGCTAAGGGCAATGCTCGCTCATCACTAATTATAACCTAATCGAGACTAACCTTGAAAATGATAGGATGCAGAATTTAAACAATGGTTTCCATTGCTTTCATGCATCATTCATAGTACCACGGTCCTCTCCTGTTGCAAGAGGGGCCCTTGCGCCCCTGCCGCCCTCCCCTGTTGCAAGACTCATGGACACCGGTCTCAAGTGTAATTCACACCTTTGCACTTGGTTATGTCCCAACTAATGAGAACACAACCAAAGATGAAGTGCCATCACACTACATATGGACACTTTTGCAATATAATCCACCAAGAGTTCCTCAGGCTGCCTGTCCACAGGCGTTGAGGTATCCCGTGGCGGAGATCCACCGCGGGAGCCGCTGCCGGGGAGCAGGAGCCAGAGGAAGGATCTCCGCCGTGAGCCTATCTGGCAGATAGGCTCACCGTGGAGAATCACGGCAATTCGCAGCATGTTGCGATTTGCCGGCCGCGAGCGGAGAATCGTCATGATTCTCTGCTCGTGTACAGGGGGGCTGCGCTTTCCATAGCAACGCAATGCAAAAACACCCGTGGACAGGCAGCCTTAACAGGTCAACAATGCCCTTAAAATGCCCTCTTACCCCATTATCCAATTTCAGTATTTTAAAATAGGTTGTGTGATCTGGTATAGAAAGCCCATTGCAAATAACATATTAGAGTATTCAGAGTGATGTTCTGGTTCAGCTTCCTCCTCCATAAGTCAGACCTCAGATCTGCTTCTGGATATGGAGGACCCTGCCAGTCCAGGCCTTCCAATGACAGCCAATTCAGTTCTACAAGAACTGTGTAATGCTTCATTTCCCCTGTGGTGGCGCTATAGGAATACTGAACATGCTACACCAGGTTTTCCCTGTGAATACAGGTGACCTCTGTGGTTCATAGGAGCTTATAACTAGGCCACCCTTCGAACAAAAAAAAATAGTCCAAAGCGGACTCCTGTAGGCCCCCTTAATGACAAGGCATTAACATAAGAAAATATTGTGAAATATTTCAAACTTTTGAGTGACATTCCACCATTTAAGCATTGGTGAATAATACGGGAATATGAGGTTACATAATAAAAGTATCCGCTCTTAGATTTACCCTTCTAGCAGTCTGGTTCTATAAACGTACATGATTGCCAGCTTCTACTTACCGGCTGAAGACCCCGATAGGTGAGGACTGTCCGCTTCAGGGTATAGGCAGCTCTGCATAGTCTAAAAGAAGAGCACAATGGGAGTCAATAAAGTGTATGGGCAGACCGCTGCATACATATGGGGCATACGTTTGGTGGGACATAGTGTGAACACAGCCAAGGAACCGCCAACTTTTAAATAGGGCCAAATGTATTACATTACAGTCACATCTTTGGGAGACTTCGGCTTTTTTCCCCTTTTTTTTAGTAACAGGGCTAGATTAAGGTTAGTTGAGCTCTAGAGCAAACAATTTGGTGGAGGCCCCATTCTACCTTCTGGACCTAAAGCCAACTATCCCCCTATTGCAGCCGCAAATAGGAGAGGTGGCCAAGCATGCCCTTGTGTCTGTGTACCTAAAGGCCCTTTACACGGGACCATAGTTAGATACAAACGTTCATATAAAAAAAGCTTGTTTGCCCAACTGTGGGCCCATGGAAACCAAAACCTGATCAGTCGATGAACAAGTAAATACACCATCTTAGCCAAGGTAATTGGACACCTGAACAAGAATCAATAGCAGTTTTGATTTCCATATCTTAATAAGTAGTGGGCTTTCTTTGGCCCTAATGGCATTACATACGTTTCGTGGCATATTTTCTACCAACGTCCGATACACCTCAGCTGGTATTTCCTTCCATTCATCCTACAAACGTCTGTCAAGTTCTCTCAAAGAAGATGGATGCTGTTCATATTTCCTAACGCCACATTCCAGTTTATCCCAAAGATGTTCAGTAGGGTTCAGGTCGGGACTCTGGTGCAGCTAATCCAATTATGGAACATCCATATCCTCAAACCAATATAAAACAGTGTTCGATTCGTGACAAGGTGCGTTGTCTTGTTCGAAGTATGGCTGGCCATTCCCAGAGTATTGCTACATTGTCTAGAATGTCAAAGTACACCTTTGTGTTTCTGGTTCTTGCCACTACAACCAACGGACCAAGACCATGTGATGTAAAACATCCCCAGACCATAATGGAACCTCCGCAGTACTTGATTGTTGGCCCAACAAACTTGGGCAAAAGGCGTTCCCTGGGTATCCTCGATACCCAGGTGCTGCCATATGATCTGAAGATGTAGCAGTACGATTAGTCACTCCATAGAACGTTCTTCCATTGCTCAACTGTCCAATGAGGGCACTCCCTGCACCACTGTAGATGGGCTGATGCGTCTTCTTTGAGAGAACTTACTAGACATTTGCAGGATGAATAGAGGGAAACACCAGCTGAAGTGGATCAGATGTTAGCATTAAAAGTATCCCATGGAGAGTATCCAATGTCATTAAGGGCAAAGAAGGCCCCACTATGTAATAACACATGTGAATAAATACTACTTTTGATTCTTCCTAGGTGTCCAATCATTTTTGGTAGGATAGTGTATTTGCTCGTTGGTTGATTGCATCATTATGCAGCCGACTGCACATCTCTCCATGTGAATGGGAAAGGTGCTGCCCGTAGCGATATTTCTCTACGCGAGACGAATGATCACATGAATAACCATTCATCCTCTACAGTCTCAATCAGCCCGTATAAAAGGTAGGCAAACAAGTACCTAGCGTTTGTTTAAATGTCTATATCTACCTGTGTAAAAGGCCCTTAATCTATGGAGGTTCTAGAGCCAACAGTGCCAATGATTGCCTTGCACTTCAAAAGAGAGCGCCCCAACACATGCATGTCTTCACAGCTAGAAGGCACCACCAAACGGCCATCAGAAAGAATGGGCAATACGGCCCTCCTGGACTACAAAGGGTAATGTAGGACTCATGGCAGGTGCCATCTAGGCCCCCAGGGTATTATAGGACCCAAGGCATGTGCCCCATTATTTGGCCCTGTTGATTCCTATTGCGATTCACTTTGCTACCTCTCAATGTGACTCATGAGCTAAAAAAAAACTGGTGACCTCCTTTTTTGCCCTCTTAGGCATGAATACCACTTTTCTATATCAATAACAGTATTTAGGTGTGAAATAGGGAAATTGGATCCTAAGTCCCCCTGCGATGAGGATGAGGACATGAGTAATTAGAATTCTGTGTACAACGCTATAGAATATGTTGGCTTTATGAACAGTAAGCTTCTAAGCGCTCTTGATCTACTTATCTGCCCACCTGATCTGTTAGGCTGATTAAATGTGTCCAAATTGCTTTACTGTCGAGATTCTTTTGCTCCAGATATTTCCTGCAGACCTGAAATGGGGAATTATAAGTTTACATCATTGATATATCCAGCTCTGTAGAGATATATGCCATATACTGCGTACCCTGATGTTTATATGACGCTGCCCATACACCAAACATTTTAGATGACCGTATATGACAACTGAAGGCCCAATGTCCACGGGCAGATGTGATTTAGGTCAGCGGTCCCCAACTCCAGTCCTCAGGGACCACCAACAGGTCATGTTTTCAGGATATCCCATAGTAAGAACACCTGTGGTAATGTCTGAGGCACCGACAATAATTACATCACTTGTGTAATACTGAGGAAATCCAGAAAACATGACCTGTTGGCGGTCCCTGAGGACTGGAGTTGGGAAACACAGATTTAGGGCACCCACACGGAGGATCCGCAGTTCAAGCCGCCCATAGCGAAGCATGGGGGGTCCGCACCTCAATTACCACATGCGGATTTGATTTGCGGATGCCATGTGTGGAAAAGAAAATCGCAGCATGCTCTATTAATTTCTATGGAAGCGAGTGATCGCAATGCAAAAAAAAAAATAAAATAAAATCACTTAAAAAGCATTTTCACACTGACTCGCAGGTCTCGCTGCGGAAATCCACGAGTGCCGTGGAGATGAGGCCTAAGCTGTTTTCCATCAGCACTTCTTCATGACACAAAAAGAGTATACTGGGAGTGGGGTACCAAGAGAAACAGGAATTCATGTATTAAAAATAATCTCTCTGTGTATTTTGAAGCTTTGGTCTCCTTCAGTCGTCTCCATTCGCATCAATAGTCAGAACATTTTTCCACCGCTCAAGGCATTTTTTAAGCTTGTCGTAATTGATGTCTTTTAGTATTTGTTGCATCGGGTAAATATGGGTGAATACGGAGGGTGCCAAGCTATTTTTGACAAATTAATAGGCTAGCACTCGGCGCTGTGTGGGCCGGTACGTTGTCATGATGGAAGAACCAGTCACCTGTTTGCCACAAAATCGGGATATTTTCTCCGGACATCGTGATGCAACTTTTTCAAAACTTTCGAATAAAAACTTTAGCTGTCTGCTACCCTGTGTTACGATCCCCCTCACATCACAGAAACAAGTCAGCATCATTCACACGTTGTTCACGTGAATCAACCATCACGAGATAGGTGAAAAACTGAACAACTTGTTGAAAAAAAAAAATCACTAAAAAAGGTCGAACCAATCGTCCTCAACTACATCAGCGGTCCTACGGCCTCAGAAGGGTCCTCAGACATTCACCTGGCAACAGAAGACTGTACTGGCAACACCTTGCCCGCCAGAAGAGTCCTGAATAGAGATGAGCGAACATACTCTGCCGAGCTTGATGCTCGTTCGAGTATTAGCGTACTTGATGGTGCTTGTTACTCGAACGAGCATCAAATCGTGTTCGACCCCGCCCCAGTTTTTGTCTCCTCCCCGCTGTGACATGCCTCTTTTGGCCCCTCCCCGCTGCAGCGCGCCATTCAAAAATTTTGGTCTGGCGGGAAGGGGAAGGGGGAGAGAGAGAGTGAGTGAGAGAGACTCGGGACCCGGCGTCCCACATACAAAAATGCTCGAGTCTCCCATTGTAGTCAATGGGGTTCGTTACTCGAGTAGAGCTCTCGAATTTTACGAAAAGCTTGACTCAAAGCATTTGGGTGCTCGCTCATCTCTAGTCCTGATGCTTTTGGGTACCCCCTCGTATATAGTATATATGTACATATAGTCGTGGACCAGAAATCATATACAGCTATGAGGGCTATAGGTCCATCTTAGGTTCTGATCGCATTTGGCGTATCCCGCAGGAAGGCTGCTGATGCACGCACAACACAAAGCCATAGGACTCTATTTATCTGACGGAGGAGTATCTTTATGGCTCCGTTAAGATGGTATACTTTTTCCTATGTAGGAGGAATCCGATTAACCCCTTGAGTGGCACGCCCGGAAAATTTCCGGGATGAGCTCCACTGCTCATAGCAACATAGCCCGGAAGATTTCCGGGCTATGTATCACTATGGGAGCTGCAGCGCACAATGCCACAAGCTGTGACAGTGTGCTCTGCCTGCACAGACCCACACAGAGCAGTGCAAGGGCTTTGAAAAACCAGCAGAAGATATTGCCGATATGCCGGCAATGTCCTGCTTTGTTTACAAGTTACCATAGAGACCATCGGCTTGTCAGAAGCAAGCCGATGGTCTCTGTGGCAGGGAGAGCTGGTTGTTAGCTGTCAGAGGACAGCCAGGCACCAGCTCTTACAGCAGAGATCAGAGAAAACCTCCGATCTCTACTGTGTTAACCCTTTACATGCTGCAGTCTATGTGACTGCAGCATGTAAAGGGCTGTCACTGCAGCATGTAAAGGGCTGTCACCATCGGACCCCCGGAATGTGATCAGGGGTCCTGATGGGTCCCTGTGGAAGTCCCCTAAAGGGACAAAAAAAAATAAAAAATTTAAAAAAAACGAAAAAAAAAAAACACTTGTCTCCCTTTACTTTGTAAAAAATCAAAAATACAATCACACATGTGGTATCTGTGTGCGTCGTAATGACCCAGAGAAGGAAGTTAATACATTATTTAACCCCTTAATGACATGGCCCCTTTTTTCCCCATTTCTTTTTTTCCTCCCCCGTTTAAAAAATCACAACTTGTCCCGCAAAAAACAAGCCCTTATATGGCCATGTCAATGGAAAAATGAAAAAGTTATGGCTCTTGAGACGCAACTGCAAAACTAGTTGAAATTCAATGATTAGACCATTTTAAAAAACCTGCCCTGGTGGGCACGACAGGGTGGTAGGAAACCTGCCACTCAAGGGGTTAAAGGAAACAAAAACACACACATCATATACCCTACTGCACTAGTTTTATTTTAGTCATGCTCTGGCCGTCTCTCGGAGGTTACACATCACGGCACCGTCCCACTGTACACCCACACAATGTGAACAGAGCCAAAGGGCGAGCCCAGAAGTAGGATTTTCCCCTGTATATTTTGCAGCAGCACTGCGTCCAATAACCGTTCCGTGTAAACGCCAGCCCACAATCAAATTGCGAATGACAGTCGTTCGCTTCCCGTTCGGTCATTTTCTGCAAATTTAGTGCAGATCCGCGGCAGATTTCACCTTTTCGACTGAATTCAAATTGAAGGGGTGAAATTTGCAGCGCCAAAATCTGCACTGTGCGAACGCGCCCTGAAAGTGGAGACATCTGCGGCATTTCTGCCACCAAACGAGCATTCTGGTTTTTCCGCTATGTGCAAATGGACAGGTGAAATCCAGCGCGTGCGACCACAGTCTGAGGGGTGGGGGTGCAGCACAAGAAGGAACTAGCTCTAACTTTTTCTGTAAAGTTTTTGATCTTCCGCCCAGACGACCAACGTACCTTACTATATATAATCCGCTGCCATATATGGCATACAACCATTCATTCTAACTATACGTTTCCTGAGGTCTGGACTTGGCCACACAGATGGCGGGTTTATTTATACAGTCTGCACCGTGATTACATCTGTAAACCGAGAAGCCTCAAAGCAACATGTGGATCTCCAGATGTGGGGAGGGGATCTCCGCCCTCCCAGGCACGGATACATCTCGGACCGCTTACCTGCAAAGCTTCCGCTAAACTTGGCCTCTCGTCACAATCCCTCTTTGCCATCTGCAGGAGGAAGCGCTTCAGCTTTTTGGGCAGCGCCAGTTTGTGATTAGCTGGGAAATTGAACTTGGCTGCTGACCATAGAATGGCTGCAATGCCATAAACACAAGTCTGCAAAACAGTCAAACATGGAGGAGAGATGAGCGACACAGAGATACAACACTGCATACAAGCCATCAGTAAGGGGGGCCGCAGACTCCGGGTGTGCCAGGAGAATGATTGGTAGCGTGCACAGAGGACCGCTCCCCTCTACAGACACCGCGGTGGACGGAAATACTTGTGTTCCCCATTAAATAAAGTTGCAGCAATTTTTATTTTTTATTTTTTTAACTGTGCATTGTGCCTTTCCTCTGTTATTCCTCCTGGAAATGTATAAATAAATTGACCATTATTTTTATTTTACTTTTTTTTACAGACAGGAAATTGGATGGAAAAATAGTTAACTACAAGCGTAAAGAAGTAAAACTATTATTTTAAATGGCTAGATTTCCAAGTGCTTTTTTTTTTTTTAAATCCGAGCCAAAGAAAATGTAAAAAATGCAGCAGGTCTTATTTTGTTGCGACTTTTGTCCGAAAATTGCCCATTTAAGTCTACGGGTGCTTTCAAAAAAATGGATTGCACTCATTTGATACAATCTGCTTTAATCGAATCATGTAACCATGGTGACTTTTCAAAAAAAAAAAAAAGTGTGCAGAACACGTCCTGCCTTGTTTTCCCCGTTCTTTTAATAATGCAACTTAAAAATAAAAAATTTATATTACACACACACACACACACACACACTGCATAAAAATTAGGTGAAAAGTCATGAAAAAAATGGGTTTAACTTTGTAGGACTGGAAAAAAAAAACTTGACCAAATCGAACCAATTTCTTCACGCAATTTTCATGCATTTCTGCGACTTTTATACACAATTCTTAACCATTTTGCATCCAATTTTTATGGGTGCTAAAAAAGTGCGCAGAAGCCGTCATGCCTTTTCCCCCCCAAGGTTACGATAATTACACGAGATCAAACAGATCGCAATCACATCTAACCAGCGCAATCCGTTTCTACGCACCCACAGACTTAAATGAGCAATTTTAGTCTAATAATTGCAACAAAAAGGGGACATGCTGCGTTTTTTTGCTTGGAACGTTCATCTGACTAGCAGCACGTGTGACTATAGCCGTTTCCAATAATGTTTATTTCCGATGTTTATGTCCGGTTTCGGTCTGATGTTTACAAACAGAAAATCGGATGGAAAAAGGTTTCCTGTGACTAAACACCCCTATAGCGTTCAATCTGTCAGTCACACAATGTAGAAACGCACAGCAGAGGGAGTCGTAACACGCAGTGCCCATTTATTCATTCATTTCCAAGAAGAGTAACAGAGGAACACAATGCAGAGTACTAAGACAAGTTGCTGTTTTTCTGTACAAAATACAGGTATTTCTTAGGATAGACATGTCCGGAGAAGTGACAGGTAGTCATTAAAATGGTTATCGAGAGAATTTAAAAGCAACCCTCTGTTTTTCGCGACAAGATTCTGTCCCGGGACCAGAATTGTTCCTCTGATCTGCTAGCTCGGTATTTTGTTTTGAACCATTGAAAATTGTTGCAGCAATTCTCTAGCTATCTGCTGCATACTGTGCACTGCTATCTGATTGGCCAGCACTGATCACATGAGCAGTGCTGACCAATCAGAGAGGAGATATAGTGCACTGGTAGTCTAACACCAGCACTGAACTGTGGGGATTAGGTTGTCTGAAGAGCCTGCAATTTTGGATGGCTGAAAGCAAGACCCAGAATCAGTGGATCAAAGGGGCGTCAACAGCGAGGACCAACAGCAAGTAACATAATTGGTTCCTCTGGTCCAGGACAACATTTTGTTCCGAAACCAGAAAGCTGCTTTAACTTATTCCCCATTGGCAGTCCCATAGGGATGAATGGAGTTGAAGCGTGCATGCTCAGCTTCCACTCCATTCATATTAGGGAAGTGGGGGCACAGAACTCCATTCTCGTTATCACTCAGGATCCCTGCAGTTAAAGCCCACTGATGTCCCACTTATCTTGGGATAACCCCTTTAAGGGTGTGTTCAGACGTAGCTGATTGCTGCAGATTTTGGTGCAGATCAAATTTAATTGAAAGGATGAAATTTGCTGCAGAACTGCAACAAAATCTGCAGTACAATATACATTCTGTAGTGTTGTGGGGTGGTGTTGCAGACAAAGTGCTCATTTACCCTGTTGTGCAATACCATTTCTAGCCACTGCAGTGTGTATGGAGCTGTGCGTTTCTGGCAACACAAAACTCTGACACTAGAGAAGTGGCCTGGTGATTTGCTGATAAACTGCGGTTCCAGGTGGCAGATCCCTAAAGATAGTTCAGTCTTGGAAATTCCTTTAAGGTATCCAGACACATAGGGTTACCACCTGGTCGGTAAACCAGCGGCCCGATTGGGAATTTATGGTAGAGGCTAGTGCCAGTATTGATTTTGTACCGGGCGGCAACCAGATAATCAAATGCTATAACTCATCCTGAAGTTCCGGTTGGGACGCTGCAGCAGCGCTTAGAGAGAATCCTCACTCAGCCCGCATACCCCTGCATATCCGTTCCTACTTGTTGTGTACGCAGCACAGGTGCCGAGGGTGAGTGAGGATGCTTGATGGTAGAGGTTCAGGGGTGAGGTGGACACTTAGAGAGGCATCATTACTACTGGAGCAACAATTACTGCTGGGGCCACCATAGGGGACCCGTATACTACGGGGCCACCCAAAGGGGCCCCCCATCACTACTAGGGCCACCCAAAGGGGCCCCCCATCACTACTAGGGCCACCCATAACTACTAGGGCCACCCAAAGGGGCCCCCCATCACTACTAGGGCCACCCAAAGGAGCCCCCCATCACTACTAGGGCCATGGAGAGGTGGGCATTATTACTAATGGACCACTGGAATAATGAAGGTAAAAAAAATATGTTTTGATAAGCCACGCCCCTAACCACACTCCTAAACCATGATTCCTTTCACCTTGGCCAGAATTTTTCGATGACAAGGTGGCAACCTTACGTGCACCTTGGATTCATAGAATGGTAGAGGGAAGGGACCTCCAGGGTCATCGGGTCCAACCCCCTGCTCAGTGCAGGATTTACTAAATCATCCCAGACAGATATTTGTCCCGCCTTTGTTTGAACACTTCCATTGAAGGAGAACTTACCACCTCCTGTGGCAACCTGTTCCACTCATTGATCACCCTCACTGTCACAAAGTTCTTTTCTAATATCTAATTTGTGTCTCCTCCCTTTTAGTTTCATCCCATTGCTTCTAGTCTTTCCTTATGCAGATGAGAATAGGGCTGATCCCTCTGCACTGTGACAGCCCTTCAGATATTTGTAGACAACTATTAAGTCTCCTCTCAGCCTTCTTTTTTGCAAGCTAAACATTCCCAGATCCTTTAACCGTTCCTCATAGGACATGATTTGCAGACCGTTCACCATCTTGGTAACTCTTCTCTGAGCTTGCTCCAGTTTGTCTATGTCTTTTTTAAAGTGGGGCGCCCAGAACTGGACACAGTATTCCAGATGAACTCTGACTAAGGAAGAGTAGAGGGGGATATTGACCTCATGTGATCTAGACTGTATGCTTCTCTTAATACATCCCAGAATTGTGTTTGCCTTTTTGGCTGCTGCATCACATTGTTGACTCATGTTCAGTCTATGATCTATTAGTATACCCAAGTCTTTTTCACATGTGCTGCTGCTTAGCTCAATTCCTCCCATTCTGAATGTGCTTGTTTCATTTTTCTTGCGCAGATGTAGGACTTTGCATTTCTCCTTGTTAAATACCATTCTGTTAGTCATCACCCACTGTACAAGCTTTTCTAGATCTTTTTGAATACTCTCTCCCTCTCTTCCCTAGTGTTAGCTATCCCTCCTAGCTTTGTGTCATCAGCAAATTTGATCAGTTTCCCATCAATTTCCTTCTCCAGATCATTTATAAAAATGTTGAACAACACTGGGATTAATGTAGCCTGAACCCGTTGATTTCAGCAGGACCAAACAATCTAATGAGTATAGGGTGCCCGACTCCCCCTTAGCGGCAGATGTTAGGAGTGATAAGGGTCAGGCTGTTGGATTTCAACAAGTCCGAGCCTTCTGCTCTTGAAATGAGCTGCTGCAAAATTGTGTATGGCAGCTGTTTACTAAACTCTCCCAATTGAGAACACATGTACCCTTGCCCAAAACTACCATTTACGTGTATGGGTAGTAGTGGTAGTGGGGGAAGGAGGGGTGCAGAAGGAATAGCCGTCAGCAAATGACAGCGATTTAAGGTGTACGGCCGGCTCTATTACACCCCACCCGATGTTGGAACTCTATGAGCAGTAATTTGGGGTAACGCTACTACCATAACTCTGTACTGGAGGTATACATGTCTGCTTAATACAATGGACATCTCCTGCTAACAACCGCTAATTAGCTGCAATTACAGGAAAACCCCATCCCTTGCTAACAAGCAGATTAAATCTTGTTATCCACTTGACTTGCTCTTATTCTGTAAGCCTCGGCTAGAGAGAAGGAGAGAAGCCTGGTGCGTTTTTTTCATCCTTACTTCTGGCAAAGCCTTCCTTATGGGAATTACATATTGTGTGAAAATGCCAGCGCCCTAGGAGGGGTTTACAGCGATTTTAACCCCGACCACGGCGGATGCTGGACGGCTCCATCATCTCTATGGATACTATATATATCAGCCAGGAAAACAGATTCATCTGCGTGCCAGATGTCCCTTCCCCGCGCCTGCCGGGTTCCTACAAGTCTCACATTACATCGGGAAGGACTTTTCATGTTTTACCTTTTCAGACCCAGCGACGTCCCCATCAGGGTCGTATTCAGGAGGTACGCAGAAGGCATCGTAAGGCTCTACAGAAAGGGGAAATAGACAAGGTGAAAGAAAAAAAAAAGTTTGGAGTGAAAACCTAAACAGATTTCCACTTAACCCCTTAAAAGACCAGACACTTTTTTAGCAATTTTATGCATGTGTTGGTTTTATTGCCCGATTTATTTTTCCTTTGGCTGTCAAAACAATTTTAATTGCTTTTTTTGTGACATATGGCTATTTTAAAAAAAAAAAACAAAACAAAAAAAACAAACATTTTTTCACTTTTTTTTGGCCATGTTACTGGGAAAAACATCCCCCCAATGTGACGTTAGTCACTAACCAAGCTGGACTGGAGTCTGCTAAAACTATGTAGCTCTGACAAGCCAGGGGTCCCTGGTGATCATGTGATCATAGAGTCCCATGCAGTCACGGGCACAGCCGCTTCCTGTGCTATCTACATAGTGATCGTTGGGTACTAAGCAGCCTGTGAGAGACAAGGCAGAAGCTGTTAAAGATTGCAGAAGCTTTAATTCTGCACCACATTTTTACAATGGCACAGGATTAAAGTCCAGGACCAAGCACTGTATACTTACTGCGCTTGGTCCTTAATGGGTTAAACTATTCTACCAGAAGTGATAGGTCTTTGTTTGGCCTTACATAGTATGTTAACGTTTTAAATATGCACTAAACTACCTTAGATATATATGTCCATCCAGTTCAGCCTATTAACCCCCAATGTTGATCCAGAGGAAGGCAAAAAAAAAAAACTCCAATGAGGTAGAAGCCTATTATCCCCATTGAAGGGAAAAAATTCCTTCCTGACTCCACTATGGCAATCAGAATAATCTCAGGATCATCGACCCTTCTGAAGTATTAATGACATGAATTCTTAAAGGAATCTTCCAGTTTCAGGACAAATTAGGCTATGCCTTGCGCTAGGATTGGCCACGGGTAAGCATGTGAGCAGAGCTAAGGGAAAAAAAAATAAAATTACAGAGTTGTTACTACTGTATTGTGCACTGGTAATCCTAACACTACTAATTAACTATGGATGATTAGCTTGTCTAAAGATGGTGGTGGCCGTCTCGGCCACCCGAAAGAGAGGCCCCGAGCTGTCGATACAAAAGGACAACTGACAAAATCAACTATAGGTAATATATCCCCCCCTGCACCCTTCGGCCCCAAAGAATAATTTTGTCCCAAAACCGAAGGGTCGCCTTAATATTTCAGATTCTAAATGCAGCCCATCTGCTACTGTGCCCACTTGACACTTTCCTGTTTCTGGCTTGGATAAGGTCAATTGATGAAATTTATTAACATATTCAAGCCAGTGGATGTAAATGGACCTGCACATGGCGAGAGAAGACTGGTGAAGAATGCAGCTTCCTCTTCATGTGGAGGCTTTTTAGCCCAAAGAAGGGCTCTAGAAGAGCTAGGAACCCACCCATTAAGGTTCGTCTGGGCGTGGCAGATGGGCTCGCATAATTTGATCAACTTGTGTGCCAAGAACGTTGCATTTTTTATGCAGTTAGTCTAAATAACATTTGTGCAATTCATTTTACCAAAGCAGAATACAAAATTAAAGCTGTGCTATGATTGGTTGCTTCGGGCAACTAAGAGTTTTATAAACTTTCCATCCACATGTTCAGGGAGTTAAACTGCAACAAGATATCTCTGGCACCAGCTGATGTCACGGGGTACAAAAAAAAAAAAAAACGGGCACAAAAGCGTCCCAAACATTTTTTTTGGGACAGAGCTGTGTAAGGGCTTGTTTTTTGCATGAAGAGTTGAAGTTTGGTTTTATTGGTACCATTTTAGGGTACACATATGACCTTTTGATCACTTTTAAAATCGCCTGTTTGAGAGGTGGGGGAAAAAACAAAACAAAAAAAAAACACGACAGCTTTTGGCTCCATTTTTATTTTTCTACAATGCAGTGCCGTCATCACTATTTGTAGGTGCCTCTCAGCGATCAACAGGGGTATCAGCGTCCCCACTAATATATACAAGTCTACGTCATATGTTTTTAACCCCTTAAGGACCAGACACTTTAGGGATTTTAGCCATGTGGTGGTTTTACTGCCCAATTTTTTTTCCTTCAGCTACTGAGTTTTTTTCCCCAGTGACACACATTTTTTTAAATATCTTTTTCACTGACTTCTTTTTCTGTTTTTTTTTTATTTTATTGGGGATAAAAAGCATTTTTTTAACATTTATAGGTTTTTTTTTGCAAAAATAAAGTATGGAAATGGGTTCCTCATATTGTTGGAGGTTTTGATATATAATATGTATGGCTGTGGATTGCAGGGCGCATACGGCGACAGTTTTAGTTGGGTCTTTTTCTTTTTTTCTGTAATTTTTTTTTACTTCTTTTGTAATTTTTTTTCTTGTGTCCCCTATGACACCATATAAGACCTCTGGTGGACACTCGCATGGATTTTTTTTATTTGACACTTTCCCACTGTAGCTGGGGCATCCATAGGGGCCCCAATTACATGGAAAACATCCTCTGTAGTAACAATACAATGAATTGAATAGTCACTGGCAGAGCTGATCAGGGTTTGCTAGAACCACACAGCTCTGTTGTGCTAGGGGATCTCGGCAATCACGTGATCGCCGGCTTGCATAGTGGAAGAAACACTTCCACTTTCACTTCTTAGTACATAGTGCTCATTCAGCACTGTGTACCTGAGAAAGGATAAGGCCGAAGTGGTTAAAAACCGCTTCTCCCTTAATCCCGGGTTTCGGCTGTGACTAACAGCTGACAACCCGACCTTCTCCTGCTTGATTGAAGGAGCATAGGCTTTAATCTCACACCATACTTTTGCGATCGGGCGGGATTAAAAGCCCAGGACCAAGCCCTGAAACTCGCAGTGTTTGGTTCTTAAGGGGTTAAAAGGCTTTGCGCCATTTTGAGGAACGCAGCGTGCGTTACACTAGCGTGCATAAATAGTAAGCTAAATACAGTCATAGCCGTGTCTCTAGTTATCTTGGTATTTTTAGGGCATCTCAATACTCTCACGTTAGTAAGGCTCAGAGTCTGACGAGCATCTACCTCCTCCGGGGAAATCGCTGTTTTAATTTGCAATTCTCATACAAACACTTATTATACATACGGTTACAAAAGAGGAAAAACAGACGCCGGGCGAGTCAGCATGTAATGAGGTTATTTAGCTCCACTTTCATGTGCGGCACAACAACACGTAATAAGCTCCCACTTTCATGAGTCACTTTACCTTCATTCTGATGACTAACAAAGAGAACTTCTCCCCGGCGGTCAATGAACACCGATTCAAGACATAGAATGGCTGCAAAACAAGAACACACACAACATCAGCTTCACAGATACGACAACCAATTTCTGCTTAACCCTTAAAAGGACCAAGGCTAAACAAACAGATTTACTGGAAAAGGTAGCCGATTAGTGGTTGCATTACACCGAGGACACCGGCCTCTAAGGCTGTTGACCCGATGTCACCTTGTCGAATTGACAGAAGCCATCATCACTGCTGAATTCTGCCAATCCTGATATTTCAGCTTGATGGCTCTTGGCTTCTAACTTGGGTTCTGTTTTATTGTCAAAAGGGGTTTTGCCACATTTTACTATCAATTACCTATCCTCAGGATAGGTCATCAATAGTAGATCGGCGGGAATCCGTACCGATCAGTTGATCACCCAGAATGCGGGCAGTGAGGCAGGACATATGAATCAGTGGTCAGGGCTGGAAGTGCACACCGACGGCTTCACTCCTATTGAGATGTCCGCATTGGTTGTCAAGGCCAAAAGTGTAATAGACAGCTTCAGTCCCATCGTAGCCATCTATTACACCTCTGTCCCTGACCACCGATGTGGCCGTACGGCCCACTGTCAGTCCAGACGATCAACAGATCGGCGGGGATCCTGAGTGGTGGATCTCTACTAATCAAATATTGATGACTTATCCCGAGGCTAGGACATCAATAGTAAAAAGTCAAAACCCCTTTAACATATTACTATTGTTATAATGTACTCCAGTAGTGTACATATAAAAGAGGACCCCTCAGCAAAGATCAAAATGGGCTCCTTATTAAAGTGCTGGATTTTAGCACTCAGGACAGAAGGGTCTAATGTAGGTTTTCTCTTACACTCCCTTTTCAATGACCCTTAAAACGATTTCCAACCTTCTTTCTCCAGAGAACTTTCTTGAAAACAAGAAGTCCTGCACTAGCAACTAGAGATGAGCGAGCGTACTCGGTTCGGGTGTTTTTGGACCCGAGCACCGCTTTTTCCGAGTAACTGACTACTCGGACGAAAAGATTCAGGGGGCGCCGGGGGTTGCAGAGGGGAGTGGGGGGGGGGGGGGAGCTCCCCCTGTTCCCCACTGCTACCCCCCGCTCCACCACGCCACCCGCCGAATCTTTTCGTCCAAGTAGTCAGTTACTCGGAAAAAGCGGTGCTCGGGTCCAAAAACACCCGAACCGAGTACGTTCGCTCATCTCTACTAGTAACCCATCTGAAGGCTGGGTGAACCAAACATCGCTGGAACACCCTTTTTAGGAGACCCATAGCAGCCACACGGTCTGTCTCTGTCCTCTTTCTATATGTACGCTACTGGAGTACATTATAACACATAATTGTTGAAAAGGGTTTTGACTTTTTACTATTGATGGTGTAGACCCCATTTACACTGACCAATCGCTCAAAAGCCACTCAAACGATAGTTTGAGTGACAGTTTTGAGCAATCATCTTTGCATAGTCTATAGTAGCTAATTAGCTACTATAGAGCTATGCACCCGGAGTGAGACACCGCCGTGGCCACTAATAGAATACAGCTGTTCTGCACAAGCAAACAGCTGTATTGTTCTGCAGGCTTACAGCCCGTGCCCCGCTGTGAATTCACAGCAGGACACAGGCACAGAGAATCTTATCAGCGCAGTCTGCTGTGATAACAGCCGGCTGTGTTGATAACAGTCGATCGCTCAATTCAAGAAAACTTGAAGTGAGCGATCAACGACTTGTGCACGAAAAAAAACCTGTGCAATGTCAGTGCATTTAGACGCAACGAGAATCGCTCAAAAAGACTGCTTTGAGCGATTCCCATTGTGTCTAACTGGGCCTTTAGCCTCGGGATCTGCAGTGAGATTTTTTTTTTTTTTTAACTAGAAGGTTGATTGGCGGTGACTCCGGAGAGGAGTCAGATCATTTGCATTAAAACCACATGCTAAATAGTTAATTACAATGGTGATTTTTTTTTAATATACATTTTTAATTGAAATGTATGGCAATAATAATAAAAAAAAAATTATATATATATATATATAAAAAAAATTTTTTTTTAATTGTGATATTATATAATAAAAGGTTTTAGTTTTCATTGCCGCAGCTGCACTCACTGGACATCCTCATGTTTTTGATGTACAGGCGTGAGATAAGACAATACAGCATAGTGGTTCTGCCAAACAGTGCACAATGGTTTCCACACAGCTCAGAACCAGACTCATGTTCTGATGTAGGCAATTACATCAAAATGACCCTGTCATCTGCCAGCAAGAAGAGACTTTTGTTGAAGCGGCACAAGCAGCCTCTGTCAGCATTTTACTGCCGGCCAGAAGTAATGAGGGTCTTGTTCTGTGCCCGGGTCATGTTCCTGGGCAACGTAAGGGATGACGGCATTCTACACACAGGACCAGACTATTACAGGGCTGGGAGGTTCATCGCGCTTTGCAGGAACACACACAAAAGCCCAAGACACACAAGCAATTTTTGATGCAGTTTTTTTTTAGCTGGAGCCTGGAGCGAATTCAAAAAGAATCGTGAAATATAAAAAGGGGAAAAAAAAGTTAAACTTCTGCTTCCTGCTGGATCCACTTCTGGCTTCGGCTCAGAAAACTGCATGTGTGTGTTCCCACCCTAAAGACTTAGTCATACTGTATATCCCACTAAGCTTTCAAGTGCTTTTAAATGGCGTTTTAGGGGCTTTACATCTAAAATACATGTTTTTCTGGCGTATATCAAGTCCTACACAGAAGACTTTAGGAAACTTATAATGTTTTGCAAAGGAAGCCAAAAAGGAACAAAACCGGTATGCAGTGCGCTTTATACTGCACTATAAACTTTAGCTCCTTAAGGCTGGGTTCTCACAGGGCGGATTCTCGGCGGAAAGCTCGCGGTTTGGCCTCAGCGAAAAACCACGAGATTTCCGCCGGGAGAACCGCCGCTGCAAAACCCACGGCGGCTTGAAGCGGCCCGGCCGCTCACTCTTCCACTGCGGCCGGTGCTCCCATAGAGGAGAGCGCGGCCTCAGCGGGAAAAAAAAAAATGAACATACTGCAGCCGGCAAATCCGCGCCGCCACAGTGTATTTGCTGTCCCGTGTGGACGGGATTTCTGAGAAATCTCGTCCACATGGCTGGGTAATCCCGGGATTAGCGGCCGCATGCGGGTTTGCCGCGGCAAAATTCCGCACGGAATTTCCGCGGCAAATCCGCCCTGTGTGAACCCAGCCTAAAGGGAATCTGTCACCATGTTCTTGCAGTCCTCACCAAGAGCACATTAAGGTAGTGCCCATAACACTGATTACGGTGATATATCTGCTGTATGTATCTGTGCAGTAGTTTAGGAGAAACTTGAATTTTACTGCTAGCAGCCACAGAACTAGTCCTGCATATTAATAAGCTGCAGAGTAGCCACACCCACCCCAACCTCCAGCCAATGATCAGCTGCTCTCTCTATGCACAGTAAAAGGCAGCAGCCAATCAGTGGCTGGAAGGCAGGGTGGGTGGAACTAGCCTACAGCTCATGAATGTCCAGGATTACTTTAAAATAGTCCTTTATACATCTGCTGCTACTGATAAATTATAAAAAGTACTGCACAGAAACACATAGGAGACTTATCACCGTAATCAGCATGACCGTCACTGAGTAATGCTGAAAAACTTAAATATTTAAGAGGAGTAAAACAATAAAAAAGGCACTTTAGCCATCTTTGGGTTATATTGTTTTTACTGCGTACACTGCGGCAATTATTACACAATGCTTTTATTCTGCTGGTCAATAGGATTATGGCAATAGCAAACTTTTTTGCTACACTACTTTAAAAAGAAAAAAAAAAAAACTTTAAGAAGAAAATAAATAAATAATTCTGCCAACGTCTTCTGACCGCCATAACTTCATCTTTCCATCAATGAGGTTGCGCTCACACTGGGTTTTTGGTAGGACAACCCATTGTTTCTACTGTTGCCATTCTGGAGTGTAAACAAGTTTTTGATCGGTTTTTAATTTAAAAAAACAAAAAAAAAACAAAGAAAAAACACATTCTGAAGTAGTTTTTTTTTGTTATTCTGAAGATGCTCACTGGGTGGGATAATATAACTTGTCATTTTGATAGATCAGACTTTTATGGATGCTGCAATACCAAATATTTTTTCAATTCTAAATACTTATTGTCCCAATAGGGGCCTTGAACTCACAATTGTTTGATGGTATTTCTGCCAGCATTGCATTAGGCCATGCCACAGGCCTGTCTTAATATAAATAGTAACAGTGTTTAAAGCTGAAAAAAAGACCTATATCCATCCAGTTCAGCCTATTAACCATGCCCCTCCCATCCTTATCCCCGGTTGATCCAGAGGAAGGCAAAAAAAAAAAAAACAATTCATGAAAGGTAGAGGTCAAATTTTCCTAATTTAGGGGAAAAATATTTCTTCCCGACTCCAATCTGGCAGAATAATCCCCGGATCACCAACTCTTCTGAAGTAATCAGTGATTATAATTTATAATATTGTATCGCCCAAAAAAGGCGTCCAGGCTCTTCTTGTACTCTTTTAGTGAGTTCTCCTTCACCACGTCCTCAGGCAGAGAGTTCCCTAGTCTCACTGCTCTTACAGTAAAGAACCACCTTCTATGTTCATGTAGAAACCTTCTTTCCTCTAGCTGTAGAGGCCGCCCCCTTGTTACAGCTACAGTCCTGGGTATAAACAGATGATGGTGGAGATCTCTGTATTGTCACCTGATATATTTATACATAGTTATTAGGTCGCCCCACGGCCGTCTTTTTTCTAAAGTGAAGAACCTCAATTTTGATGACCTCTCTCGGTATTGTAGTCCGCCCATTCCATTTATTAACTTTAGTTGGCTGCCTTTGTACCCGTTCAAGCTCTGATATGTCCTTCTTGAGTACCGGTGCCCAAAACGGTCTACAATATTCCATGTGTGGTCTGACCAGTGACTTGTAAAGAGGAAGAACAATGTTCTTGTCATGCGCCCCTAGACCTCTTTTAGTGCACCCCATGATTCCTATTTGCCTTGGCAGCAGCTGCCTGACACTGGTTGCTCCAGTTAATTTTACAGTTAACTAAAATCCCCAAGTCCTTTTCCATGTCAGTGTTCCCCAGTGGTTTCCCATGTAGTGTGTAATGATGACATGTATTTCCTCTGGCCATGTGCATAACCTTACATTTATCAGTGTTACACCTCACTTGCCATTTTCAGCCCAAGCCTCCGGCTTATCCAGATCTGTTTGCAGCCATATATACACTGTCCTCTCATATTAATTGCAATGTCCCCTCAATGTTATTAAAAAATTAGGCAAAAGTACAGGGTAGCTCTGGGGGCCCTCAAAACGCCTCAGCTGTCATGACAACCAAATGAACCTCATAATCTCATTGTGGTGGGAAGCGTTCGGGACCCCCAAGCTCCTATTAGGGAATTTGTACTGATTACAGCTGTTTTGCAGGCGGGTGTCAGTTGGCAAAACCAGCTGGAACCCGCTGTGCCTCAGAGTTCTGCATCAAAATTTGTGTCAGATCTGCATGTGTATTTAGTACCCATACACACGTGGCATCCCTACATGGAAATCATGCCAAGAAGTGACCCGTCTATTCTTTTTGTCCACGCAACGTGGATTTCAGAATCCGTGTGCAGAAAAAGTCTCATCATATCAATCACAGCATTCAAGAGAAGGCCACAATGCTGCAGATTGCACTGTGGTGCCCTAGTCTACATTGCTACTTCAGCATGGATACGTGATCACTCCCTAAAGAAATCTATGGCCGTTACTGAAATATGTAGTGGCAATGGTTACCATGATCAGAAAACTAGGAAGGTAGTCAAAGAAGCGGCTTAACCATCTTTGTACAGGATTGGATGGTCGCTTTAAGCCAAAAAAAAAACAAAACAAAAAAAAAAAAAACACACAATTTTGGTCTTCACCATCCACAAAACATTGTTTCAATAGCCTTCTAGCTTGCGCAGGCGATCTTTAACCAACTACAGATGGATCTCAGCGGCTTTGTCCTTACATTCCTGCCATGCACACCATTGTTGTTCACTGTCCTCCCGATTGTGGACTCAAACATTAACATTAGCTAATGTGAGAAGGGACTTTAATTGCTTGAAGGTTACCTTGGGCTCCTTTCTGACCTAGAGGACTACCATACACCTTGCTCTTGGCATGCTTTTTGCTGGTCAACCACTCTTGGGAAGGGTAAAAATGGCCTCGAATTTCCTGTATTTGTACATGATCTGACTGTGGATTGGTAGAGTCCAAACATTTTAGAGATGGTTTTGATTGAAAAAAAAAAAAAAAAAATCAATTTCATCCTTCAAATTAGCTGCTTATTCTAAAGGTTCACATACTTTATAAACCCCTTAGACATATAATATTGGATTATTTTCCTCAAATAAATGACCAAGTCAATATAAATTATTTTTGACTCATTTGTCTGACTTGATTCGCCATTTACTTTTGGAACAATGCGAGTTTAAAAATTTATGTAGTTTTAGGTCAAACATAAGCAGAAGTATAAAAAATTCTGAGGGGTTTACAAACTTTGAAGCACCACTGTATATGGCATATTCAACAATATGGCTGAGCCTTTACCTGGATAATCCACATAGGTCTGTAGAGTATGTAAACATTCAGAGCACAGGGCCCACAGCTCATCTTCTTGTAAGGGCTTTCCATAGTTTAACAAAACTTCTTTCAATGAAACCCACTATAAAGAGACAAGAGAGGTTAGGGGTTATGGGACTCAGTAAGCGATGCATTAGTACAGCTCCACCATTCATCGTTTTTGCTAGATTTTCATGGAACAGTGAATCAAAGAATTTATACAATCAAGTGGTCTCGTGACACTCCAAGCTGTTGGTAAACTACAACTCCCAGCAGAACAGCTGGCTGGGGCAGTAGTCCTAGTTCAACATGTAGATTTCAGAAAGATATTGGTCGGGAAATCGTGTTAAAGGGGTTCTAGAGCTTTGGAGTTTACTGCACACATTTGGACCATGAGAGTCAATACAGACCTTCACCAATTATTTTCTCTACAAAGTCAAAAATTAACATTTAAAAAGTGCCCTTTCACCCAAAAGCAATAAATGCCTATCCACTGGATAGATAACTGCTAGATTGGTGGGGTCTACCTGATGGGATCCCCACTGGTACTCCGATGCTCCCAGCAGGAGGACCACTTCTAGATGGGGTTTGAATGGAACAATGGTTAAGCATGAACCCTGGCACTCTATTCAAAGCATATGGGACAGACTAACAGCCAAGTGTGGAGTAGCATGAAAAGTTTTACATCCTAGTTGTGGCGATGAGTAGGGAGAGGATGAAGCTACTCGGGACATTAGGAAGATGGAAGCCCAATACAGTTGGCTTTCCCCCGATACAACCTCCAATCACCCTAGGGTTGGATACAACCACCTCCCCCCACCTCCTTTCCTTACCCAACAAGGATGTGCCCTCTAATTATCATATTTTTTATTCCTATTAAGGGGATGAGTGTATCAGCAGTTCTACATCTAATCAGTGTCCATTCACATCTGCGTCAGAGATTGCGTTCGGAGCCTCTGGTGCCGATCCAGCAGAACATCTCCAGTAAAATTCAGGTCAGAAGGACAGAAGCCAGATGAACCCAATTAGTCAATGGGGTTTGTTCAGCACCATTCAGTTACAGTATTTTATTGCGCAGCCCAGAAAATAGAGCTGAGCAACAGAAAATATCCTGGAGCCCCCGATACAGATATGAATAGGGCCTCAACTCTTGGATTCATCCGGATGCCTTTTGACTTCATGACTCAAATGGTTACTAACTCCTGAATTACACAGATTTCTGGTCTATTCAGTTCTGGTGAATCCACCATCTTGCCAAAAGTATTAGGACACCTGAGAAAGAGTTAATAGTATTTTTTCCCATATGTTACTACTTGGTGGAGCCTCCTTCGGCCCTAATGACATTGCATACTTTTCGTGGCATACTTTTTACTAACATCTGATACACTTCAAATGGTATTTCCCTCCCTTCATCCTGCATTGGCTTATCTACAATGGTGCAAGGAACATCGTCATTGGACAGTTGGGCAATGGAAGAACATTCTATGGCGTGACAAAGCATACCACACCCCGGTATATCCATCTGATTCGAAGATGGAGTAGAGCATGGGGAACACCTTTAGTGTGAGTGTGTTGTGCCAGCAGTTAAGTACGACAGAGGTTTCGTTATGGTCTTGGCCCGTTGGTTGTAGTGGCAAGAAACAAGAACATGCAGGTGTACCCTGACATTCTAGATAATAATGTGTTGTTGACAGTCTGACAATATTCTGGGAATGGTCGGCCATACTTCCAACAAGACAATCCGCCTTGTCAAAAATCCAACGCGGTTTTTCATTGGTTTGAGGATGCCCCACGATTGGACTGGCTGAGTCCCGACCTGATCCCTACTGAATATCTTTGAGGTTGGGAAACATGAACTGCATCCATCTTCTTTGAGAGAACTTGTCAGATGATTGCAGGAGGAATGGAGGGAAATACCAGCTGAAGTGTATCAGACGTTCGTAGAAAGTATATCATTGAGAGTATCCGATGTCATTAGGGCCAAAGGAGCCCCACTAAGTATTAACCTATGGAAATAAATACTACTTTTGATTCTTGCTCGGGTCCAACTACTTGGTAGGATAGCGTATGTATTGTGCATTGACATAAGGGACATGTACAAACTCTGCCCATCCTTAACGTTTATTTTTAAGTATTGTTTGTCTCAGGCTCCTCTTGGCTTAGACTTTTAGCCACAAACTATAAATTTGTATACTTCTCTTTCATAAAATGCTTTGATGCAAAACTGCCTGAAGGCGCCAAGCGCCGGGTGCCATTTTTAAAAAAATGCACCAAGTGATTACCTTCACAAAATGTATGGGTGGAATAAGATTTTTTTCATTCTATTTTATAATTTCAGGTTTATATTTGCGTTTGTCAAGAGTGTGAAAATTGCCCTGAGGGCGAAAGGGTTAATTTAACGTGAAATTACTGTAGCCGAACCGGTCCTGCTGTTGTGCATATGTCCTGTCTTTTATACATAACTCTCCAAGTAGCTTTGATGCCTACAACTCCTGAAGATGATGGGACCGCAGCATACTTTGTGGGTATTGGCGGAAGTTCAAAGTCAGATTAAACGAAGTGTTAGATTTGTAGAAAATAAAGTTTTACTATGTAAACTTGTACAAAACACCAGTAAGGGAACATTCACAATTTCTGGGATTAAAAAAAGCCCTTCCAGACAGGATCAGGGTTGCTTCTGCAGTATGTGCATGGCTTTCTGCAAAACCCTCTTCAGATAAATGAAAATGCTGCAATAAATCTGCTCTGTGTGAATGTACCCCAAAACCGCAGCTGAAAAGTAGATGAGCAGCGATATGCAGGGAAGAGCTCAGCTGCAAAACTGCTCGCATGTCAGACCCCCAAGGCTGGGGTTACAAGGGGTGGAAATGCTTCAGAGTTTCCGTGCGGATCCTCCGCACTGAAATTCTGCATGCATTTTTAAAACTGAGACTAAGCAGCAAAGTGGACGAAATTTGCAAAAATCTCGATCGCACGCTGCGGACAAGCCGCTTGGAAACTGACATGCGGCATGGAATTCAAATTTGCGACATGTCAATTTCAG
Organism: Eleutherodactylus coqui; assembly: GCF_035609145.1. Classification (NCBI taxonomy): domain Eukaryota; kingdom Metazoa; phylum Chordata; class Amphibia; order Anura; family Eleutherodactylidae; genus Eleutherodactylus; species Eleutherodactylus coqui. The sequence continues at coordinate 247,797,598 of NC_089840.1, forward strand.
CGCAGTTTCCGCTGCGAACTCTTTTCTCTCTATGGGGAGAGATTTACGCGGCAGAATATAGGCTAAAAAAACGCTTCAAACCCCGTGCTATCTGGCGTGTGTTTTGAAACAGCCTTTCCACTGGGGAAATCTTGCAGAATTTCTGCACGGTCCCGCTGCAGACATCCCGCACGATTTCTGTCCTGTGTGACCATAGCCTAAGTGTTGAGAATAAGGGATATAGTTCTCACCATGTTCTAGATCAAGGGTGTCCAACCAACAGCTTAGAATGGCCATGAATGCGGCCCAAAGGTGAGGGTGGCCCGCGCAAGCTAAATCTGGAGAAGGCGGGGCCATAGGCAATACCTGGCAGCGTCAGGTTATGCGTTTCCACTGACGCATAGGCTCGTACAGTGAGGCGGCACTTGCAGCTCTGTGACTGTCTGACCGGGTCTAGAATGCCACAGAGATTCTCCTTCCTGTCCTCCAGAGTCCTGACCGCTCCTATCCAGTATTGAAATGAGGAAGAGAGACGGTGATCTCATCTTGGCCAAGTGATGCTGCGAGTTCCTCCCCTGGTGGCAGAAATGGGCCCGTGGTTGCAAACTGCATGGCAGCCTGGACAGGCAAGACCTCCAATCCACATGGCCTGGCAAGGGCAGTGGGGGTTATTTGGAGGACAATGGGATGGGGGGGGGGGGGGGGGGGATTCTGGAAGAAGATGATGAGGGATTGTTTAGCATTTGTGTATTTAATGTATAGCCCAAAACAACTTCTTCCAGTGTGACCCACAGATAGCAAAAGGCTGGACCCCCCTGCTCCAGAGCCTTACGGGACACTTCTGTATTGTTCTTCCCCTGTAAGGATATCCATTACAGTCCCTTATTTATGCAGATAATGTACAAGCCCCACTATTGTCTAACAAGAAACGGGGGGGAATGTCACGGTGATATCATTGCGTCTTTCAATGTACTTCTGTCCTTGCTGTTCATATTATGGAACATATCAGCCGAAACAAGCAATACGTTATAACATGGGTTTACAAGAGCATTTAAAAGGCAACGAAAACAAACGGAAAAAAAATAAAAAGCTCTGTAGGTGGGATACAGTCAGACCGGTTTCATATCTGCGTCGGAACCTCCGGCTGGGGGTTCAATCACAGATCCGGCTCAAAATACTGGAAGAAAAAGCGCTACATGAAGTGCTTTTTCTTTCGTCCAAAAGTTGGGCAGCTGAGGGCGGAACGCGGACTGACTCCATTACAGTCAACAGGGTCCGTCTAGCACTGCTCGGTCCCGTCCAGAGATGGAGCCATTCGGCGGCGGTGTAAAAATTCCCCTTTCCTGCTGCCCAAAGGGAGTAGGAAAGTGAAATCCCCCAACGCGGGTGTGAAACTACCCCAATTCATAATCAGTAGTGTATAACCGAGTCCAGTTTTCAGAATGACACCTTTTACAAGTCATTTCAGAGCGTTCGAGCCCATAGGGACACCATAGAGGGGTAGAGGCCCTGCAGCCCGTCTGCAATGACAGAGTGACTTTAATACGTACCACGTATAGGGACCAGGAACTGAGCATAAAGTGGGTGTCCCTCCTTTAACACGATCTTGGAGGTGTCCCATTCCCAGACTAATGGTGCGTTTACACCAAACGATTTAGTGGCAGGATGCTCAGGTAGTCCGTTGACACATCATTGGCTCATTCAAACGAGAAATCGTTCACATTCGCTGAATAAGTGAATGAGAACAACTGAATGATAGGCCTTTAAACCGAACAATTGTTAAAACGAGTCAACAATGAGTTTTATGCCTGCATAAGGGTGCATTCAGACAAACGTATATCGGCTCGGTTTTCATGCCAAGCCGATAAACGGTGTCCTCATCTGGAGGGGGGTGGGGAGGATGGCAGAGCCAGGAGCAGGAACTGAGCTCCCGCCCCCTCTCTGCCCCCTCTACAGTATTTGCAACGAAAGGAGGTGGGACGGGGGCAGGGCTAAGTTCTGAGAATTAGCCCTGCCCCTGTCCCACCTCTCCCCATTGCAAATAGTGCAGAGGAGCAGAGAGGAGGCACAGAGGGGGCGGGAGCTCAGAGCACTGCTCCTGGCTCTTCCAGGCTTCCCCCCCTGCAGAGAGATGACGTATATCGGCTGGGCGTGACAACACAGCCGATATACGTTCGTCTGAATCCAGCCTAATGGTGTGTTTACACCAAACGATTTAGTGGCAGGATGCTCGGGTAGTCCATTGACACATGGTTGGCTCATTCAAACGAGAAATCATTCACATTCGCTGAATAAGTGAATGAGAACAACGGAATGATAGGCCTTTAAACCGAACAATTGTTAAAACGAGTCAACGATGATTTTTATGCCTGCATAAAATGAATGATGAACGAAAAGTGAACAATTTATTGTTCGTCATTCAACCATTGGCTGCGGTTACACTGAACAATTATAACAAAATGTAAAGGCTATGTCCTGTACACCTTTGCACTTTTTTTTTTTTTTTTTTAAATCAATGTATTTTTGGAAATGAAGACTTTTTGTAATTGGTTTTAATTATAAATTTCTGATTGGTTTGTTTCTAGCTAGCATTGTTTTACAAGTCACTGCAGACTAGAGCAGTGAAATCGGTACCTTGAAAATGACATGATTATTGGAATTCGGGCAATAGGGGTCTTGTATACCTGCTGACAAGGCACAGATCAAGAAATCGCTCACTTGGTAGTTGCTTGGTTTTTAGTTCACCTAGATACCAAGTGACTGTCAGGTTCTGTAAACAGGAGTCACTCAATTATGAGCGACTGCCTGTTTACTGTGAATAGAAGGGGATGGTTGGAACGTTCCCAGGCCCGCTCCAACTCCATACACAGACCAACTATGGCTCCTGTGTAAAAGCACATCAGCGATAGTCGCTGGAATGACTTTCAGATGCTAAAAGGACCTTTAGCAAATTCTGTCAGTCAGCGTAAACTGTCCAACTCCTCCTTTAGCTGGGTCCCCTGTTGTGAACATGCATGCACTGACCTATTACAGAAGCCTGTATGACAGTGTTAGGGCATGGTGGAAAAGATCAGGCAGGCAGGCAGACAGGGTTGTAATTCACTCTTGGTGAATCTTCTGAATTCATCAGCAGTGAGTGAGAACAAACTGTCACTACTCAGAGAGAGCATGGAGAGAGCATGGAGAGATAGCTGTGTAGTACAGAGTGGGTGTGGTTATCCTACACAGCTTTATGGAGGAGGAGAGGGGAGCTAAACTTATGCAGGTTCAGGAGAGATACCTGCTGATCAGCGCTGGGAACATTCCTGAGCCAGAACAGAAACTTGAATGTAAGAGAGCACACAAACCAAGTGTGGAGCTTTCTAAATGCAGGAGAAGGAAATCTCATTGCAAAGAATTGCTGATGGTTCTCCTTCAGCATGCTGTATGAGAATGATCAGCCTTATCAGGAATTCACAGCAGGATACAGCTGAAATTATTTCAGCTGTATCCCACTCCCTGAACACAGGCGGGGTATGAAGAACAGAGAGGTCCAGCTCTGCTCTGCATCCCCCACTTGGAGCGCTCAGCTGTATAACAGCCGGGCCTCCAAGCAGAGAACAGCTGGATGCAGAAGACAAGCAGCCCCCCTTGGCTTCTGCATCTCTCTCTCAGAGCGAAAAAGTGATCGCTCAACGTTTGAGCGATCACCTTGCGCTGAATGCACACAACGGTTATCGCTCAAAAGTCGCTCAAAAGACATCTGTTGAGCAATAATCGTTCCATCTAAGCCAGGCTTTATACATTTACAATGGTTGGACCTCCATTTTTCTGGCACAAATCTTCAAATCTCCTACATAGACAGAGCTAGATTATAAAGTTTCTTTTCTTGCTTGCCTGCCTGTGCAGAGGAGTTGGAGCTGCGTATCAGAGAAACAAAATTTCAATCCTTATAAAAAAAGGTATATGAAATCCAGAATTTCAGGTTTTCTAGGATCACATAATTTGCCCAAGAAGGAAAATGGAATAAAATATTAAAAGAGCAGGTTAACCTCCACTGGCATTCTAGTTCGCCCTTAAGTCCAGTCCTCCCCACATGCTGCTGATGGAAGTTATTATCCGCAGCGGTCATGTGTTATAGATGCAACGTCATCAACCCCTTCAGTGGCAGGTTTAGGATTACCATGTCATGCCTCACAGGGCAGTTTTTTTTAAATGAGTCAACAATGCAATTTAAACCCCGGAAGATTTCAGATGACAGCTCAGCCAGTGCTCTGCACATTTCAGCACAAGAGCTGTCCACAGAAATCTTCCAGGGTTCAACTGCATGGTCAGTGCAGCAAGCCCCAGAGATTTTCCGGGCATGCCACTAAAGGGGTTAAGTGTAACTGTACATTCACAAACCTTATGGTATGTCAAAGAGACGTCAAAAACTTTGATCGGTGGCGGTGAAGTTGCCGACCAAAATCGCTAGAGAGAAGCAGCTTTAAGTGGAGGTGGGCTTACAGACTATTTACCCATCTTCAGCTAGCAAGCAGACAGAGCTCAGCTGAGTTTTCTGCAGCTTCGGTTTCTAGAACAAGCAGCAGAAATACTTAGCCAAGTGCCAACTATGCTCTTTAACCCCTTAAGGACACAGCCTTTTTTTTCCCTCCCCACGTAGAAATAAAAATTATAACTCTTTTATCCATCAATGCAGCTGTCTGAGGGCTTGTTTTTTTGCAGGACTAGTTACGGGTTGTATTTTTCAGTGATGCTATGTAATTTACTACATAATGTACAAAAAAAAAAATGTAAAAAAAAGAAATTCTAAGTGGCATGAAAAATAAAATAACTAACTATTGTCATCTTGGGGCTCATAGTTGTGCGAGGGCTCATTTTTTTGTGGGACGTCCTGTAGTTTCTAGTACATATGACTTTATTGCTTTTTATTACATTGTTTTCTTGGAGACAGGGTATAAACAAAAAAGAGCACAATTAGTATAATTTAGTCCCCATAGGGGACATGAACTTGTGATGGTCTCCTCACTCCTGCAGTATGAAGTAATGCCATACCAGGCATGGCTTGATAGGCACTCTGCAGTGGTAACCCTGGGGGCTTTCAGAAAGCCCCTGGCTGACTCGGCAACTGAACAGCACCCCGCAATCTCATTACGGGAGACCGCTCGGGACCCCCGAACATTTGAATGCCACTTAAAGAATTAATGGCGACATTTAAATGGTTAAGAGCTGCAATCAGTGGCACTGCTGATCGGAGTTGTTGCAGGCAGGTGTCAGCCTACCTGCCGATCCGACCAAAGACCGTGCAACGCAGCATGGGAAGTAAGGGCAAGACAGTGCTCAGGCGAGTGCTTCTGCTACTTCATTCGGTGAGGTCTCAGCACCCCACCTGTCTAAAGTAAAGTTACACTTTAAGGTTACAGGAAGAACATAGCAATTGAAACACAGTAAAAGCTTTCCACAAACTAGCATTAAATTTTCCTGCCAAATTTTCGTTTATCTGCCCCGCAAAAGGATATTTATTTTTACCCGCTGTTCCTCATTCACAGCAGTTGATTCATATCCGTCACTGAAGTCAGGCCGCAGTTCGGGGCTGTTAACGTGTCTTGACATAGATAAACTATCTTCTTGATAAACGGTTGTAGATGCAAACGTTTCCTTGGCTTTACTGTGTTTTATATTTAACCGGATACTGTCCAGAACAGGATCTTCAGAAACGGTATATTTTTTGGAAACGGGGTTTCTATCTGTACAAAGAAAATGCTGGTTTTCTTGTTCAAGAGCCGTAACTAGATTTTCATAAGAAACTTGAGAATGGCACTTAGATTGTCCAAGAGGGGATAAACAGTTTGTGTGGTTTGGCACAAGGAGACTTGACTGGGTTATTTGTTCATCTCCTAAATCTTGGTCTTCACCGCCTTCGATCGGTGATAGACAGCTAGGTACAGATGGCCAACTTTTTAAGGTGACCATTCCTACACCGGGTGGAGACTGAGAAAGAGACCGTCTTTCAACGTTATTAACCAAAGGGGAGGGCTTATTTCTTCTATATCTTTTTAAAGAGAGCTTTGCCATTTCATCTTCAACCTTTGCCCTTTCAAAGCCTTCGGGGGAAGACGACTTGCTCCTCTCCCGTTTATTTTTCTTGAGATGATGTCCAAATGAGATCGGAGAAGAACATGGCTTCTCCAGTTTGAACTCTGTTTCGCGCCATCCATTGTGATGCTCTTCTTCTAGCGCAAAGTCCGAACTGTGGCAGAAACCGGTAGGACTGACAGAGCAGTTTTCGGGTATAGTGGAAATACGGTTAGGTGCCTTCTCAGCTGTGGGAACTTTCATACAATGGTCCTTCTTGTTGATGCCCTTCCATAGACTTTCCCAGCCATCTACATCAAAACATAGAAGTAGATTTTAATTTCGATTACATTCTTGTACAAGGTCTGGTTTTATACATCATTACATGTACTTTATTTCAGGAAACATTACCATACGACAGTGTACAAGATTTACCTTGGAAAGCACTGACAGATTCTATTGAGAGGACTCTTCTGCCAATGGACGAGAGGCTTCGACAAACAGATGAGGAGCAACTAATCTTTTCTTCACATAGAGATATAATGCTCTATAAGGAAGATTATGAGAAATAATGTCATTATGCAGGCTGCATGTGTAAATGTACAGATCAAAACATTTTACATACAGAACGCACCCCCCCCCCCCCCAATACCCCCAAAACAGAATAAAAATATAAAGATTAAAACTCTCAATAGTGCAAACATGAAAAAAAAAAAAAAAAAAGACTTGACTGTTACCATAGCATTAACCCTTTTAATCCACTGTCTGAAGTCTTTAGACATTCTGATTGAAGACTGTACAGCTCCGATGTCAGAAGACATCCGGCCGGGTATTCTTACTGTATATTACTGGCCGCTCTGTTGTCAGGGGCCTCCCCAGCATGTTTCATAATGCAGTACTGGCTCTTGCCAGCAGATGGCACCATTGTATAATAGGAGAAAGAGAAAGCCCCCTAGGAAACCCTTAATCCTAAATTGGATTGCAAAGGGTTAAGGCTGGGTTGACAGCAGCAGTGCTGTCTTCCGTTCAGCTCCTCCGGCCTTAGAGCTGAATAGAAAAAAAATGAAATCCCAGACCGGAACAGCATTGACTGGACCCCAATAATGGAGTTCACCCAGCTTCAAGCATAGGGAGAGAAATTTTCCCAGACAAAATAGATCAGCATGATGCGTTATTTTAAACCAAATTTGTGCCGGAGACTCTGGCCCAAACGTGAACATTGCCCAAGACTGGAAAGAGTTCATCAATATAGACCTAAAGAATGAGTCATAGTGGGCGGGAGAGAGCACCAAGATTCGCAATTTTATATATATATAAAATATACATTTTTTTTTTATTTTTTTTTTTTTTTACTCCAGAAGCTGGTGCATGTGCTTTGATAAAATCCCTCTAAGCAGTTTTTATTGCTCCATGTGTAAAGCCTTGACTAAAATTCGGCCACGTATTTGTTCGTCCACAACTCCTCTGCAGATCTATGGTTACAGACTACAAGCATACCCTGTGTAGTGTGATCTCAAGGTCAAGTTCTTTCCATCTTTCTCCTACCTCTTCCAAGTTGAAGAGAATGTTCTCAGCAATACTGACCACACCTAACTGCTACCGCTGCTAAATAGGACCTGGGGAGTGAGTCAAGCTTAATCATACCTGCGCTGCCAAATACTACTACTGGAAAAGAAAAATAAAATATTATCCACTCGAGCTGTATACTAATGAACTGTCAGCTGTTTGTTGGGGTGTACCTGAACCAGGGAGGCATCCTAGCATCTTGGGTGCAAACCCTCTGCAACCATCCCCCCCTTCTCTTTATTGATGTTCCCAGCGGTCTTCTGAGAATTAAGATTTCGTATGATGCCTTTAGTAGCACAGACCTCAGTGAGAGCTGCAAGCATTTGCAGCTCCCACTTCAAACTGCTGTAGCTCAGGCTAGATTGTAACTAGAACAGCAATTCTAGTCTTGTTTTAAAGCCAAAATTGTTTAGAGACAAACTAGCCTGAGCAACAGCCTTTATTAGCAATAAGAGAAATGCTGTGGCTTCTTGGATGAATAAAACTCTAGACAACTCATCCCTTGTGCTCTTGATTGACAATTCCAGTGGGTCTCTTGCTGGTTAGGATGTAGAATGACACAGGAGAGGGGAAGAATTGTGAAGAGTTTGCTGCTGAGAACTTCATTTTTTCTGGTATCCTAGCAGTATGGCCAGCGACAAAGGTCTGATTATTTTTAATTCCTCAGGACCTATTTAGTGGTGTTAAACGTTTGGTGTGGTCACAACTGCTGACAGATTCCCTTCACCAAAATGTAGGGAAATAATAAACAGGAAGTATTGCAGCAATATCAGACTATGCAGGATTTGCAGTCTGCAACCATGGAGAGACATAAGTCTGCATACCGTGTTTCCCTGAAAATAGGTCCTACCCCGGTTTTCGGGGAAGGCTTGAAATTTAATTCCACACACTCTCCCCCCCCCCCCCCCCGCCGAAAAGAATACTTAGCTAGCCTGCATAAAAATAAAAAATGAAAAGTCAATACGTGGCGTTCCGATGGTCTCCGGCGGTGCTGCGGCAAACTGCAGTGTCCTCCCAGTCTGCCATCTCAGCTTCTTTCTGGTGACGGGGCTTTGAATACCCCGCCGCCAGCAAAGCGAGTGCTGTGATTGGCTAATCGAGTGCCAGCAGCCAATCACAGCCACTCAGTGTCTTGTAATTACAGTCTACAAACTCATTTTTTTTAAATTTTCTTTAACAGTCTTGTATCGCTGTTTCCATACAGAGGCACATCTTCTGTATTTTATAAATTACTCATTGCGTCTCAGGGCAAACACATAGGATTTTTTTTTCTCCTTCTGCCACTGCTATCAGGATCAATCCCTTACCAAGTCTATATTTGGGAATTACAGTTTAAGCAATTCACAAATATTCTTCCTTAAAAGTGTATGTGAAATTTTATAAATGAATTTCTATACAAGTAAGGATCTATATTGTATCTACTGCTGAACAAAATTATAAAAGATGAAAGCAGACATTTATGGCGGAAATCTCCATCTCCACCTAGACAGATGATCCCGGGAATAGGAAGAATTAGGCATGTTGAATTTTACATTTCTGATTCGGACTATGCAAACACATTTAAAGGGGTTGTCCCGCGGCAGCAAGTGGGGTTAAGCACTTCTGTATGGCCATATTAATGCACTTTGTAATATACATCGTGCATTAAATATGAGCCATACAGAAGTTATACACTTACCCCCTCCGGTGCTGGCGTCCTCGTCTCTATGGCGCTGACTAACGCTGTCTTCTGCGCATGCGCAGACCAGCTCTCCGGCGCGAGCACGCCGGAGCGGCCCCATTCAACAGAACAGAAGACCGCACAGCGCAAGCGCATCTAATGGAAGGAGAAGACAGCGTTAGTCGGCGGAGGGGGTAAGTGTATAACTTCTGTATGGCTCATATTTAATGCACAATGTATATTACAAAGTGCATTAATATGGCCATACAGAAGTGTATAACCCCACTTGCTTTCGCGGGACAACCCCTTTAACAATCTCATTGATCAGCGTCAATTGTTGGCAGAAACAGCTGTCAGCTGAAAAAGCATTTGGCCAATAGGGATTGAAGGTGTAAAAGGTAGCACAAAGAGAACCTCCAGTTCAGGGAGAAACTTCTGCTCTGGGACAGGATAGGCAGGAGTATATAGTTCTGTACACTGTGTACTGCTCTATGATTGGCCAGTGCTGATCATATGAGCAGCTCTGGCCAGTGAGAAAACAAGAATAGCACATTGGTAGTCTAACACTACCAATAAACTGTGGGGTTAGATAGTCTTAAAATTGTGTCGGCCATCTTGAATGCCCAAAAAAAAAAAAAAAAAAGGACCTAGAACTGGCAATCAGAGGGCTGTCAGAGAAGAACAATTACATGTCAATATATACCCTGTCCCCTCTGGTCTCAGGCTAGAATTCTCTCCCAGAACCGGAGGGGCGCTTTAACTTTCAGTAGCAGTGGGGAGGGGGGGGGGGGGGGGATGTGTCTGCTTAATCATCCTACCTCAATGTCCGGTCTGTCTGCCGGGTTTTCTTGTTGCATAGAGTCCAGCAAGGAATTTAAATCTTGGCAAAATTCTGTCTCGGAATCTGGGTCGACGACAAATTCTATCGCTGCTTTCAGTGTTGCACCCAGAGAATATATGTGTCCCTGCAAAAGTATATATGAACAGAGGAAATAAGTTCAAATACATGGGGATTTTTACTTTAGCTTTTAAAAAAAATAATCAAGAAATGGTATGCTAGAGAATACATTAGGTTGTCAAGGATTAAAAGGGCTTGTCTAGCTTAAAAAAAAACCATTTAAATATACATTAGTGAACTCCCAGTCTACATTCAGGATTCTTCTCTCTTGGCCTTTCTTATCTTGCATTACACAAATAGCCCATTGATATGAATTGTGTAATACTTTATTTCACCTGTGGTGGCACTGTAGGGAAATTGAACACTTGCTGTTGGGCTCCCCACAGATTACAGCCGATTGCTGAAGGCCTTAGCAAGGGGAAACTCTGTAATCAGCTTATTGAAGCCTTCACCACACACACGTACCTCTATAGTGTTACCAGTCAGATCAAACTCTGGAGGTACAAAGGCCCCTTCAGGATCATCTAGAAGATAAAATGTAACCCAGTTTTATAATTGCTTTACTGAATTCTTTGTAGTCGATATCACTCTTACTGCACAGTTTTCCATGAATCAGATCAAACAGAAAAAGTGACATCGAAAATACATCACAATGAATATTTCATATGAATGAAAATTACACACAAAAAAAAGTAAGACGAAAATCATCAGTGCCGCCATGTCCAGCAGTCATGAAGACAAAAGGTAAAAAGTTTGGAGGTTGCTAGAAATATATTATCAGCAAAACAAGAAAAATGAAATTCTGATTTTGGAAAAAAAAAAAAAAAAAAAAGAAGAAACAGAAAAAAAAAAGAAAAAAAGTGTACCCCCAGTTCTAAAAGTCTCAACACATCACCCTAAAGGGTGTCCATGGATAACAGCCTCCACCAATAGCAAGAGCAAGAAGGACACAGATTCCCTACAGCTCCTCTAGGCTTCAAGAGTCTTCAGTCATGAGCTTAAGGCTGGATTCACACAAACGTATATTGGCTCGGTTTCCACACCGAGCCGATATACGTCGTCCACATCTGCGGAGGGGGGGGGGGGGGGGTCGAAGAGCCAGGAGCAGGAACTGAGCTCCCGCCCACACTCTGCCTCCTCTCCGCCCCTCTGCACTATTTGCGATAGCGAGAGGTAGGATGGGGGCGGGGCTAATTCTCAGAACTTAGCCCCGCCCCCGTTCCACCTCCTTTCATTGCAAATAGTGCAGAGGGGCAGAGAGGGGGTGGAGAGGAGACAGAGAGGGGGTGGGAGCTTAGTTCCTGCTCCTGGCTCTTCCATCCTCCCCCCCCTGCAGATGAGGATGACATATCGGCTTGGCGTGAAAACCAAGCCGATATACGTTAGTGTGAATCCAGCCTAAAACTGATAAGCAAATCAGTACCTACAAGAGACCTTTCCTCAGGTCTTCTCCTTAGCTGCTTTTTTAGCTCATCTCTATTCGGACAGAGCCGCTCATTGGTTCACGAAGATACACCCCCTACTTCTTCTGCAACCTGAGCCAATGATGAGTCAGGGGGTGTGTCCAAGACTTAGGCACCTTAGCTGTAGTCAGGGATCACAGCTCTGTCCTAATAATGCTTAAAAGCAGCCAAGAAACAATGTCAGAGGAAAAATACATAGCCGGTAATCATCTCCTGTAGGTACAGACTTGCATATCTATTTGGAGCTCCTGACCACTTTAATTTGGGAAAGGTGATTGGGCCATAGGGCGTGCTTTGGTGAATGCCAATGCACCTTCATTCTAGCTGTTGGTGAAGGCTGCAGACCTCATCTTAGAACTTTATTGCTAATTCTCATTTGCCTTGCAGTGTCCTACATCAGGCTAGGTTCATACGAGTCTGATTTCATGCAAATTTTGGCCCAAAATCAGAGTTAAAATCCAATGAAAATCCAAACACCATGCATGTAATGGGGGGTTCCGCAACCCCATTGATATGCAACGGAAGCTTTTGCGGGTGAATTTTTGGTGTTGCCAAGAAAAAAGTCCACCGCGGAAATAATTTCAGATGGAAACACTGAGGATTAGCTCTATGAAATGACAATAGGGCAATTCTTGTGCAGTTCTGTTTGGACCTTGCAGCAACTCTGTGGCAGAAATTCCTTCGAAAAATATAAGTGATTTTAAAGAGGTTTCTGGATCTGTGATATGGATGACCTAATTTTAGGACAGCTCAAAAATATCAGAATGGTTGGGTGGGCCGGCTCCTGGCACACCTGCCATTCAGTTGTTTGAGGGCGCTGTGACGACTTCTTCGGCCTGTGACATTACATTCATGGGTTACATAGCCTTCGTGCAGCTCAGTGGTGTTGTAGTGAATGTAACTGAGCTGCAATACCAGGAACCGCCACTATGAATTGAATGGTATAGTCCGCAGCACTTGACCACTTCAGTGAGATGATCTCTAGGGGATCAGGAGTTGAGCCCCACTAAAAATCAGATATTGACCTATCAATATCCAAGCCCTGGAAAACCCCTTTAACCCTTTCCAATCCACTGTCTGACGTCTTCCTAGATTCTGATTGAAGCTTGTAGAGCTCCAATGTCAGAAGACGTCCGACAGGGTATTCTTACCGTCTATTGCCAGACGCTCCGCTCTCAGAGCCTCTCTGGCACACACACACACTGGCTTTAGCCAGCAGATGGCACTGTTGTATAACAGCAAAAAGAGAAAGCCTTTTAGGAAACCCTGAATCCAAAATTGGATTGGAAAGGCTTAAGCCAATCCATGCATACCCTTAAAATTTTGTCTGCCTTTAGCTACCACTAGAGGGAGCTTACTTGATCTACAGGAGTTGTATAAATTTGTTGGCGTATGACCCCCAACCCCAAGTGGTTGTCCCAGAGCTCCATCCCTTATAATGATATATTCGTAATCAGCGCAGAAAGTGGTGACGAAAGTTGGGCATTCACTTCATACACTTTTCATTCTTAGCATTTGCTGTGTAACACTGCATTTCTTTTACGAGTCGCTCATAATTGATGCACTGTTGTCATTGAGAAAGCCGCTCGGGGACTTGGCACTAGTGGATGAAAGGAAGACTTACCACTAAGCTGCTCCATGAAGCAGACGTTGCCGCTGGTGTTAAATGCCAGTGTGTCTGGAGTAATGCACAGCGTCTGGAAGATGGCTGCGTGAGAGATGTCCTTCATGGAGTAGCAGCATTCCAGGCAGATTGCCCAAATATCCTGCTCAGTGAGACCGTTATCTCGTAGCGACAGAATATCGGCCAAGGACACGTTTTCCTGCCAAGACATTTCACAGCACTTCAGTAATGGTATAAACACTCAACGTCTCGCCGTGGCTTCATTTGTAACCAATATTTGGGGATTGAGAATGACCAAATCGCATCAACAATGAGCTGCGAACTAGGAAATTACAATAAATTAGAAAATCGCTCTCTAGTCTCCGCTCTACATTAAATCGGCAATAGATCCGTAAAATAGATGTAGAAAGGAGGGTATAGAATACGGGTCACAATATTAGATGAAATTCCATAAAAATAGATGATTTTTTTTTTTTTTTTTTTAAGTAGACATCACGGTGACCATAACCACGTCAAAGAAGTGAAGAGCATTCCATGGTGCAGAAGGGCAGTAGAACTAAATGAAACAGAGAGGAGGAGAGCAGTCACTCAAAAGCAGCCTCCCCCCAACATGGACCGGAAGAAGCGCCCGACAAACAGCTGTTGAAAGCTTAGACCATAAATGGGAATCACGGCGCACTTAAGGCTCATTTACACGCAAAGACAAACTGAAAGATTGACAGTTCTAGAGATCATTTTACATCAAGTGCTAATGGACACTAATGCCCATCAGCACTTTTATCACCCTTTGCCTGATAATAAGACCTACCCCAAAAATACACCCCAACATGGTTTTTCTATGGTTTTAGGATGCTTGAAATATAAGCCCTACTCCAAAAATAAGCCATAGTTACAGTTAATTTTAAAATTATACTTAAATATAGTGTCCAGGCAGCTAAACATGTATGAGAGTTAAATATTTTGGAGCAAAAATTAATATAAGACCCCGTCTTATTTTTGGGGAAACCGGGTAGGTTCAATTGCATGTAAATGAGCCTCCAGAAGCTGCTTGCAGAACCCAGCAGGTGGTCTGGGCTTTGCAATCAGCTCCTTTGTTCTCGCATGGGCTGTCAGCTGAATACAATGTAATCAGCGCTCCCATGCAGAATACAGTGTGCGATCCCTGTTATTTACTCTCCGGCTGAAGGATGGATTTTAAAGCTCACCTTAAAATCATCGTTTAGCCGAAGAGTAAACGATGGTAGCATTTACACGCAACGATTATCGCTCATATGCCATTGTTTGAACGAAATTTGAACGATAATCGAAGCGTGTAAATGGGGCTTTACTGGAGTGGAAGTCGTTAGGGTTAAAAGGAACCCTCACTGATATCAGTAAACGCATTTGAGTTTGGGATTGGGACCATCATCTGGCTAATTCACAATCAAATAGGCTCAATCACACGGGCATCTTGCTTATGTTGGTCCGTGAATACACAGTGCGTTCATGTACAGATACAGATTCCCTGTGTATTTCTGCTCATCTTCTTAATGCAAGAAATCCCATTGATTTATTTTGTAATTACGCAGCGGAGACGCAAGTTTCCTATGTATTTACGCATTTCAGTGAGTATTAGGGCCCAAAATAGGAGGTGCTGCGTTTTTTTCATGTGACTAAGGCTTTATTCACACAAGCGGTGATACGTGGCTATTTAGCCGCGTTTCACGCCGTCTGAAAGCAGAGACCATCTGAGGCATTGGATTCCAATGCATTCGTTCACATGGGCGATTTTGCAGCCCATAAAAACGTTGCACCGGAAAAGAATAGCACATACGCTGCAGAAATTATACGCTGACGGAAAAGATAGGTCTTGCTCTATCTTTTGACCAATATACTCTGCCGGCTCCCATAGACTCCTATGGGAGCTGCAAAAAAGGAGCGGGAGGCAGTTTAGCTGCATCCAATGCAGGGAAAAGCTTCCAGGTGCCTTTATTTAGACATTTGAAGTCGGTCTAGGCGCGGTATGGAGAATGCAGCTGGACCGCTCTGTTCTTCAGACCCAGCGGCCATTAGGGAGCGGGATACAGCTGAAAGACCATGATGAGCGATGGCTTAACGAAAACTGCACAATGTAATTGCAGTTAACACAACGATTATTGCTCAAGAGATGGCTTTTGAGCGATAATCGTTGTGTCTAAATGGGCATTAAGACCCCCAAAACTTGACCACTTCTACTCCTGTGAATGTTCCCCATTATTGTTAACACTTTCAACTGGGTGACAATAAGGTACAAAAACATGTGAAAACAAACAAACTAAAACAAAAAAAAAAAAAACACAACAAACCCACAAAACATAAAAAGAAAACACACATATAAAACACACATATAAAACACACACGACGCCTCGTTGGAGGTCCATCTAGCACCAGATTAGAGTGTTAATATTTCCTCATTACTCACAACTAACGAGCACACATGCATTAACAAATAGTTCCAATGGAAAGAAAGATCCGGCACACTCGCTGCGTCTCACCAGGGAAATCCTGCCCAAGTGTTAAGATACAGCAACAACCACTAACGGCTAAACTATTTTTGGAGAAAGTCCAAGAACGCTTGTAAGGAAAGGAAAAGATCTCGGAAACAACTGCTTGTTACTACAGACACAGATTGCTACAAGACATCAGCAGCATTGCTATTAGATGGATCATCAGTGGATGAATGACCACCAGGGCTAAGGAGAATCTTAAAACCCCCAAAGTAAGGCCCCTTCTGAGTGTCACCCTTACCATAGGTCATCAGGGCATTTAAACCCAAGCCCAATGTCTACGGCTTACCCATCTCCCAGACTGCAAGTACAATGTGACCGCAAAACGATAGAGCCCTTCACAGGGTGATCCTTATGAAACAAAGGCCTTTTCAAGGGGTGTGGCTTATGTAAAAGGGTGGTGCCAAGTCTAGTCAGAATCACTATGAAGTTAAAACCCCAGATTAAACTGCCTTTAACCCCTTAATTACATGGCCTATTTTGGCGGATTTTCTTCTCCATTTATCAAAAGTCATAACTTTTTTATTTTTCCGTCGACACAGCCGTATAAGGGCTTGTTTTTTGTGATTTTTATTTATTTTTTTACAGCGTTAATCATGCAGCATAAATGACACGATCCATTTTTTCTGCGGGTCGGTACGGTTACAGCGATACCAAAATTCTTACTTTTTTTTAGGTTTTTCCACTTTTCTGCAATAAAAAGCCCTTTTTTTGGAAATCTTTTTTTTTCTCTATATCGCTGCATTCAAAGTCCTGTAATTTTTTTTTTTTTTTTTTAATGTACAGAGCTTCGTGAGGGCTTAGTTTTTGAGAGACGAGCTGTAGTTCTTATTGGTACCATTTTGGGGTACATACTGCTTTTTTGATCACATTCATTGCGTTTTTAGTGAGACAAAGTGCTAAAAATTAGCATTTCGCCTCAATTTTTTTTAGCGCTTTTTAACATGCAGTCACGTCGTTACGGACGCGATAATACCAAATATGTGGGGTTCTAATTTTTTTTTTTAAGCTTTTTTTATGCTAATATAAGAAAGCATAAAAATTGGGGGTTTTTTTAACATTTTTTTAATCATTTTTTTTCTGAGGGACTTACAACACTGCCCTGATTATCGCTGTGATAAGGCATGGCAGGGCTACCGTTCTGCCATGCCTTATCGCTTATACAGCGACCTCAGGCACTGGCAACACAGGATGATTATATTGCGAGAGCCCAGCAACTTCTCCCTCTGTGAACCCTTCCCATGCCACGATCTACATAGATTGTGGCAGGGAAGGGGTTAACAGCGGGGGGGGGGCGCGCATCTCCGATGCACCCCCGCTGTTGCAGCGGGAGGCCGGCTATGACTGACAGCCGGCTCCCGCTGCGGGATAGCGCGAGATCATGTGATCTCGCGCTATCCCTATGACGTAAGGGTACGTCATTTTGCGGGAAGTACCCCACTCCCATGACGTAAGGGTACGTCATGGGGAGGGAAGGGGTTAAAAAAAAAAAAAGTTTTCCAGGCAAATACAGCTGATTGTCCGGCCCAATTTCCCTGCAGCAGGGCCAGACATAGTCATTAAGGTCGGAGCATGAAGTCTCAGAGGCAGCTACTATTGAAATCAATGAGAGCGAAGTCTCCTATCACACTTCCAGATCCACATTGGGATCACAGCAGAAGGACTCACGGGTGGCTTCACTCCCACTGATTTCAATAGTAGTGATGCCACCTCTGAGGCACCCTGCTCCTACTCCAATAACCATATCCGGCCCTGCTGCAGAGACAGTGGGGTGAACAATCAGCTGATCGCTGGGGATCCCTATAAGTTATCAATACTGTTTGCCCGGAAAACCCATTAAATGTCAACCCCCCCCCCTCCACCTCCATAGTCAAACCCTTTATTTTAATATCAGACCCCAAAACAGACTCCCTACATATATTCAAATGCCAAACCCCTGTTTTTATATCAAACCCCAGATGAGATGTCCTACATATATCCAGACCCCAATATTAACCTCTTTATGCTTTTAGTCATATATGCACACCCTCCAACACTGAATGGCTATGATTAGTTCTCGAGAGCCACGACTCTGAGCCAATCAGAGCAATCACTTGCTGGAGGCTGGGTTTACAAGCCACGTTACCAGCAAGCAATTTTGTGTCAGCGGCTGAGAACTGCAAGGAAGCCTGCCGTGACTGCGGAGATCAGAGGGAGGGACCCGGATGGTATCTGCTAGGCAAGTATTGCCCCCCCCCATGTAGTGTAGCTAGGGCTTATTTTCAGCATAGGGCTTATATTTCAAGCCCCCGCCCCACTCCCACTGAAAATCAGCATATGGCTTATTTTAGGGCTAGGTCTAATTTTCAGGGAAACACGGTAGAAACCACGTCAGCCCACAAGAAACAAGCTCTCACACAGCACAGTCAACTAGAAAATAAAAAACTAAAATTATTTTTCTCCGCGGTGTTTCACTGCAGCTTAGGTTCTATTGAACCTAATAGCTCAATGTTCATGTTGCAGAATTCCACCACGGAATTCCATATCATGAAATAACCCACGGCATGTCCCATTTGTAGTCAGTGGAAGCTGGCCGTCACACTATACTTCCGCTGTAGCACAGTGAATATGCGCCCCGCCCACCGCGTCATATGACACTGCCTGCGCGTCATGCGCTGTACTACGCCGAAGCGTCATCGTGGGAGCTGCACAGCAGATCCGGAGGCGAGTATTTTTCAGAAAGCCGCACCAGAGGATCACAACCCCACAGAAGCGATGGGAGACTTTTTTTAAACAGAAAAAACATCTTGCATCCACCGGTACATCGCACGTTCACGAGTGCAGCATTAGGCTGAGGTTCACGGCCCGATATCGCACTCGGCCATGTGTCGATAGCCTTAAGGGGTTAATTTCATACCACATAAACCAGATTAGGTAAAATAATATTCAGTGATCAGACCAGACTATGACCTTATCCTGGCAGGAAACGACACGTTCAACGTTCTATAGAGCCAAGCCCATTAAACGGGTAGGTGCACAACATGCGTAGTAGCAGAACTGGGATGAAAGTTCTTGCAGCTGCTTTTCGTGACGTCAGCGCCCGTGGAGCTAGGAATGTCACAACAATGGTTGTTTATGCAAAGGGAAAGTTTCTGGGAGACCGTTGTAGCCGAGGAACAAGTGGGTTGTGTTTGTGACAAGGCTCACACAGTCATACAAACCTACTAGAAGCATGTAGCCATCAATAATACTTCGGTTTCTGTAAAGTGTTATTTCCTCAACAGTAACCCGGGAAGTTGGACTAATCCGATACATAATGGCTGATTTTGTGGTTTAGTTTCTTTACTTGTTTCGCTGCACCTGCGCCCTATTTTTAGTTTCCCTCCCTGCCAAAAGGGGAAAGACTATATATCACAGTAATCAGCAGAATGGGCGGACTACAATACCCAAAGCAGCTTCCAAAATTGGAGTTCTTGAGCTTAAAAAAAAAAAAAAAAAGACGGCTAAGGGGCGACCTAATAGCCATGTATAAATATATCAGAGTGTGATGGTTCTTGTAATCTTGTAGATTGGATACCTTTTATTGGCTAACAAAAATACATGATGTTAATGCGAGCTTTCAGACCTCACAGGATTCTTCATCAAGGCAATAAGGAAATGGATCCGAAGAGGCATGCAATATATATCTATATCTGTCACATACATACACAGTAGTGCCTTGGCTTACGACTTTAATCCGTTCTGAGACGGAGCTCTTAAGCCAAAACACTTGTGTGTCAAGTCCCTTTTCCCCATTGAACGGAATTGAAACGCCATTAATGCGTTCCGCAATAATGGCGTTTCAATTCACTTTAATGGGGAAACTACACGTAAAAAAAATCATCAATACTCACCTACCACCAGCGTTCTCCCAATGGTCTGTGGCGCTGCTGCAGGCTGTTGCACTCTCCTCCGTGCCAACAAAGCATTTATTCCTGGAAGCGAGGCTTGAAAGCCTCGCCTCCAGCAAGCTAATGATCTCATTGGTTAATTTAGCGCCGTTTTTTATTGACTGATGCGGCACTGGTTTAACCAATCAGAGCATTAGCTTGCTGGAGGCGGGGCATTCGAACCGAGGACGACGACGCAACAGCCTGTAGCAGCGCCGCAGGCCATCGCGAGGACCGTAACGCCGGTGACCGGTGACTATTAGACTATCCCTCCTGAGTCTCATTTTGCAAGCTGCTTAACTTGCGAGCAGGCTCGTAACTCGAGGAAATTTACTTGGACCGGCATTTAATTTGCATGCCTCTTAATAAACCTGCCACAAGTCTTGCCAGTCCATGCTCCAGATTAAAATCTATGCTAGCTGGGAGCGGTCAGAAATTTCAGCTATAACATATGTCAGGTTACGGCATAAAATTACAGTAAATCCAATGGGTCCATGAGGCCACTCCCCCTTTTGTTAAGCCCCACCTTCTTTCAGCAAAGTACCGAACAGGATGCAAAAAAATGCAAACATTTGTGCAAAGATGTACGGTACATTTTGTTAATGCCAAAAAAACTGGCATAAAAGATCTCTGAATTCCCCCAGACGCGTCTTCATATTTTTAGCTTGTTAAGAAAAATAAAAAGTAAAATTGAGATTACAAATTGGAAAACGAAAAACAAGATTTAAATTTTAGGTCAAATCATTCAACCCTACCTGGGCATTTAAATGTAGGAGGCTTCCTGTCTTCCTTAAACACTCCTCCCTCCCCACCTACCAACCTGTTCAGCTTCAATCGCACCTGGAGGCTTGTGGAGCTCCCAGGTTGCCCCCGCATTGCAGCCTATTAAGCCCTGCCTGTGCCACAGCTACATGAGCTGATGTTAAATATACAATGTACTGCAATACAACATTATTGCTGTAGATTGTAAAAGCGACCAAACAATCACAGGATCAAAACCTCTATAAGAAAAAAAAAAAAAGTTTAAAAAAGTTTTATAAAAGTTGTTTTTGGTTTTTTTTTAAATGAGAAATATACACATTAAAAGATCAAAAAACCTCACACATTAGGCACATTTTAATAAATTCCCCCCATATTTTTTTTAGTAGCACTGATGCACACATTATAGGCATGAAAGCTCATACCGCCCAACAGACTGGCCATAAAGGCTCAGACAGGAGTGTCTATTCTTCTAGTGTGTTCAGGTAACATAAATCAAGAACTTAGGCAGGTTAGTCTTGTACCAGTACAATTGGATTAACCTCATTAATTGTAGGACGTCCTTACATAACCCACATGCTGCTGACCTACATATTACACCGAACGTGCTGATAAAAGCAGATCTCCTATATGGTGTCTGGCTGCTGTGACAGCTTTAAATACATAAAGAATATGATAATTTTAAAGTAGGAGACGGAAGAGGAGCGCACTCTGTGCGACTTTGATCTATAATTGAGTGATCAATGCATAACGTATGAAAGCAACGTCTACATTTCTACTCTACATGGGAGGACTCCCTTCAGAGGTAATGCTCTATGAAGGGCTTTTCTACGGGAACATGTGTAAGCCTTCTGAGATGGCGATAACCGGGGAAGAATGAGACTGTGCATCTCGAGACGCTGCCCTAATTAATACTAATGAGAGCGGCATCACCAACAGTGAAAGCAGCTGATGATACAATGGAGCCACAATGCGGGTGACTGGACAGGTTTCCTATGAAAAAGGGATGTGGACTCAGGGCGCCTTCACACTGGCGAGAAAATTGGGTGATTTTTTTGCGCTGCGAGAGTGAGTGAAAACGCATGATTATGAAACCAATAAATTTCAATGGTTTCAGTCTAAAAAAGAAAAAAAAATAAAAATCACATTCTCATTCTTTTTGTTATATTGCCCATTGTTTCCAATGGGGCCGGCGGTAGCAGTGACGGCCCCATTGAAAGCAATGGGACAAGATTGTGATCCTCTGCTGCAGCATGGGATTCCTTCAACCCTGCAGGGATGTGAGGCTGTCGTATCCAGGGGTTTAACCTTGTTCTCAGCGCCAGCCCCATTGAGAACATAGGGAGAACATTGTGATCTCCTGCCACTGTTGTGACAGCAGCAGGGGATCCCTTCATCACTGAACACTGACAGTACCAGCAGGGGATCCCTTTATCCCCACGGGGGGGGGGGTCCCCTCATCACTGAACACTGACAGCAGGGAATCCCTTCATCCCTGCGGCGTTCCCCTCTTCACTGAACACTGTGACAGCAGGGGCAGGGGATCCCTTCATCCCTGCGGGGGAGGGTCACCTCATCACTGAACACTGACAGCAGCGGCAGGGTGTTCAGTGATGAGGACTCCCCGTAGGGATGAAGGCAGGAGATCGCCTCACAGGCCTCTCGCTAGCCAAGCCAGAAACCTACTGCACACTGATGAGGGGCACTTACCCCGAAACAGCTGTCTGTGTATGGATTTTGGCTTGGCTTTCAATTCCCAGTCATTATTACAAGGCTTGTATAAAGAGTCTAACATTGACTTGAAACAATGCTGCCTTCCAAAAGGTTGCACTGCAGAGGTATTGTTCCATCTCCCTTATTTGCATATATCATTCAGTTACATTAGCTTTTTTTGCTATGTATTTTTACATTTTTTCTTAGACGGGACTTATGGAAAAAGCATAGTTCGGCCGTTTCTGTAATCCCAGCCACCTCTTCATTCAGCGGGGGTCTGATGTGACAGCCAGTAGTAGGCGGCACGGCCACGTTCTGGATACAAGTGTGGGTCCCAGAAGTGGGACCTTAATCTAGTAGGCATTAATGACATATCCTGTGGACGTGCTATTAATGTCTTTAATGAAAACAAGTTCAGCAGTTTGTACTGCAGACTATTCTTTCCAATTCCCTATCCTTGTCTGCCGTGTTACAGATACAGTGGAGCTGCAGACCGGTCACACTCACTAATCTACAAGCCTGCTAGCTCACATTACACTTGCCACACTGCAGAAAATGCTTCATTGAACCAGTGCCAATGCTGCTGTGATCACAGGACTTTAAGAAGCAAGTTCCCTATATAGACAGCTTGTCAGTCTCTGGGTAAGATATTTTGGTTGTATCCCTCTTAGCAATTCTCCTCATACTTGGCCCCTTACTTTACATGCAAGGAGCGTACAACTTACAAGTGAATGAAGCTAATAAAACAGCACAGAGTATTATTTTTTTCATTCTAGACTAAGAAAATTGAATGAATACAGTGAGGTGCATATGCTCAGAGGTTTGTAGGTGAATCACTGGAGGTAAACTTGAACCACATCGGTACAACATTTTGTATGTTTAAAGGGAACCTGGTTTTCGCCATACTACACCGACTACAGTGGCAGACTACTGAACAACAGGCCTTTCCAAATAGTTTTTTTTTCATTGAAGGTATGCTTAGAAATCGGGCGGTTACAATTTTTAAAACCTTCCCGCACCGCATGCAAATAGCACGGTCCGCCCCAGTAGTTGTGCCACTTCACACATGCTGTAAGTACCGCGGACCAGCACATCTACTCCCATTGTGGAGCACTCGCTGGTCCGTGAAGTTCAAAGCCCGTGAATGACGTTACAGCAGCCAACGGGATGGGTGGGTGAATGCTAAGACCTGCTGCCAGAAGAGATGGCCTGGGCTCGTCCAACGGATCGCAGTACGTAAAGTATTCTGCAAAAGGGGTGGGTTACAAGTTTGGAATAGCCTGTTACTTAGCAGTCTGCCCCTGTAGTAGGTCTAGTAGCGTTAAAACCACTGACAGGTTTCCTCTGAACCTGGTCAACAAACCTGTGCCGATGTGATAGTCAATGCAATACGAGACAAAAAGTTCAAATCACTGTAGTGCAAATATTCAGCAAAAACAAAAAAAAAAAAACATTTCAGGTAAAGTGTGGGCCACTAGGGGTCCTTCTAAGTTGTTTCCAAGGAAGTGAGTCTTTGATTTCTGCTGTCTCATGCTGCCCATAGAAGTCTATAGAGAGATCAGTGGATGGAGGCCGAGACAGAGAGACTCACAGAGGTGCTGATGCCGCTTCTACGGTTTCATCTCACTCCAGTGAAACTTTCACAGCTGTACTCCTCTGTACTACTGTATAATGTCCTCCATGCTACTGCTTCTAAGTGTGAGAGAGATAGGGGAGAGCAGGATCTCCTCTTCACTGTGTGCAATGTATGGGAGACATCATAGCTGCTAGTCTACACCTACTAGCTGAGGGAAAACCGAGAATTAGGGATGCAGCCTGTATAGAGGAAAACTTTGGATAAACATATGTAAGATACATGACTATTATAAAAAAAGTAAAAATTCCCCAATATCTAGGTCTCCCAAAGCCACAAAAAATAAAAAATTCATTCATTCTTGTTGTCCATTTTGGTTTCTTGCTGTCCTGTACAAATCTGCTGTAACACCACAAAATATTTGCAGCGTGCTGATCTAACATCTACGTACAGATGCTAAAGCGATGCCAAGTGAGGGGGCAGCGCCAGAACATGACTGGAGAGCTTTGTCTGGGGCTGGGTTATGTCAGAAGGAAAATAACCTTTACAAAGAGGATTCATGCGTCCTGCAGTGACCATCGCGGCTCGCCTCCTCTCGGCGTCTTCTACGCTCTATGTGCCGGCTGGCACAAGCACAGAGTGGAGCCAGCACGTCACCAGTCACCTCTGCGAGGCTCGCACAGCAATGGGACATGCCGCGATTTGTTTACTGCGCGAGTTTTCACGCGGTCAAATCGCGGCTGTCTGCATAAGATTGCATTATCTAATGCAAGCCTATGTCGGCGGGCACGGGCAAAATTTTGCGGGAAATCCTGCCACGGAATTTCCGTCCGTGTGCAGGAGGCCATAACCCGTTTAACAAAAAAAAAAAAAGTTAAAGGGGGTCAAAATATGGTGATAGAATTTTTAATTTTTGAAAAAGTTTTTTTTGTACTACATTAAGATAACTATTAGAGATGAGCGAACGTACTCGGTAAGGGCGATTTCGCAATTGAGCACCGCGATTTTCGAGTACTTCACTACTCGGGTGAAAAGTACTCGGGTGCGCTGTGGGGCGGGGGGGGGTAGCAGCGGGGAACAGGGGGGAGCCCTCTCCCTCTCCCCCCCACTCCCCGCTGCAACCCCCCGCTCACCCACAGCGCACCCGAGTACGGAAGTACTCGAAAATCGCGGTGCTCGATTGCGAAATCGCCCTTACCGAGTACGTTCGCTCATCTCTAATAACTATATAAATTTGATATCACTAATTGTACGAGCCCATTAAAAAAAAAAAGAGCAATTGCATTTTTCTTCCATTTTACCCAACTTTGAATTAAAGAAAAAAAAAAGTTTTCCAGCACATTATATTGCATGTTAGATAATACCATGTAATAATACGAGTCATTCTGAAGAAAAAAAAAAAAGGGACAATGAAAAAAGGGCCACAGCGGTTAGAAGTTAGATGTCCCAAACAAAACTTTGTGAGGGCTCATGCCCATGAGCGATGCAGGGTACACCCATGGATTTACGCCGTGGGAGTACAGCGATTATAAATGAAAGAGTGCCTGCGAGTGATCGCGGATTTCCACGGTCTCTATTAATGGAGACCTCCCATGGCGTAAATCCGCGGAAAATAAAAGACGCCATGATTTTTTCCCCCGCTGCGAAAATCCGTGGCAAAATTCCCCAAGAGGGCATTGGCAGGCAGAACGCTAGTCGGTTCAATAGAACTTATAGCTGCGGAAATCATGAGCGTTTTAGCGCAGCGGGAAACGGGCAGAGATTCCATTCGTTGGCATTCACCCTAAGTCACGATGGTAAAATACAGCAGTGGCCAATATGTATCAACACTGCATCATAAATAAGGGTATGCTGTAATGAGGGGACTGGTTCCCTTTAAATACCGTTGTGATGAGTCGCGGAGGGGAAACCGTTTACCCCACCATGACACGGCACCCGGCCCCCACCATGACACGGCACCCGGCCCCCACCATGACACGGCACCCGGCCCCCACCATGACACGGCACCCGGCCCCCACCATGACACGGCACCCGGCCCCCACCATGACACGGCACCCGGCCCCCACCATGACACGGCACCCGGCCCCCACCATGACACGGCACCCGGCCCCCACCATGACACGGCACCCGGCCCCCACCATGACACGGCACCCGGCCCCCACCATGACACCGCACCCGGCCCCCACCATGACACCGCACCCGGCCCCCACCATGACACCGCACCCGGCCCCCACCATGACACCGCACCCGGCCCCCACCATGACACCGCACCCGGCCCCCAGCACCCTTCCCTTGTTTGCTTTTCTCAATCAGTTAAAAGGCCTGCGGTGTGTGGATATCTGTGTCATCACTGTAGCCAACAGTCTTCGCAGCCTGGCAACCATTAGAATTAGCTTCCCTGGCTCGTCTTCCAGATTCACAAATAACAGAACATAAATGGATTGCTGAGCGCCACAGAGGACACCAGGGCCATGTTTAAAGAGGAACTCTGGAAGGTGAACATAAGGTCCCCTGACACTTACAACTTCTTCAGCATATTTTAAAGGGACCCCGCCTCCACAATCCAGCAATGTCCCCCTCTCATGCTAGTGCACATCACAAAAATCTTGTTTACCCTCGGAAGATCACTTCTTGGTTGCGTGAAGGAAGCAATGGTGTGATTGGTTCTTTAGCTGCTGCTCAGCCAATCAATGCTGCGCTGGATGAACCAATCAATAGCTTTGGTTCATCCGCTGCATTGGTTGGCTGAGCAGCGCTCGAGAACCAATCAGTGCCATCACTTACTGGAGGTGGGATTTATGAATCTCGCAGCCAGGAAGTGATCTTCTGCAGCGAATGAGGACTGCAGGATCCGTGGCAGAGCTCCAGAGAGCAACGGGAGGACCCGGACCGAGCCTGCTTATTCTCTAATGTCGAAGTTGCATCGCATGAAAACACTGCGAATGTGAAGGAACCCATGGGAAAGCACGGGCCTCACATACATGCAATTTGTAGCACGGTTACTTCGCAAAAAAAATAAAAAATAAAAAAATCGTACAATTTTGTCGCTCACGTGAAAGCAGCCCTAAAGGCGTTGTCCCACAAAAACTACTCACAGATCAGTGGAGGTTTGACTGCTGAGACCCCCCCCCCCCCCCCCCAACAATTAATATAGTGGGCTATCTCTGGCAGTCCTAGTGAACTGAACGGTAGTGCGCAAGCAAATGTGCATTTTTGCAATTTCTCTAGACAAAAAAAGTTTTTAAAAGCTCATTTAAATACAATGAAATAAATGGGGCCGTTAAAAAAAATTGCAACTTGTGCCACAAAAAAATGCCCTCATACAGCCATGTCGATGTTTAAAAAAAAAAAAAAAAGTTCATAGCTCTTGAAAGGTGCAAGATAGAGAACTGAAAAATTGCTACACCTTAAAGGGGTTCTTCCACTTCTAGTTGTTTGTCGACAGCTCCGTGCATTGTGCAGTGGTCGAGTTTGGTACTGCAGGCTGAACCCTATTGAAGTGAATGGGATTCAGCCTGCATTACCAACCCGGGCCACTGCACGGAGCTGTCTAAAAACAGCAAAAAGTGAGAGAATCCCTATAAGGGGTTGAACCAGGGAATTCAAGAGCTTATCAAAATTTAAAGGATAGGCTGACCATGATCTGATCTGGCTAATAGATGAAGGTCTGGCCCGGGAGGCCAAATGGCCTAATACGAAAAGAGAGACTGCTCAGGAGCAACAACTTATTTAACCCCTAAGGACCAGTCAGTCACCTGCACACTAAGCATTCTCAGGATCCAAATGCCCGATACCAACAGCCCTTTTAGACACAGGGAATCTCACAATTCCCGCTTGTGCGAGCGAATGTGCTGGTAATGTCATCACCAGCTTGTTCGCGCTCAGGCAGCCCGTTTAGCACACGATTCTTGTTCGATCAGTCGTTTTAAACATGGCTCGTGTTTAAATTGAACATTAGCGTTAAAGGGGTTTTCCAGGGAGAGTACTACCGATCACCTATCCTCAGGATAGGTCATCAACAGTTGATTGTCTGGAGTTTGCCACTCGGGACCCCGACCGAACAGCTGAAAGGGCGCATGTTGTCAGCGCCGCAACAACACAGAGGTCGGAGTGGAAGTCTCCGCGACGACCTCTATATAGTGGCCGGTGCTTGTAACTGCAGGCAGAGCTTGCGTTGATTTCAATGAATTGGCTAAGCCGTGGCATTGAATAGCCAATTTATAAATCCCACCTTCACAACGTGATTGGCTGAGCAGAATTTGAAGAACCAATCAATGCAGAGCTGGATGAGCCAATCACAGCCCTCGCATTGGTTCATCGAGCACTGCCTTGATTGGCCGAGTAGCGCTGGATGAACTGATCCGAGCCATTGCTTCCTGGAGGCAGGATTTATAAATCCAGCAACCAGGAAGTGATCTTCTGTGGGTAAGCAAGAACTGCAGGACACCCGGTGGAGCTCCGGAGAGCAGCAGGAGGACGCGGACCAAGCCTTTTTTTCTCAGTTTTTTTTAGGGAATTCAGCTAGGGCTTACTTTAGGGGTAGGATTTAGCCTTGCAAGTTTATCGCAGGCAGCAGCGATGCGCCATTTTCTGCAGAAAACGCATTGCTGTCGCTACAAAATCGCAGGGTCAAAGCTGCGATTTTATAGCGGCGATATCGCTGTCGCCCGTGTGAAAGAGGCGCAAGTTTCACTTCTTTGAATGATTTTTTGAACAATAATCATTCCATCTAAAAACGCACCTTATGGGCTCTTTAACACTGAACGACGATCATGCAGATTCTCACTAAGGCCTTAGTCACACGGGCGTTTTTTCACGCGATTTGCGCATCGCATGACGGATGCGCATGCGCAAATCGCGTGACCGGCGCCGAAAAATCGGCCCAAAAATCGCCCGAAAATCTGCTCCTAGCCGCGTTTCATTAGAAACGGGCCGGAGCTGTCCAGCGCATTGCATTCAATGGAGACGGCAATACAGCGGCTCCATTGAATGCAAGCGCTGCGGGCGAGTGTGGGATGAATTGTCGGGAAGGGGTTAAATATATAACCCCTACCCAGCAATGCATCCTGAAAAGTGAAAAAATAAAAAAAATGTATGTACTTACCTGCTCCCGGCAGCTGGAGATCCCGGCGGCGGCGGCCGGCCTGCAGTGGGTGTGAAGGGGGTGTGACTCAGGCTTGCCCCTAATTGGCTCAGCGCTGAGCCAATCAGAAGCAAGTCTCAGTCACACCCATTCATGAATTCATGAATGGGTGTGACTGAGATCAGCCTCTGATTGAGCCAATCAGGGGCAAGCCTGAGTCACACCCCCTTCACACCCACTGCAGGACGGCCGCGGGGATCTCAGGCTGCCGGGAGCAGGTGAGTACATCCTTTTTTTTTTATTTTTTCACTTTTCAGGATGCATTGCAGGAAAGGGGTTATATATTTAACCCCTTCCCGACAATTAACCCCACGCACGCCGGCAGCCCATTGCTTTCAATGGAGCGGCTGTATTGCCGCTCCATTGAATTCAATGGGTAAACATCGTTCTTCTCTGCCACAGCTGTTACAGCTGTGGCAGAGAAGAATGATTTGTCTTCTATATGTTCTAATTGGGGTCGGCGCTGCTGCCGCCGGCCCCATTGAGCGCATATAGAGAAGAGAACAGGAATCGCAGATCGCAGATAGGTGCGATCTGCGATTTCTGTTCTCTAATTTATCGGACGAGCGCATAAAAAGCGCTCATGTGTCCGATACCATTGCAAAGCAATGGTTTTAAAAAAAATCGCCGGACGCATGCGCATGCGCAAATCGCGGCAATAAACGCCCGTGTGACTGAGCCCTAAATCGCGGAAATCAGATTAATTTTTTTTTATGCCTGTACGATTCAAATGACGATTGTGTAAACAGGCAGTTGTTCGTATATGAAGGACTGCCTGTTTACTGGGAATGGAGGCGGGCAGATCAGAGCGATTTCTGGCTCACCCTGCCTCCAGATACTGAGCGATGATCGCGCTTGTGTAAAAGCAGAGTCATGATGATCGCTGGGACGACTGTCGGGTACTTCTGTGTAAAAAGGCCCTTATGACCCCAACATCTGCCATCGGAGGGGCACATTAGGTAATCAGCAGCATCCACCAAACTGGCGGATATACAATTAATGTGTATAACCAGCATCAGAAGGTATTGCATGTGTTGTTTTTTTTTTTTTTATTTACATCCCTGCATAGCAAAAAAAAAAAATTACTTTTATGTACACATTGACTTCAATGGTGACCGTCGTCCAAGAAGCTGAACCAGAATAGGGCATGCTTTACAGTCCATGTAAAAAAAAGTCTATGTAGCCGCATTAACTGTAATGGGTCAGTGTGAAGGTGGCTCACATGAGTAAGCCCTTCCTGTAGCCACACAATGGTGGCGCTGTGTTCTGCTACTACCACAATGTATCTATACAGCAGCGTTAGGTGCATCACCAGGGGGTCACTTCTGTGACAGGTGCGGCTGTATAAGTCCTTACATGTCTATGGAAATTAAGCGCTTCTTTTTACAAAAGGGTAGAATCAGCCGCCATCCAACTCCTACGGCGTTCGGCAGAGTAACGATCACTACGGGGGGGGGGGGGGCACACAAAGCAGAGACGGAGTTTGCTTTCACGTGTGCCGTTTTGATGTCAATGTTGGAAGTGGATCATAAAAGCGTATTGGAAAAGATTCTGCTGCTCCTCATCCCCCTCCTGCGGAAAATGGCAAATATGAGAGCATCCCGAAGTTGCATTCACATGTAACATATTTGGTACTAAATTTATGGCAGCAGAAAAAAAAATAATATATCAGCATCAAAATCCGCATCATGAGGCTTTTGTATTGATGACTGATCCTCAGGATAGGCCATCAATAGTTGATCGGTGGGGATCCACCACTCGGGATTCCACATGTCCATGTGGACAATGCTGGAAGGAAACAGCACTGTCCGTATTGCAGTGGACCGGTTTGGTACTGCAGGCACAGCTCTCACGTAATACAATGGGAGTTGTACCTGTAGTTCCAAAACTGGGCTGCTACAATGTTGACGGCGCTATCCGCACTCAGCACTGTTTACATTGACAGCAGGCCAACTACTGATGACTGATCCTGAGGATCATTGAAGTCAATGGAAGCCATTCAACCCGCGGCCAATCCGCAATGAACATTGCGGAAAGGTTGTAGATTCCGTGTCGTCGCCTAGCGACATCGCAGGAACAAAAAAAAAAAAACTGTTGAAAAAAAAAATCTGTACTGCGCATACGTGACAGCGAGCCGCCGGGTCCATCCACAGTACAGTAAAGCCAAAGACAGAATAGGTGCACGCGGACACCACTACTGCCAGAGCTGGATTCCGCCTCCTCCGTGTGAAGGCGGCCTACAACAGACATGTAAGGCTGCATCGCTAGGTTTACTTATCTTGTAGCGATTCCTAATTACAGCGGTCTATGAATGGAGGTGGAGCAATCGGGGATCGTTCCATCTGCCCGCATGCATTCCCAGTAAACAGGCAGTCCTTCATAGATGAACAACTGCCTGTTCACACGGGCAGATACATGCTTTAGTTTACTGCATGCTTTTACTCCGAACGACAATCGTACAGATGCCCACCGGGTACAAGAATCTCAACCATTTATCGGTCCCGTGTAAAACGCAGGGACCATAGAGATCCTCATTCTCAGGATCGGTGGGGGCCCCAGCTGATCTTTAAGTTACACCCTGCCCTGTGGATAGGGGGATAACTTTACAGATGCAGCAAAGTTTAACTTGACTAATAACTTTCTACAAGTTATTTTACGCCATGGAAAAGCTCTTGATATTTTAGCACAACGAAGCCCAATGTAAAGCGATTGAAAGGGCAAATAAACGGCAGGCCAGAAAGTTATGCGTTACAAGTAGAGATGAGCGAACGTACTCGTTTCGAGTAATTACTCGATCGAGCACAGCGATTTTCGAGTACTTCAGTACTCGGGTGAAAAGGGGGGCGGCGTGGCGGCACGGGGGTTAGCAGCGGGGAACAGGGGGGAGCCCTCTCTCTCTCTCTCTCCTCCCCACTCCCCGCTGCAACCCCCCCCCCCCACTCACCCACGGCACCCCCCGAATCTTTTCGCCCGAGTACGGAAGTACTCGAAAATCGCGGTACTCGGGCGAAAAAGGGGCGTGGCCGAGTACGCTCGCTCATCTCTAGTTACAAGTCAAGTTCAAGTTTGCTATGTCTGTAGATTTTGGTACAAACGCTTTAAGGCATCCATATGACTGCAACAACTACTAGACGAAAGATCACTCCCTCGACAGCCGCTTGCTTCCCCGTGTATCGTTAGTAGCTTCCCCAACCACACGTTAACTTTCGGTTAGATGGAGCATTCGTGTATTTAGGTGCGCTCACATGTTGCGGAAATGCTGCGGATCCGCACCATATGATCAGGGGCGGAGCATGCAAGTCATTCACTCGAGATGAGCGTCAGTCATGTGATCAAGGGCGGAGCATGAGTGACATCACAGGTCCTTCATCTCCAGTGCTCACAGAACTCGGAGGGTGTATTTGCCTTTAGAGGGTTAATCCACACATGTCCAGTGCGCGCGGAGTACTGCCAGCCAGGATCGGGAGGGAGAGAGCTGACAGCAGTCACTGCCCAGTACTACAGTCCTAGTTTCTACATTTTCCAAACTCTGAGCACGCTCGGAGTACAATGATGAATACAACATTTATTGGCATGCACAATAATGGGTTTTGGGGTAATCCCCCTTAAAGGAAACTTTAAAGGGATGAATGAGGTCTTCCCTGAAACCATTTTTGTGGACTTCAATAAAGGCTATGGTTGGTTAGTTTTCTTTGGTTCCAATGAACTTCCCATGGACCCCTTGGGCAGATGGTTTGTTTCTAGGGTTGACACAGACGGACAGGCTGCTTGACTTAAGATCATTCCTACGTAACTGCAGTGACTCCCCACAAAGGCCCAATGTGAGCGATATCTCAGTTAAATACCTCCGCCTCTCCCTGGACAGCGTTACCCCATGTGGCACTTGGTTACATTCTTTCCTCCGGACTTCTTAAAAAGTTCTAGAATTACTGTGGAACTCTCTGCCTGAGGACGTGGTGAGGGCAAAATCCATAGAGGAGTTTAAAAGGGGACTTGATGTCCTTCTGGAGCGGAAGGATATTATAGGTTATTAATCTTAGGTTAATTGTTAATCTGGGTATACAGGCAGGTAGGAACTTTTAGGGGTTGGTCCAGGGAACAGTCTGATTGCCATTAGGGAGTCGGGAAGGAATTTTCCCTCAAAAGGGCTAATTGGCTTCTGCTCTTGGGGTTTTTTGCCTTCCTCTGAATCAACAACATAGGAGGATAAACAGGCTGAACTAGATGGACATTGTCTTCATTCGGCCTTGTTACTATGTTCTGACAGCAAGAACAGCTTTGCATGCTGGGTATGCTTCCCCTCAAAAATGATGGAACCCCTCATGTGGCTGCTAAAGGCAGGTCTGACTATAGCCCAAGCGAGACGTCCACAAGACTGGGGTCCATAAACCAAAGGTGGAGAAGGATATCAATATTTAACGCTGTAACAAATAACAATCAAGTGCCCTAGCCACTGCCACGGGGGATATGCAAATGAGGGATGTCACAAGGCCTCTACAGCGCCACCTAGAAGGTAGCTTTCCTACAAGACAAGATCAGACCTCTTAAAGGGGGTTGTCCAATTACTGGACAACATTGCCCCTATGCCTAAATACCACGAGGATCAGTACTTACCCGTTCTCTGTATTAGTGTATCTTGACGCCACCAGGAAGTCCTGGTGGAGTCAAGACTGACAGGGTGGTGACACCCCCTCTAGCTGATAGGATGCACAGCAGCCACTGTAGGTAGGTCCTGGATGGTCACTACAATGTGCAGGAAAATACATGGAGTGGTCCGTGGTGCAAAGGCACAGCCGGAGCGCTCTCCTGCCTGCCAGCGACCTCAAATACAGCTGTGGAGGGGATGATGTGCCCTCCATCATCCCGACCCCGCTCTGCGCTTCACAAGAGATAGTGGTGGGTGCCATCTGCACGCGCACCGTGGAAAGGGGTTACAGCATCCACAATGGCCGCCTGCAACCAACAGACCGCGGCCCGTGGGGGGGGGGGGGGTTGGGGTTAGATGT
This sequence comes from Eleutherodactylus coqui, assembly GCF_035609145.1. Classification (NCBI taxonomy): domain Eukaryota; kingdom Metazoa; phylum Chordata; class Amphibia; order Anura; family Eleutherodactylidae; genus Eleutherodactylus; species Eleutherodactylus coqui. The sequence continues at coordinate 247,831,469 of NC_089840.1, forward strand.
GGCAGAATGCCTGAGTGCACCGGGCGCCGGCGGGCAACAGAGCACACCCCATCAGGGAATGGGTTTGAGCTGCCAGAATGGCCGCCTGCATCGGGGCTGGCGGAAGGCATCAATGCAAGGCTGGGTCCGGAAGCCTATGGAGCTGCAAGGCGGCCTGACGCCGGCATGCAACCGAGATTACTTAAGCCGTGCAAAGGGGTTTGTCCCAGGAGCGCACGGAGCATTGCAGCAGCATCAGCGTTGTGGGCTGCCAGGACCTGAGGCAAACCCACATTTTCAGCCAAAACAGCTACAGGGGGTGTCACCCCCCTGTCAGTCTTGACTCCACCACTTGTTCATGGTGGCGTCAAGATACACTAATACCCCTTTTCTCTACCACCGCAATCCAACGCTACAGCACCGCCGTGGTCTGGGTGTTGGAGGGGGAAGATCATGTCCTCAGAAGTCACGTGACCACTGTAGCCAATCAGAGGCCGCAGAGTCACTGCCATTTCTCTTGGCATCAGCACTCCTGTTATTTTAGTACAGTGGGCACAGTAAGGGGAATGCTACCTTCAGGGGAAAGTGTGCAAAAAAGGGGACTTTAGGTTTTGGGGGGGTTTTTTTACATTTTTTTTTATTTCCCTGTAGAGGGGCTTGAACCTTAAAAGCTCTCATCACTATGACAATGCATTGCAGTACTTTTATGTGGCATAGTCACTCACAATAGCAATCACAGGCCGTGGCAGAACCGGACGCCAGTGTCTGGTTGCCATGGCAACCCATCGGCCTTCTGCAGAATGTACATTGATCGTGGCATTTAAGGGGTTAAGAGTCCCAGCCAACCCCTGCTGCGGGATGGCGCGGGCTCACTTCTAATCTCACGCCATCCACAGAACACAAGTTTACGTCCTGTAGCATTAAACTACCACCCTGGCAGGACGCAACGTTACGTCCTGTGGAGTTAAAGGGTTAAAGGGGTATTCCCATGTTGGCTTTTTTCATGGAGAGATGGGAAAACACGCCCGGCCATGTGTTTCCGACCACCTCTGCTGGTCACACTGGGGCGTTGCAGCCCAGCGCCGTTTGCGTAGCCCTCGCGGAAGTGACTGCTGGCTATGGAAACCGTGTAGCAAGGTGCGTTACGCCGTTTCCATGGCTCCTACTCACGTCCATGAGTGCGATGTAAACAGTGCTGGGCTGAGGCGTCGGCATCATCAGACAGACGGTAACTATAGCAACAGCTTCCCATCTCCGCTATACCCCTTTATAGCGACCCTCCGGTCCTGAACAAAGATGGCCGCCCTGCTTTTCACTATACTAGTGCCCATCACTAGCTGATTGGCCAGTACTGCGCCTAGGAGACGCACGTAGTTTCTTAGGGCCATGTCCATACGGGGACGATTTTCCATACGGACCCTCTGGTAGGAAAATCCGCGACATTTACAGAAAGCAGCGGTCTTGAGATTTTCAAAATCTCGTCCTCACACTGCGAAGAAAAATCTGTACAAAACCCGCGCCGAAATTGGCAGGCGGTACGGAATATATAACCACTACATGTCAAGCTTAGCACCAGACGCACTGCGGCAGTCGCTCCTTCTCAATGAGGGGTGAACTCCGCGCCCTAACTCGCGTTAAAAACCACGCCATACAGTGCCGGCTATGATGGAGACTTTCCGCCGTAAATCCGAGCGTGTGAACGCGCCCTTAAGACTTCCAATGCAGACTACTGCACGGTGCGCAGGAAATAGTCAGACACGCCGAGCGGCCATCTTTGTTTGTCCAGGGTCGGAGCGTATTCCAATTGCGCAAAAAAAAAAGATAACACCGCAGCGCGCTCTATTTTTCTATGCATTTGCGCGCCAAAGGTCCCCATAGAAATCAAAGGGGGCGGCGAATCCAAGGAGATGCGTGATATGCGGTGTAATTCCGCTAGAAAATAAAACACATCTGGAACTAATTAGGCAAATTAGTCACCTCCATCGCTGCGTCATTGTTGGCCGCGCGCCAATGAGCAAGGGAGGGCAAGAAGTACAGTAAGATACGCCGATGGGTGTGCAAAAAAATGTCTCCTGTGCGTAAAAAAGTTGCGCTGAGGGCGTACAAACGCGCATCCGCTCGTGGGAAGGGGGGCTAAGGCTCGGGCTGCATGGCAACGCTCGCTGGGGCTTGTGCCACATCTTTCTGTCTCCATCTATGGAGGGCGCCGATGCCCACAGACTGGCATCAGTGACCGAGGTAGTCACTGGTCCAAGCAAACGGACATTGGGGAAAACGATCTGCTTTCTAGTCCTGGCGGTACTACTGATCCCAGCATGCCCTCTTAAACGTGATGTGCTATTCTGTATGAAGTTTTGCATAAAGGCGGATGCTACTGAAAAGACTACAGGAGGGGGGACTACAAGTCTCAGCATGCCATTCCAGTCTCCGTGTACCACAAGTCCCATACACGCTCCCCACGGCACCACAAGTCCCAGCACAGCATCTAAGACTCCAGTACTGTCCAGTCTTACAATCTACACTTCCCAAGTGCGATGGAACTACAAATCCCATCATGCCCTGCAGCGCCTTGTAACCTAGAAGCATGTGTAGTACCACAAGTCCCAGCATGCCACCTGAGCAGCAGGGCCTGCAGCATCAGTCTGGCCCCTCCGTACCAGTCCAGGCCTCTGACAACCGGGGCCTGTCACTAGCTGACAACTACAAGTCCCAGCAGCAACCTGGGCCTGCTGGGGATTGTAGTCCCACCCTTGCAGAGGAGCTACAGGTGGCCTGCAGGAGCCCATGCAGCCGGGGCACTGCTCACATTGACGCGCTCTCACCTCGTCCTCCAGCAGTGTCGGCAGCGGCTGGAATTCATAAAACTCTTTGCCGCCTCCTCCGTCCTCCTCTTCTCCCCCATCCTCGTCGTCTTCCCGGTAGTACTCCGGCATCTCCACCTCGTCGGCCTCCTCCATCCCCGCCGGCCCCAGCAGCTGCCAGCTCCGCGGGCTCAGCCGGCCAAATTCTGCTGCTGCTTTGAAAAATTATTGGAAGCCTCCGTAATGCGCATGCGCCGCGGCCGATCGCTTCCGCATTTCGACTAATCTCAGCGTCTCTCCCGTCACCTGGTAACGTGACGTCATCCGCGCCCCGCCTCCTCTAGCGTTATGTCGGATCTACAGCGCCCTCTGCAGCTAGTAGCCGGGATCGCGTACTTTTTGCAATAGAATTCCGATGTCTGATCAAGATGTTGTTTTTTTTTTCTTAAATCTTTTTTATCCTCAGGATTTTAATAGTATTTTTGCGTACAGGATGGGTGTAATAATGACCTCTGGAGATTTTGATTACCTGCCAGGCATGAACTTTACCACATTTTTATATGATTGTATGCCAATGAAGTAAACGGCAGTACAATATTTAGCAAGCGCAAAAAAATCCGCCACTGTAGTTCTTGTGCACCTTAGGGCCCCGTCCACATGGGTGTATTTTTTGTCCGTATTTTTCACGGACGGCACACCGAAGCATTAGGGCGCCTTTACATGGGCAATTAAAAACTGGCGTAATGCGAGAGTGAGTAAACACAGAATTATGAAACCAATGGTTTTCAATGGTTTCCTTCACATTAGCGATGTTTTCACTGATGCCATGTTGCAAAAAAAAAAAATCACGGCATGATCTATCTTTCTACGATTTAGGTATAACATATGAGATTAGCGCTCCAATAGGGGGTGGAGAGAATGGCAATGTATTAAGAAAAGAGAAATCAGATAGAACTCACCCCAGACGAAACCAGACCCTACAGGGAAGGTCACGGTTCGTCTAATGGTCCTGGATAGCGGGTGGTGTCAAAAGTTGATCCTGAGTGGCGGGTGATGTCATCGGTGTGTCCAAAATACTGGTCAGAATGACATCCCAAGAAGGGAGAGCATCACAGGGTAACTCTAGGTAAAAGTGTATACCAGAGGCAGCAGGAAACAATAAAAAAAACGAGCAAAAAAACCCCAGTACTCCAGTAAGAGGATATGATGATATAGCAAAGAGAAGGACTTACTTCGTAGGGGTGTCAGTGATATGACACCCCTAAAATCCTGGTCGGCTTGTAGAAATGAGATCGTATCCGTGTAGTACCAAAGAAGCAACGTTTGACAGGCGGGTACGCTTGTCCGTGATGATTCCCACAGCTGCACTAAACACCCTCTCTGATAAGATGCTAGCGCCAGGGCAAGCCATCACCTCCAGGGCATACAGCGCAAGTTCGTGCCACGTGTCCAACTTTGACACCCAATAGTTGTATGGAGCAGAGGCGTCACGGAGGACGGTGGTACGATCGGCTGCGTACTCCCTCACCATCTTTTTACAGTGCTCCCTCAGCCTTGACTGGGGAGTGGTGACACAGTCTTGCTGGGGAGCCATAAAACTGGCAAAGGCCTTGGATAGTGTTCCCCTGCCTGCACTAGACATGCTGCCTGATCCCCACGCCTCCCCTGCTAGTTGGCACTCTGAACTGTGTCCTCTACCGCTAGAGCTGTCAGATGGGAATTTTAGCATCACTTTTTCCACCAGGGCCCTGTGGTATTGCATCACTCTTGTACCCTTTTCTTCTTCAGGAATAAGAGTGAAAAGGTTCTCCTTATACCGTGGGTTGAGAAGAGTGTACACCCAGTAATCCATGTTGGCCAGAATGCGTCTAACGCGAGGATCATGAGAAAGGCAGCCTAACATGAAGTCAGCCATGTGTGCCAGGGTACCAGTACGCAACACATCGCTGTCCTCACTAGGAAGATGACTTTCAGGATCCTCCTCCACCTCTTCAGCCCATACAGGCTGAACAGATGAGTGGCAAGCACCATGGGTACCCACTGCAGTGTGGCCAGCAGTCTCTTCCCCTCCTCCTCCAAAACACGCTGAGATATAGACATGAGGGTGGTCAAGCGACATACTGTCATCCCCCATCTCCTGTTCCAACTGCAAAGCATCGGCCTTTATGCTTAGCAGCGAACTTCTCAGCAGGCAAAGCAGCTGGATGGTAACGCTAATGATGGCCGCATCGCCGCTCACCATTTGGGTAGACTCCTCAAAGTTTCCGAAGACCTGGCAGATATCTGCCATCCATGCCCACTTCTTACTAAAGAATTGCGGAGGCTGACTACCACTCTGCTGCCCATGTTACAGCTGGTATTCCACTATTGCTCTACGCTGCTCGTACAGCCTGGCCAACATGTGCAGCGTAGAATTCCAGCGTGTGGGCAGGTTGCACAGCAGTCGGTGTTCTGGCAGCTGAAACCGACGTTGCAGGGTCCTCAGGGTGGCAGCCACCATGGTGGACTTGCAGAAATGTGCGCACGTTTCTGAGCAAGCCGGACAAGTGGGAGTAGTTTTTCAGAAACTAGCAGATTGAAGACATGGGCCAGGCATTGCACGTGTGTGAGGTTGCCGAGCTGCAGAGCCGCCACCAGGTTACGGCCGTTGTCACACACAACCATGCCCGGTTAGAGGCTCTGCGGCGAAAGCAGGGGTCAGTCTGCTCTGTCAGACCCTGCAACAGCTTGGGGGCCGTGTGCCTCTTGTCACCTAAGCTGATTAGTTTCAGCACGGCTTGCTGATGCTTGCCCACCACTGTGCCGCCACACCGCACGCTACCGACGTGCTCACACTTCTTAATTGAGAGGTAGACGTAGCGGAGGAGGAGGGGCATAATACGCCACAGATACCAGCACCGAGGTATGGGTGTGGGTAGGACGTGAGCGGTCCCAGGCTCTGACATGGTCCCAGCCTCCACCAAATTCACCCAATGTGCCGTCAGGGAGATATAGTGGCTCTGCTGCCAGTACTTGTCCACGTGTCCATGGTTAAGTGGACCTTCCCAGTAACCGCGTTGGTGAGGGTACGATTTATGTTGCGGTAGACGTGCTGGTGTAGGGCGGGGATGGCACACCGGGAAAAATAGTGGCGACTGGGGAGGTAAGGGTGTGGGTGCAGGCCGGAAGATGCTCGTGCCTGTGTCCTGGGAGGGGGATTGGATCTGTGTTGCAGCTTGTGGAACAGGGGAACAGGCAGTAGTGTGACACGGAGGTGGTGAATGTTCTTTGTCCCACCTTGTGGGGTGCTTGGCCATCATATGCCTGCGCATGCTGGTGTTGGTGAGGCTGGTAGTGGTGGCTCCCCGGCTGATCTTGGTGTGACACAGGTTGCACACCACAGTTCGTTGGTTGTCCGTGCTCTCACTAAAAAACATCCACATCTTTGAACACCTAGCCCTCTGCACGAAGGCTTTCTGCGAGGGGGTGCTTTGGGAAACAGTTGGTGACCGCGTTGGGAGTTGGGGGATTCTTCGCTCTGGCCCTGCCTCTATCCGTGGCCACTCCACTGCCTCTTCCAACCTGTCCTGCTGCTGCACTTGCCTCCCCCTCTGAAGCCCTGTCCTCAGTAGGCTTAGCAAACTAGGTGGGGTCAGTCACCTCATCGTCCAGCTTCTCTTCCCTTGTATCCTCTGTGTGCTCCTCCCTGGGACTTACTGCCCTTACTACTACCTCACTGACAGACAACTGTGTCTCATCATCCTCACCCACAAAAAGCTCTTGAGACAGTTGCCGGAAGTCCCTAGCCTCATCACCCGGACTCTGAGAACTTTCCAAAGGTTGGGCATCGGTCACGACAAACTCCTCAGATGAGAGAGGAACCATTTTTTCCCACTCAGAACAGGGACCCGAGAACAGTTCCTGGGAGTCTGCCTGCTCAGAATATGTCATTTTCATGGAGTGAGGAGGCTGGGAGGAAGGAGGAGCAGCAGCCAGAGGATTCAGAGTTGCAGTCCCTAGGCCGGGAGTAGTGGACTGCGTAGAAGACTGGGTGGTCAATACATTGCTGGACGCGTTTTCTGCCATCCATGACAGGACCTGCTCGCACTGCTCTGTTTGTAATAAAGGTCTACCACGCGGACCCGCAAATTGGGATATGAAGCTGGGGAGCCCAGAAACTTGCCTCTCTCCTAATTCCTCAGCAGCCGGCTGTGATTCACCACGCCCAGGAACTCGGCCTGTGCCCACATCCTCACTTGGATGCCGGCGTCTGCGTCCATGTCCTCGACCCTTACCCCTAATGCTCATCATGGCGCATTAAGTGTAGAGCAGGGCCCAAATAAATTACCCCACTGTACAGCACTGACAACTGTGGCTAATTCACTGCACACAGAGACTTGTAGATAGCGGAGGCTTTATGCTGTGACTTGAAAAAAATTAACCCGCTGTCTTGCGCTGATACCTAGGGGTAATTTACCGCTCACAGAGACTTGTAGATAATCGAGGCTGTGTGGAGTAGGAGAAGACTTTAAAGCCAGTGGATAGTGCTGGTAACTGCGGCTATCTCAACCCACCCAAGGAAAAGGTATTGTGAGACGCTCTGCACAGTGGCAGAGCTGAAATACTTTGCAGTGACCCAGGAAATATTAGAGTACTGTTTAGCGGTGAGACCTCTGTCTAATGCACTGCAGACTGGGAACGATATAACTGAAATAGTTTGCAGTAGCCTAGGAAATATTAGAGTGCTGTTTCACGGTGAGACCTCGGTGTTATGCACTGCAGGCTGAGAATGCTATAACTGAAAGGCTGGGAACAGGCCTAGATGCGTAATAAAAAAATTGGTGCACTACTGCTCTCAGCCAGCCACAATTATAATGCACATGGTCAGAAGTAGCACTAGGAAGGACAGTTGGGGATCTTGTAGAAGATCACGACTGTAAAACTGTCCCTATCTCAGCAGTTCTGTCCCTAAACTCTGCGTTATGCACTGCACACACAGAACAGTACAGCTGAAATGGCCTGCACAGCCCTAGATGCTTAAAAAAAAAAAAAAATTGGTGCACTACTGCTCCCAGCCAGCCACAACTGTAATGCACACTATGAGGAGTAGCCCTAAGAAGGACCGTTGGGTTCCTGAAGACAGGATCCTACTCTAACACTTTTCCTATATCAGCAGCAGCACTTTCCCTAATCCCTGCCAGCATGTGTCTGAGGCGAGCCGCGTGCGGGACCGTTTTAAGTACTCGGCGGTTACTTGATCCCGCCAGCCACCCACTTCTGTTGGCGGGCAGAGGGCTGGCACGTCACAGCAGGAAGTGGTAATGCCTTCCCCGCATGTTTATTGGCTAGAAAATGGCGTTAAAGATGCAGGGAAGGGAAATGCAATTTAATCGAGTACCGCGTGGTGTACGACTCGAGTAACGAGCATTTCGAGTACCCTAATACTCGAACGAGCATCAAGCTCTGATGAGTGCGCTCGCTCATCTCTATTGAAAACATATCAAAATTGAAGATTTTTTTTTGTATAAATTCTTTATTTATAAATTTTCGGGTGGATACAGAAAGAAAAAAAGGAAATCCGCTTATCGGGATCGAAACCCGGGAAGCATGTGGGAAAGAAAAACAAGAAACAGTTTCTCTGCGAACATGCAGAGCATTATTAGAATAACTAATTAAAAGTGGACGATTCTGTTTAATTAAGAGGGAATCTTTTGCCCCCTGACTGCATTCAGCAGATATACTGTCTAATTCAGAACTGCAGATTTTGTTAGTCTGAAATAAAAAGCAATTAAAATCTTATATGTTCCCAAAAATTGGATAAATGAAGACTAGAGTTCATCTCACAAACACAAGCCTTTATAGAGCTGCGTCTAAACGTTGTGTCTCCGGATCGTGCCGACCCCGAGAATAATGTTAGCATGGGATTTATTGTGTAAAATATTATAAAAATGAAATCCAAAAAACTAAATGACAGAATTCCCTTTTTTCCCCCCAATCCCCTAAATAATTAATAAAGCTTCTACAGTGCATTATACATATGTAAAAATGATGCCATTAAAAAATGAAACTTGTCCCGGACAAAACAAGTCCTCATACTGCAACGGCGACTGAAAGATTAAAAAGTTATGGCTCTTGGAATGCGAAGATGAAAAAACAGAAAAACTAGTTGGCCATTAAGGCGCAAACAGTCTCGGTCACTAAGGGTTAATATTTCAAACTTTATACACACAACAGCCTCGGCGACATGACAAGCAGATGACATCATAGACATCACGTGATGTCACAATTGATGCAGATTAGAGATGAGCGAACACCAAAATGTTCGGGTGTTCGTTATTCGGAACGAACTTCCCGTGATGCTCGAGGGTTCGTTTTGAACAACGAACCCCATTGAAGTCAATGGGCGACCAGAACATTTTTGTATTTCGCCGATGCTCGCTAAGGTTTTCATGTGTGAAAATCTGGGCAATTCAGGAAAGTGATGGGAATGACACAGTGACGGATAGGGCTCACTCTGCCCTCCTGTCTCAGCTGC